>NW_026606102.1:1420000-2020000 GCF_029834395.1 Sorex fumeus
GACTTAAGAATATTAATTTGAGAGTGTGGGATATCTAAAAGGCTAAGGCCCATTCAGATCAGACAGGAGAGAACTGGAAACAAGTCAGTAGACTCTGAAAAGATCATTTATCATTAAGTACCTACCATCTCCCCTCCGGAAACCTCAATGAAGAGCTGTAGCACGGTAGCACTGTCGTCCCTTTGTTCATCGATTTTCCCGAGTGGGCACCAGTAACGTCTCCATGGTGAAACTTACTGTTTTTAGAATATTGAATATGCCACAGGGAGCTTGCCAGTCTCCGCCATGCAGGCGGGATACTCTAGGTAGTTTGCCGGGCTTTCCAAGAGGGACAGAGGAGTCAAACCCGGGTTGGTCACGTGCAAGGCAAATGCCCTACCTGCTGTGCTATCGCTCCAGTCCAGTGAAAAGCTAAGAGACAAAATATTAATATCACACCTCACTGCATGCTCTCTGAAAGATTTTTTAGTAGTTTAGTTTTTGTATTTCTGGGTCATATCTGGGGATACTCAGGGCTTACTCCTGGTTCTGCGCTTAGGGATCATTCCTGATGGAACTTGAGGACTTTATACCAAGTATCAAACCCAGGTTGGATCAGCAAGCACCTGATCCACTGTTCTGTAACTCATATTTTGAAGGATAGTTTTTAATTTTCTACCAGTAGATTAAGTAGTAGATGGGGAATTAATTTTGAGGCCTACATTTTACTGCTAATCTTCTCTGTATCATTTCAATTTTAGTATATGTGCTGCGAAGGGCTGGAGCAATAGCACAGCGGTAAGGCGTTGCCTTGCAAGCTGCCGGTTCGGCCTAGCCAGATTGAATTCCTCCACCCCTCTTGGAGAGCCCGACAAGCTACCAAGAGTATCTCGCCTGCTCAGCAAAGCCGGACAAGCTACCCGTGAAGTATTCGATATGCCAAACACAGTAACAACAAGTCTCACAATGGAGACGTTACTGGGCTCACTCGAGCAAATCAGTGAACAATGGGATGACAGTGCTACAGTGCTACATAAAGGAAAGTGTTTCCTTTGAGAGATATTCTTGCATTTATACTTTCATATTACATAGGAAACCAAGCAATATACTTTTAGTACAATACTCCATTCATGTGAGAGGTGTCTGTTTTATTTTCCTGGTGACAGTTCTGCTTTCCCCCCACTATGGTTAACAGAGAGTGAATCCCACTGAGCTGATAAAATATGCTCTGTGAATCCCGAGAGTGAGAGTTGCTTTAGAGGTTGGGATGTATCAGTTTCCTATTGCAAATGCCCAGGTAGCATTTCATGACTGCAACTGCCTGATGGCTTTGGCGCAGACCTTTTCCCCAATTCTTTCTTTTTTCTATAAAATAAAATAAGTACAATAAACAAATAAAACAATAACACAAGCAGCAGTGTGGGCGAGCACCTCATCACCCACAACTGCTGTGCAAACTTGCAGTCAAAACACCTATTTTTAAGGCAAACACAAACAAAAAAATCTTTCATGCTTCCCCATAACCTGTCAAGACCCAGAGAAATAAGCACGACATGTCCCAGTTTTTTACACTCATGCTGGTGAAATGTAGTCAGAATCCAAGAGAACATTCTGGAATCATAGTGCTCAACCATTTCGCTTTTGATGGCCACCTATTGTTCCATTTTTCATCTTCTGCCAAGTTATTATTTCCATAGTCCCATAGAGAGCCTCTCTACATTTTCCTTTTCCCAAAATAAAATTTTCAAACACTCTTAGAGCTGCTTCATAAGAAAGTAAATGGTAGAATGCACCGTTAGCTCATATAAAAACTTATCTGCTCATTAAATTTATTCTCGCTCCCATTATTAAAGAGGAATTCTAAATTTCCATGTTTGTATTTCTCCCATAAAAATCTCCTTTAAAATTCAAGGATTTGTTCTAAACCACTTCATCTTTCTGTTTTTTTTGTTTGTTTGTTTGTTTTGCTTTTTGGGTCACACACAGCGAAGCACAGCGGTTAGTCCTGGTTCATGCACTCAGGAATTACTCCTGGCTGTGCTCAGGGGACCTTATGGGATGCTGGAATCGAACCCGGGTCAGGCCTCATGCAAGGCAAACGCCCTACCCACTGTGCTATCACTTCAGCCCCTAAACCACTTCATCTTTCTGTTTCATAAAAAAACTTAATGGAATTGAATTCTCCAAGTTCCACTAAAAGTGCTCGTGTCTAATGTCAGTAATAAGATTGACGAAGAACAATTACTTCTACCTGAAATCTGTAGGTTCGGCCCCCTTGGACTCTAATCCAGAGGTTCTCAAATTTTAAACAACATGACCAATACCTGGGATTTTGTTAAACACAACTGACTGAGATTTTTGCCAAAGATACTGACTCAGAGGTCTTTTCCAGATGTGTATGGGGACATACGAGTGATCCAGGAAAATGTCCAGGAAAATCTCACACACTGAGAACCACTAATGACTTGATGAAAAAAAGCCTTTACACACATAGCCCCATCCTCACCAATTTTAACATTTGGAGTGTCCAGAGAGCAAATCAACTTCACCTCTATGTCCTTGAAGCGAATCCCACACCTGTGAACATTCCTGTGCTAATTATGCATATGGCTAGATATCAGTCATGCTTCCCTGATTACTATTCCCGTTTCCAGGAAAAACAAAAACTGTGCCTAGAATTTCAGCCGATTTATCTAAAGAATTGACATTCCATCTATTTTCCTCCAGGAAAACCCTGTCCCCACAACTTCATCACAATTTCAGTAATAATCTGAATTTCTGCCCAAAACCAGACAGCACCCCCAGTCCCCCACCCAGCAACCAGCAGAATGAAGAGAGTATTACATTTAAAATAAATGATAAAACAGACAAAATCTATCATATCCTCCTAGTTGAATACTATATCCTGAATTCTCTATTTGAGTCTTTTGACACCAAAATACGCTTCTGAACTAGCACCTTCCTTGAGTAGGTTAGGCCCTCAGTCATTCTACTGGGTAGGTATTTGATGGGATTGAAATAATAATCTGAGGAATTACTCTTATTCTATTTCACATTGTGGATATGACATCATTGGCTAGACTCGGGGTCATTATAATAAAGTTTCCTATGAAATAATCAAAACTACTGTAATAATGTTGGCAAGGATGATAATTCACTGCTTTTTTTTTAAAAAAAAAAACCAATTTCCTCTTAATAAGAACTCTTGGGGGAAAATTCCTGTCTAGTCTGGATACCAAAAATAGATTTGCTGCTCATAAGCAATTGACTTCTTCGTTATCTCATGGACACTGAAGTTTATGGAGTAGTCTTCAGTTATTACTTTGGAATGCCAGAAAGCAGAGCCTACCTCTAATACTATGCCCCATATTTTAAGTCATATTTCCCATAATACTGCTCCCATTTTTATTATTCTATTTTTTCATTCCACTGTCTCTTGTTACATTTCTCATATATTTTATAAGCTGTCTTATTAAAAAAGAAACTGAATCCAGACTGACTTTGACTCTGTCCTGTCCTGTTCATCTAGACCCAAGATAATAAGATAAGTCAGGGTCCAAAAAAAGACAAAAAATTCTATTCGCAAACACATAATACATTTCTGCCTGGCAGAAAAAAAACTAGAAATCACCTGCAAGATTATGAAGAACAACATAATGCTAGCCTTTGAGGTACCTACAGGAGAGATGGAGAAAACAGATGAGCTTTTGCAGAACAGAAAACAATGGAAGGGGTAAACATATTACGAGGTAATGCTGACAGCAGTGTAGTAGTTCAGAGATTAAGAGAATCAATGAAAGGAAGAATTAGAAAGTTTTAGAAATTCCAAAATTACAAGTACTCAAGAGAACTGGAAATGAAGATCGTTTAAAATGAGTGGAGGGGCTGGAGAGAGAGCACAGCGGGTAGGGCGTTTGCCTTGCACGCAGCTGACCCGGGTTCGATTCCCAGCATTCCATATGGTCCCCTGAGCACCGCCAAGAGTAACTCCTGAGTGCAGAGCCAGGAGTAACCCCTGTGCATCGCCAGGTATGACCCAAAAAAGCAAAAAATAAAATAAAATAAAATAAATAAAATGAGTGGAAGGGGGAAGGCAGATGGAATGGAGAAGGAAACACTAAGAAAATGATGGCTGGAAAAATTAGTCGGGATGGGAGTTGTGTGCCGAAAGTAGATAATGGACCAAACATGATGACCTCTCAGAGTCTGTATTGCAAAACATAGTGCCCAAAAGTAGACAGAGCGTATGGGAAATATTGTCTGTTATGGAGGCAGCAGGACGGGGGAAGGAGGGTATACTGGAGAGATTGGTGGTGAGAAATGTGTACTGGTGGAGGGATGGGTGTTTGATCATTGTGTGATTGTAACCCAAACATGAAAGCTTGTAACTTTCTCATGGTGATTAAATAAAATAAAAAAATATTTCAGCTTGATGAAATGAGAAGAGAGAAATTATAGACCAAGTGAAATGTGGACTACGACATGTATAGACTAGCACAGAGCATGGTGTGTAGAGCATGCTATGGACTACAGGTATATAGTGTATCATGGAGTTCAGTGTGTCTCAAATAGTATGGAATATACTGTGTGCTAGTGAGAACGGAATGTAGCAGATGCACACTGAAAAGAACAAAAGAGTAACGGCGAAAAAGACATGGGTTTGGATGTTGGTATTGTACATCAGCATCTACAATACCTAGTAAGTCTGGGGTTTAGTGTCTTCATTCTTTCTCTCCTGGAAGCTGCTATATTCTAAGCAGTGGAAAAGGTGATTATAGAGAGTTGGAGAGACATTGTGGGCAGTCTTGTAAGTGAGCAGATTCCTTTGGACTTGTTAGGGGAGGAGCAAGTGAGCTATTTAAAGTTTCTAAAATGGCAGTGACAAGATGAAAGTGGTGTTTAAAGATTAATGTGGTCCTGAAGGAAAGAGAAAGGAGAATGACATACTACAGGCGTGGACACCAGTGAGAGGGCTGTTGTAACAGGTACAGTGTGACAGAGCAGGGAGCAAAGGACTGCTGACGGGGGATTTTTAAATACTTGAAAGAAAATCTTCCTGAGGGGGGATTTGGGTGCTGACTAAACCAAACAGATAAGTAAATCAAGGTCAAGTCTAATCATGGTAATTATCCTTCTAATTGTCTCTTATTGGGCTTTATGGATCACTAGATTCTGAACTCCAAAAGGAACAGTATCCTGTTGTTCATGATTGCCTGGCATAATATCTCAGGTATTGAAGGTACTCAATATTTTTTAAATTATTTTATTAGTGAATAGTGAATTAAGTGGATCCATTGTTTAATTGAGTGAATTAAGTATAATTGACCATCACAAATGCACTGTCCACTGTAGCACTGTCCTCCTGTCGTTCATTGATTTGCTCAAGCGGGTACCAGTAACGTCTCACAACAAATTGTCAGACTTTTTGTTACTGTTTTTGGCATATCGAATATGTCGCGGGGAGCTTGCCAGGCTTTGCTGTGTGTGTGAGATACTCTCAGTAGCTTGCCAGGCGGAGGAATTGAACCCAGGGGGGCCACATGCAAGGCAAACGCCCTACCTGATGTGCTGTCGCTCCAGCCCAACCATCACAAATAATAATAATAGTCATTAGAAAGCTTCTGTGAACATATTGTAAGATTTTACATGAATGAGCTTATTCCACTCCTTACAAAATATCTCTACAGAAGATGTTCTTATTATCTCCATTTAAAAGTGACAAAATAAGGTATAACAATTTTTAAGAATATTTTGCAAAGTTACTTAACTCTAAGAATGATGCAGACAGGATCGATGTCTATAAAATGATGTAGAAAGAATTCAAACCTGTGTGTTCTGAAACATACTGAAGGAGTAATAAATGGCCAAAGCAAGACTGTCACAGTCACTGTCCTCCCGTTGTTCATCAATTTTATCGAGCGGGCCCAGTAACGTCTCCATCATAAGACTTTGTTGTTACTGTGTTTGGCATATCGAGTACATCACGGGGAGCTTGCCAGGCTCTGCCGTGCGGGCGGGATACTCTCGGTAGCTTGCCGGGCTCTCCAAGAGGGGCAGAGGAATTGAACTCGGGGCGCCCAAGTTGGCTGCTTGCAAGGCAAGCGCCCTACCCGCTGTGCTATCGCTCCAGCCCCCAAAGCAACAGAACCAGAGAATTCGTTTACAGAACCAGCTTACCATGGTAGGTAGGGGATGAGGATGGGGGCATAAGATGAGGGGAAGGACACTCTGGTGAGGGTGTGGTGTTGGAACATTGCACTATTAAAACCATTATTAACTGTATTGTAAGTGATGGTAACAAAAATTTAAAGATTTAAAGAAATTCACTAAACAAGAACGAACTCTTATCTTCGATCAAACCAACATCTGTAATCTTACCTGAGACAGTGAGAATGCGTTTGGTAAAAGACAGAGTCGTGTCAATAGGAAAACAGAAATCATGCAAGTCATCTTTTATTTACTTTGCTCTTTATCAACATTTACTTTTTATATATAGGGTGATTTTAACTGTTTTATATGGATCTTTCATTGTGGATAAGCAAGATGCAAGAAAGAAAGAAAAAAAAAGACTCCCTTTACTCAAAGATAGGAAACCAGATTAGAGATGAATAGATATGTCAACTCAAATAGCCGAAAGACAATAGCCAAGCTGCACGTGATTAGATGTGCAAGAAAGATGCATATTAATAACGGACTGGGATCAGGAATGATCATATTCCTTGCTTCAGAAGTCTATTATTTATTATTCTTACTTCTTTCTGCATGTATGCTACTGATTTTTAACATATTTTGCACCTACAGTCCAGCTCTGCTCCATGGACTAGTGGTTAAAAATCATTATATTATCCTATTTCAGAAGTATTTCACAAAAAGAGCCCTTTCTAGACACTTTAGAATAAATGACTTGTGAAGTGAGCACAAGCCACTTTAGCAATAAAAATGGTGTTTTTGGAAATAGTCTTTGCAGGTACACACACATACACATACGCGTGCGCACACACACGCATGCACATGCATGCACACACACACAGACACACACACACACTCCCCACATACACATGCCTCATTCCACTCCTACCTAAAATATTTTTATAGTAAGAATTACAATTGAAGAAGCTGAAGAAATAACTCAAGTGGGATGGCAAATTCCTAGTATATGCAAGGACCCAAGTCTGATACCCACACCACTCCCTGAACACCACAGGGTACAGTCCCGGTGGCCTCACCTGGCAGGGCATCACTGGCCCAGGCACAGCCAGCCTCATGGGCTGAGTTATTCCAGTGGTCACCCCTGGCTCATAGTACTGCCTTGTATGTCAACCATACTTTTTTTTAAATAAAGGAATAATAATCAGCAACTATGTCAAAACTAGTCCAATAAAGTGTTTTAGGAATTTCTACTCTGGAATGAGTCACCACAGAGGATACATGGAAATGAATCCAAGTAATGAATATTTTCATCGTTGAACTGAAAAATTTCTCTACCTCATAAATAAAGACATTTTTATAATATATTTAAAATGCGTATTATAATGTTTCCTGCCACCTTGAGGAGGATAGCAGGCTAACTATCTTGTCTATCTTTAGATCACAGATAGTTACACCTCATTATTAGATGTGGGGCTTTTAACTAACTTCCTACTCCCCTAAGACCCATGATTTAAATCAAATCTCTGAACATTGGTCAAGAAGACAAGACTTGAACTAAAGAAATAACTCAACAGTTTGGAGAGTATGCTTTGCCTGCAGTAGGCCTGGGTTCAATCCCCAGTAGTACATGTTCTCCCAAATACCACTATGGATGTGGGGGTACTATGCACACAGAACTGGAAGTCCCTGAGCATAACCCAATGTGCTTACCCCAAGCCCCCCGCCCCCCCACAAACAAAAATCAGTCTCCTTTTTTAAAGTTTTAAAAAATTATAACGTGAAACCAGAATTGGAAATTCTTACCTTAGAAGGTGACTCAGAGATTTTTTATGAATTATTTCTGCTTCCTATAGTTAGAAAAACTATAAATGGAGAATTGATGGGACACAGGCCTCATAATTTAGTTTGCGCCAATATTTTATCTCTGACAGTGAAGAACTCTTAGTCCTGCTATTAGTGAACACTCACTCTGGGCCTTGAACCTTTCTGAGCAGAGTTCTCCCCACATACTTCCTGGATTCGATTAAAAGGGGTGTTTTGGGATTTGTTTTGTTGTGGTTGTTTGAACATCTGGACGTTTAGCTACACAGAGCAAACTGACACCGTCAACTGCCAATAAGAATATATCCCATTCTCTCTCACCATTTCTTCATCTGTTCTGACTGCTCAGGAATCAGCTTCTCATTATGAAGGCATGCAAAAGCAGGCACACACTATTTACAAAATCTAAACTAATCTAGAAATAGGAAAGTCTGTCTCCAGGTAAAGCTGTTAATTATCATTGTTTTGTTTCAATCACTGGGGCAAGTGCTTTTGGTAACATAATCTTATTTAAGGCTCATAGGAAACTTAGGAATGAGTGTTTCTTTTGGGGTACTGTCATGAAGACTGAGACCCTCCTAAATATTTCAGATGGAGAAAATTTATTTGCTACTCAGATAATAAAGGACTGAAGAGAATGAGAATGCAAACGTAAACCAAGAGTTAGAAACTGCAAGACGTGACTAGAGTCCTCAAGCTGGAAGAAAATGAGAGGATATGAAGCAAACAAAACTGGCAAAACTATTGAGGATGATCTGTCAAACTGTCAAAGACCAAAGGGCAGAAATAGTACTAAGAATATCAAAGAAATTAAAACCTGGATGCTTCCTTGTTGTATTCTGTAGGAGAGATGTCAACAGCATCTGTAACCAGTTAGGTAGGCCTATCCTCTTAACTCCTGCATTTCGACCTCCAGTAGTATCTTCCAATGGCAGGATCTGATGGGCAGATCATAAATGAGTTTGAGAAATGTGGTCCAGAGTTGCATCTCTGGAAGTCCAGAGTAGTGTTTAAAAAGTAAGGATTTGGAAATTATAAAATAATAGATAAATAAACAACCCTGATAAGTATGATCCATTTTTCTATTTTGTAGAAGAATAAGAAAATATTACTAAGTTTAACATGCCCTTCACTATAATTAGGAAGTATCAGGAACAAGATTAGTAATCAAAATAGTTACTGTATCTATACTGACTACCTCTAACTTCCATGTGGTTCATATTAAGATAATCATATCACTTAGGAAAATAAAAATCTACCAGGTATTTGCACATGCTAGACTGTCAATAGATCCTTTAAAAGAATTAGTTCATCTGACCTTCACAAGAATATTATAGGTGATAAGATAATAATATATTTTGTAGCAATGAAACATAATTATCAATATCATGGATTGTAGATTGTGAACTTCCAAGCCCCTAATTCAAATCTCATTGTTATTATTTATTAACCTAATTTACACTGGTATTCTACCTTTTTTTTTCAGTCCTCATATAAAATGGGATTCTTTCCTTTTTTATTATTACAGTTTAGATAACATGTCTACAATCATTTGAGCATTTATGGTTTTGATATACACATTTACTGCTCTTCCATATTACCAAAAGTGCTTAAGACCTTGCATTTCTACACTCATTACTACTCTCTCTCTTCAATGCCTCCCTCCCCATTTTAATAATCTGAATTATGTAATGTAGGGCCAAATGTTCATCATCATTCAATTGTCCTTGCTCTGACTTATTTCACTTAACATGATACCCTAGAGTTTCATCCAGTTGGCAATGCATCGAAAGATTTCATCTTTTCTTGTAGTTGCATAGACTTCATTGTATATATAAACTGCGACTTTTATGCCCATTCATCTATCATATTCTGCCTACCTTAATAATTGCTACAGATAAAAGAGGTACACATATATCTTTTCAAATCAGTACTTCGCTTTGCTAAGAAGCAGGATCACTGCATCACATGGATGTTTCTTGTTATTATTTGAGATATCTCCATAATGCTTTACAGAGATTGAATCAGATGACACTCTTAACCAACAGTGAATAAAGGTTTTTTTTCACCACCTTCTTTTTCAACACCATTTTTTCCTGTTTTTTTTTTTTTAATGTATGCCATTCTCACAGATCTGAGGACATTTCCCATTTTTCATTTTGACTTGATTTTCCCTGATACGTGATGGTAAATACACATTTTTGAAAGAGTTATTGTTTTGCTAGAGTTTTCTGACTAATGTATAAATAAACTGGATATCATTCTCTGTCTGATGAATTGTGTGCAAATATTGTCTTCCATTAAGAAGAGTATATTTTATTTTAGTCTGTTTCTTTTGCCATGTAAAATTCCTAGAATTAGTGAGACCTAACTATCCAAGAGTATGTGATGCAGCTCTCAAGGCTTTTAATGAGATTGAGGATATTGATAATAAAAAAGAAAAATAGTGAATGGAAACCAATCTCCATGTAAAGCAGGGTTAGGAGCTTTGCCTCTTAAGAGCCAGCAACTGTTAAGAGATAAAAAAAAAATATTAAATCAAAATGTAATATCCTCACCTGTAGAAAAAAATTGAGGAAGAACATTATCTAGGGCACTGGACATCAAGGAGCCAAGAAGACTGATTTAAGAAGGAAAGAAAGACTGAAAATCAGCAATAGGAATGAATGGAAGATAGATCTTTTTTCACTAAATAGCTTCAGCATACCAACAAAGGGCGAAGGGTCAGAGGAACTATCTACTATCCTTAGAGCAGCCACCTTGGAGTTGCACTGACATCTATTTTAACACCTGGGAACTCTATTGTAACAGTAGGGCCCACTCTCACAACTTTGCAATCATAGGTTTCCCAATCATGGGTAAAACTTCTTATTTTCATTATGAACTTAGGTTAATTCAGGAAAAAAATCACCCAAAAACGGAGGTTATTTCTCATATTTTAATAATTATATTTTGCTGATGATTTCTTTGATTTTTTCCATTTTGTGGTGCCTAAGATGGAACCCAGAGCTTACACATGTGAGGTATATACCCAGCTACTGGACAGCATCCCCACCCTCAATAATAATATTTCCTGTGTAAAATTGGAAAAACATGCTCACTCAGGGAAGGAAAACAAAATGGCATAGAGATATAGAAATGACAATCTGGTCAACAGCTCCTGTTACTCTTAGAGATATGACAATGAAACAAAATATTGAAGAGGGATTCTTCTTGCTGTCTTGAATTTCTTTTCTATAGTTGGAGACCTAGAATCTTTTGGGCTGCATAGTGTGTATAAACATCTGGTGGAAAAATGGGTCTTTGTTGGAACAAAACTGCTCAAATTGGAAGCTTAAAAAATCACTTAAATGACAAATATTAAAAGTATTTTCTTTACATGTACTGCTCTATTTTTATGCTTATTTTTATTTATTTTTGGCATTTGGGGGCCCTACCCAGGGATGCTCAGGATTTACTGCTGACTCTGTGATCAGGCATCAATCCTGGGTCAGTCATGTGAAAGGC
The DNA here is from genome assembly GCF_029834395.1 of Sorex fumeus. Taxonomy (NCBI): domain Eukaryota; kingdom Metazoa; phylum Chordata; class Mammalia; order Eulipotyphla; family Soricidae; genus Sorex; species Sorex fumeus. Next base: position 1,431,458 of record NW_026606102.1, read on the forward strand.
AAGCACCCTACCTGCTGTATTTTCTCTCTTGCTCTCTGCTTAATTTTATTATTTTAAGAAAATTCTTCTAGTTTAGCAGTGAAAAGTCTACATCACAATTTAATAAATTTTATTTTTAACAGTGGTCACACAAACATCATTTAAATATTCTCATTTCAATTTTGCCACGTAATTCTTAATAAGATTCCATTGTATTACACAAAATATTTTTCTTCTCAACATTTTACATCTTCAAATAATATTAAAGAGCCATTTACTCTCTCTTTAACTTCTGCTTAGTCAAGCTGTGCATAATTAGTTCCCTTAATCTTTTCTCTAAATATCTCTCCATTCTCTTAATCAGTTTGTGAATTCTCTTATGTTTCCTTAATTTACTGGCATTTGCTGGTCTGAACTACTTGTGGCTTTTAGGTATGCAATAAAAATTATGGACAATACCACTCTCTAAAATATGCATGGGGAATTTAGAGCACCAGCAGTTTTCAAATATATATTTTACATAACCTACATGCTACCAGTTATATAAAACAAAAAGAATGGAATTCTCAAGTTCCCTTAAGTCATCAGCAAAGGTATCTGTTCAACTATTACTCAATAAGCAAAAAATTTTATCCAAAAATTATTACATTTTCATTAGAAATACCCATCAACACCCAGAATCCACCGAGAAAACTTTAAATGGGACTGAGAGAGACCAATGGGAGAGGAAGGAAACAGAGATAGAGAAAGACAAAACTCAGGCAATATAAATATTCAGAGCATACAGTTTTGTTTGCTCTCTTGCTTTCAGGCCACACCCAGCAATGCTCCGGGTTTACTCCTGGCCCTGCACTCAGGAATCACTCCTGGTGGTGCTTGGGGACCATATGGCACACCTGGGAATGAACCAGGTTGGCACTATGCAAGATAAATGAACTACTTGCTGTACTACCACTCTGGACCAAGAGCATACATTTTAAGTTTAAATTTCATTTCAAGGAAATCAATATGAATCCTATGAGAAAAGTTTATGAGCAACGTGGTCGCAAAATTCATCACACGTTTTGATTGCCAGATACATCCAGAATTACACACATCTAACTTGAATTCATTTGAGATCAAGCCCATTAAACACATTACCATGGGTAGAAGCACTCAATTTTTCAAAAATTTATTGAATAAAAAAGTGTATTGCTGGGTGAGTTTTGAGATTGAGTCTCTTCCTTTATTGCACATTGCTCTCCTTCAAGTCATATGTGACCCATAGTTAAGGAGAATAGGAGTGGAACTGTGCCATACCAGATGTTCATAGCAGATCTGCATGTTGCCAAGCATTCCAGGTAGGTCAATCACCTGGCTGAAAACTCTATGGCTTTTGCAGAATGGTAGTGGGAAGATTTCTTTCCCTTCAGGACAGTTCCAGTAGTCTCCTTGCTTGAACTTCATCAAATTGAGTCCAGATCCACAGTTCTTGAAGCATGTGGCCTCTTAGCTCCTTCTAATTTCACACCACTCACACAGAGTAAGAGCACAAAAAATTCAATGGGGAAGAAACACAGAAACCCACCAAGCTCAACGGGTGAAAACAAGAACACAGAAGGTTGAAGCTCAGTAAATTCTAAGACAGTAACTTTAGTGAATCCCATTGTGAGTATGTTTAATGAGATCAAAGAAACAACAGCATAGGCAGTCAGCAAAGTCAGCAGCACAGAAGAAAGAATGAATGATGAAATGAGAAAACTACAAGCAGAAGGGCTGGAGCGATAGCACAGCGGGTAGGGCGTTCGCCTTACAAGCGGCCAACATGGCCGACCCGAGTTCGATTCCTCCACCCCTCTCAGAGAGCTTGGCAAGCTACCGAGAGTATTTGATATGCCAGACACAGTAACAACAAAGTCTCCAATAGAGATGTTACTGGGCCCGCTCGAGCAAATCGACGATCAACGGGAGGGCCTTTACCTTTACCTTTACCTTTACCTTTACCAGCAGAAATGAAGTTTATGGTGGGTGATACAAAAAATATATAAGATTCAGTACAAGCTCTGAACAGCAAATTAACAGCAGCTGAGCAAAGGATTAAGCAGCTCCAAGATGAGATGGAGGAAACTGTTAGAAAAAAAAAAGAAGATGGAAAATTGTCTGAAAGAAATGAACAGCATACACATAGAGAACTATGGGATTATATCAAGATGAAAATATAAGAATCACTGGAATCCCTGAAGAACATAAAGGCAAATTTTATGAAGAAAAGATATTTAAAGAAATCATATAGACAAATTTCCTAGACTTGGAGGATTACAGATAATCCTGTACTTGAGCCACAAGAGGCCCAAAGGGTCCCAGAAAAATAGACTTAAAGGATTTTACCAGGAAAACTCCAAGACACATTGTGCTCAAAATGAACAACTTTAAAGATAGCGACAGAATAGTGAAAGCAGCAAGATCAATAAAGCAACGTACACACAAAGAAGATCCCTTAAGTGTCACAGTAGATCTGTCAAATGAAACTTGACAAACAAGCAGGGAATGGAGTGATGGAGTACAACAAAAAGTCACCAACAATATTCAACTAGAATATTATACATATTTGAAGGAAGGACACAAAATTCCAGGGACAGGCAATGGTGCAGGAAATTTATAACCTTGAAACTGGTTTTACAAGAAGAGTTAAAGGAGATTCTTTGAAGGACAAAAAAACTTCTCAGCGTGTGGCAAAGAGTATGGCACTCACTCATGGTGCTAATGGTTGCTCTCTACTAGATTAAGGAAGTATATTTACTCCTAACTTACAAATGAATTTTATACATTTTCAACAATAAATTAACATCTCATTTATATTGAATGTTCTGTGTCTTATTAGCCTTTCTTCCCTTTATTAGGATAAAACAATTTGTATTTTTATAGACCTATTCTTATTTTTCCCCTTTAAATTTTCTTAATTCTCTTCACTCTTACTAAATTTTTTCATGGCTGTAGGCTTTGCTATTTCATGTGAAACCTAAATATATATTAGCAAAGAAGAAAAATAATAGTTTTATTAATGACAGGGAAGATAGAATTGTTACCATATGAGACGAGACCCAAGTAAAAAATAAACGTTAATACAATATGTTTCAGGTACTAGAATTGAAAACTTATATATGTAAATGAGAGTAGGCATTACATTAAACAACATTAGATTATTTTAATTAATTTACACAGGTTAAAATCATATAGCAATCAAACACCACACACTGACTTTTATTGATTTATTTTCTAATAACTGCATTTGTAATTTATCTAGGGTTTTTTGAAGTAAAAACTATGAAATAAATGTATTATGTGCCTGATTAGGGGGCAGGGTGAGGAGGTCACTGTCACTGTCACTGTCCTCCCGTTGTTCATCGATTTGCTTAAGCAGGCCCAGTAACGTCTCCATTGGAGACTTTGTTATTACTGTGTTTGGCATATAGAATACATCATGGGCAGCTTGCCAGGCTCTGCCATGCGGGCGAGATACTCTCAGTAGCTCGGTAGATATTCTCCGAGAGGGGCGGAGGAATCGAACTCGGGTCAGCCATGTTGGCTGCGTGCAAGGCAAACACCCTACCGCTGTGCTATCGCTCCAGTCCTGGTGGAGGAGGTAGGGAAGGAAATTGGGGACATTGTTGGAGGAAAATTGACATTAATAATGGAATTGGTGTTGGAACACTGTAAGCCTGAAACAACTGTATTAGGAACAACTTTGCAAATTACAGTATGTTAATGAACATAAACTTAAAAAAAAAGAACAATAGCACTCTTTGAACAAATTAGAAGCTCATGTGCCAACTTTATGGGATTTCTTGCCTACTCTGCTTTCCATATGAGATTCTGTGCTAGACTTAGCAGGAAAAAAAGAACAAAACTAAAATCTATGAGAATATTTAAAGTACAATTTAATATAATGGCAGGGAAAGTATTATAATACATATCATAATTTTGTACAAAATAAATTGCCTAATAAACACCAAAAATATTAGAGAAAGTTGAGAGAACTGGTTTTGACTAAATGCTAGGGTATAAGTACAAACCTTATAGATGAAGAGAATTATGAAGGGAAGGAGTATTGTGGAAGATGGGCAATAAAGCATTGTGGTTAAAGAAAGATGCTTTCAGTCAGGTTGGCAATAGTACATAATCCAAGTCTACAGTTTCTGCACTTTAAACAATTTTCTCAATTCTTTCTCTTCAATTGCACTTTGGTAAAGTAGGCATTATAATAGTGTTTTTAATATATAATAGTGTTTTTAATGTTGGATATTTTCATTCATCAAGCAAAATACAAATGTTTTACAGGAATAATTCATTTAAAGACAAAATTTCATTTAGGGCAATAATTCAATAAAATTCTCACAACAAATTCTCAGAACAAGATCAGATATGATTATCACTATACCATTATTATCATTTTAAAATAATAAAAATTATATACATTAAGGAATGTTATTTGACCAAGATCACACAAAATATAACTGTCAGAGGCAGGATTTAAAGCAGACAATATGTTTCTAGAAGCCAAGAAACTAACTTCTTCATAATGTGGAACTTATTAAATAAATAAATAGTAATGGAAAGTCCCAAGTTCCAAGTACATCAAAAATCTTACATGTTAGTTGTGGTTTTATCGGTGTAATTTATTTACCTAACTAAAATTTAGGAGAAATATATATTAAAATAGAAGGAGAAAGAGAAAAAGAGAGTGAGCAAGATGATGTATATATACTCTCAATTTCAGTTACGTGGGACTCAGTACTGGGGTCTTAAACATAAACATAAAGTATGGTTCCCAATCACAATTTGTGAACAACATATAAATAACTGAAGTTCAGTGAAAAGTGGTCTATGAAAATGATGGTTAAGGAAACTAAACTAACCTCAAAAAATATGCATGAGATTTAAACTAAGTTGACATTTGTCAAATATTTACACTAAAATCTAGAATACAACGTTTAGCATTCCATTATAATACCAAGGCCTTAACTATTACAGATTGTATTATTCTTATAATGCTCTAAGTAGTGGTATACTCCTAAAGGAGAAGAACAAAAGTAATAAGTTATATGACTTTGAGATAAATTCAACTCTCATTCTGGTTTGTGTGATCCACACAGTAATGCTTTTTAATGTGAGTGACTTACTAGCCGTTAAAAATCAGAAGTTCACATAAAAATTCTCATTTCCAGTATCATGCAAAATCCAGTATCTCAAAGTACTTTTCAGCCTGACAAATGTTACCAAGAGTCAGGATGGTTCCACCTCAGAAGACTCTCATGTACATCCATGTACAGGGTGGAAACCAACTTAAAATCAGCAAATAAAGTCCCAATTATAAAAGCCCAAATTCTACAACATAACAATGATGTAGGTTTTCACTGAAGACATGTGGAAGTACCCTCTAGATATCTAGTTTTCCTTAAACTTCATTTGGAGGACTATTACTTTTGTCACTACTATGAATGGAATTCTATTAAATTTTTATGTAAAAATGGATATTGCTGAATCTCTAAAGTAGATGAAAAGGGAGGAGGGTGTCTAATGATTAGGGCAGAAGGATACTGGATATAAGGATGTTCTGGTGTTGGGAGTATATGCTAACATTATACCCTTCATACATATGAGCTAAAAAACAAACTACTAAAAAACAAACATACAAGTATGGTGTTGCTAAATCAAAATGACTTAAATAAAAATTTATTTGAAAAATATGAGAAATGCAAGTCAAGGAAGAAGTTTAAAAATAGCAAAGGTCTAAATTTGGGGAAATAAAAGCACTCACAACTTTCTCTTATCTTAAACAATAGGCAAATCTAAAAATACAAAATCTAAAAAATATTACTTAAACCAGTATTTCTCAATAAATTAACAATTCACTATATGATTTAGCAAATCAATTTCAGTGAGCATACACAAAAAATATAAAATCAATTAAAACCTGGTCCAGCAAGTGCTCATAGTTGAACATTCACAATAATCAAAATGGAAACAATCCAAATGTCCATTAACTGAGTTAATAGAATGATAGTAGAGCCATATTTTGGAATTCTATAAAATAAATCAAGTATGGAGACAATTATTTCACAGATAAACCTTGAATATTTTATGCAAAGTGAAAGAAGTTAGATATAAGAGGGCACATACAAATCAAGTCCATTTTTATGGTCACTTGATCACTTGACATCCCATTACTCATCGATTTGCTCGAGCAGGCTCCAGTAATGTCTCCATTCGTCCCTGTCATGTGCTAGTATAGCCCAATGGTGTCTGTTCATTGTAGGAACACAAAGAGTCTCAAACCAATCATTCAGGGTCTTGACAAGGGAGTCTGACCATCTCGTTGGTGGGACGCCACGCGATCTTTTGACGTCCCATGGAATCCAGTTGGTAATGGTTCTAGTCCAACCGTCATCTCCAAATCTCAATACGTGTCCAGCCCATTTGATTTTCGACGACTTGGCAAATGAGACAGCGTCCCTGATTCTTGATTGTTGATGGAGGTCGGAACTCCAGATTCTTTCTCTCATTTAAGTGAAGTGTGATACTCCAAGCATAACTCTTTTGATTTCTCTTTGGGAGACCCGAATAGCATTCTCATCCTGTTTTAGTAGGGCCCAGGTCTATGAGGCATATACTAATGCAAGAAGAACATTGGAATCAAAGAGATGTGCCCAGAGCCGGAGGTTCTTCATCCTCTTAGCTATTTCTTCAAGGCCCTTGAAGGCGTTCCAAGCCGCTCTCTTCCTCCTGCGCAACTCAAGTGCCAGGTCATTCGTCGTGTTGATTTCTCGACCTAGGTACACATAACTGTTGCATTTGGAGATGTTCATTCCATTGAGAGCGAATGGTACATCAGGAACAAGACCGTTTCTCATGAACATTGTTTTCATGAGATTCAGCTATAGTCCAACCTTTCCACACTCATGGTCGAAGTTGGCCAGCATTTGTGCTGCTTGGCTAATATTTGGTGGTATTAGAACGATGTCATCAGCGAAGTGGAGGTGGTGTAGTTGCCAACCGTCTATCTTCACTCCCATTCCTTCCCATTCCAGTCACTGCATGACGTTCTTGAGGGTGGCACTGAAGAGTTTCGGTGAAGTGGTATTGCCCTGCCGCACTTCCCTGTAGAATAGTGAGATCCTGGTAGTGATCCATAATACAGCTCACAGAGGATCCTGATGTACTAAGTTTGAGTGCCCTGTTTGGCTAGGGCTTCAATGACCGCTTCCGTCTCAACAGAATCAAAGGCCTTCTTTAAATCAATGAACGTTAAACAGAGCGGCATCTTGACCTTCCGAGAAACCTCAATGAGCTTGGTTATCATGTGGATATGGTCGATCATGCTGAATCCTTTGCGGAAACCAGCTTGCTCGCATGGTTGTCCTTCATCTAGTGTTCTTCTAATCTTATTCAGAATGACTTGAGTGAACAGCTTGTAGATGACAGACATAGGCAGATCGGGTGATAGTTGCCAATGTCATGGATGTCTCCCTTCTTGTACAGTAGTACAGTCCTGCTGGTTTTCCATTGGGACAGAACCTTGCATTCAGACAGGTAGCGTGTGAAGAGCCGAGCCAGTGTATGGATGAGTACTAACGGCAGGTTCTTCCGGTGTTCGGATCTGACCTTGTCTGGAATGGGTGCTTTTCACTTCTTTACCAACGAAATGGCGTGTCGAATTTTGGTAGGGAGAATATTGGGAACGACATATCCATCCTGCAGAATTTGGTATATGGGCAGGTGGACATGACTATCGAAGCGATCTGAGTAGAAGTCATGGATAATCTTCTCCATTGCCCTTCTGAACGATGTGATAGATCCATCAGGACATCGGAGGGCATTCATCTTGGTCTTGTAGTTGGCAAAGGACAGACGGGTGTTACAAATGCTTTTCCCGGCTTCTGCGACATCTACCAGCACTGCTGCTCTTCTCTCTTTGAGGTGTTCCCTTATTGCTTCTCTGTACTGCTTTGTGAGCTTGTAAGTTCGCTTGTGGTTGCCTTAGGCTTGCACTAAGCCACATTGGTGAGTGAGCTTAAGAGTTTCAGAAGACAGGCATCTTTTTGTGGCTATCTCTCTCTCTCATGGCCCTCACACAATCATGGAGGTGCTGAAGCAGTCGATCATATTCTCCATCAATGTTGTCAACGACAACATCATCCTATGTTGCTGCAATAGTGCCAGAGTGCTCCCAGTTGGTGGTTTTTCTGGGAGTTCTCTTCTTAAACTTTGCAGCCCTTTCTCCCCACTCCATGAAGTAGAATTTTGCACGAAGGAGAAGGTGGTCCAATCCCATTTGGAATTTTGGGACAACAGCGACATCTGTCAGGCAAAACCATCGATTGAATATGATGGTGTCAATTTTGTTGTGGTACTGTCCACCGGGAGACTCCCATGTCCAATGTTTAGATTCGGCCTTCTGGAACTGTGAGTTACCATGGATGGTCTTGGTCGACATGATGAACTCAGATAGTATCTCATGCTGTTCATTCCTTTCTAGGCCACGGGTCCTGATGTGGAGTTCTTCAACTGATCTTCTTGGTTCTATCTTGGCATTGAAATCACTGACAATGATCTTGTAGAAGGTGTGGTCTTCTTTATAGAACTTCTTCTAGAAGATCTGGTCTTCTTTATAGAACTTCTCCAGCTCCATGTAGAACTTCTCAATTTCTCCTTCATTATAATTGGATGTTGGTGCATAGACAACGAAGATAGAAACTGCAGGCAGTGAGCCACATCTATTCAGGTGTAATCTTTCGATTTGGGTTGTTAGGCATTCGAATGAATCAATGCTCATTGCCAAGTTTGTGTTGACAAGGACACCGACACCACCAAGAACGATGAGGAAGGAGAGGCTGATAAAAAAAAATCTAAAATTTTTACGATATAGTAGGAAAATTCAGAGTCAGAAGTAGAAAGCAGGTGAATGGATCCAGGTTCTGGAGAGGGAGAAATTAGGAGTAACTACTTTAAAGGAAATAGGGTTTCCTTTTTGGGGTGATGAAAATGTTCTGGTACAATGTAGTGCCGATATTTGCAAAACACTGTGAAGGTACCTAATGCCACTGAATCTTACATATAATCTGGAGAGAAGTGCTAAATTGTAAATGAATTTTACCACTATTTAAACAAAAGCCTTATTCACAAAGTTCAGGAGCTGTTTTTTTCTTTAATCTCAAAGTAGCTTTGTTCAGCAAATTTTTCTTATATAAATGTAAGGCTGAATTAGCACGATAAAAACGAGCATCCAGTAATTATTGAGCCAAGGAAAACATGACCTTATTCTGCCTCACAAAAGTCAGAGTTCCTTGAGAACCAAAAGAATTACCTGACCAAGAAAACATTTGGATATGTCTGCTGCTATAAATGTACACACACACACTCATTAAATCAAAGGTCTTGCAACCACACTTTGCTGAGAATACAACAATGAGCAATGCCCAACCAGAAAAGCGCTCATAACCTTTTCTGACAAGAGGTGAGAATGAATAGACAGAGATGCTTTTTGAAAAACCATTTGCCTATGCTTTCCTTCCAGCATTGACCAGACAGAATGGGCTCTGGACTCAGATTACCTCCCCATGCCACATGAAAGCCATCTCTATAGAGACAGCTTTGCTCTATGCAGTGTCAATTCTTTGTCATATAAAATAGTCCTATGTCTATTGTGTTGGCTTCTAAGCTATGCTGTCCACACCATTAAGCAATCCGCAGACTCTTTGGGTGATGTGTGGTGGCCTTAGGGCTCAGTGCTTTAAACTCAGTACACAAGTGGGAATTCTGGAAACTACATCCCTGTGATTAACGCAGATGTAGCTTACAGAGAACCATGTTGTTTTATGGAATTTGTTACTGACTAAAACTTGGAGATTACGGTCAATTCCCCCCAAAAGCCAAGGGAAGGGACATAGTCACATCACAAACAAAGGTACAGCAGGTAGGAATGGGTGGGTGGGGTGAGGGAGGGGTATAGAAGAAGCTGGAAGGTAACATTAAGTGATTAAAAAGATCTGGTTCCAAAGATTGCTACTTTAAACAGTCATGCATGCCATCATAATATATTGAATGGCCTATTGAGACGTTATTGTCTATGCAATATTCTAAAGCATTTTTCCAACTCTCCCTCATTGAATTTTAACCAGAAGTTCATGAAATAAGTTTGAATAAATGAAGTTACTGCACAATATGATGTAGATGATTTGCAGCCAAGCATCAATTCAGATACTGTTTTTCCCTGAGCCTTGTAGGTCTTACTCTTTCTTCTTTTATTTTTGTGGATGCCAAACCTGGTGGATTTCAGGGCTTATTTGCTTTGACTTGGTGCTCAGGGATCATTTCTGGTGGGCTCAGGAATGGGCTGGGGATCAAACCCAGGTTGGACACATGCAAGGTAACTGCCATACCCATTTACTGTCTTCTATGTCCTGATCTTACTCTTTCTTAACTACTAAGTTAAACTGTAAAGAATTGTGCATTAAAGTGCTAGAGATGAGTTCTATCTACTGGTTATGTGGACTCTTCCTGCTATGATTGGTTCTACTGTACCTGACAATTGTATCTGTACATGTACAAGCAATCCCTGTGCCCGAGAAACATAAGAGTTCATGAAGGCTGTCAATCACTGTAGCACTGTCCTGTAGCACTGTCATCCCATAGTTCATCAATTTTGCTCGAGTAGGCACCAGTAATGTCTCCACTATGAGACTTGTTGTTACTGTTTTGGGCTTATCAAATATGCCACAGGGAGCTTGCCAGGCTCTGCCATATGGGCGGGATACTCTCAGTAGCTTGCTGCACTCTCCTAGAGGGACGGAGGAATCGAACCCTTGTCAGCTGCTTGCAAGGCAAACACCCTACCTGCTGTGTTATGGAAATATTTACATTTTCTGGAAATAAAGCTAACCCAAGTCATAGAAGAAGAATGTTATTTGTCTGAAAATTTTATTCACCCTTACTACCCTTACTACAATTCTCTTCTGAATCTACAAACATGTTAGCTATCTTCACTCTGTGCACTCATTTCTAGTACATCAATTTATTTTCTTTGTCTTTCCACTCTACTAACTTACAAAAGTTTGAGGGAAGGGATCTTATATAATGTGTTTTGTCATCTTTAGACTCTATCAAGGTCCTCAGATGATAAATATATATAGATAGATAGATAGATAGATGTAAATAGGTATAGATATATAGACATATTATATGTAGTTCAAAAACTGAACTTTAACCTCTTTATTTTTTATGCAGCAAAGGACAAAGAATTCTTGTATGTTGACTATTTGGGCCCATTTGAAGAGCTGCATTATATAGGTGCCAGCATCCTGAAAAGATTTCATGTATATTCTGTAAACGTGAATGAAGGTCATTTAATAGATGGAAGAGCTACTTTGCTGTTCTTTTATAGAGATGTTAAATCTACAAACTGAAATGAGTTGGACCAAATTAGTGAAATATGAAATCCTGGGGAAACCATCAGAACATATCAACGCAAGAAGGTGAAATGTTAGTACTGTGAAGAGATAAGAAAATCTCAGTAAAGCAATTATAGAAGCAGTCAAATCAGTCTTCTCCAGGGAAAGTGATTTGGATCTATAGAATGCATCTTTCAGAGGGGGAAGGTTAATCCTGTTTAGAGGTACATTCACCACTTTCATACTTCATTGATTTCTCATTATTTCTTAAGCAGTCTCCATTGTATTCATCAACCTCCAGAATTCTCATTAGAGGAGAAGAACCTTGTAAAGAATTTGTCCTAGAACTTCATCTACATAGTAAGTTGTCTCTCTGTGTTCATTGAGCTGACGTGGCTTAAGGAGGAGCTAGTAAAGATGAGGGTTATGGATAAAGTATACCTAAACCAAGCCCCAAAGACGTCCCAGTGCTGTGGAGTAGAGAAGACAGTTACCACAAAATATTTATTGATAAGTTAAATAAGCAGCATGGCACATCCCATGCAGCCATGCTTGATGTGGCCTCCAAAAATAATTTTTAAAAATTGAAAGAATTCTGAAATGCAAATTATGAAAACTTGTTCAGAAAAAAAGTGAACCTATTTTCACTGTATACTAATACCTGAAATGATCTTTCCTTATTATTGACATTTTATTCCACAATTCACTACAAATTTAAAGCAATCATTTGTTGCTTCATACTCTAAGAAGGAGATTCAATGAAAAGATTCATGCTCTTGAAATAATCATTTTTTAGGGCCTAAGCAATAGGACAGTGGATGCACTTGCCTTGCTTGCAGAAGACCTGGGTTTGATCCCGGTATCCCACATGGTCCCCTGAGTACCACCAGGAGTGATTCCTGAGTGCAGACAGAGCAAGGAGTAACCCCTGTGCATTGCCAGGTGTGGCCTCAAAAAAAAAAAAAAATCTAAACAACAACAACAAAACCATTCTGTAGTTAATGTAGAAAATATGCCATACTTTAAAGTAGTATCATACAATCCTTAAACAGTCTTATAGAACTTAAAGTGAAGAATATTCCTAAATTCCTGCACTTATAAGACAAAATGTTCTTAAACAAATCTTAAAGGATAATAAAAATAAATTAGAAACCAACATGTAGCAATTTTAATCAGATGCTTCTCTAAAAGAAAAATAGAAGGAATCACTTCAAGTGCTTTTCTCTGAATGTCCATGTTTCCATGGCAACTATCTTTCCTTTCCTGCTTCCTAATATCTTCATCAATCAATATTTTGTGGTAATTGTTTCCATGGAAATTTGAACTTGTCTCCTTTTTCCTAGACTAAATCACTACCTTCTCTAAAAGTGAACCAAAAATATATAACTTTGCAGGAAAGATGAATTTAGACTAGCCAAGTACCCCCAGGAAAATTATTTTTAAAGTCTTTATTGTCATTTTTGTGTTCCATTTCACCACCTCTCTTCGCCCCCGGCTTCCCACCCCATCTCTTTTTCCCTCTGCCATCCTCCTCTATCTGACACATTCTTTTTCTCTCCAGCTTGCAAATCTGTCTCTCCTAGCCTTTCCTCCATGAAGTTACAAACTATATATAGTAACAAGAACACTTAGATATTCCAATTAAAAATGCAATAAACATTTTCCTCATGAAAAATGAATAAAATAGTTGTGTCAACGAATCTAGTTTAAAACATTTATTGTGTCTGTCCCTGTCTGGCCCCAGACTGGAGCTGAGGGCCTGGAAATAATAGGAAGAGTGGGTGGTGGCACTTGCCCCTGAGTCCATGGTCTTGTAGAATTGTATGCACATGGAACAGCTGCTTTCAGTATGCAATGAAACACTGCATTTTCTAGCCATGATAGCACAGTTCCTCTGGTTAACATACAATAAAAATATGTGGGCACACACCATACCTGCATGAACAAAACCAAGCAGAGATCAGTAGGGTTGCACAAATAATTAAAAGAAAAGAAGTTTGATTTTCCATTTGGTTTTGTTTGGGGGCTACGGCCAGCGGTGTTCAGGGCTTACTCCTGGCTCTGTGCTTGGGATTATTCTTAGCAGGGCTCCCTGGGCTATCTGGGCTGAAAGGAATAGAAATTTGGTCAGCCACATTCATAGCAAGCACCTTCCCTGCTTTACTACCTCTCCAGCCTCTGATATATTTTTTAAATAATGGTAAACACATGAAATCAGTTCTTCCAGAAATGATCTAAATAAAACAATAGAAAATAACATAGTATGAGACTGAAACCCAAGGACAGTAGACACAAGGGCCAGGAATAATGCTCCATAGTTGGAAGACTGCCTCATGAGCTGGGGGAGATGGCAGCTGGAATAGAGAAGGGATCACTAAGACAATGATGGTTGGAGGAACCGTTCGCGATGGGAGATGTGTGCAGAAAGTAGATAAAGGACCAAACAAGATGGCCTCTCAGTATTTATGTTTCAAACCATAATGCCCCAAAGTAGAAAAAGAGTAAGGGAGAAATTTGCTGCCATAGAGGCAGGGGGAAGATTGGAAGGGGGGGGAGGGGTAGTATACTGGGGACTTTGGTGGTGGGGAATGTGCACTTGTGGAGGGATGGGTGTTTGATCATTGTATGACTGAAACTCAAATATAAGAGCTTTGTAACTGTATCTCACAGTGATTCATTTAAAAAACATAATACTTTGTTTCTTCCTAGAAATTTTATCTGATCTATAGCCTCATTGCCCCTGGCATTAAGATTAACTCAGGTATCTATTTTTTTTTCCGTTGTCTCTGATGGTGGTATGGACCGCACCTGCAGTGACTGGTAAGTACTTTCAACTCTGCAGGGGGACAGCTGCCAGTAGTGCTCAGGATACCATATGTAGCATGAGGAATTGAACAAGTGATAATTTCATGCATGGCAAATACCTTAACATCTGTACTATCTCTCTAGCCCATCGTCTCTCTTATATATTCTCAGGGGGGTTCTTTTCTGTGTCCTTACTAAATTGGAGATCTGGGAGATCAGGCAGTATGGCCATTTCATTTATACAATGAAATACTGAAGTATAGTATGTATTCAAGAAGTGTGTGGTTTCTACTGAAAGATAGAAGAATCATACATAAATAAAAATATACCGATTAAACATTATTATAACACAAAAAGAATTATAGCAAATGCAAATCAGAGTACAAAAATGGATTAAAAAAGAGATCAATCTTATGATAACCTAGAAAATTGTCTTGGTCAATAGTGATAATTTGGGTTGTCTTTCAAGTTTAGTTAGAATTTTGTCATACAGAGATAAAGCAGGAAGCGTATTTCAGGATTGAAGAAATGATGCATAGAAGGATGAGAAGAAAAGAAAGTGTGCTTGAGCAGAGAAGTATATGCTTTGATTAGATGTCAAATAAACAATCATGGGAATAAAGTTGGGAAAGTCACTTCGAGCTATGGGTCAAAACTTACCTGCTGATGAATTAACACTAGTAGAAAATAGGAAAACAATAGATCAGAGAGCTAAATAAATAGTAACAGAACTATCTGAAAACAAAACTGAGACCGTTCCTGCAGTTTCTGAATACTTTACCATTCTTGTCAAACAACGCTAACTAAACTAGTCAGGTAGGTATTCATTTGGATTTGGTAACTATCTACATTAAACTTTCATTCACTACCAACATACTGTAAAAGAATGGAATTCTTCTAATTAGGGCTTTATACACATGACATACAATTTACTCATGAAACTGTTTTCTTCCTGCTTGCCTACTTTAGTTTAGCTATGTTTTGAGGAGAAGTTATAGGCAGTTAACCAAAAAAGTGAGAGAGACATACACATTCCTTCTGCAAACTATAAAGAAAACACTTGCATTTCCTGTAAGGAGTTGATCAATGAGGAAAATATCTGTATCTTTCTCATACTTAGAACTTTCTTTATCTGTGATCCTTAATTTGGTTTTTCATCATTGTTTCATTTATTGGGATATATTCTAATCAGGAGTTTCTGGTAGAGGCAGTGGTGAAATGCCTCTGTAACAACTGCATGATGGACAACTATCATCACAGTGTTTAAATAACTTGGAGAAAAAAAGTTTAAGTGAGAATAATTTTTCAACCCAAAATTGTTCAAATTTTTTTAATACAGCAAAGGCTTCATTACCTTATTTTCTTAATTCATATCTGAGTTCTTTTTTAAAAAAATGTATTTAATTTTTTAAAGAACGTTGGGTTTACAAAGTTAATGATAATTGAGTTTTAGGAATATAATGCTTCAACACCAATACCATCACCAGTCTCAACTTCCCTCCACCAGTGTTACCACACTTTCTCCCTCCATCCTACCCATCACCAGCCAATTTGGCAGGCAACTTTCAAAGTTTTGTGTTTATAGTTTAGACCTCATTCATTCAGTGTTGTTGTGCCTGTTTGGAAATACAGCTATATGACACTCCTATGTCACCAGAATAAATAAGTACCTGACCTTTGCTCCCCCATTACTTTCTTTTGTCATATCTGCTCTCATTCTTTTTATACTCTGGGATCAAGAATGATATAGGCACCCCCCCACTACTACATTACAATTCCTAGTTCAGTTATTCTATATGGTACGATGGGATTATCATGTATTTGTCTTACCTTACTCAACATATCTTCCAATTCAAACCAGGTTGTAGAAAATTCCATGATTTCTGCATTACATCATTGCTCACAGTTGCACAGTATTCCATTGTATGTATATGTATACCGCATGTTCATAATTCATGAATCTGTTTTTGGAAACCTTGGTTCACTCAATAAGTGCTGCAATGAACAATGATATGCGATGTCCTTTTGAATGAATTTTTTTTTGTCTTAGGGGTAGATGCCCAAAGGTATAAATGGAATGGACCAAATGGAACCTCCATTCTAAGTTTACAATGTGAGAACTCTCCACACTGTTCTCCACAGGGGTTGAACCAGACAAGATTCCCACCAGCAGTGAACGACAGTTCCTTTTTCATCACATTCCTGGCAACACAAATTGCTCCCACTATTTTGATACATGCCATTGTCACTGGTGTGAAATAACATCCCATTGTCAACTTGATTTGGATTCCCCTAAT
This sequence comes from Sorex fumeus, assembly GCF_029834395.1. Lineage (NCBI taxonomy): Eukaryota > Metazoa > Chordata > Mammalia > Eulipotyphla > Soricidae > Sorex > Sorex fumeus. The sequence goes on from NW_026606102.1 coordinate 1,447,965, forward strand.
AATGAGTGGTGCTGAGCATTTTTTCATGTGCCTACTGTCCATCTCCCTGTCTTTCTCTGATAAATGTCTGCTCATTTCTTTTCCCAAGTTTTTGATAGTTTAAAAAAATTGTTGTTACTGATCCACTGGAAGTACTTTATTCATCCTGGATAAAAGCCCTTTATGTGATATGTTGAATGTAACGATTTTTGCTGTCATTTGGTTTTAGCCCATGTTTTATTTAGCATAAGGAAACTCTTTTTTGTTGTTTTCTTTGCTTCTTTATGGGTCACACTTGGTGATCTTCATGGCTTTCACCTGTCTCTGTGCTCAGCGACTAGTATTGGCAGTGCTTGAGAGGCCATATGGAATGCCAGGGATCAACCTGAGTCTCTGTATGCAAAGAAGATGCTTTACTGGCTATACTATCTCTCCAACTCATCATGTCATACACAGTCACACATGGTCACAGTTCTCCTGTTGTTCATCGATTTGCTCAAGCGGGCCCAGTAACGTCTCCATTGTGAGACTTAATTGTTACTGTGTTTGGCATATTGAATACGCCACGGGTAGCTTGCCATGCTCTGCCGTGAGGGCAAGATACTCTCGGTAGCTTGCCAGGCTCTCCGAGAGGGACAGAGGAATCAAACTCGAGTCGGCCATGTAGGCTGTGTGCAAGGCAAAGCCTTACCCGCTGTGCTATTGCTCAAAATTCTTTAATTTGATGTAATATATTTGTTTATTCTCTACTTTATTAGTGGTACCAGATCACTGAAGTTGCCACCAGGTCCAAATTTTGGAGTTTTCTGCCTACATTTTCATCAATGTACTTCATAGTTTCTGGTTGGATCTCAAGGTCTTTGATTCACTTTGAATTAAATTTTGTGATATAGCTTTGATTTTTTGTTTTACACATGGCTATCTAGTTTTCCCAGCACTATTTCTTGGAGATGCTATCTTTAATCCATTTCATGTTTTCAGTTCCTTTATTGATCATTAACTGTACATAAATATAGAGTTTTGTGCTTTGGTATTCAATTCTGACCCATTGATCAGAAAGCCTATCTTTATTCCAGTACCATAAAGTTTTGACCACTATTGCTTTATAATACAGTTTTAAATTAGGTAATTACATACTTCCCAAATTTTTATTTTTCCGGTATGCTTTTGACTATATGGGGTCTCTTCTAATTTCATAAAAACTTTATTCTTGACTTTCTTAGGATCTCAAAGGATGTTGACTAAATTTTAAATAGGAATAGATTCTTTCAATCTCTTTCCTGCTGATTCACTATTCATGAAGTTGAATGCAACCTATTATTGTATGCTGAATTTATAGTCAGCCAACTTTTCTGTATCGAGCAATTGTTTCTAGGGAGCTTTTGTGGAATTTTTAGGGTCTTTATGTATATTATCATGTCATTTGAAAACAGTGATAATTTGACTTCTTGTTTTCCAGTTTGGATCCCATTAATTTTTTTTATTCCCTAATTGCTATTTCTAGGACTTCCCATTCTATATTAAAAAAATGAAGACAGCGGATATCCTTGTCTTATACCTGGTCTCAATAAAATACTTTCAGTTTTTCACCATTAAGAATACCATTGACTGTGAGTCTACAGAATGGGAAAAGATATTCGCCCAATATCCATCTGACAAGAGGTTGATATCAAGGATATACAAAGTACTGGTTGAACTCCACAAGAAGAAAACATCCAACCCCATCAAAAAATGGGGCGACAAAATGAACAGAAACTTTCTCAAAGAAGAAATCCGAATGGCTAAAAGGCACATGAGAAAATGCTCTACATCACTAATCATCAGGGAGATGCCGATCAAAACAACGATGAGATATCATCTCACACCACAGAGACTGGCCCACATCCAAAAGAACAAAAGCAACCAGCGTTGGCACAGATGTGGTCAGAAAGGGACCTCCTTCACTGCTGGTGGGAATGCCGACTAGTTCAGCCCTTTCGGAAAACAGTATGAATGATTCTCAAAAAATTAGAAATTGAGCTCCCATTTGACCTACCAATACCACTCCTGAGATCCGAGTGCCCAAGAACAGATGACTGGTTAAAGAAACTTTGGTACATATACACAATGGAGTACTATGCAGCTGTTAGAAAAGAAGAAGTCATGAAATTTACATACAAGTGGTACTACATGAAAAGTATCATGCTAAGTGAAATGAGTCAGAAAGAGAGGGACAGACATAGAAAGATTGCATTCATCTGGGGAACATAAAGTAACAAAATGGGAGACTAACACCCAAGAATAGCCTATATAAGTACCAGGAGGTTTACTCTATGGCTTGGAGGCCAGCCGCACATGCTGGGGGAGAAGGCAGCTCAGATAGAGAAGGGAGCACCAAATAAAGGGTGTTGGGAGGATCCTCCCAGGATGGGAGATGTATCATGAAAGTATATTATAGACCAAATATAATTGCCACTCAATGCCTCTTTTGCAAACCACAGCACCCAAAAGGAGAGAGAGAACAAAAGGGAATGCCCTGCCACAGAGGTAGAGTGGGATGGGGGGGGGGGATGGGAGGGACACTGGGATCATTGGTGGTGGAGAATGGGCATTGATAGAGGGACGGGTACTCGATCATTGTATAACTTAAGCCCAAGCACAAAAATTTGTAAGTCTACAACTGTACGTCATGGTGTTTCACTAATAAAAATTAAAAAAAAAATATTGACTGTGAGCTTGGTACATACAGTGCTATCTTTAGAAAAGTTTCTTCCACCCCTATTTTGTTGAGCATTTTTTTCAAGAATAAATGTTGGATATTGTCAAAATCTTTCTCTGAATCAGTTGATATAACTATAATTTTCACCTTTCCTTTTTTGATGTGGCAAATTATGTTAATTGATTTTAAATTTTTATTTATTTATTTATTTTGAATACCCATCCCTCCACCAGTGACCATTTCCCACCACAACAGATCCCAGTATCCCTCCCACCCCCCATCCCCCCTATCCCCCCCTGCCTCTGTGGCAGGGCATTCCCTTTTGTTCTCTCTCTCCTATTGGGTGTTGTGGTTCATATGTTGAACCATCCTTGTGTCCCTGGGATAAGTTTCACTTAATCATAGTACAATATTTTTTGATGTGCTGTTAGATTCAGTTTGCTAAGATTTTGTTGAGGATTTTTGCCTCAATATTCAAGAGGCAACTAGTCTGAAATTTTCTTTTCTAGAAGTGTGTTAATCTGCTTTGGGTATTAGAGCAATGTTAGCTTCACTTAAATTGTTAAGAAGGATCCCCATTTCTTCAGTATTTAAAAGATTTTAAGGAATATCATCATTAGATATTCTCAAAAGATTTGCTAGAATTCTCCAGTAAACCCATCTGGACCACGACTTTTGGTCTTGGAGAGTTACATCATTACTGATTCAATTTTCTTGCTTGTGATTGGTCTGGTCAAGTTTTCTACTTCCTTTTCTTTCAGCTCTGGGCAGTTATATGATTCTAAGAATCTTTTCATTTTTTTCTAGGTTCTCCAGTATAACAGCATATAGTTTTTCATTGTAACCTCTAATAATATCTTAAATTTCTGAATGATCTATTTTTAATTCTCCTTTTTCATCTCTGGTATGATTTATTGGACATTTTCTTTTTCCTCATGAGTCTAACTAAACATTTGTCTAACTTATTTATTATATCAAAGAACCAGCTTTTGATTTTGTTGATTCTTTGTATGGTTTTCTTGATTTTATATTATTGATTCCTGCTCTACTTTACATTATTTCTTTCCTTTACTACTTTTTAGGTTATTCGCTGTTCCTTCTCTAGATTTTTGAGACGTGCACTTAGATTGTTGTCTTGGACTTTTCCTTCTTTCTTAATGTAGGCCTGCATTGCTATGAATTTTGACTTTATAAAAGCTTTTGCTGTATACCATAGATTATGATAATTTTTTCATTCTTATTTGTTTCAAGAAGTCTTACTATTACTTCCTTGACTTCTTCTTTGATTCAATTGTTATTGGGGCAGTAATTTGTTCATCTTCCAGGTATTCAACATTTTCTCCCTTTTATTTCCACTTTCATGGCATTTTGTTCTGAGAGTACTACACATGATTTTTATAGTTGTACATTTATATATGCTTGAGTTATGCCTTAATAACTCAAGGCATAACTTAACCTGGACAATGTTCCATGTGCACTAGAAAAGAATGTGTGCTCATCTTTTGGGGGATGAAGAGTCCTGATAATGTCCGTTAATACTAGTTCTTTTAACTCCATATTTAGGGCTCTTGCATCTTTGCCGATACTTCTGTTTGGTTGATCTAATCAGTAGTGAGGGTAGAGTGTTAAAATCTCCCACTACTATTCTGTTTCCATTAATATTTCTTTAGGTTAGTGATCAAAAGCGTTGTGAAGATTAGATACTTGTGGAAATATTCTGGGATGAATTCTGAACCTTCTGTTACCCACAAGCCTGGTTGTTATTGGGAGAAAAGGGAAAAGTTGTTGCCTGGGTGTCAGGATGGTGACTGGGGCTACTTATGGCAAATGGGGTGTGTCCAGGGGATCAGTCTGAGGCATCAGGACCAGGCTGATGGTGCAGGGGAGCCAGTTGCAGGCTCCTGCCCCAGCTGAGGCTGAGTAAGACTATGAGAAGTTGGGGGTTGGCTCCAGGTGGCAGTCACCCAAGATGTACCTGGTTAGCCAGAGGTGTTAAGTTCTTGTAAAATAGAATTTAAATATAGGCCATTAAATTTGCTGAAAACTGTAGTATCAGTTCTAAATTCAGAAATATCAAAGTAAACACCTTTTAAAACAGAGGTTGAGTATCTTTTGTATTTAAAGAAGATGTTAAGTAATGACTTTCAAATACTATCAACTCTTCACAGGCTGTTTCCATAGTTCCGACTATTGGTTAAATCTAACAGCTACTTCACAAATCTCTATAGAAGTCTCTTTCTAAATGCTTGTTCTGAAAAATGCTTGTTGACTCTTACCCTGTTTCCATGGGGATAAACTCACTAGTTTTAAACTGTCCCTCTCCCTACTTATATGCTATTCATTGAGGGAGAGTTCTTTAAGTAACATTGTGCCTCTATTTTTAGTGGGAAAAGGGCAATTGTGATATAGCACACTCAAGCAATGACTTTTGCTGTATCTTATATGGTATGCAGTTATTAGAAATTTAAACATGTGTGAGTAAATATTATAAAACAAAGGCAGAATCTAAAATGCATCAAACACTATATGCATCTTATTATGACACCTTATTATCTCATTTCTACTTTGGACAAACTGGCAGGTTACCGAATGTAACCTGCCCACACGGCAGAGTCTGGCAAACTCCCCGTGGTGTACCCAATATGCCAAATACCAGTAACAATAATGGGTCTCATTCTCCTAAAGAGCCTTGAATATAGCACTTTTTTAAAAATCTCAGGGCTAGAATGAAGGAGATGGTACTGGGGCCTGCTCGAGGCAATCGACGAATAACAGGAAGGTCATGATTCATGACTATATGCTGAACAAAACCAAATTTATGTTAGCTTCCCTTTATATGTTCACAATAATCTTGTGAAGTTCTTATTATTTTTTATATTTTAACATATAAAGAAATTGAGAATATAAAAAATAGTACACCTAAAATTATATAACTTAGTAGTCTAAGCAAAGATTAATATATAAATCTTTGGAACCCCAAATTCCAATTCATAAATATTGCACTCTCTGTACTAACTATGCCTGTAGAAGATTAATGGCGGGGGGAGGAAGCCAGTAAATAAAAGATATATAACAAGGCATTGAAAACATAAATGGACATGAAGTCTTAATTAACCCTGTAGTCAGAAAGAAAAAGAGCATTTACATCAGAATTATATTCTGCAGCTTTTAAAGAACATTATTTATCCACCTGGAATTTTGCAATTTTATTTACATTTTCTGAAACTTGACACATGACATCTACATTAACATTTTAACAAGGCTGAGCCAAAGTTTCATAGTAAAATTCAAAGGTAAAATCAGTTTTGTTTATTCAACAAAAATACTACCAATCATTTCTACTGCTGCTAGAAATTATTTCTCTCTGGACATGTAGGAACTTTGTATTAAAAAAAAAAACTATTCACCAGTCAACAAAACTTCAGAACAAATTTTTTCTTTTTCTTTCCTTTCTTGTGTGTGTGTGTGTGTGTGTGTGTGTGTGTGTGTGTGTGTGTGTATGTTTGTTTCTGTAAGACCCGGGTTCGATTTCTCCACCCCTCTAGGAAAGCCCGGCAAGCTACCGAGAGTATCTCACCGCACGGCAAAGCCTGGCAAGCTACCCGTGATGTATTTGAGATGCCAAAAACAGTAACAACAAGTCTCACAATTTGTTGTGATGTTACTGGTGCCCACTCGAGAAAATTGATGAACAGTGGGAGGACAGTGCTACCCAGTGTTTGTTTTTGTGTTTTGGGCAGCACTCTGTGATGCTCAAGGCTTACTTCTACCTCTATGATCAGGATCACTCCTCCTGGGCTTGTAGAACCAGGCGGGGTACTTAGAATTGGAACTGTGTTTACTACATTGCATGGCAAGCACCCTACCTGCTATAGTATTCCTCCACCTCCAACTTTTGCTTTTTATGTAATCAGTGAGATTATATTTTTTAAAACATTAGATTAAAATAAAATTAAAACAATAGTTTTTATGACAGGGTTGAGAAATGTTACAGGGGATAAGGCACTTGCCTTTCACGCAGCCAGCTGTGGATCAATCCCTAGCACCAGATGTGGTCGACTGTGCACCATCAGGAATAATCCCTGAACACTGAACTAGAAGTAAGCTTTGAGCATCACCAGGTATGCTCCCTCCAAAAAAGTTTTATGACAAAACAAATTTTAATTTATTGCTTTTAATGCATCTCTCTTCCTAGTTTCCACAGTAATATCTACATAACTCCAAAATTTATTAATTAAACTTGTCATGGGGGAAGGTAACTTCTTTAGTAAGTACAGCTTAGTTAATTCAAGATATAAAAGCACTCATCATGTAAATGGAAGATTAAATTATTTACACAAATTGGATGAACAACTAAATGACCAATTAACTTACACATATTCTATTTTTATGAATACAGATTACTCATACATGTTTTATTTCTTTCATTCTGATTTTTGTTGTGAGAAAACAAAGGGACTCAAAAGCACACTGAATGAGCCATTTGGTGTAATACAACTGAATGAACTGTAAAAAGTTATTAACATGTAAATATTCACCTATAAGTGACATGATAATCTTACATAAAGCTCTTAATAACCAAATGAAATACTAGTGTTGAACTTAATACTTTTTAATTCCAATTATTTTTCAATTACAGACCTAGTCAGCACACAGCAGGAACATGTAATATTATTTACTTTCCACTGATCTGCCTCTTAAGAACTATATCACAGTAGATAAAATTATGGGTCAGAAATTTGATCTACTTCACTACTGACTACCCAAGTAAAAAGGAGAAGTTAGCATTTCTCTGGTTTCCACTTCTATACATGAGGATATAAACCAAATCACTCTATGATCTATAAAGATGCCCTTAATTCTATGATTAAATTATGTAATAATATTATAGAGTATGCCAAAGAAGTATAATATTGAGACCAAGCCTTAGATTTCACAGCAATATACTTACTGAAAAAAAAAAGCAGTACATAAAATGAGACACAGAAGTGATAAAATGTTCATTTATTTTTCCATTTTATTTTGCTTTATTTTGGTTATAACCTAGGTCAATGTTTTGCAAAATTGGCTTGACCACCCACCCAGGAGGTGCTGGAGACAATAGCGCCTTGAGAACAAGTATAGTGGGTGCTCTCTGTTCACTTAAAAAAAGATGGATTAAAAAAAAAGACTTATCTCCAATGGGGTGCTAATTAATTATTTTTCTGAAAAGGGCATATTAGGACAAGGAGATTTGAGAACCTCTGAGCTCAATCACATGCTATTTTCCATCACATGTTTATCAAAACTGCAGAATAACTAACACATGAATTATTCTACTTCCACTACCCAGCCGTCGCCACACTCCAGGACGCTTTCCGGACCCGCGCGGCAGCTCCGGCCGAGACCCACGCACAACTGAAGACCCACAGAACAAGGTAAGCGGAACTCTCTGAGACCTTGGACTCCAGGCTCGGCGGACCCAGGGACAGAGCTTCTCTGCTTGCTCCCACCACCACAGGTGACAAAGGGATTCTAATCAGGAGCCCCACCCTACCCTGCCCTGTCTGCTTCCATCAACCACCCAGGGATCGAATTGTGCACAGGAGACCCACCCTACCCAGATAAATACCCCACTGGCAGACTTCCACTCTCGACACTACTTCCACTACCCAGCCGTCGCCACACTCCAGGACGCTTTCCGGACCCGCACTAAATACCCGTCTTCTGGAATTGTCGTACCATATTTGATAGGGTTCAAATATGGTAACACCTACAAGGGTGATTAGAGGTCACCCCAAAAGCCTCTATACCTCTCGGAAAGACTGGCAAGCTACCGAGAGTATTCCGCCCGCACGGAAGAGCCTGGCAAGCTATCCGCTGTGTATTCGATATGCCAAAACCAGTAACTACAACTGGTCTCATTCACCTGACCCTGAAGGCTTCACCGACATGGCAGCACTGAGAAGGATGAGAAAGGAGAGGCCGACAAAATCTCAAGGCCGACCTAGGCTGCCACAACGAAGGAAGACAAAAATGATCGTCTGTACTTTCAATGCACGTACGCTAGCATCAGATGCATCCATCGAGGACCTGATGGTACAAGCGCGAATGATCAAGTACGACATCATTGGTCTGACCGAGACAAGAAGACACGAATCTCACCATGCCGTTTTCGACACTGGAGAAGAATTGTTCCTCGGAACATGCGATAAAAGAGGTGTTGGAGGCGTCGGTGTCCTTGTCAACACAAACTTGGCCAAGAGCATTGATTCATTCGAATGCCTAACAACCCGAATCGGACGTTTACATTTGAATAGATGTGGCTCACTGCCTGCAGTTTCTATCTTCGTTGTCTACGCACCAACATCTCATTATGATGAAAGAGAAATCGAGAAGTTCTACATGGAGCTAGAGAAGTTCTATAAAGAAGACCACACCTTCTACAAGATCATTGTGGGTGATTTTAATGCCAAGATAGGACCGAGAAGATCAGTTGAAGAACTTCACATCGGAACCCATGGCCTAGAATGGAACGAACAGGGTGAGAGACTGTCTGAGTTCATCATGTCGACCAAGACCATTCATGGTAACTCACAGTTCCAGAAGGCAGAATCTAAACGATGGACATGGGAGTCTCCCGGTGGACGATTCCACAACGAAATAGACCACATCATATTCAATCGATGGTTTTGCCTGACTGATGTCGCTGTTGTCCCAAAATTTCGAACGGGATCGGACCACCGTCTCCTTCGTGCAAAATTCTACTTCACAGAGCGGGGAGAAAGGGCTGCAAAGTTCAAAAAGAGAACTCCCAGAACGACCACCAACTGGGAACTCTTTGGTACTATTGCGGCAACATGGGAAGATGCCATTGTTGACAACATTGACGAGGAATACGATCGACTGGTTCAGCACCTCCATGAATGTGCGAGGAACGCCAAGAGAGAGATAGCCACAAAAAGTCGCCTATCTTCGAAAACTCTTGAGCTAATTCACCAGCGTGGTTTGGCGCATGCCTCAGGCAACCGCAAGCTAACGTCCGAGCTTGCAAAGCAGTGCAGAGATGCGATCAAGGAAGACCTCAAAGAGAGAAGAGCAGAAGTACTGGTAGATGTGGCAGAAGCCGGGAAAAGTATTCGTAACGCCCGCCTGTCCTTCGCCAACTATAAGACCAAGATGACTGCCCTCCGACGTCCTGATGGATCCATCACATCCTCCAGAACGGCAATGGAGAAGATTATCCATGACTTCTACTCAAATCTCTTCGATAGCCATGTCCACTTGCCGACATACCAAATTCCACAGGATGGGTATGTCGTTCCCAACGTTCTCCCTTCCGAAATCCGACACGCCATTTCGTCAGTAAAGAAGCAAACAGCACCCGGCCCAGACAAGGTCAGACCTGAACACCTGAAGAACCTGCCGTCAGTACTCATCAATACTCTGGCTCGGCTCTTCACTCGCTACCTGTCTGAATGCAAGGTTCCATCTCAATGGAAAACCAGCAGGACCGTACTACTGTTCAAGAAGGGAGACATCCATGACATTGGCAACTATCGCCCGATCTGCCTATTGTCTGTCATCTACAAGTTGTTCACTCGAGTCATCCTGAATAGGATTGGCAGAACACTAGATGAAGGACAACCATGTGAGCAAGCAGGGTTCTGCAAAGGATTCAGCACCATCGACCATATCCACACGATAACCAAACTCATTGAGGTTTCTCGGGAGTTCAAGATGCCGCTCTGCTTAACGTTCATTGATTTAAAGAAGGCCTTTGATTCTGTTGAGACGGAAGCGGTCATTGAAGCCCTAGCCAATCAGGGCATTCAAGCCCAATACATCAGGATCCTCCGTGAGCTGTATTGCGGATTCACTACCAGGATCTCACCATTCTACAAAGAAGTGATCGTTGATGTCAAGAGAGGGGTGCGGCAGGGTGATACCATTTCACCGAAACTCTTCAGTGCCACCCTCGAGAACATCATGCGACGACTGGAATGGGAAGGAATGGGAGTGAAGATAGATGGTCGGCAACTACACCACCTCCGCTTTGCTGATGACATTGTTTTAATAACACCAAACATCAGCCAAGCGGCACAAATGCTGGCCGATTTTGACCGTGAGTGTGGAAAGGTAGGACTACAGCTGAATCTTACGAAGACAATGTTTATGAGAAACAGCCTTGTTCCTGACGCCCCATTCGCTCTCAATGGAACGACCATCTCCGAATGCAACAGCTATGTGTACCTAGGTCGAGAGGTCAACATGACAAATGACCTGGCACCCGAGCTACGCAGGAGGAAGAGAGCGGCTTGGAACGCCTTCAAGAACGTCGAAGAAATAGCTAAGAGGACGAAGAACCTCCGGCTCCGGGCACATCTCTTTGATTCCACTGTTCTTCCTGCATTAACATATGCCTCAGAGACCTGGGCCCTACGCAAACAAGATGAGAACGCCATTCAGGTCTCCCAAAGAAGAATAGAAAGAGCTATGCTTGGAATATCACGTTTCACTCAAATGAGAGAACGAATCCGGAGTTCTGACATCCGTCGACGATCAAGGATCAGGGACGCTGTCTCATTTGCCAAGTTGTCGAAAATCAGATGGGCTGGTCACGTAATGAGATTTAAAGACGACCGTTGGACTAGAGCTGTTACTGATTGGATTCCACGGGATGTCAAGAGACCGCGTGGCCGCCCACCTACCAGATGGTCAGACTTCTTTGTCAAGGTCATGAACGATCGGTTTGAGGCCCTCCATGTTCCCGGAGCGAAGAGATGCCATTGGGCTACACTAGCACGCGACAGGGACAAATGGAGACGTTACTGGCGCCCGCTCGAGCGGATCGACGACTAACGGGAAGTTAAGTGATTAAGTGATTAAGTGAATTATTCTATTAATTCAAAAACACTTCAATTTATATTTCCATTATTCTGAAATCAAGGTATTACTTAAGATTGATGACAATTAAAATTCAATGACAATTAATAATGGTCACTCAATGAATATTTTGTTTTATGAACAAATGAATAAATTAATAAAAGATTCATGTGAACTAAGAACAAGTTAATTTTAGTTTTTGCCTTCATTTTCTGTCTTTTTCTTCTTTTTTTGGGTCACAGACAGTGAGTTCAGGGATTACACCTGACTTGCACTCAGGAATTAGTCCTGGAGGTGTTTAGGTTACTCTATGGGATGCTAGGAATTGAACCCGGGATAACCACGTGCAAAGCAAACGCCCTACCCTCTGTGCTATCACTCCAGCCCCTTCAGTTTCATTTAATGGTAAATACTATGAAAGATTTCTGTCATGTCAAAAAATAAATGTACTATTTTTCAAATAGACCATTATGCAAGTTTTGAGTTTTAGATATAAATTAAAATATTGTAAACGTTATATATGGAAATCTAAAATATTCTTAAACCAGTAATGTTAAAGGTAAAGGTAAAAGGTAAAGGCCCTCCTGTTGATCGTCGATTTGCTTGAGCGGGCCCAGTAACGTCTTCATTGGAGACTTTGTTGTTACTGAGTTTGGCATATCAAATACTCTCGGTAGCTTGCCGGGCTCTCCGAGAGGGGCGGAGGAATCGAACTCGGGTCGGCCATGTTGGCCGCTTGTAAGGCGAACGCCCTACCTGCTGTGCTATGGCTCCAGCCCAGTAATGTTAAAATTTACTGGAAATGATATATACTTAAGTCCTAAATTCATTTTGCATAGTTATAAATAAGCAAAACCAAAACATTTCTGGGAAAAAAGTAAAATCTTTTCAGAAAAGCCTTTTTAAAAAAAATTATCCTCTAAATCCACTGTGATAAACAATTATAAAATTCATTCTGGATTTTTTAATAATAGTGATTAATAATTAACAGTTGACACTCAAATGGAAACATATGGTATAACATTCTAGTAAAGATGAGAGATCAATTTACAGAATATAAGAAATCAAAAAGACATACTTCAATTATAGAGTTCCTTATAGGAAGTAAAGGAAAAGTGAGCTTCAGGGTACAAGAAAACAACAGACCACAAAGACCACAATGGATGAGACCATTTCTGGTAAATGGCCTAAGACTCCATTTGAATATGAAAGATGTAAATTCCAGTAGGAAACAGGAAGCAAGAGAGCCCAAATATGGACATTCCTTGTAGACACCCTCCTAGCCCCAGGCTGCTCTCTATTCTCTTTAAGACCTTCAATTTCCATAGCTGTAAGACCCTTTTCTTGATTTCAGCTCATGACCCCACGAACTCTATAAATTTCTTGCCCCTTCAGGCCTACCTTCTCTTCCCATGCATGTTGGTCTTTGGTGTCTCATTCACCTTGCTATAACTTTCACCTGAACTACCCATCTGCAAGCCTTTCCTTCACTAGCATTTCCTCATTAGAACCATTGGTTGAGAAGTCTTTTTGTGATGGGCTTATTTCACAAATGATAGGAGAAACAGGTGAACCCAAAATGTCAATATTTGGGAAGAATATAAAAATATAATTCTGTTCAATGATACCTCTATTTTCCTGATAAGCCATTTTATTATTCTCAGGAGAAAGTCACTGACTTAATTTTGGGAAACTGAATAGTACCTGCTATTAATTCTGATCTTTCCCGAGCCCCATTTATAATGTTTATAACTGAGAGTGCCCAATAATTGGGGAAGCACTTATTCATTCAGAAGCCTTAATGCAAACATCCTGCTTGCTCTTTGTGAATGACTCTACAAGACCATTTCTATAAAACTGTCTGACTCGGACTTTGATAGTACATTTATTTTAAGGCACTTTGATAGTTCATTTATTTTAAGGCATTCAGAAATGTTCTCCTTTGAAATAGAAGAAATGAACCTATCAAATGGAAATGAAACCCTTGTGCTGAATGTACTCCTTTGTTTGCTCAAATAATTGTTCTATTTGTGTTATAAGTCAATTTTGCTATGATTTGAAGGAAGACTAATTAAAATAATTTCCAGAACAGTGCTTTTGGTTGGGACAACTTTACCTGGTAGGTTCCTGGACATGCAAGTAGAGAACTGGTAGTGTCTCAGGAAAGGAGGCTGGAGCAGAAGAGGAAAAAGACATAATAGATGATGCATGAGAGCCACTCTATGTATCACCAGACATGCTAATAAGCACAAGGATGAGTCCTCATTCTGGAGAACTCACTCAAAGGTTCAATGAATCAGACGGCTCATTTTTTTCTCCGGACACAATGTTTTCAGAATCAGAAAAGCAATTCAAAATAGGAAGTAGCACAACAATCTGGTTCTCAAAAACTGCCCTGTGACAGCCACACAGGATCAGTCCTCTGGATTCACAGGCTTTGAAGACCAAGTAGAAGGTTGTCAGTCATTGTGGCACCTCATGTGCAGAGTTTTAGAAAGAAACTAGCAGCACTGTAAAGGTAAAGGTAAAGGTAAAGGCCCTCCCGTTGATCGTCGATTTGCTCGAGCGGGCCCAGTAACGTCTCCATTGGAGACTTTGTTGTTACTGTGTCTGGCATATCGAATACTCTCGGTAGCTTGCCGGGCTCTCCGAGAGGGGCGGAGGAATTGAACTCGGGTCGGCCATGTTGGCCGCGTGTAAGGCGAACGCCCTACCCGCTGTGCTATCGCTCCAGCCCAGCAGCACTGTAACATTAAAAAAAATAAGATTTATCTTCACAGTCATCAAAATGCCATTATTCACTACATTCCTAGAAACCAACTGATATGACCTGTTTTTGAGGGTTCTCCACCTTGGTTGATAACAGGAAGTTAGATGCCGTTGCTACCAGTAAGATGCCATAAGTATTTATTCTATATTTAAGCAAGATTTTTGTGATATTCTCTATCTACTTAGCATTTGCATGGTTGAAGGTAGAGTCCCATGGCCCTAGTGCTTAATCTGCTGTAGCTTTTCTGTGAGAATCTGTCTTTTCATTTTTGTGCACACCGACTCATTCAGGTACCTACTCGATTATTTATGTAAAAAGACATTTCTTAAGAACCTAATATATGCCCCCAAAGGGTACCTGAAGATACAGCAGTTGAAAGTCTAGGTCAAAAGCTCTAGTTGTAAGAAGTTTAGGTTGTTTGTTCTTTTGTGAAGAAAAGGAAATAAGTCAGAGAACTGACAGCACATCAGAGAGAAGACAGGGCTGAGTACACAGAAGACAGGATCAAACACTTCTGGGAAGCCATCAAGGAAGTCTCAAGGAGAACAGAGCTGGAGGTGAAGCATGAAGTGTGAAGGGAGAGAAGGTCACCTCAGGCTAGCACAGCAGGGGCGACTTTGGAGGGAGGAAGGAAAGTAGGTTTGAAGGAGGAAAGAAAGTGGTTTCAAGAAAGTAGTTACAAGAATGAGTTTCCTATAGTTTCACGACCTCTCTCTAACATGAAGGCAAAACTCACCTCCTCAGAAATGGCCATGTTACTTCAGAGACAGAGGAAATGGCACATTTAAGGAAAGGCTGTCTCACTGTGTCTATCAAGAAGACCCACCTGGAGACTTCCCCAGATAAATGAACGTGGGCTCCATTGTTACAATAGTCTCTCTTGTTGTTATGTATATGCGATTTAGAATTAATTTAATAAAACTTAGAAAATAGTCCTTAACTTTTTTTTTTAATTTTTTAAAAATTTTTATTAGTGGAACACCGTGAGGTACAGTAAGTTTTGTGCTTGGATTTTGATTATACAATGATCAAGTACCCATCCCTTCACCAATGCCCATTTTCCACCACCATGGATCCCAGTAACCCTCCCACACGCATCCCCCCATCCCACCCTGCCCCTGTGGCAGGGAATTCCCTTTTGTTCTCTCTCTCCTTTTGGTTGTTGTGGTTTGCAAAAGAGGCATTGAGTGGCAATCATGTTCAGTCCATAGTCTACTTTCAACATGTATCTCCCCTCCTGGGAGGATCCTCCAAATACCCTTTATTTGGTGCTCCCTTCTCTATCTGAGCTGCCCTTTCCCATAGATGGCCCATCTGGCCTCTAAGCCATGGAGTAACCCTCCTGGTACTGATCATGGTTATTCTTGGGTATTAATCTCCTATTTTGTTAAATAGTCCTTAACTTTTGAAAGTAAGACTACAATGAATAGCCAGAGTTCTGATTAAGAGGGTTCAAGTGTGGAAAGGAATAAAAGTTAGCCATAAAGTACTTGTTTTATTTCAAGTTTCAAGGTGATCTTAAAAATATGCTTCTCACATTTGTGTATTCTTAAATTCTTTAATTAGTAGAAGAAATAGGAGAGAACATAATAGAGGTGGATATAACAACTGGATTGAGACCTGTACACCTAGTGCTATGTCACCCATCATATCATCTAAGTGAAAAAGCTTCATACCATACTGGAGAGATAGTACAATGGATAAGGAGTTTGCCATGCAAATCGCTGATCTGGACTCAAATCCCAGCACTATATGTGGTCCCTCAAACCTCACTGTCGGGAGTGATTCTTTTGTTTGTTTGTTTGTTTGCTTGTTTTTGGCTTTTAGGTCACACCCGGTGATGCACAGGGCTTACTCCTGGCTTTGCACTCAGGAATCACTCCTGGCAGTGCTCAGGGGACCATATGGGATGCTGGGAATCAAACCCATGTTGGCCGCGTGCAAGGCAAACACCCTACCCGCTGTACCATTGCTCCAGCCCCCAGCAGTGATTTTTTTTTTAGCTCCAGCCCCCAGGAGTGATTCTTTTTTTTTTCTTTTTGGGTCACACCCAGCATTGCACAGGGGTTACTCCTGGTTCTGCACTCAGGAATTACTCCTTGGCGGTGCTTAGGCGGACCATATGGGATGCTGGGGATGCTGGGAATCGAACTGTGGTTGGCCACATGCAAAGCAAATGCCCTAATTGCTGTGCTATCACTCCAGCCCCCCCAGGAGTGAATCTAGAGCTCAGAGCCAGGAGTAAGCCCTGAGCACCACTGGTGTGTCTCCCTCCCCCCCAAAAAAGAAGAAAAGAAAAGCCCAAGGTATCTATTTATCATTCTCTCCCTCCCTTAAAATTATAGATGACTTTTTATATTATCTAAGAATACCTTAGTAAGTCTACTTTCTTTTTTCTTTCTTTTTTTATTGAATCACCATGAGATACAGTCACAAAGCTTTCATGTTTGAGTTTCAGTCATACAATGATCGAACACTCATCCCTCTACCAGTGCACATTTTTCACCACCAATGTCCCCAGAATCCCCCCCAACCCTCATTTCACCCCTTCCCCTGCCTACACGTAGGACTCAGGGAATCATATGAGATGCCAGGGACAGAACCTAGGTTGTCCACAAGCAAGTCAAGTGCTCTACCTGCTGTATTATTGTTCCAGTCCCCAATACAGATTTTTAATATATCATTAGAAGCACTGAATTTTCTAACTCAGAATCAGGGCCAACTGACTTATTGTTTGAAAATTGTCCCTTATAGAAAATCAGTTGTTTGTGAAAGTTTTAGGTCATCCCCAATTTCAAGCACTTCCACTCTTTGTTTAATTTCTTTTTGCTCATTTTCTCTTTATCAAGGAAGCAGTGCCCAGACTTCTTTGATTTGGGTCTCTCCCCATTTTACAGTTTTCTTCAGAAATTAAATCTTCTTTGTTTTGCTCTATATATTGACACAGATTTGAGTTATTATGTAATTTCTGTTTATAAATCCAAGAATGTGGGGCTTTGTTTATCCTTATCATATCTCCAGTGAAAATAAACTATTTGTGAGATAGAATGCTGAGTAAAATAGGTCATAGAGCTGAGTTTCCGTGAGGGTACAGCTTACTGCAATGGGAATTAATAAGAAGCTGGCAACAAAGAAAGATCACGAATGTGGAGATCCTGTGCTAATGTGTACTCTGAGTATGTCAGAACAGTAAAAAGTTGTGTACACAGTTTGGCAAGGACACCAAAAGAATAAAATGGGGGTGTTTGTGCAGACACTGCAGGCCATTATCATCCTGTAGTGTGTTTGTTATATTGTTATATCATGACAACTGTTTTAGTGATTAACAGTAACCTTCACTCTTCTGGTTCCTTCAAGTATGTTGCCCATACTTACATCTGTGGAGACTATACTCTGAGCATGAAACCCACTTGGGAACTATTCTCGTAAGCCCTGATATTTCCATTAAAAGAATTAGGAAATGAGAGAAGATGCATGCTTACCAACTTTTGCTACACAATACAATTAGCAAGGGATCTGTCACAAAAATCAGAACCCAGGGCCCATGTTAGCCCAATTAAAAGATTCCTGAGGAAGGGGAACATACCTTGATCATTTTTGTTCTACTCCTATCACAAAAGTGTTAAACAAGGCTGAGAATCACAGGTATGAGTGAACTCTGACATTTTGTCAATCCAACATATCTAATAAAATAGCCACAAGACACTTGGCATCTTCATCGTTTCACAAGGAGTTGGTTTTTTTCAAACCCTCACAGTGCAAAACTACTATGGCACAAAATGAAAGATATCAACCACAAGGCAGATGTGTGCAAAGAAATGTAAGGAGGTGATGATTGATCAGTGTTTTACTAGAGTCCAAGTAGAGACTAGCTGTGCCAACAGAACTGTCAAGTGCCAGCGAGTTGGGAGGGATACAGAAACTTTTTACCTGGCATCTCTCTTAATGGGCTCTTATGGAGACCCATACTAAAGAAATATTGTTCAGTACGATGAAGGATGAAGTGAGGATATGCATTGTCATGCAATTAGCCACCAGCCTCAAATGAGCCACCAGTGCATCTCATTCATGAATGCAATCCAGACACTGAAAATGTTTCTTTTAGAAACCTGTTGACACAAGTCATTGCTCTTCATGGGATGCAAGCTTGTCAGTAGCCTACCTGGTTTCTACCTAAGGTTGAAATCCCATTATAGCACAATTTATACACTGTTGTATATTCTGGTCCTCTGGTTAAACATGTTTTTTTATGGATAAATTTAAACTAAAAGTGTCCCCAATTATACTATTTGTTAAGAAGCTTTTTTTGGTAAACCTATAAGTAAAAATTTTTCCTCTGTAATATTATTTCTTCTTCCTAAATGACCTGAAATTGCACAGAAGAAGCTTAAATTTTTATATCACCTAAAGGTGTTTTAATTCTTA
This sequence comes from Sorex fumeus, assembly GCF_029834395.1. Taxonomy (NCBI): domain Eukaryota; kingdom Metazoa; phylum Chordata; class Mammalia; order Eulipotyphla; family Soricidae; genus Sorex; species Sorex fumeus. The sequence goes on from NW_026606102.1 coordinate 1,466,702, forward strand.
GAATAGCTGTACAGACTCTCTGATTCATCTCCCTACTCCGCCTTGAGCTTTTTTTCAATTCTCTGTGAGTGTTTGAAAGGAGCTCTGTTTTACTGTAAGTGTCACAGCAATCCCAATTTTCATGATGGACACCCATTAATGTATAGGTAGCATAGAAAGTATCCTTGGAAAGTAAAACCCAGTGCATCCCCTGCTTTCTATGTTAAGATGTTCCACTGTTTATTTTGCTTGCTTAAACAAAATTGTTCCTTCCCAAAGGCTCAAGAAAGAGTATTAGCGATTTTCAAATTCTAGATCAGCTAAAGTATTCAACATTTTGCAAAGTAGATGAATAAGCATCCCCCCATTTCTGCTCCTAAAACAAGCAAAAAACCCAGTTGGGAAACCAACTGTGATCACTTTTAAATTGCTTCCATATGAATGTCAGTATTATGTCCCTCACTCCCTGGAGATAATTAAGAATTTCGAAAACAGATGTTCATAAGCAGTAAGAGGATATTGAAAATCTCTCCCTTTTGCTAACACAGAACTCCTGGTTTCCTCTGGAGTATTACCTTAAAAAAATAATAAGATTCAGCAGATTACATGGTAATAAAATTAATTCCTTTTTATCAGTCCACACAATGAATGTAGTTCACAGACTTGCAAAAAAGTCTGGGAGCCAGGGATAAAAGAAAGACTGTCTTAGAATTGGTCAAAGACCTAGAGATTCTATCATCCAATCTATTCTCTCTGCACCCATTAGTATTATTTTGTTGTCTCCACTGTCTTCTACATGAATCTAAGAATGGTTATTTGGAAGATCATCTGAACCTACACTTGTGAATCTTCAGATGTTTGGGTTTCTTCTTTAGAAAACTCTAAGAATGTGAAAAAATTTCCCCATGTTATAGTAACAGTTTTGCCATAAAATGATAAATACTATATTGATAATTCAGTTACTATCAATTCTGCAGACAGTGTGAAATCATAATCTTTGGTGGGGGTTGCTTTTTGGGTCACACCTGGTGATACTCAGGCATTACTCCTGGCTCTGCACTCAGGAATTACTCCTGATGGTGCTCAGAGGACTGACTATATGAGATTCTAGGGATTGAATTTAGATCAGCCACATACAAGGCAAATGTCCTACCTGCTGTACCATGATTCTGGCCCCCATATCACAGAGTTTAATCAATTTCACCTACTTCTTTCTTATACACTTAAATAAAGTTAAAATCTTATCATTCTCATATTTTCCTTGGCTCACTTTTTTTTTTAAAAGATAGACCTCGTATGTATTCTCTTTAGTGAAAAAACAAGTTTCTTCTCATGAAACAGGGTCTAGAGTGCCCTAGAAAAGGATAAGCAATCTAGTTATGACTGATAGAATACCTACTCTTTTACTCGTTCTTAATCTTTCTCTTTCCCATCTTTTCTAGATGGTATCTCACATAGGGACCAGAGAGTAAGGTGCTGACCTTGAACCCCATGGCCAGAACCCCATATAGTTCCCCAAGCACTGCAGAAGTAATTCCTGAACCAAAAGTCAAGAGTAAGCTCTGAGCACAGCAAAACCAAGCACCAAAAACAAAAGAATCAAAACAAAACCAAAAGAATCCTCTCATATTTCTTATAATGAGGTAAAATTTTTATGACTTTCTGCCCTCTTCTTTTTCCTTTATTCTGCCTTCAAGCTCCATTGTATATTTTATATTTTATTATTTATCTAGTATTTTATTAGATATCAGGTAGGACAAACCAATTTCCAAGTCCTCCATAATCACGTACATAGTCAGTAGCTCCTAGACTAGAAATAATTATAGAATTCTGTCCTTTCAGGAAGAGACAAAGGTTATAGTATTATATATTTTGAACACCAGGAGGCTTAACTTTTTAATTTAATTGAAAATCCATGATCCACAAAGTTCTTGATAGATAAATTTTAGGCATAAAATATTCCAACACCAATGCCACCATCACTATCCCTTTCCCCCACTGGTATCTCCAATGCTCCCACCTGCCACCTTGAATGGCACATTTCAAAATGTGCTGCTTGCAGTTTAGACCTCATGTTTTCAGTGTTTTGTTTTGTTTTGTTTTTTTACCACGCAGAAACTCTTTAGTTTGTTGTAGTCCCATTTGTTTATTTTTGATTCTCTTGCCTTTGCTAGTGATATCAGATCATTGAAGACACCTTTGAGGTCCAAATCTTAGAATATTCTACCTCTATTTTCCTCAGTGTATTTTATAGTTTCCAGTTGAACCTCAAGACCTTTGATCTACATTGAATTTACTCTGTGGAAATGTAAGATAAAGATTCAGCTTTAATTTTTTTCCTGCAGTTATCCAGATTTTCAAGCACCATTTGTTGAAGAGGCTATCTTTATCTCGTTTCATGTTCTCAGCTCCTTTATCAAAAATTAGCTGTCCATAAATATAGGGTTTTGTGTCTGGATATTTGACTTTTACCCATTGACAGCGAGCCTATCTTTATTCCAGTACCAAGCAGTTTTAATCATTGTAGCTTTATAATACAGTTCCAAATTAGGTAATGAGATATCTCCCAATTTCTTATTTTTCAGTAAGGCATTGGTTGCTTGAGCGGGCCCAGTAACGTCTCCATTGGAGACTTTGTTGTTACTGTGTCTGGCATATCAATTTAGTGAGGGTCTCTTCTACTTCCCTACAAACTTTATTACTGACTTGTTTTGGTCCTTGAAGAATGTCGTTGGAATTTGGATGGGGATCACATTGAATCTATATCATTGCTTACATAGGTTAGTCATTTTAACAATATTGATTTTTCTAATCCATGAGCACGGAGTATTATTTTTTCAATCAAATACCAGGATGTTTAATAGAATATGTGTAATCTTGGAATTTTCCTTTCTACGTGTTTGCATAATACCTTAAGAGTCAGAAGTGTGGGCAAGAAATTTGGAGAAAGTGTCTTATGTCCATTAATATTACATAACATAGTCCTACAGCTTCAGAACACATGACAAATGCCAGCAAATGAACCGCAAGATACAATTTATTGGCTGTAGTCTCTTGTGAATCAAATGAGAGCTGTTGGCATTCATGAAGCATGTTATACCATAGTAGTTAAAGAATTAATCTTGGCAGATCTGTCATTTGTGATTCAGTATTTCACAGAACAACTTACTTAAAAATGATTCTAAAGTCAAGGTTGCACTACAAATGTGTCTAACACTTGGAATTCTATTTGGGCTTTTTCCTCGCTTACTGATATTTTGAACAACAACAACAAAAAGCTGTTTCAAATTTTCTGGGTTCCACTGTAAAAGGTATCTTTAAAGATGATCACTGTATCACTGTATCACTGTCATCCTGTTGGTCATAGATTGCCTCCAGCAGGCCCCAGTAACGTCTCCTTCGCCCTAGCCCTGAGATTTTAAAAAGTGCCACATTCTAGGCTCTTTCAGGGTCAGGCAAATGAGACCCATAATTGTTACTGGTTTTTGGCATATTGAATATGCCACGGGGAGTTGGCCAGACTCTGCTGTGTGGGCAGGATACTTTTGGTAGCCTGCCAGGTTCACCAGAGTAACCTGGTGAAAGTAAAGATGATAAGCCAAGGAAAAAGAGCTCCCTCCACAACCCATGAAGAAATATTGAAATACTGAGAATAAATATTGAGAAGCGTTAGTTTCCAAAAGGATTTACTCCTCTGAAAATTGTTTACGTCATTGCAATGCTAAAAGAATGCTGAGTAGAAATAAAGGAAGATAAAGTTCTAAACCTTAATAAATATGCACTCTTAAAGGGAAAAGTCTGGCAGAAATAGTCAAGAGCAATGTAGTGGTTAAGTAGGACAAATAGTGAACATGGCTATTAATCGTTTACAGAATTTTTAGCATGAAGTTAAATCTCTGGTATAAACCACCTTTTCGTCAAATACTCATTGAGTAAAATAAATGAGTTTTCTCTATTTATATTCATAGTGTAGCTAACTGAAGTATCTATAAACAAATTTGCCTTGGGTAGAAAATGGAAAAGTTAACATGCATTATAAAAAAAATTATTGAGGTGAATACACATAAATTCAAAACAGTGGAAATGCATTTATTTCCTTCAATGCAACAAGAAATGCATACAAGATCATTTTCATTTTTTCACCACAGTGTAACAAATTATCACATATGGAGTAGTTTAAAATACTACCGATTTAATATCTTCGAGTTCTGGAGGTCAGAATTCTGAAATGTGTTTTATCAGTTAAAAAAAGGTAGTTTTTTTTGTTGTTGCTGACTTTTGTAAGTACTTTATAAAATTTGGATATTAACCCTTTATCTGATTTCTGAGTGCAAGTATTTTCTCCCATTCAGTGGGATGTCTTTTCTGTTAGAACTTGAGAAGTTTTTGCTATGCAGTAGTTTTATGAGTGGATATGGTTCCATTTGTTTATTTTAATGTCTGTTGTCTTTGCCACAGTGGTCATTGTGTTGAAGACCCCTTAGTGGTCAATTTCCCGTAGAGTTATGCTGATGTTTTCTTCAAAGTATTTTCTGAATTCGGCTCTAATATCAAGATTTTGTAAGTGGTCTGAAGTATGTTTCTAACTTCACTTTTTACATGGCCATCCAACTGACCATTGTTTACTGAAATTTCATTTTCTCCATTTCACTTTTCTTAGTTGCTTTGTCGTAGATTGATACTCATAAACTCGATAGCTTAACTCAGGGGTCTCAATTCTATTTCATTGTCTGAAAGTCTAATTTTAGTCGAGGGTCATGCAGTTTCAATTATTATAGATTTGTAATATAATTCAAAGTTGGGAAGTATAATTCTTCCTATCATTTTTTTCTATTGGGATTGCTTAGGATCTTTGGTGAGTTTTATAGTTTCACAGAAATTATAGCAGACTGTTTTCACTGTCTTTGAAGAAGCTGGATATGTATAGTATTTGACTCCATCCATAAACGGAGCTAGAAGATGAACAGATACTGTCCTAGTGAAGACATACAAGTGGCCAACAGGCACATGAGAAAGTACTCATCATTATTCATAATTAGGGAAATGCGAACCAAAACAACAATGAGATATCATCTCACAGTTGTGAAAGTAGCACAAATCACAAAGGCTGGAAACAGCCTGTGTTAGTGGGCTTATAGAGAGAAAAGAACCATCATCCACTGTTGGCGGGAATGTCATCTGGTTCAGTGCTATGGAACACAGTATGGAGATCTATTTACGAGTAGGAATATATCCACCACATGACCTAGCAATACTACTTCTTAACATTTATCTCCAGTGGACAAAAACATTAATTTGAAAGGATATATGCACACATATGTTCATCGCTGAACTTAGTAAAATATCCAAGATATGAAAACAACCCAAATACTGGTAAATAGATAAAAAAGTTCTGGTATATATAAATAATGGAGTACTATGCAGCCCTAATAAAGAACAAAATCATACTATTTGCACAACATTGATGTAACTAAAGAATATTCTGCTAAGTGAATTCAGTAAAAAAAAAGAGACAAATGCCTAATGATCTCTCTCACATGTGAGACTTCAAGACACAAAGCAAGGTAGCAATATAGGTCCAAAGGCAACACAATGAAAGAAAAACAGATCCACACAATTTAGTTGGTAGGCATGGTGGAGTAGGCTGAAAGAGAGGGACCTTGAGGTACAAATGAATCATGATACATCACTCTCACTTTATAATATCTCTATCTATATATTTATATCTATATGTAGACATAGATATAGACATAGATATAGATATAGTGGCATAAATACACAATGTAACTCTATGTAACTCTAAAAAAGTTACACTATGTAACTCTAAGAAAGAACAAAGTAATGCAACTTGAAGCAATATGGATGGAATTAGAGGATGTCTGTCATGCTGAATGAGGTTCGTCAGAAGGAAAGGAATAAATATAGATGCTATCCCTTATATGTGGGAGTTAAAGATACACAGCAAGGTAGGAACAAACGACAAGACAGTGTGTTGGAAGAACTGATTCAAACAATCAATTGGGGATAAGTGAAAACATGATATACACAATTGATTGGGGGAGGCACTAGGGAAGGAGGGACTTGAGGTTATTAGGAGAGAGATGCGACACACTGGTAATGGGTATGGTGTTAGAATTATGTGAATAAAAAATCATTATTAATAGCATTGTAAACCACAGAGTCTCAATTTAAAAAATCACAGACATTACATTTCTTTGACCTCTCCATAGCCACATGTCTTTCTATTCTGTTCAAAATCTGTCTCCACACTGACTTCTCCCTCCTCTCCCTGTAATAATACATTTAGTCTAAAAAAAAGTTGCCTGCAAATACAAATTTACATTAAAGTTGGAAATTCTACTATTTTACTATAACTTTCCTATTGCCTTCAAAGTTTTCATCAGTCCAAAGTTACTATCAAATAGAAGGACCATTTCTATCAGAAAATAGATCAAATAGAAGCACTGTAGCACTGTCCTCCCAGTCATCAATTTCTTGAGAGGGCCCAGTAACATTTCCAGTGTGAGACTTGTTGTTACTGTGTTTGGCATATCGAATAATTCACGGGTAGCTTGCCAGGCTTTGCCGTGCGGGCGAGATACTCTTGGTTGCTTTTTACCCAATCTGATCAAATAGTAGATATCAAAATAAGCATCATCTATATAACTGATTACAAAATATAACCAAACAGTCCTGGAAATGTGGCCCAGTGAGAAAACAATTCCCTTATCTGTGTGAGGCCCTGCATTTAATTCCTGAGCACCAGTCTGAGAGTACTCCTGAGTAGTGGCCAATGTGGCTCAAAAACAAAACAAAAACAGAGACTGGAGAGGTATAAAAAGAGACAATGTACTTGCTTTTCATACAGGTTTAATCTCTGGCACCATATATGATCTGAAAAGCTTCAATTGTAATCCTTGAGGAATCAGAATGGGCATGATGCTTGTCTTACTTGTGACTAGCCCTGATTGATCCCCAGCACCCCATATGGTGGTCCCCCAAGTTCCACCAAGAGTGATCCCTAAGCACAGAACCAGGAGTGACCCAAAACAATCAAAATAAGAGTGATCCCTGAGCACAGAACTTGGATAAACCCCACGTACCTCCAGGCATGACCAACAAAAATATGGTATATAACCAAATAAAAAACTTGCATTAAGTTATAAGTAAAATACAGATGGTTGGGTGTAGGATAACAATGGATTTGTTCTTTCAGCCTTGCCACAGGGAACTTAGTTTACCTCAAAGCAATAGCTTTCTGTATGGACACAGGAAGGCAGTTAATATTATGCTTTGCAACTTGGGGTTGATTGACTCCAATAATATTTACTCCTGGGCATCTGCTTTCCACTCAGTTGCCCTTAGTTCCCAGCACCCCAAAAGCAGGGTCCCGACAAGGAACTGACTGGTCCCAGGGCAAGCTGTGAGCTACCCTGTCATCGAAATGGGCCAGGTCAAAGTGCCACAATACTCAACTATAAATTGAGAGCATAATCATAGACAAATGCTGTCATGATCCAAAAGTAACAACGAGACTAGGACCCTGCTGGGGTTAGGAAGGTTAACCTGACCTGAGGACTGTGGTAAGACATCCCCAGGAAGAACCAAACTTTAAGTTGATATATCTCTTACTGTGCTCATACAGAATGACATTGCTAGAAATTTTAGAAGTAGATTTACTACAACTATTTAAGTGGATTACTAGCTGAGAAAAGAAGAAAGTGACACACCCTAAATGGGATCCCGCCCTTAGGCTGATATCCTAGTAATTCAGAGTAATCTCTTTAGATGAGATTTTATCCTTGAGTTAATCTCCTGGAGAAGTGGTCTTACCTCTCTTTGTTGATTTGTTAATGTCCAACCCACCTTTGTGTCACCACCCTATGAGATTGCTATATAAACTAAGACTGTAGGGGCCAGATTCAGAATCCAGAGCCAGAGTCAGAATCCAGGGCCCGAGTCAGAATCCAGAGCGGAGGGGTCCAGAGAGAGAAGTGGAAGAGCTCCAGAGAGAGAGAGAGAGATCGGAAGAGACCAAAGGAGACACTACAGAGACAGAGGCAGAAAAGAGCACGGCAGCAGGCACAGAAGCAAAGCACAAAGGAGGAGCCATCCTGATCCAGTCCATACACAGCAGCTTGAGAGCACGAAACGCAGGCAGCGAGATGCTCCGAGAGCCCGCCAACAAGACAGCATCATCTTCGCATCCCTCCCCCACACACGTAAAATATAGTTTTTACAGTTTGGACTTAACAATTTTTCAACTTAATGACTTTCAACATCAGAATCAGGTAAAAACATAATATTCAAAAGAAGCCATACTCTGAAGCCTGTATTTTCTTCTTTTACTTGGCTAGATAAGAGGTGGTACCCCACTCTCTGTGAGTCTGGATAGTAAGAATAGTCACACCCCCTAGAAGTCACAGGGGTGCAAAACTAATACAGAACTTTTCACTTTCATGTCAGTGAACTAGATGAGATAGTACTTTCTTATAAAATTGGCTGTGGGATAGACGATTTTCCCCAAATGTAAGCTAATATAAATGTTCTCAGTTCTCTAACTTAGACTAGCCTCTTACAACGTTTAATAGATTTAACCGTTGAATGAATTTTTAACTTAGTAAATGTACAATATTCAAATATTGAAAACATTTTTACTTTACTATGGGGTTTTACCAGGAAATAAGCCCATATTAAATTGAAGAAGATCTAGACAATTCAAACCTGCCCCTACATAATTATTTTATCCTAGGAGAATTGTAGATGGAAAAGTAATCTGTACTATTTAGAGGGAGGATGGTATACTTAATTGTATTTATGAAGAGCAGAACCTCTGTTGAAACATGAACACACACTGTAGAGCAATGACACATTTCTGATATTGACTACTTTGTAGACAGAATAATTCAATTAGATACTCCATGTCAGCCTCCCTTTCACTGTCACTAGTATACTGATATATTTAAATGCAAAATCTGTTCGGGGCTTCTATATAAACTGGGCCAGTCTGTGATGACTTATTTTATAATCTTCAAATTTCATTTACTTGTCCAAATTCAAATGATATATATATATATATATATATATATATATATATATTTGCTTTTTGGGTCACACCCGGTGATGCTCAGGGGTTACTCCTGGCTCATGCACTCAGAAATTGCTCCTGGCGGTGCTCGGGGGACCATATGGGATGCTGGGAATCGAACCTGTGTTGGCCATGTTGGCTGCATGCAAGGCAAATGCCCTACCCACTGTGCTATTGCTCCAGCCCCTCAAATGATATTTTTAACATATTTTATGTTTAAAAGCATGCTTTAAAAAAGAAAATTTTTTTCTGAAACATGAATTACTAAAGCATGAATAAAGAGATCTACATAAATCCTACTTCAGATTTTAAGTCATTGCTCTAAAGAAAGCAGTGGGATCAATTTAAAAATAATTACTGACCTAAAGACCTAGTTAGTGATCTATTCCCATCTACTCATTATTTATCTCATAGAATATTTTTAAAAGATTCTTGAATGCATGAACAGAATACTACTACTTTGGCTGAGGTAAATAACACCTATCATATGCCAGGCATCAAACTAGCTATTTTATTAATAATTCCTTTCACTATTTTGGTCCTTACAACTCAGTGCGATCATTTAGCCAGCCAAAGGACAAGTAAGGTTCTGAGAAAGTACATGCATACTAGCCCAATGTTACTCCCAGGCCGGATATTTCAAGGGTGTTTTCTATAACACTAAGCCAACTTCTCACACAATTAAGCCTGGTGCACCTCAGGCATTTATTCGACACTAGCTTTAAATGAAGTCCCCCCAAATTGCTTAATTAAGATAGTCAGTGGTATGGTACTTAGAATTAAGGTCATGCAATTAAAAACTAAAACAAACCTAGATATCTTCAGTCACTGCATCATAACCTCTCTTCAGATAAAAACTCAAATCCTTGATTTTAGGTTTGATTTTATACATATTCATCTAAATCATCTGCACCCCTTTGAACTTGGCTCAATTAACACTTGTTCTGAGAAGGTGTTCATGACAACACTAATCTAAATATATTTCTTTTCTTCTCCTATATCCTAAAGCAGTTTAATCTGTACTCGTTAGAGGGAGGATGCTATGAAACTAAGAAAAGTTCGGGAAACAGAGAAAACAACACACAATAGAAACACAATAACAACAGAGACAAAGGAGCGCCTATGATGGAAGGAAGATAAGAATGTTGAAAAGCAGATGCAGATACTAAATGCACTTTAGGTGAGCATTTAGGGTCATCTGAAAAAGTAACTTTCTATGATAAGAGATCATTTGGTAATGACCATGAGAAAAGGAAGAAACATCGATCCACACTACATACATATATCCAAAGCAACTTATGGAAATAGGCTTGGGAGAAAAACAAAAAGCAAACTGTATGAATGTTAAGTGGCATGCTGAAGAATGAGATATAATCAACAAAAAATCATGTCGTCAGATGTACCTGCCAACTTTTAGAAGTCATTGTCACTGTCCTCTGGTTGTTCATCGATTTGCTCGAGCAGGCCCAGTAACGACTCCATCGTGAGACTTGATGTTACTGTGTTTGGCATGTTAAATACGTCACAGGTCACAGGTAGCTTGCCAGGTTTTGACATGCGGGCGAGATATTCTCAGTAGCTTGCCAGGCTCTCCGAGAGGGGTAGAGTAATCGAACCCGGCTAGGCTGGGCCGGCTGCATTCAAGGCAAACGCCCTACCACTGTGCTATGGCTCCAGCTCCAACTTTTAGAAGTACATAATACAATGGTGTTAACTGGAATCTGTTATACAACAGATCTCTAGAGCTTATATTTAGAAAACGAGTTAGAGAAATCTTTTGGAGATTTTGCTGCATTTTCGTAATGGGAGCAATGGCTATGACAGGTAGAAGCACATGTCCAAACTGGTTGAAAATATTTCTTTTTAATATCGATTATGCTTAGATAAAGTCTATAAAAATCATAACAAATAAAAATGCTTGGTATATGGTTACAAATCCCAACATATTGCAAATTTATTAAATTATGGTCACCTTTGATATGCATTTGTGTTCAAACACAAACAATGGTCATATGGTGGAAATATAAGAAAAATTTTAGAGACACACAGGGAAGTGTTCAAACCCTGTGTCATCTTCTATCTGAGATAAAAGAGCTAAATTAAGTGCTTCACAATGGGACAATAAAGTGCTTTACACAGAACTAAGTTCACAAAGTGGATCCATCAGGACTATTGGTTCCAGAAGGTTTGGGACAGTCACAGTTTGAACACTGAAAGTCTCATGTTCAGAGAAATTTCTCAGTCTTGGACATCCTTGGAGTATTGGTCACCCTCCCCCAGCTGAATTAGCGGTATTTTATTTCCTTTATTCACCATGAGACACTGATCAGGTGTCTCACGTTTCTGTGGCTCAGTTTCCTCATCTGTAAAATGGACAGTGACAATAATAGACTAACTTTGATGGGGTTATTGTGATAAGCAGATAATTAACAGCTATGTAATAATTATTTAATAGACAATAGTAAAGATATTCGTTAATAAATTATAGTAAACATAAACATATAATAAAGATAAGATGTGAACATTATAGAAACTTGCTGAACCTTAGATTTCCTATTCAAAGATGAAGATGATAATAGCTCCTTCAAGGGTTTACTATAAGGATTAAATTTAGATTATTATAAAAAAAAAAAAAAAAACTGTCTTCCCGCTGTTCATCGATTTTGCTCGAGCGGGCCCAGTAACGTCTCCACTTTTTTTAATACTTGTTGTTACTGTGTTTAGCATATTGAACACGTCACGGGGAGCTTGCCAGGCTTTGCCGTGCGGGCGAAGATACTCTTGGTAGTTGCGGGCTCTCCAAGAGGGCTGGAGGAATTGAACTCGGCTCAGTCGGGCTGGCTGTGCACAAGGCAAATGCCCTACCGCTGTGCTATTGTTCCAGAGATTATTATATAATTCCCTTATTTTCTGCCAGAATATACAGGGAACCAGAATGGTAATACAATAGGTAGGGCAATTGCCTTGCATGTGGTCAACCAAGTTTCGATCCCTGGCATCCCATATGGTCCCCTGAGCTTGGCCAGGAGTAACTCCTGAGTACAAAACTAGGAGTAACACTTGAGCACCACTGGGTATAGCCAAAAAACAAACAAACAAAAAGAATAGATGGACAATATTATTTATTCAACTGACATCTCATATATACATATAGATTAAACTACATTTTTACAATTATGAAAACTATCTTACTACATTGGAAGGAAGATCAATAATTATAACTTATAGATAGGGAGAAAGCAGGTATTTTATAAATATCAAATAAATGCAGACCATCTTCTCCAAGTCTATTTAGCAGTGAATACATTGTCTCTCCACATGGAAATAGCTATAAAGATCATTAAAATACTGCATGTTTAGACTGTAGTGCTGACTGAAAATGGCATTTTGTTGAATATAATTCTTAAGCCATACTGGAGATATCCTTGTGTGCATGGAAAAAACATACAAATGTGTAGTCCTGAATCTGAAATGAAGAAGCTGTTCCCCAGACTGCCTCCTGGAGTCTTACAGGAAGAAGCGATGGCTAATAATTCACTCCATTCTGGAAAACAAGATTCAGAAGGCACTCTCTAATGTGATCAATTTTAAGTGCAGTCACAAGTTGACAGAATAATCAGTTGTATGTGCCCTCTGTAGACTTCCTTCCACACATTACACTCCTCATAATTTCCCTAAAAGAATTTCACAGTTCTGGGAAACAGCTGTGGCTTGGGGATAAAAGGGAAGAAACTGAGTTAGAGGAACAGAATAAAAGAGAAAGGTAGAAAAATGTCTCTAAACACAGAAATCTAAGGAAGATGCATGAGTCCTGCCTAGTTGCTAGACTGACAAACTGACTTTCCCTCTACCCTTCAACATTTTCAGTGTTGGGTGAGTTTAATGAGATCTGTACTATCTCCTTAAGCCCTGTATATATAATTAGGCATTTCCTCAGAATTTTCCAGTATCTAGGATGATGCATATAAAACACAGCAAATTGAAATTTTGAAAGCCTTTCTTCTTTTCTTTGTGAATTCTTAAAGAAAATAAAATGGCTAATTTGATGCATCCATGCATTTTAAAACTTACTTCTAATTTTATGCACATAAATTCATCACATGTGAGGATTTGTGTTCAATTGAAAGAAGTTCATTATGCTTGAGTTCTCTAGAAATCACAGTTTGATAAGGAAGTTCAGATGCATGATGTATATTAAAGAAGGTTTTAGGGTTCACTATTGTGGAAGGGATGGGGGAAGCGGGATTGGCAAGAGGAGGGTCTAAGCTGCAAAGCAGGCCCTCACTAGGCCTGATCTATCCCTTCAGAGCATCCAAGTTGGATCCAGATGACCAGATGAAAATAGGCAACTATAGGAACAGTGTGATCTTGAATGGGGAGTTGAGACAAGTCATCCATCATTTTCCTATGGTCTCCAGATGAATGTGATCCCATTTTTCACACTCCCTTCTAGAATTTTCAGTATCTAATTTCTCCACTGTACATCATGCTATTCTGTTCTCAATGAGAAATTTCATGTGCACCCTTCCCCCCCTCATTATTATTGGACGTCACTCTTCTATTATTTTTCCAGTCCTTGATGCTCAGTCAGTCTTCTGGGCTCCAATGATGGGAACAGCATTTGTTTCTATAGTAACCGTGATGATCCTCTCTCAGATTTCCTAACACCATAACCTTGCACAGTACCCTCTCTTTTTCAATTATTTTTAACAAGTGAGGTCAAGAAAGGAAAAACTGAAGGGACAGAATAGAATCAATATCATGCTTGCTTGATCCCACTGAATACTTGTGCTACATAATTGAAAGGTATTACTCTTTAACGTTAAGTTTAAAGTAGAGCATGGCTATGTAACAACACTATTCCCAGAATCTATAGGGTAATGTGAACCTCATGAACAAGTAAGAAAATTCAACTAAAATCTTCTGTTATGGTTCTTTGTATTTGTATACAGTAGCACTGTCCTGTAGCATTGTCCTCCAGTTGTTCCTGGATTTTCTTGAGTGAGCACCAGTAACATCTCCATTGTGAGACTTGTTACTGTTTTTGGCACATCGACTATGCCACAGGGAGCTTGCCAGGCTCTGCCGTGTGGGCAGAATGCTTTCGGTAGCTTGCCAGGCTATCCTAGAGGGACAAAGGAATCGAACCTGGGTCAGCCGCATGCAAGGCAAATGCCCTACCTGCTGTACTATTGCTCCAGCCTGTATGTTTATATATATATAAATAAATATATACACGTATTTATTTGCTAAATATCTGTAGAGTAATCAACACCGCATAGTATACTCTTGTAATTCATCAAGGTTCTCAAAGAGTTAAGCAAAGAAGCTGCTGCATTGTTTCCTAAATGTTCCAAGATCAATTTCCTCTAAGTGATGTCACCGATGTCATGGTCTCAACAATGCAGCATAGAGCCTCATTCCTGCCACTGGCCACTGAAACAATAGATCATTTGAGCAGCTGAGTCATTAGTAACAAACAATAGATTTTTCTACCGATATTGAATTATACATACATTCTCAATTGAGGCAAATGATTTATGAAAACACATTTTAAAATTGCTCAGTGTTCTGTGAAGCAACAACAAACCCTCTGTCTTCTTCAATTGGTGGAAGACATTATCTATGTCACTAAGTCTGTATACTGAAGCACCATGGCAAACAAATGAGTGACAAAAGACTTTCATTACCCCATCCTTAACTTTTCACTTAAAAATATTTAAAAATGTATTTACATGGCTTTTCACAGAGCTGTTCCTTAAGTCTCAGTTTCAGTGTTAGAGTCTTCCATTCCCAAAGGAAGAAAATAACTCGGGGTTCTATTTAGATTTCTTCAGAAATTAAAGCTAAAGAAACCTTGAGGAGATACAAATGGTACAGGACTGAAGACCAAAATATGCCAAAGTCAAGTTCTTGGCATCCCTGGTATCTGACTCACTCTGATGGCCTCGGTATAATATTTTCAGAAAAACCCATACCACGTTGCAAAAATGAGCATACCTAGGCCCTATAACTCTTAATTTTGTGCTCTATTCCCTCAAAGTGCTATATCGAAAATCTATGCTTGTATGGTCCTGTTTTAGACATATGTTAACATACTCTTTGTAATACAAGTCAACTACATTTACATAAGTTTTTATTTTTTTTAAATGAAGTGAAAGCCTATTTGCAAAATCCTCTAAAAATATCTCAGTGGACTTACTCATAAATTCTCTTCAGCATCTCTCATTATTTAATGAGACACCCTGAGATGGTCTTTTTGCAACTCAAACCATACTACTCCAGCTTTGAAGCCTGCAAAACGACAATACAAACACAGATGCCAAACTCCCACCCTTGTCCCTCTTCCAACAACCAGACATTGGAAATGTATGAAACACTCTAGGTTAATGCATGACAGTTAAAGAATTCTGAGATGTGTAGCTTTTCTCATTCATAATAACGAAAATAAATCTATGGAGTCTCTCCAGCTTTACATGTAGAAGTTTCCCAAAGTGGATAATAACAACCCCTCAGGGGTCAATAGTAGCTCAGATACAATGGGGGTCAGGGAGTGAGTTGTTAGTTTGATTTTAAAAAATTAGGTTGGGTGGGGGAGTGATAGTACATTGGGTAGGGCATTTGCCTTGCACACAGCCAATCTAGGTTCAATCCCCGGCATCCCACACCATCCTCTGAGCAATGCCAGGAATAAGTCCTGATTACAGAGCCAGGAGTAGCACCTAAGCATCACCAGGCATGTCCCAAAAACAAAAATAAGAAAAAAGTTAGGCTTCCAAGGGGAGCTCTGAGTAAATTTTTTTTGAGTGTGTATAGAAGTATTTTGTTTTGTTTTTAAATTTTTATTAGTGAAACACCATGAGGTACAGTTGTAGACTTACAAGTTTTTGTGCTTGGCTTTCAGTTATACAATGATCAAGTACCCATCCTTCCACCAGTGCCCATTCTCCACAACCAATGATCCCAGTATTCCTCCCATCTCCCCACCCCCACCCCATCCCATATTGCCTCTGTTGCAGGGAATTCCCTTTTGTTCTCTCTCTCCTTTTGGGTGCTATGGTTTGCAAAAGGGGCATTGAGTGGCAATCATGTTCGGTCTATAATCTACTTTCAGCATGCATCTCTCATCCTGGGAGGATCCTCCCAACACCCTTTACTTGGTGTTCCCTTCTCTATCTGAGCTGCATTTTTCCCTAGCATGTGTGACTGGCCTTCAGGCCATGGACTGAATCTCCTCGTACTTATCTCAACGATTCTTGGATGTTAGTCTCCTATTTTGTTGCTTTATATTCCCCAGATGAATGCAATCTTTCTATGTCTGTCCCTCTCTTTCTGACTCATTTCACTTAACATGATGCTTTCCATGTAGTACCACTTGTAATTAAATTTCATGACTTCATCTTTTCTAACATCTGCATAGTACTCCGAGGTATAGATATATCAAAGCTTCTTTAATCAGTCATCTGTTCTTGGGCACTCAGGATTTATCCAAATTTTGGTTATTGTGAATAGTGCAGCAATGAACATAGAAGTGCAGATGTCATTTCAACTATGCTTTTTTGCCTCTCTGGAATATATTCCCAGGAGTGATATTGCTAGGTCAAATGGGAGCTCAATTTCTAATTTTTTGAGAATCATTCATACTGTTTTCCAAAAGTGCTGAACCAGTCAGCATTTCCACCAGCAGTGAAGGAGGGTCTCTTTCTCACCACATCTGGGCCAACACCAGTTGCTTTTGTTTTTTGGGATGTGGGACAGTCTCTGTGGTGTGAGATGATATCTCATTGTTGTTTTGATCTGCATCTCCCTGATGATTAATGATGTGGAGCATTTTCTCATGTGCCTTTTAGCCATTCGGATTTCTTCTTTGCGGAAGTTTCTGTTCATTTTGTCACCCCATTTTTTGATGGGGTTGGATGTTTTCTTCTTGTGGATTTCAACCAGTGCTTTATATATCCTTGATAGAGCAGGGTCAAGGCTAGGCCAACCAAACATGTTTGAGAAGTTTTGCATGGAGAAAACTGAAGCAGAGAGGACTGGAGCACAGTGGGTAGGACGTTTGCCTTGCACACAGCAAACCCGGTTTGATTCCCAGCATCCCATATGGTCCCCCAAACACTGGCAGGAGTAATTCCTGAATGCAGAGCAGGATAATCCCTGTGCATCACTGGGGGTGACCCCAAAAGAAAAAAAAATTAAAAAAACTGAAGCAAAGTTGTTAAATAATTTGCTCATGAGCAGACTAAGTTTACTATAAAATTTGGAATTGAACTTAAACTGCTTATCATGGGTTGCTGATCTTTGTTCTCAAGCTACTAATAAGTAATATTTTAATGCACTGTAGCACTGTCCTCCTATTGTTCATCTATTTGCTCAAGTGGGACCAGTAACATCTCCATTGTGATACCTGTTGTTACTGTTTTTGGCATATTGAATAGTTCACAGGCAGCTTGTCAGGCTTTGCTGTGCAGGTGAGATACTCTCGGTAGCTTGCCAGGCTCTCTGAGAAGGGCAGAGGAATCGAACTCGGGTCGGGGGAGTTGGCCGCTTGCAAGGCAAATGCCCTACCCACTGGTCTATCACTCCAGCCCTATTTTAATGCAAATGTAAGAAATGAAATTTCAGTAAATTTCCTAAAATTTAAGAGGCTTATCTATTATAAGCATTTGTAGTAGTCAGCAAAGAGAGGTAATTAGTCAGAAAGCTTTACCATGCCTTATCAATGTAACTTTAAAATACAAGGCAATCTATTCTTCCTCACTCTGGCCTTCATTGAGTTACAAGTATATTGAAAGCAGGTTTCTGTGTATACTCTGAACAAGTGAAAAGAAAAGTGGAAAGAAACTGCAGGTGGCCTCTCAAACAAAAAGGCATCTAGAGCAGGCATAAAATAAAGCATAAAGAGCACTGGACTATGAAACAGAAGGACCCCAGTGTCCTTCAGACACTTGACTCTATGGTCATTGAAGCAAGTTTACATTTCGGCCTCACCTGCCACAATTCTAGCATGAAAAATTTAGACTGAGCTATCATATTCTTCGTTTAACACAAAGCTTCCACAGGCTTAGGCTTTATTTTCTTTGAGTCTTTTCCTTGGGCACATACATGGTGTTGGCCACCACAGTTATACATTCCAAATAATTAAAAAGTTTATTGAGGGATTAAGGAGGTATTATAAGAATTAGGATTCATTCCTTGCATGCATGTGATATAGGTTCAAACCCCAGCACCAGATAATCTCACAAATATCACCAAGCATACGCATGGATGCCCCAACCTATCACTGTGTTTAGTTCTGAAGGCCTTTGAGCATCCCTGGAACCTCAGGGTCTAAGCAACATGTATCCTTTGATCCTAGCACTGAACTGCTGACCCTGTTGGTTAAGTATAATTCGTAGTAGTCCCTGGGGACTCCTAAGCAATGCTTGGGATGCTCCCCATATGTGTGTGTGCGTGTTGTGTGTGTGTGTGTGTGTGTGTGTGTATAACCAGGTATAAAATGAAGTAAAAGAGTGAAGATCAGTGGGCTGTGAATCAGAAAATCCCAGTGTCCTTCAGCTACTTAATTTTGAATCTATAATCATTTAAGCAGGTTAACAATTATTGGACTCATCTGCCACAACTCTAGCCTGAAAGATTCAACGAAAGTTTTATATACATGAATATAAATAGACCTATTTAATACGGAATTTTTAAGGTTATCATACCCCAAATCAGATATCTGGTCAAGATCTCTTCACTACCATCCCCAAGTCATAAGAGGGTATAATCGTGGGAGTCTATATTATTGACTGCAGAAAGATTAATCATTGTTATGTAGGAGGATAGTGGAGTTGATTGCTCCTGGGCTGTCAGGAAATGGCTCATCTAGAAGCCTTGGAGTATGGGGGTGGCTCAAAAGGAAAAGTTTACTCATAAATACAAGTGGATAATAGAATTTTTATGATCAAAGCCAAGAGAAGTTGTGATGGCAGTCACCTAAACCTTGTGTTTAGAGAACAATGCTAGAGAAATGAGATGAGGGACTCTGAGATTTTGGCCTGAAGTAAGAGCTAAGTTTCTTTTGTTTTGTTTTGTTTTTTGGTTGGTTTTTTTTTTTTTTTTTTTTTTTTTTTTTTTTTTTTTTTTTGCTTTTTTGGGTCACACCTGGCTATGCACAGGGGTTACTCCTGGCTCTTCACTCGGAAGTTACTCCTGGCGGTACTCAGGGGACCATATGGGATTCTGGGAATTGAACCCGGGTCGGCCGTGTGCAAGGCAAATGCCCTACACACTATGCTATCGCTCCAGCCCCCGAGCTAAGTTTCTGAAATGGAAAAGAGGATCCAGGAAACAAGTCTACAAATGATCAGAGACCCTCTTCCATGGACAACCCAAGTCACAAAGCAAGGACCAAACTGATATGAACACCCCATGATTCATTTGTCAGCCCTAATCACACCCACAGGTGACCATTTACAGTCTGATCAGGATCACAAAAGCTATATAAACAAGCATCCTTTCCCTTGTCAGGACCAGACTGCTGCTATTAGGAAAATATCTATTTTATTGGTATTTAAATCTGCCTCTTCAAAGAAATGAACAGACCCCAACCAAAGTGGGTGAGAGCAGAGTCTTAACAAACACAGCAGATTAGAACTGCATTTAGTGAAAGCACCTGTAATAGCATTTTCCAAACCACCAGCACTGCTCTTCCAATTCCCCATCAAATCTTTAAGGAACTGCACGCAAAGCAGCAAAAATTTAGGGAAACATGGGCCCCCATGGTTGAAAACTTGGGAGGTGGGCTGGCTGAGAACACAGCTGCCAAAACCTCAGCCATTGCCCTATATGCCACCACCGCTGCCATGCCAAGGACTCAACAACACCTCTTCAAATTATTCTCTGCAGAGATGCCAAACTGCAAATAATTGCCAGTACCCGGTTGCCCAGGCTGAGAATTCTGGTGTCTTCTAGGAATCAGTGTTGGCAACCTCCCCCCACCTTCCAAAAGTCCTGGAAGCTATGACCATCTCACATACTCATCATGCCAATTTACTGGTCCAGACCATAGATTATGAAGTATCTGGATACTGCTTAATTCCTCAGTACTGAAATTCTAGTTGTAACACACCATGTTAGATAAGAAAGTAATATAGAAACCAACTGTCACTGTCACTGTCCTCCCGTTGTTCATCGATTATGCTCAAGCGGGCCCAGTAACGTCTCCATTGTGAGACTTCTCGTTACTGTGTTTGGCATACTGAATACTCTCGGTAGCTTGCCAGGCTCTCTGAGAGGGGCAGAGGAATCGAACCTGGCTTGGCCAGGCTGGCTGCACACAAGGCAATCGCCCTACCGCTGTGCTATCATTCCAGTCCAACTAAACTCAACAAACAAAAATAACATAGAAGGTCCAACTAGCAACAAACAGCTTAATAAATTCTTATACAAGGACAACCCATGATGCGAAATAAGTTTTCACATAAAAATTGATTTGAACACTTATTGATTTTAATATTAGAACTTTGTTATTCAACTTCAACTCTTTGTCTAATCAATTTCAACTCTAGAAATGTATCAATAGTTGTGGTTTTTGTGTCCATTAAAATAATTTAAAAGTTTTTTTAAATACCATTTCCCTGACCTCCTCAGACACAGAAAGTCAAAACTTTAAAGCACAAAAACCTACTTGGAAATGTCTGTCACTGTTAAAATATTAAATTTAATTCAGTTCAACATTCATTATGCCTCAGAAGCAAACTCAAAACATTCACACCAAACATGGTTTAGAAAATACTAGGCTGAAGTTCCTCATCTTTGGATAACAATAATGTTTGGCAATCTGATTTTGTGTATAGATATTCCAAGATCATTCTAAGGAAAACTATGGTTCCATCACTTTGGATTTAAAAAATAACAAATATCTATGTATTGGTTATTAAATTTGCTCGAGCGGGCCCAGTAACGTCTCCATTGGAGACTTTGTTGTTACTGTGTTTGGCATATCAAATACTCTCGGTAGCTTGCCGGTTATTAAATAGTGCAAGGCATTATTGTTTTTTATGTATTTTACATTCACTAACACTTATGGTTCATTCATAAACCCAGTAAGGCAGGTGTTATTATTGTCCCCAGTAAGCAGCAAAATCAAAAATTGAACTCAGTCATGTCTAAGGATGCTTATCCTTAATGCCAATGCTATTTTATCTCTCAGAGTGTGAGAGAAAGCTTATAAAGTCCCTTATTTTCCGAAACCCCTCAGCCTCTCTCACTAGAATATTCACACATTTTTCTCACAAAAATAAACAAAACCACAGGAATTATCACTGTCATTAAATATTTGCTAGTCTCCCAAAGAAACAGTTTAAATCTTCTTAATTCTTGGTTTAACTATCTTGTTGCAAGTTGATTTTAAAACCAAACTAATTTATGTTGCAAAATTTAACTTCATTTCTCATTTAGAGTTTTAATTGTCTGGTCCTCAAACACTATGATAGTCTGCTATAAATGAATATGATAGAAATTTTATTCAATAAGTTATGAAAAGACAAATACTAGAACCATGGACTGGAGCAATAGCACAGTGGGTAGGGCGTTTGCCTTGCATGCGGTCGACCCAGGTTCGATTCTTCTGCCCCTCTCAGAGAGCCCGTCACACTACTGAGAGTATTCCACCCCCACGGCAGAGCCTGGCAAGCTACCTGTGATGTATTCAATATGCCAAAAACAGTAAAAACAAGTCTCACAATGGAGACATTACTGGTGCCTGCTTGAGCAAATCGATGAACAATGGGAGGACAGACAGACAGACAGACTAGAATCATGTTTTTTAAAAGTTTTCTTTATTGAGGACTCTTCCTAAACCTGCATTATTAAGACTCATAGCCATTATTCTATATTTTTGATGGTTTTGGGTTTTGGGTCACACCAATCTGTGCTCAGGGCTTATTTCTGACTCTGTGCTTATGCATCACTTTTGGTGGTGTCAGGGAACTACACAGGGAGTCAGAGATTGAACCAGGGTGGGCTGAATGCAAGACAAGTGCCTTAATATCTGTGTATCTCTGGCTTGCCATTAACTCATCCTTAAAGCCAAAACATGCAATTCCTAATAAGTCTAATAACTTAGAATCTTCTTTAAATTTTTTAAATTGAATCAACATGAGATATAAAGTTGCAAAGTTGTTTATGATTGAGTTTCAATCATACAGTGGTTCAACACCCATTCTTTAACCAGTGCACGTTTCCTACTACCAATGTCCCCAGTTTTCCACCTGCTCATCCACCCCACCCAATCCCCAGTCTGCCTTTATGGCAGACTCTCTCTCTCTCTCTCTCTCTCTCTCTCTCTCTCTCTCTCTCTCTCTCTCTCTCGTACTTCCTCTCTTCATCATACCCTCCTCTGCCCTGCCCTCTCAGTTTCCTTTTTGGCACTATGCTTTGCAATACTGTTACTCAAAGGATATTTAGCACTGTTTTTGTCCCGAGGGATTATTTCCAACTGCCACATCTTATTATCTCATTCTTACTTTTGGACAACCTGGCAGGCTACCGAATGTAACCTGCTCACACGGCAGAGTCTGGCAAACTCCCCGTGGCATACCCAATATGCCAAATACCAGTAACAATGATGGGCCTCATTCTCCTAGCCCTGAAAGAGCCTTGAATATGGCACTTTAAAATCTCAGGGCTAGGATGAAGGAGACGTTACTGGGGCCTGCTCGAGGCAATCGACGAACAACAGGATGATCGTGATCGTGATCGTGATCATTTTCACAATGGTCTCTTCTCTCTCCTAACTGCACTCCCCTTCCCCTATGTGGCAAGTTTCCTGCCATGGACCAGTTTTCCTGGCCCTTGTTTCTATGTCAGAAACTTCACGGAGAAAAAAAAAATCAAAAATATTTTATGCGGATAAGAAAAGATATAGTTAAGGTCAGAGTGATAGTAAGAGCAGATAGGGTGTTTGCCTTGCATATAGTCAACAAGGGTTAGACCCCTAGCACCTCATATGAACTTTCAAGCACTGCCAGACGTAATTGTTCTGTGCAGAGCCAGGAATAACCCTTGAGTAGTGCTGGATATGAACTCCACCCTCCACTCACTCAAAAAAATTAAAATCTAAGAAAGGCCACTAACCTGCCAAATCGTCCCAGATATATCAAACTCTAGGCTGAAAACTCTGAGACCTTCCTGGAATGGGGGTGGGAAGATCCCCCTCTCTTCCAGAGAGGTCTGGTAGCTTCCACATTCAATTCCCTCCAACATCTAAATAACCTAGCTCCACAGTTTCTGGAGTGATGCCTCTTTCATATTTCACGAAGTAACATCCTAGTAGGAGCACAGCATATTTTTAAAAAATTTTTATTAGTGAAACACCATGAGGTACAGTTGTAGACTTACAAATTTTTGTGCTTGGGTTTCAGTTATGCAATGATCGAGTACCCATCCCCCCACCAGTGCCCATTTTCCACCACCACTCATCCCAGTATCCCTCCCACCCCCCATTGCCCCCATCCCACCCTGCCTCTGTGGCAGGGCATTCCCTTTTGTTCTCTCTCTCCTTTTGGGGAGCACAGCATATTTGATGGGAAAGTTGTACAAAAGTCCACCACACTAAATGAGGGGAAATGGTAATTCAGAAGGCTCAGCCAGCAGCAACCAGCACAGTGAATTCTCACACAATGACTTTAGTAACACCACTATGAACTATAATAGTGACTGCAAATTTACTTTTATTAATCTATTTTCTGATCATCTTACTTGCCATTTTGCTAAACCAAGCAATGTGGAGTAAATTAGTAAATGAGTCAAACTTGGGGGCAGTGGGAAACTGTGGACATTAAAGGAAGGAAAGCCACTGGTGGGGGAACTGGTGCCTGAAATAACTGCTTATGAAAAGCTCTGTAAATCACAATGTGTGTGTATTTTTTTAAATTTTTTAATGAACACCATGAGATAGAATTACAGACTTACAGACTTTTGTGATTACGTTTCAGTCATACAATGTTCAAGTACCCATCCATCCACCAGTGCCTATTTTCCACCGCCAATGTTCTCAGTATCCATCCCGCCACCCCCCCTCCCCTGCCCGCTCCCCCTCCCCTACTTCTCGCCTTTGTGGCAGGACATTCTCTTTTACTTTCTCTTTCCTTTTGGGTGTTATGGTTTGCAATCCCGGTAGTAAGTGGCCATCATGTTCGGTCTATAGTCTACTTTCAGTATGCATCTCTCATCCCAAGCAAGCCCTCTAAGCATCCTTTGCTTGGTGGTCCCTTCTCTATTTCAACTGCCTTTCCCCCCATCGTGTGAAGCCAGCTTCCAACCTGTGGAAGAATCCTCTTAGCCCTTATCTCTACTATCCTTGGGTGTTAGTCTCCCATTATGTTTATATTCCACAAATGAGTGTAGTCATTCTGTCTCTCTCTTTCTGACTCATTTAACTTGGCCTGATACTCTCCATAGGCTGGAGCGATAGCACAGCAGTATGGCGTTTGCCTTGCATGCGCCCGACATGGCCAACCTGAGTTCGATTCTTCCGTCCCTCTCGGAGAACCTGGCAAGCTACTGAGAGTATCTCGCCTGCACGGCAAAGTCTGGCAAGCTCCCCGATATTCAAGCTCCCAGAATACCCGATATGGTATTCGATTTGCCAAACACAGTAACAACAAGTCTCACAATGGAGACATCACTGGGCCTGCTCGAGCAAATTGATACTCTCCATGTCGATCCAGTAATATGCAAATTTCATGACTTCATCTTTTCTAACAGCTGCACAGTATTCCATTGAAATCAGTGGGTTTGTTTTTTTTTTAATAAAAAGGTCGGTCTATGGAGCTGGAGAGATAGTATAACAGGTAGGGTATTTGTCTTGTAAGCAGACAACTTAGGTTAAATCTCTGGTACCACATATGATCCCCTGAGCACCACCATGAATGATCCTTGAACACAGAGCTCAAGTAAGATTTGAGCATAGGCAGGTATTGTCTTAAAAAAAAAAATTTAGCATCTTTTTCTATGCTGGTAACTGACAAATCATGAATGAGACATTAAAATGGGTAGATATAAAATTAGGTAATAAATACAGGCATAGTTCGGTATATGATTAATGAAAGTTGTGGTAGTTATACATTTATGTATGCTTCAATTTTTTTAATTAGTGAAACACGATGAGGTACAGTTGTAGACTTACAATTTTTTGTGCTTGGGTTTCAGTTATACAATGATTGAGTACCCATCCCTCCACCAGTGCCCATTCTCTACCTCCAGTGCTTCCAGTGTCCTTCTCACCCCCTCAATCTCCCCATCCCACCTCACCCCTGTGGCAGGGCATTCTCTTTTGTTTTCTCTCTCCTTTTGGATGCTGTGGTTTGCAAAAGAGGCATTGAGTGGCAATCATGTTCGGTCTATAGTCTACTTTCAGCATGCATCTCTCATCCTGGGGGTATCCTCCCAATACCCTTTATTTGGTGTTCCTTTCTCAATTTGAGCTGCCTTTTCCCCTAGCATGTGTGGCTGGCCTCCAAGTCACATTTCTGTGTGCTTAATGAAATACATTTCTCTTACACAATTCTGAAGATTTGTGGGGATTGGCATTTAAAATATATAACTTCCCAGTTTTCTCTGATTTAAGTATTTTTATAACTAATTTTTAGTTTATATTTTGTACTCATTATTCATAATTTTTGCATGTCTCTAGCCCCATAAAACCTGGCTTTGCTCTTGCAGTTTCACGTAAACATTTAGAACTCTGCATCCTGTAGATATTACCAGATATTTTTCCGAGTTGTCCTCTCATCACCATGGCCATGAACCTGGTTTAAATCTTCATCATTTCCAGCTTATCTTGTTGGCAGGAACATCCTAACTGGTTTCCCTGACTCTAGTTTTGCCTATTACAAGAAACCCTTTGAAATGCTGAATAATAGACACTGTGCAGATTATATTGAAAACACTTGAGAAACTTTCCTATTAAAAAAAAATCAAAACTAGATCCCTAGCATGGCTTCACGATCTGGTTCTCACTCCACAACCTGTTTGCCTTTCCTCTTGCTTTCTCCTTCACATCTATGCTCAGCATCATTTATTTACACACAGTTCCTTGAGCACACTCTCTGTTTTCCTCTTTTACAACTAAAAAATAGTTGTAAAACTATTTTTTACATAAAAAATATATGTCATATAAATATGTCATAAAAATTCCCATTTTTTTAGTCAGACTCACATTCTCTCTTCTATGTTCATTTACAAGAACACCTCTTCTTTGATTCTTGAACTTCTTTGCAATAATATATTCTTATGGTGTCATAAGACAACTGTCCTCTATTTTAACATGATCATTTTGGCCACTGAATGTATGCCCTGGACACCTTTTTCTATGAAGCCCTAAAGAGAATGGATAAGCCATATTATTTTGTTATATTGTATATCAATATATTGTATATGTTAATATATGGTAATAAAGAAAAAAAGAGAAAATTTTCTTCCAGATTGTAGGCACATTTACCATGCATAATGAACTTCCAGTTACACAGCTGAATAAAATTGGGAGGCACATGCTGGGAAAATATTTTGGCAGGAAAAACTAGTGATAATAATCATTTCAGAAAACAGGTAATAAGGAGTTGAGGCACCAAGGGAAATTGATCACAGCTCTACCTTTGAGTTACAGATACTTTTATTTTGGGAATCAGTGTTGTCTCTAGGTAACAAGAGGCAAATAGACTTCAAAACAGAAGAAACAGATAGATGATGACCAAGTACTCTTTTGAATGGAATGGAAAGAACTGAAGGAAATGAATGATCAGTCTTGAAAGAACCACGAATCCTGAGTCAAAACTGTACTTCAGGACAGATACCAGTAAGTGGGAGCCTTTCGTGGTGTTATAATTAGAATATTCATGAATTAATAACATATTGGCTGCTTATTCCAGGAATAAGGAACTTCAAATTATGTCATTATTATAAAAAAAGGGGTGGGTTCGTTTGATTTTTTTCTTTGAAATGATAATCAATTGTTACTCACTTTATAAAAATTTATAAGAACTTGCATCAGGGGCCACAAACAGACAAACTAATTCAATATCCTGTGTGTGTATGACACAATATATATATTGTGTCAATATATATATTGACCAAGTTTCATGGAAGATAAAAACTTTATCTAAGAACACATGGCAGGAGGACATCATGAAGGGACTTTTAAAAAGAAATTGTTACTCAAAGCTCTAAAATAATATCATTTTAATTAAAAATAAGAGGGTTAAAACTCAGTTATACTTACATGAAAGATATCACTTATAACTCATGAAGATAGAAGAAATGTAATGCAATTTGGCTGAGCATGTGAGATTTTAGCTAAATATAATAGTACAAACTAGAATATAAGTCAAATATAATTGGTATCATAATTTTTTTCAAATTCTTCTACTCACCAGGAGTCCAGAGCATCTGACCTAATTAAAGATATCATCATTCTTTCAAACACTTATTCTAAAAAATTGTGTTTGTGATCCCTCTGTTAAGGCAATCCAAATGAGTGGTAGAATTCCTAAGCTAGCAAAAAGAAACACTTAGTCATCAAATAGTTCGTCATAGACTTCACATTTTAAAACAGATGTATATTTCTGCAGAAACTTGCTCATAGGAGAAATAAAAAAAATTAGCCACTCATGGGTTTTTAAAAAAATTTTTTAAACCTACTGTCAAAATTTTGAGAATGAGCTAACCAATTTATAATATTTGTAAATCTATATAAAGAAAAGATAAAAATTACTCAAAATTTCTCCAAACAATCTGAGATGTGGGAAAGAAGTTGAGATAATACAACTGAGATGTTATTTGATATGCTTTTCTTGACCTTCAGAATACACTTCATTTTTGTTTAATCAGAAGCTAAAAAGAGATTGAAACTATTTCTACCCGCAAACTTTATAAGTTACATGAGAACATAAGTAAGAAACTTGGTGTGATTCTTATATGCTCTCAACAATTCTTAGCCCCCTCATATAACCAAGAAAGGGACACAAATATAAATATTTATTTATATGCTATATATGTGAGTCTCAAGACTCTCTTTCTTCTTCTTTTTTTTTTTTTTTTTTTGCTTTTTGGGTCACACCTAGTGATGCACAGGGATTATTCCTGTCTTTGCTCTCATGAATTACCCTTGGCAGTGCTCAGGGGACCATATGGGATGCTGGGGATCGAACCTGGATAGTACGCCTTACCTGCTATCCTATCATTCCAGTCCCAAGACTATCTTTATTCTTATTATTTATTGAAACAGTCTACAAATGACAATGTTTAGGACATTTTATGAATTTTCTCTACATGACTTACTACATGACTGAGGACAGAGCACCATTTTGTTGCCCATTTAAGTTTAATTATTTGGGTTCTTGGCTGATTTTATAAGGGAACAATAGTTAAAACACTCCTAAACTTTGAGAAGATTACACTAGACTGTCTCCTCTCAGTCCCACGAGAAACCAGTTTTCTTAAATTTGATTGGCCCTGTTAGGCTGTTGGAAAGAAAAGCCTTTTACAGGAATAAAACATCTTCAGGTTCTGGGTCACTTAAACAGAAATTCTGGAGGAGACAGCTGCCCTCAGGTGGTACAATAGGAGGGCTGAGTTTCCATATGGAAAGTTATATAAGTTGAAACCACTAAACCAGTTCACTGAAATCTAAACTGCTGAGTTGTGCACTGCTTTAAAAGAGGCCTTCTGTTTGCTAACCAGCAGGAGCTTGGGAAATTTTCCATCTACTTGGAGGGCTGTCATAAAAGCCGTTCGACCAGTTTTGCTCAAAGATTGGAAGCAGATTCACAGAAAAAGTGAAACGAATCCAATTAGTTCAAGTCTCCATTTCACATAACTGCATTCAATGGTCAAAAACTCAAAGGAATTACCTTTCCTTTCTTTCTCTTTGAGAGCTTTAAAGATCTATTGTTGAAGAGAGGGGTGTTGGGGCTTTTATTAAATGGCAAAAACACAGACACATTTAGGTCCCCAGGAGGTGCTACAACATTCAATGAACAGCCTAATCCATCGGCCTCTTTTATCGTTCACACAGTTTCTTAATTCTTAATGTATAATCCTAAATACAACATTACATCACACATTTTGTCACCTCACACTTACAGAAAGAACACCTGAATTTAACCACCAAGAATGTTGTTAACATGGTAGAGTATACTATAAAAATCTATGCCATTTTTAGGGCACAATTTTCATCTGATTCGATGTTAACTGAAATGATAAAACAGGTGCAGATTAGAACCTTCATAGACATTGGAAAGTCAAAAATTGGGGAGGCAACACCCCCCACCCCATTGCTCAGGAGTTAATCCTGGCTCTGCACTCAGAAATTACTCCTGTCTATGTTTGGGGGATCAAACATTGATTGGTTTCATGCAAGGCAAATGCTCTAATCTGCTGCACTATCACTGCAACTCTAGAATGTCAAAGATTTTTAAGTAATCCATCCATTTTACTTTTCTTAGCTTTACTGAGATGTAATTGACACATAACTTGGTATAACTTGAAGGTATACAATGACATACTTGCAAAATGATTGCCACCATATCTTTAGCTAACACCTCCATCATGTCACTTCAATCACTGGTACTTTTCAAATATATAACATAACACTGTGAACTGCAATTACCATGCAATTTTTAAAATTATTTTTTGGTTGACAATACTAATAATAATGGTATCTCATGGACATGATTCCAACACCACTCCTACCATAAGCATCTTCAACTCTCTTCCCCAATGAACTTAGTCCCCCTCCCTTACTCCAACCCAACTCAACTTGTGTAGATCAGCCCCACATTATGTTGTCTTCAGCTGACAAATAATTCTGTGTCTGTATTTCATTCTGACTGACTTCACTCAGCATGGTAGCCTCAAGAATTATCCATGTTGCTGCAAATTGTATGATTTTATTTCTTTCCTAGAGCTGCATGGTATTCCATTGTATATGCATATCATGATTGATCTATTCATCTATATGGATTATTTCCAAGCCTTGGCTAGTGTATTAATAAAAAGACACCCTAAGAATGGGAGAAAATATTTTCACACAAGACTATTGATAAAAGGTTGATATCAAAGATCAATAAAGCACTCACTAAATTTATTAACCAAAAATCCAATGACACCAACCAAAAATAAGGTAATAAAATGAATAGACACTTTCCCAAAGAAGGCATATGGATGGCCAGCAGGCATTTTAAAAAGTGCTCATCACTCATAATTAATGAAATGTGAACTGAACAAACAATGAGGCACCCCTTTCACACCTGTGGGAATGGCACATATCAAAAAAATTTTTTGAAAATAGCTTAGTGTTGGCAGGGTTGTGATGAGAAAGGAACTCCCATCCACTGTTTGTGGAAATTCTGTCTAGTTCAACCTCTATGGAAAGCAATATGGATACTTTTCCCAAAAATTAGGAATAGAACTCCCATATGATCCAGCAATACCAATTCAAGGCATCTATCCCCCAAACAAGAACATTTAAAAAACATGAATTTCAAAGGATATACGCACACTATGCTTATCACTGCATTTTGTGTGTATATGTGTGTGTTTCTCTCATGTATAAATATATAAAGACAGGAAGAGAGAGAAAGAAATAATTATGTTTAATTTTGGAACCACACCTGGAAGTTCTGGCTCTAGACTCAGGTGTCACTCATGGCAGTATGGTACCATATGGGGTGCCAGGGATGGATTCTGGGTTGGCCACATGCAAAGCAAGCACCCCACCCACTATACCATTACTCCGGCACCAGCAATGTATTTTTATATTAACTGTTTGATCTATTTTTAATAATAAAAAGTCTTTTTAATAGAAAATTTCTTCCTTTAACATATGAAAAACACTTCAATGCCAGTCAAGTATCCTATTAATAAAAATCCTCTGAATCACAAACCACTTCTGTTCACTGCATTTAAAGCAGGAGGAAAGGGAAAAAGGGGAGGGGGGCATTTTGTTTGAAAGGGAAAAAGGGGGGGGGCTGTTTTGTTTCAGTGTTTGCTGTGTGCTGAGGTCTGGTGAAGACCTCTTTCAAACCTCTTTACAAATTAGATTAAGTAATGTCATTAACCTATTCCTCATGAAGAATGGTAGAACTTTGAATGGTTCTCCTTCTGTGCTGGCGAGTGAGGAAGTTGAAATCACAAACTAAATTTATTGTACTCTATAACTTTATTTTGCAGATATTTCATGCCTTCTACATCCTCTTAATGTCCTTTTCTGTACCACGGATTCAATAAGTACATCATTCAAAACTTTTCTTAAGAAAAATGACAAGTATTCCGACATTATATAGCAATAAAACAGTACACTAAGACAAACTAGGCCCCCAACATAAACTGTCTTCAGGTAAGTAAATGCAAATAAATCAATATCCTTTTATCAATCAATGTTAAAATAATGTCATGAATATGTAACAGTAGTTTAGCTTCCTTTCGTTGGAAAACATATCAATAAAACTTACCTCATCTATTTTTGGTCTGAGTTAATATAAAATACTTTTTTTGTAATATTTTAAAAATTTGAGTCACATGAATCACTCAAGCATCTATACTAAGAATTTTTAATTTTTATTTGACTCGAAAGGATCTGGGAGTAAAAACATCAGAATTTGGTTGGAATGATCTAATGAATGACTAGTGATTTTAGGAATTAGTGACACCTTTGAAAATGGCAAATCAAAACCCAAGTATCACTCTGAAATTTTGCAATAAAAATAAAATGGAGCTTATTTTCTTAAAAAATATTGTTTTAATAATATATATTTAATATTTACTTATTATATGTTCATATGCAAAGCATTTGGAATTTATACGTTCATTTATTCTTTCAACCTACTGTTCACCTATGGACGCAACTACTAGATCAGATCACACATCAAGTGCCATACATATATATAGATAGATAGATACATACGGGGCTGGAGCGATAGCACAGCGGGTAGGGCGTTCGCCTTACAAGCGGCCAACATGGCCGACCCGAGTTCGATTCCTCCACCCCTCTCGGAGAGCCCGGCAAGCTACCGAGAGTATTCGATATGCCAGACACAGTAACAACAAAGTCTCCAATGGAGACGTTACTGGGCCCGCTCGAGCAAATCGATGATCAACGGGAGGGCCTTTACCTTTACTTTTACTTTAGATACATACGGGGCTGGAGCAATAGCACAACGGGTAGGGCATTTGCCTTGCATGCAGCTGACCCAGGTTCAATTTCTCCGCTCCTCTTGGAGAGCCTGGCAAGTTACTGAGACTATCTCGCCTTCACGGCAAAGCCTGGCAAGGTCGTCGTGACATATTCAATATTCCAAACACAGTAACAACAAGTCTCATAATGGGAGACATTACTGGGCCCGCTCGAGCAAATAGATAAACAATGAGAGGACAGAGGTAGAATACTACAGTGCTACATATATATATGTATCTATATATGCATATACACATGTATGTATGTGTGTACATGTAATATATATGTGTGTTATTATATATGTATGTATACACATGTATAGAAAAATGAAACATAGCATATCTCTTCAAATTACTCATAACCCAGAAAAAGGAAGGTAGAAGAACAGTATATTATATTATATGTTAGGATGCAGATTTGCACAAAGCATACAAATATAATGGAGCACACAATTGACAGAACAAACTCCTAATTTCACCCTGTAACCAGCTACACTTCCCAAAGGACATAAAGCCCTGTCTTAAGGACTTAGCAGAGGGAAGGAGCAGATAAGTGAAAAGATTTCAACCACTGATTTTAGCATGGGCAGACTGTTTTAGAAGCTGCAAGTAGTTGCATTAGCATAGCTGGATCTTTTTCTTTCCTCCTGTTTAATTTTTTATGTAGCTTTAAATTTTCCATTTAACCTTATTTTAAAATTAGAAAATATTTCATAAGACAGCCATATTATGTCACAAAATAATATGTTGCAATATATATTATATAACCCATTATTAAAATTCAAAAATTTTACAAACTCCAAGTTACTGACTTAAAACTTCTACTCAAATATTAAAACACTCTTTTTAAATTTCAAACAAAATACTGATATATATCTATGTACACATATATATGACAAAGGTATTGAGAATTTCACTCATCTTTCACCAAAGATGTTTGCCTGTAATTTAAATAAGAGAAAAACCATTACTGGACATAATATAGAGAAAAAAGAAAGAAGACAGAGAGTTTGGCAGTCCTAGAGACAAAAAGTTTCAGAAGTGACACTAATAAGTATTAGCTGTGGATGATAACACAGCACAAAGGAGTATGAAGTTTGTATTGTCAGTACAAAGATAGTGCCCTGTTTGACTACAGGAGAAATGCTGGAACATTTTTGCATATTTGTGAGCACTAACTAGTTTTTAAAAAAGTTAGAAACCAATTACTAAAGTTGAGTCATTTCAAACAATCATTCACGAAACAGAAGGTAAGAAGGAGTTTAACTTTGGACCATCAAGCTCTCTAAGCTATTTTGCCTAGTGTGTTTGCCCAAGAAATGAGTCCTTATCATCTCCCTCCATCATTCTATTCAACCAGAACTTCTTTGAGGATGGTCCTAGATCTTATCCACTTGCACTCTTACCAATTCCATAAAAACATACTGCCAGGTTAGAAGGCATGCTTCCAGCTGGAGCCAGGGTCCCAAGAGATAGTACAGCAGGTAAGAAAGACACTTATCAGTAAACCCTAAATACTGTCAGATGTGGCTCCAAAACCAAAAAATTAAATTGAAACTTAAAGCTGAAGACAAAGGGTGTTGGGAGGATCCTTCCAAGATGGGAGAAGCATGCTGAAAGTACAGACCAAACATGATTGCCACTCAATGCCTCTTGTGCAAACCACAACACCCAAAAGGAGAGAGAGAACAAAAGAGAATGCCCTGCCACAGAGGCAGGGTGAGATGGGGGGGTGGGGGGTGGGAGGGATACTGGGATCAGTGGTGGTGGAAAATGGGCACTGGTGGAGGGATGGGTATTTGATCATTGTATAATTGAAACCCAAACACAAAAAGTTGTAAGTCTACAACTGTACCTCACGGTGTTTCACTAATAAAAATTAAAAAAAAAGATCAGGCACATCAGATTTGGGGAAAAATATTAAAAAATAAAGATTTTTTAAAATTTTCTATTCCCTTTAATAAGACTTCCTCTCCTTTTCCCCTATTCCCTGAACTCAGGGTTTACTCCCAAATACCTCCTACATGACAAAACCAGATATACTTTTCAAAAATGGGCCAAACAGGCCACAGAAATAGCATAGTGGGTAGGGTGCTTGCCTTGCAGGTGGCAATTCCAGATGTTCCCCAGCTTCCCATATGGTCCCCAGAGCACCACAAGTAGTATTTTCTGAGTGTAGGGTCAGTAATAACACCTGAGCATCACCAGGTGTGACCCCACAAATTATTGTTTCTAATTATTAAGGTAAAGGTAAAGGCCCTCCCGTTGATCATTGATTTCCTCGAGTGGGCCCAGTAACATCTCCATTGGAGACTTTGTTGTTACTGTGTCTGGCATATCGAATACGTCACGGGGAGCTTGCCAGGCTCTGCCATGCAGGCGAGATACTCTCGGTAGCTTGCCGGGCTCTCCGAGAGGGGCGGAGGAATCGAACTCGGGTCGGCCATGTTGGCCGCTTGTAAGGCGAACGCCCTACCACTGTGCTATCGCTCTAGCCCAAAATTAGAAACAATAAATGAAAATTTTAAATAAATTAAACTACAAATCCCTGATTTACCTTTGTTCTGTCTGAACTCAAAATGTTTTCTCAATGATAACTATTTATTTAAAATCACACACACACACACACACACACACAAATCTCAGTCACCACAGGACTGCATTTTTGTTTTGTAGTGGAAAGGCACTTTTTTTTAATTCCAAGCCGTTTCATCAAATCCTTGATCCATCTTTTATTTTTCAATACATCATGACTACACAGGTTTCTACTTATTGAAAAGAGGACCCCAAACAAAGCACTTCTTCCCTAGGTGCCTGGCTTATCAAAGAGAGGGGTCAGTTGTCATTTTCATCTCTGAATGCAGCAAAGATTTTGATGTTATATAACATCCAAGCTACTCCCTCTCCAGACCCTTTCTTTTTAGGAGTAGGAAGAGAGATGTATTCATTGCAATCCAATTCTTCCTGTAGAATGAATGAAGCCTCATGGTAAGAGAACCTGAGGTTCCAACGGAAGAACAGGTGTTTGTTTCTCTCCACTCAATAGGAGTGAGAACCTACTGTCCTTGGGTATCCTTTGTGAAAGGTTTGCAATGTTAGAAATTGGACAGAGAGGCAAATCAACACCAGGACGCACTCTTCCTTCCATTACGTAAGTCATCCTTATTGAAAAGGTTGCGAGATGAACATAGAGTCCTCAGAACAGTTGGTGTTTATTTAATAGAACTACCTTCCCTAATAGGAGAAGCCCTCCCACGTCCCATTCTGAAGGATCCAGTTTGGGTGCTGATGGAGGGAAGTAATGCAGAATCTCAGCTTCTTCCTCTTAGCCCTGATCATCCTTGCTGAGAGGAACCCTCTGAAACCAGATATTCCTCTTAAATACCCACCAACACAGGGGAGGAAACACGTAGGTCAATTCTAAAAAGCAACTTTTATGGCAATGTATAACCAAAAGTAAATAATACCATAAAATATGTCAAGCTCATAGCCACTATTTATTGTATACCATAAAGTTTCACAATATTATTTCTACTCCTGCCATAAACCCCACCAAACAGATGAAAATTACCATTTTTAATCTCAGAAACTTTAGCCTACAGCTTTTCTAGGCTAAAGCAAGCCAACAAGCTTAAAACCCATATTTATTGGGCTCCAGAGTTCATACCTTTGGCACACACCTTACCACAGTATGAATTGTACATTTACCTATTTATTCTACATTTATTTAATGTCTTTTGTAGTCCTATAGTACAAAGCTCTAAGAAATTTTTCTCTAATCAATTGATTAATCTCTGAAATTTCTAGAAAAAAAATGCTCCCTGAAGTCTTTTTTAATCACCAATTTCTTCTGTTCCTAACTTACCATTAATTTAGACTTCAGTTGGATAAAAATAAAAGTGGAAAATCAATATATTTTATTATCTTTTCTTTAACATTTTTTCTGGTGCATGAGCATTATTTGATGATAAAAATATGTTTCACAAATAATTTTACTGCCAACAAAATTTTTTAAAAATTTATTGTTAGAAATGATGCCAAATTCTAATTAAACTAAAGTTTTGTGTTTTGTTTCGCCCATTTTTGCAACCGACCCCAAGAAATTACATAGAAGCAGTCTAGCTCAAGAATGATTTCTAAACTAAGTGCAATGCAGGTCAGAGGACCCAAGAGAGACTGAGAAACTAACCTCTAGCACAGAGAAGATTAATGCAAAAGAGAAAAAAGGGAAATGATAGGATATTGATGTAAAAATAAAAGGGACTATGGAAGGCCTCTGAAATTCTATTGGTGGAAGAGAAGCAGATACTCAATTAGAGAGAAATAACAATGTCTGCCCAGCTGAGGGAAAATAAATGTTAAGATCAGAAATTATGTTCAGATTTTTAAAAGGCAAGGACAGAGGTGGGGAAAAAAATGAATATATGGTCACTTCCACAATTCAGGCAGTAAGAGTTCCTACAGAAGCAAAGGGTCTAAACAGAAATGCAGGATCTTCCAAAATAAAGAAGGAAAAGGCAAAGAGTATGATTTTGGTGAACTAAGATTTGTGTAAAACTGCTTCGTCTTTGGATTTTCTTCTTTAAACTCTTTCAATATTTAGTATGTATTGAAAGCAATTGCTATAGTTAAGCCACATCATCAAAGTTTGTAGAAAAACAGAGATGCAGGAAAGCCCATAACATTTTATTATGTAACGCATAAATTAAATATACTGTCTAAGAACATTAAGACAGCAGCTTAAACTAGATCCATGATTCTTTTCTACTGAAGTACTCTCATCCAGAGAGATACAAATGACGTTAGCAAAAAAAAAAAAATTCCTTTTCTCACTGGTGAAATATAAAATCAAAAGCATCCAAATCCCCTGAGAAAAAAATGCTCGTGAGACTTGTTATTGTTTTTCGCATATCGAATATGTCACAGGTAGCTGAGAAAAAATGAGGTGCTGTAAATATTTGTGAATTGACTACTTAATATTTAGAGCACAGAATTCAAAATGTGTGGCATGCACTGACAAGGGTTAAGGATATGAAAATATTTCGAGAAGAAAAGAACTTGGGGGGCGGGGAAGAGATATCTCTTTCAAAACATTGAAGAAGATAGGGGGAAAGATTAAGAGTATAATAAGACTGCTAGGGAGAGAGCAAAAGGTTTACCAAGGAGGAACGCCAGGTCAATCAATTCAAAGCATCATATGCCCTCTCCAGGAATAGCACCAGGGCAGTTTCCCATTATCTCCCCACTAAATATTTAGAAATCAGAGGAGTCAACAGAAGAGTTTAAAAAAAGAGGGGAGGGAGGGAGGGAGGGAGGGAGGGAGGGAGGGAGGGAGGGAGGTGGGAAGGAAAGAAAGAAGGAAGGAAGGAAGGAGGGAGGGAGGGAGGGAGGGAGGGGGGAAGGAAGGAAGGAAGGAAGGGAGGGAGGGAGGGAGGGAGGGAGGGAGGAAGGAGGGAAGGAAGATGGGAAGGAAGGAAAGAAGGAAGGAAGGAAGGAAGGGAGGGAGGGAGGGAGGGAGGGAGGGAGGGAGGGAGGGAGGGGGAGGGAGAGAATGGAGGGAGAAAAAGAGGAAAGAAGTGAGGGATGGAGGGATGGAAGGAGGGAGGGAGGGAGGGAGGGAGGAAAGGAGAAAGGGAGGAGGGAGGGAGGGAGAGAGACAGAGAAGGAGGAAGGAAAAATTGTAGAAAGGAAATCACCTTTAGCTCTTTTCAGCTCCTTCTGTTTTTCAGATTTGGCACTATTGTCGTCTGGTTGGCACATCTATCTACTCTCTGTCATCTTTCCTTGCTCTCAGCTGGCTACAATTAAGGCTCTAACATTAAAAGTAACATTCAAGGGCTGGAGCGATAGTACAGCCTGTAGGGCATTTGCCTTGCACGAAGTCAACCTGGGTTCGATCCCCAGCATCCCATGTGTTCCCCTGAGCACAGCCAAGAGGAATTCCTGAGTGCAAAGCACGCAGGAGTAACCCCTGTACATCACCAGGTGTGATGCAAAAAGCCTATATATATATATATGTATAAAAATACATATATACATATATATATATATTACTCAAGTACACTAATTCCTTAAAGAGGTACATTTTAGGTATGTTCCTGAAAGAGGTTTATATTTTATTCTATCTTTCTCTTTGTTTTGGGGAAATGCTCAGGGAAGAGACCATTTAGGGTATCAGGGATCGAATGCAGGTTGGCCACATGCAAGGCAAGTGCATTACCCACAGTACTACTGCTCTGGCCCCTAAGGAAGAGGTCTTTTAAGTTGACTCGTTTGCATTCAGTCTGGGAACTAGCAGGAAATAAGTACAGCACTGTCCTCTGGAGCGCAGTGCAGCTCTCAAAGACGCCAGTGGGCAACATGACCAGATGAACGGTAAGATACCTGGTGGCACAAACTACAGGAAGCAGGAATTTTTGATGGGGGTGGAGGGAGCAATGGTGAGAATGGCCATGCTTAACACCAGCTATAGTGTCTTGGACTATGCCCTTTCCTTCAGTTTTCTTATCAGATGCTTCTGCTGAAAAATAATTGTTGCATAGTGTTGAGATGGAAGTGACTAGTGAGAGAAATGTGAGCACGACCGCCAGCCTCTCAGGTATGACACTGATTGCATTTCTCATTTCATAATTAAGATACAGGGCTTGGCACAGAATAGAAGCAAGGTAATGGGAGAATAAAGGAAAGGATTAAGAGAAAGTAGGGAAAAATAACTGCTCATT
The DNA here is from genome assembly GCF_029834395.1 of Sorex fumeus. NCBI lineage: Eukaryota > Metazoa > Chordata > Mammalia > Eulipotyphla > Soricidae > Sorex > Sorex fumeus. Next base: position 1,505,708 of record NW_026606102.1, read on the forward strand.
AATAGCTGAACCAATGATCAAAGACATATAATTTTTTGCTATAGAGTGAAAAGAGTCCATTTGTTCATACAAAGATTAGATTTTCATATTATCCTGTGAAATTATTTTAAATATGTAGACATACTACCTATGAAAATTAGACTGTTTCCTAAAGATTTTCCCCATATCTAAATCCTAAATAGTTCATTATTCAAAATGGATGGAATTTTATATGATTTTATGAAATATTAGATTTTTAAAAACAGAGCATATACTATAGCATCTCAGGATTCTATTTTGAAATATGCTGTTCTTTCATCAAGAAATTACTATGTCATAATAACTATGAGTAACATTATCTGTACCTTTTCAATGGAGACATCATTATACTATGGACCAATGTGGAATATGTATTAATTTTTTATTATTGACATTGGTAATAAGATGACAAACATTTTATAGTTATTAACTCAATTCTCAAAATATTCTTATGAGTAGGGCTCCATATTATTTCTACTTTTACTGAAAAATTCGTCTCCACATTTTGAATTTTTTCTTATCCAGGGCAAGAATTACAGTGAGTAGTATTTTCATGGTTTGAACCCAGATCTTTCTGTCTTCTGCCCCGACTAAGAGTTACATGTTATTTAACAGTTTTATTGTTGAATTCAATAATTTTTCAATTCTGTTTAATGGGAATGCCAAGCCATTTTTGTGGAGCACCTTTGAAGTTAACATAAGAAACAGACTCAAAGGGTAACTGTCCTGAAATGCAAACCAAGCAGCTCTGCTCAAATAGATGCAAAAGTTCAAGTTCAGATTACAAACAACTTAAACAAATATTTCTTCTTCTAATAGAAAAAAACTGAGAACCACTGATCTATATTTTCAAAATTTGGAACTTTTCCTGTGGTGGGGTTGAATGACTGAAAAAGCTGTAAGCACTAGAACCATATGGTATTCATCAAGAACTGAAGGGGAAGCACAAGACATAATTCCACCCATGCACGGATATAAAACAAACTGTACAGGCAGCTGATCAATAACTTAAAATGAAAGTAACCAGTGTTGTTATTGCCGGCTACAAATAAGCAAGCACAGACATATATACAGACACAAATAGACATACATACAACAGATAGACACATACAAATGAATACACACGAATCACAAAAATATTTCACTTCTCTTCGGCATAATAAATTCCAAATATTTCCATTAGAATATGTGAATTCGATTTTTTGTTTTGGTTATCTTGCACCAAATTTTCTCCAGTGGCAGTTGGTGTTTCTTTTGGCTGAACTACATTGACTGACTCTGTTTCCTTTCTTCACACTATTTCCTTGCCTCTCCTTTTGTCAGTGGCATTTGTCAGGGGAAGAAAGTCAGCTGAATATTAAAAAAGTAGCACTGTAGCACTGTCCTCCCATTGTTCATTGATTTGCTCAAGCGGGCACCAGTAATGAGACTGGTGTTACTTTTTTTTCTAACTTTTATTAGTGAGACATCATGAGGTACCGTTGTAGACTTACAAATTTTTGTGCTTGGGTTTCAATTATACAATGATCAAATACCCATCCCTCCACCAGTACCCATTCCCACCACCACGGATCCCAGTATCCCTCCCACCCCCCTGGTGTTACATTTTGAGATTTGTTGTTACTGTTTTTGCATATCGAATACGCTAAGGGGAGCTTGCCAGGCTCTGCCATGTGGGATGGATACTCTCGGCTTGCTGGGCACTCTGAGAGGGACAGAGGAATAGAACCCGGGTTGGCTGCGTGCAAGGCAAATGTTATCGTAGAACCATTAATCACCATTTCATTAATGCATGGTGTTATGTCTTTACATATAATTCCCTAATAAAATTAACTATTTTGGTCTATTTTAAATAATTCCAGATGAAATATGTGGAATCAGATGTCAGGATTTAAATGCAAGTTTTGCCCTTGATAATATAACTATCTGACTTCTGAAATTAAGGTTAATAATTTCTGGTAATCAGCAAAATGGCTACCAATTAAAAGAATAAAATTTTTCATCTCAGTATGGAGACATGATTTCATTATGTGATAGTTTTATAACCAACATGAATCCCATCTATAATGTTGTTATAGCAACATGAGGCTTACAATTAATGTTCTAGGAAGTAGGGATAGTCATAATTAGTTTATATGAATCAATATTTGGTTCTCTAAAGTCAAGGAAAAAGTCAATAACCTTCATCTTCTAATTTAAAACATTTAAAACATTTTATTAATTGTAAATTATAACATGTTTTATCTAAAACATTAATTATATAAAGACATATAAATATGTTTCGGTATGTTTCTACTCAAACTCTTCTCATAAATGTTTGAGCCACAACCAGTGCTCAGGTGTTATTCTTAATTTTGTGCTGGGGGGGTCTTTCCCCACAAGAAAGGGGAACCATGGGGTTCCATGCAGTGCTAAAAATGGTACCCTAACCTCTGGCATACAAGCAAGTGCTCAACCCTTTGAGCTATTTCCCGAGTGCCCCAATTCTCTGGAAGTAAATTACATTCTGCCAACTCAATGAAGTCTTTCTATCTGATGATATACCTGAGATTTTTACTAGGTTACAATACTAAAGGGCAAAGTGGAGAAAGCTGACCCGTAAAATCTGACCAAAAAATTGAATACACATTTTCACAGTAACACAAATGGAATCACTCAAACTAAATCTTAGTTTGCATACAGGCAAAAGGAAACATGAATTTATTAGGCAATGCACTGCATCAAAATCCTTTACAGGTACATGTGCTGATATTACAGGGGAAGTGTGTACCTTCCCTCCCTCAAGACTACCTTTATTTCATTCTCCAAAAAAACCAACTGATTCTGTTGGTTACTTTGTTGAAGTAGAGAATGGGGAATTGTATTAAGAGGTTATTCTTCCATCTGTTTTTTTCTGTTGTCAACGTCTGAAATATTAGTTATAAAACTGGGAATAAGTTTTTGGCATTAAAAATTCCTTCTAGCTATTTTTTTAACCATCAGTGCTCAGAGGTTACTCCTGGCTCTGTACTCAGGAATCACGCCTGGCAGTGCTCAGGGATCTATATGGGATGCAGGGGATTGAATTGCTATACTATTATTTTGTCCTCCACATAACTGATCCCATGCAATATTCCAAGCAGTGTTCTAAATGATTAATATAAATATCAATAATAGCAACAAAAATTGTACTCAAAAGGTTCAAATTAGGATTCTAGGCACTTTTTATATAGTAAAAATGTGTAAAATGTTCTGGGCAAACCTATATATTCATTGCTATGATAAACCTCATTTTACTCGTGAGTAAACAAATCCTTTTCATTTAACACAAGTTAAATCTGTTACTGGTAATATCATATATTGCAGAATTCAACATGTACTACAAGTGCCTGAGAACTTCACCTCAAAAACATGTAGCCATGCTCAGATCAATCAGCTGGAATCAGATGGCCTGTACGGCCCAAGAATATTTCAAACTTAAGTGGGGTCCACAGCACAAGTCTAGCGGTTACCCAGTAGGACAAGATGAGGGGCAGGGGCATGCAGGAAGGAAAGGGGGGCCATGATTTGGACAAGGTTGAGAACCACTGCTATAGATCTCATCCACCTATAATGAGAACCCAGATCCCAATATAAGGTAGAGTTAGAAAGGAACCGTGGATACTTGCAAAACCAATCTTTATTCTGAGCAACACTGATTAATCACTCAATGCCTAAATCCAGACTGAGTCAAAACAGAAACACTAGCTATGGGTTCTAATTAGACAACAGTCTCTTCCATATCTATGTTAAAACCCTTAAGAAAAAAAATGATCATTGATAATTTAAGAACATTTTCTACTTTTGTAAAAGTAAAAAAACTGAAATTGTATTAATACTGTTTTATCTGTAAGACAAGGTTGACCAAATTAATATTCTAAGTGATTTTTCAGAATTGTAAGACTAACTAAAATGGACAGTAAAAACAAAATATACCATTGGCCAGAAGAAAAATATAGCATTATATGCGAACATTGCAAAGAATAAAGTGACAAGTTTTTAAACTGATATAAATTAAGTAACAAAGCCACTGATTGCTTTTTGCTTGGTTGGTTTTGAACCATACCCAGTAGTGCTCAGGGATTACTCCTGCCTCTGTGCTCAGAGATTATTCCTGGCAGTGCAGGGGACCATATCTGTGCCAGTGATAGAAAACAGCCAGCTGCCTTCAAGGCAATTGCCCTACCTGCTGTACTATATCTCAGGCCCCCTCCATTTACATTTTAATCGTTATACTGAAAACTATAACTTTTTCAAAAATATAAAGCAAAAAAATTGCATAAATTCTCTATGACTGGTCAATACCTAAGTATCTACTGTTTGCAAGATAACATTTTTGCTGCATATTGCAAGAAGAAAATAAAATAAATTTAGTAACCAGTTAGCTGTAATATTTTTTTAAAATGACACTTCTGCATTTTAAGCATATAACCTTCTTATAAATTATTTGTATTTAGGCATGACTTCTATCATATTCTTCCTTGAAGTAAAATAATTTTGAAACATTGTCTTAAATTCTAGTTCTTAAAACTCCATGAGTCCTAACAAGTTCTTAAACCAAATCTTAAATAATGCTACCACAATGAAAGTTTTGATTCCACTGAGAAATAAGAAGGATGTAGTGAATAACTAAGACGCTGATATTTATGCTGCTATAGTCTCTATATTTAGATGGATAATTACAATTAAAATATTTACCCTCATCACAATCATGTGTATTTAAAATGGGACATGTAGAAACTTTATGGAGACTTAAAGATGTTATATTTATGTAAAATATTTGATAGGCATAATACTTTGATTCAATTGTCTGCAGTTATATAACTGTAATACATATTTAAATAACATATAAATGAGTTTACAACTTATAAGTGATAAAAAATTTACAAGACCACCTTATTTTTAAATTTTTTTTTATTTTGCTTTTTTGGGTCACTTCTGGCAATGCTCAGGGGTTACTCCTGGCTTTGCACTCAGGTGGTGCTCAGGGGACCATATGGGGTGCTGGGAATCGAACCTGAGTTGGCTGCATGCAAGGCAAATGCCCTACCTGCCGTACTATCGCTCCAGCCTCCATAAGAGCACTTTAAAAGATACTATTATACTCCATATCAAGTCCTTTAGTTATCAAGAAACATACTAAGTTTACTTACATAACCATTACTTAATGGTTAAGAGAGAGAAAAAAATAACCAATCCATCTCTTCATGAACCTGCTTATGTAAGAAAACTATAAATTTTATTAACAAAAATATGCCTTTTTCTGAGAGACAGCATCATATAAGAGCATCCCATACTTTTATAATTTGTGGGTTTGGAAAATTCCTTGCACTTATTATTTGTCCAATAAATTTTATTAAGTGTATAACTTGACCTAGTTGGTGTAGCTTCCCTAGGAAGAAAGTAGAACAATCAGTTTAAAGTCATGGAAACAGAAGCCAGCTGAAAAGCTTTTCCAAGTGTTAGGCAACAGAGGAACTGTTGTCTTGCATAGTGAGGTTTCTCTCTTTAGAAAGCTTCACAGTGAACCCAGTGACCAACTGCCAGAAATATGGTGCAGGTTGAACAAACAAGAGTTTCTTCCAGTATATAGTTTTCTCCTTTATAAACATTTCTCCTGGAGATCAACTCTCCAGTTAAATAATCAACACAACACACACTTAAGATGTACTAATATAAGAAATAAAAATAGTAACTCTGGTTCACAGACAAATCCCTATATCACTGCCCTAATTAGCCCTATCCAATGCTGATCTTTTATTCTATCACTTTATCTACTAAGAATCACTATTAAGTTTATACTTTAGCTCTTTATTCTTTTACTACTTAACTGGTAATTATTTTAATGCTGGTTCATGCCTGAGTGTTTCTTTTCTTCCCTGGCTGGATTATAGGTTATTGAAAGATAAAGACTTTGTCTTGGAATTGCCTTCCCCGAAATCAACGGAATGTTGATGGTAACCATTTTCCCCACCTGGAATACCATCTCCCTTTTCTCAGCTGATGAACACTTTCCTTACCACAGAGCCAACTATTGTGTATGGCCCTTTGTGAATTTGAAAGCCCTTCTTAATGACTTCCTTCTCTGAACTCTTAAGAGTGTTTATTATCTCCCACTAATGGGAACTGAGCATCTGCCACCTTTTTCTTGAAAACATTTCTCCTATCTAAGCCAGAAAAACATGATCTTTCCACCAGGTAAAAAAAGCACACGAATATCTTTTAACCACTGGTAAATTTAATTTATTCTTCTTCCTTAGTGTTTAAGAGTCTTGGGTGGGGTGTGGGGAGCTTAGTCATCTCAAACTAGTGCCTCTGAGCTAGATCAAAACCTTTCAGCAATGCAAAAAATGATATCCTAAAAACATATGTATAATCACAGCAAATTGGAGTGCAGAAGCATTAACTGTCATTTAGTTCCACCACAATGATAAACCTAATGGGGTAGACTGGGTTAAGAAAACCAAAGAACTCAGTAGGACCATACACAAAAGGAAAGTTAGAGGTTGAGAGCTCTCCAAGGTACCAAAATTTAGCCATGTCTCCTGACTGAATGGGCCAAACTATTTCTCACTGTTCTTTAAGTGATCGTGCTTATTGAATTATTGATTTAAATGACTACCACTCGTATTCCACCTACCTCCCTATTCTGAATCCCACCATATATAGCAAAATTATATAGTGTGTCACTATCGTGACCTAATTACAACATGCCCTTGTAAATACTGTGGCTAAATTGTTGATCAGCAACTTAAAGAAGCATTTTTAAAGACACATGTATAGTCTCCCAAACTTAATGAAAACTCCTGAAAGAGAAAGTGTGCCTGTGTCTCAATCAGTGCTTGTATATGATGATTTATTTTGTTGTTGTTGTTGTTAACGTCTGAATTCATGGTCTAGTGCAGGTCTTAGTCAAGAGTGACCAGGAGATTCTTATTGATTAAAAGGTAAAAGGTAAAGGCCCTCCCGTTGATCGTCGATTTGCTCGAGCGGGCCCAGTAACGTCTCCATTGGAGACTTTGTTGTTACTGTGTCTGGCATATCGAATACTCTCGGTAGCTTGCCGGGCTCTCCGAGAGGGAGGAATCGAACTCGGGTCGGCCATGTTGGCCGCGTGTAAGGCAAATGCCCTACCCGCTGTGATTGGCTCATCTAAATTGAAGAATAAAACCTAAAGTTGAAATGATGCTTTTAAGTATATCAGAGAAATGCATAGCTTCTGTGCCATTCTGAATACACTGTTTATCTCTTCCAAACCAGATATGAAGAGACTTGCAGCTTGTATTTCAGTTAGTGCTATGCAGTTGAACAAAATAAGGAGGCTGTGATTATGTGAGTAAATATCTAATTGTCTGCCTTTACCTTACCTTACCTGTATGAAAAATAACTTTAGTAGAATATCAACTTATTAAAAAACTGCAAAAGATGTAATATACCAAGATACATAAAGCACTTACAAATCTCAATGGCAGCAACAACAAAACAATTCAATCAAATATGGAAGAGAATAAACACATATTTCTACAATAAAGTACATGTAGATGGTCAATAGCTAAATGCAAAGGTATGCATCATCAGTGACTACCAGGAAAATATAAAGAAAAATGAAAATAACATCTCAGCAGTGAGCATAGCCTATTATCAAAAAGATTTAAAGCCATAAGTCTTACTCAGTAACCCATAAGATAATGTGTTAGATAAAACATATACATGTGTGTATATACACACACCATGGAATACTATAAATGATGTAGGCTATTATAAAGAAAGAAATCTTGCCTTTTGCTACAACATGGATAAAATTGAATGGGATTAAGTGAAGTGAAATAAGTTAAAGGAGAACGGGAATACTGGATGACCTCAGTCATATATAAACACATGGTCTAGAAAGCAAAAGAATAGACACTGTTAAATAAAAACAGACTCTGGTGAGTACTGAGATTAGCAAGGGAGTGGGGAGTGGGTTGAAAAGGTGGAGGAGAACCAATGAAGAATGGAGAAGAGATATTAATACTTCAATGATTGGATTGATGTGGTAACATTGCAACCTGAAAATACATGAACATTTACATCTTGTAAACTAATGTTATCACAATAAAGAATAATGTTTTTAAATAAATTTTAGAGGTCAACCCTCTTTCATTGTTTGTAGGAATGTCATCTGGCTCAGCATTTATGAAAAACAGTATATGGAGATTACTAAATATATGTAAGACCTGAGCTTCCATATGACTAAGCAATTCTACTTCTTGTTATCTATCCACAAAACTATTAATTTCAAAGAATATATGTTCATCCCTGATTCTTGCAGTGCTTACTACAACAGCTAGGATATGGAAACAATCCAAATGTCCAAGACAGATAAATTTCACACTGATAAATAAGCCACAGCATATGTACAAAGAGAATACTGTATAGCTATGAGAAAAGATAAAATCTTAGTCTGCCAAAACTTGTAAGGAACTAGAGTGTATCATGTCAGTAAGATAGAGGGAAAAGGACAAACAGCATATGACCTCACTCACCTGTAGTATATATAGAGAGAGGAACAAAAGGAGGAAATAGTACTGACAATGACAAACCATTGGCCTCATATTACAAAACTAAGATTACAAAACAGTGGGAAAGAATGGGAACTGAATGGACTCTAAGTAGCATAAGGACATTCATTGGTGGAGGGTCTTGGGCCTTTTGGTGGTGGTGAGGCAACTTTACAGCAAAATAGTCAATGGTAATATTATTACAATCATGTTACCCAAATTATAATTATAAATAAATAATATAAATATTAAAATGTGATATATGATTAATTTGGAAGAGATACAAGCCAAGCCACTAAAATGGATGAGACACAAGCTAAGCTGCTAAAATGGATGGGTGCAAGGTCTCCCAACTGCAAACTGGGGCACCCTCAGCAGAAGGTTGGGCTGAATCCTCACTCTGTCAAAGCCCCCAACTACACTCATGCCCCCCAGCTGCCACAATGCCAATGGCCCAACTCTACTGCTACTTGACTAATGTCTGTAGAGACACCAAGCTCACAAAAATTCTCAAAGTGGTTGTGGGAAGTCTCCCTCCATCCCACTTACTTTTGGAAGCCCTGGCAGCCACACCCACATCCCACAGATGCTGCATGCAAATTCTTCAGCCCAAACTCTACAGATCCTGGAGTTCCTGGGGTGCACAGCAGCATGCCTCCAAATTCCATAATACTGATATCCCAGTAGGAGCACAGCAGATTAGATGGGAAAGTAACATAGAAATTAACTAAGATCAATAAACAAAGCAATAATACAGAAGACTCAATTAGCAACAACAGCTTAGTAAACCCCCAGACAAAGACTTAATGACCCCCTGGTGTGATAGAACAATTTTCACAATTTTTTTTCTTTTACTATAGCATTTTTATAATCATATTAGCCATTTAGTTGTAAAAAGCAATATAAAATGATTTGTTTTGTGCCTACTTGTGGCAGATTTGAGGGAATGTGTGGAAAATGGGGGTCAATGGTGGAAGGAAGATGACAATGGTGGTAGGATTGATGTAGGAACATTGAATGCTCCTAACAACTCCATTATGAAAAATTTTATGAACAAAGTGTTAAAATAAAGTAAAATAAATAAATAAATAAGGTGTGATATATTAAAAGTAATTGTCTAAAAAATTGACTGGAGCATTTATAAATTTCATGGAACATTTAACTAACTGAATTTGAGCTGTCAGTTTATTTTAAAATAGGTTTTAAATAAATAAAACTCCTTTCCTTAATTATTTCTAGGCTAGTAAAGTCACAAATACACTTGCTTATTTCAATAATATTCAATAAAATGTGTATTAGACTAGTAGCCCCAGGAAATGCCACTGAGGTTTAACTAGTATTAACCAGGTCACAAAATCGTCTGCTGCCAAATCAGGATGCATTTGAGTGTGAAAACAATAAGAATTCTACCATTAGAAATGTTTATTTTACTTTTACTGAAATGGTGTGATACATCCTATTAAAAAAAAGTAGAACTTGAAGAAAAACCTATTTCCAGGAACCAAAAAAATAGTATAGTGATTAAGGAGTTCCTGGAGTGCACAGCAGCAGTGGAGTGCACACTCACCCTGCTCAATCCTAGATATCACACTGAACCCTAAGAACCACCAAGAGTGGCACAAAAATCAAGTAAGTAAATATGGAACAGTTCCCTCCCTTAAAAAAATCTATAAACTATACAGAAAAGATAGCCTGCTAGCCCATGATCAATGAATTGTTATGAGTCATCACTGTCCACTGTCCACTGTCCTCCCGTTGTTCATCGATTTGCTCGAGCGGGTCCAGTAACGTCTCCATCATGAGACTTGTTGTTACTGTGTTTGGCATATCAGTACATCATGGGTAGCTTGCCAGGCTCTGCCATGCGGGCGAGATACTCTCGGTAGCTTGCCGGGCTCTCCGAGAGGGGCGGAGGAATCGAACTTAGGTCGGCCATGTTGGCTGTGTGCAAGGCAAATGCCCTACCGCTGTGCTATCACTCCAGCCCGTTATGAGTCATAACTGGAATAAATGGAACAGATTTCCACAAGAAACTTTGTATATCACCAGTAAAATGGAAATGGCTCTCTGAAAGTGATCTTAAATGGAATATATTTTCAGAATATCACTAAAAGTGGGTTATCTCCCAATATTTGCATTAAACATTTCTTCACCACACAATAATAAGCAGAGAAGTAGGTAGTTTCTTTCATCTGAGTTTATAGCACTGTAACACTGTTGTCCCATTGTTCATCAATTTGCTTGAGCGGGCACCAGTAACATCTCCCTTGTGAGACTTGTTGATACTGTTTTTGGCATATTGAATATGCCACGGGGAGCTTGCCAGGCTCGGCTGTGCAGGCAATATACTCTGGGTAGCTTGCCGGGCTCTCCAAGAGGGATGGAGCAATCAAAACCGGGTCAGCCGCATGCAAACCAAAAGACCTACCCGCTGTGCTATCGCAGAGTTTATAAGTTGAGTTTATAAACTCAATAAAACGGTGGCACAGATATTCTTAAATAACATGTCCTCTTAATTTTTAATAAAATTTCTTCCCTTCTCCCCATTTGAGCGAAGCTGCCTCTTTTTGCACAGCCCCGGCCTCATTTCCGAGACACGATGGAGAAGGTCTGAATGAATAGATCTGATCATACTAGGCACCTGAGGTGCTTTAACTCCAGCAAATTAGAAATAATATCCTTCGATGACCCCTTCATAGACCTCAACTACATGGTCTATATGTTTCAGTATGATTCCACGCACAATAATCCAATGGCACACTCAAGGCTGAGAATGGGAAGCTTATCACCCACAGAAAGGCTCCATCTTCCAAAGGTGAGATCCCACCAACTCAACTGGGAGACGCTGGTACTAAATATGCTATAGGGTCCACTGATGTTTCACTGTCCTGGAAATGGCTGGGTTCGGATGGAGTCAAAAGGGTTGTGATCTCTGCCCCTACTACTGATGGCCCTGTGTTTATGAGGGGCAGGGACCATGTCAAGCAAGGCAACTCCCTCAAGACTGTCAGCACTGCCTCCTATATTACAAACAGCTTGAGCCCTCCAACCCCCAATGTCATCCATGACAACTTTGGCACCATGATCACAGTCCAAGTCATCACTGCCACCCAGAAGAGCAAGACGGGACCCTTTTGGGAAGCTGAGGCAGGATGGGGCAGGGAACAAGAATATCAACTTTGCTTTCACTGGAGTTACCAAGGTTGTATACAACCTCATCCCAGAGCTGAATGGAAAACTGGTTATCATGGTATTCCATGTCCCCATGTCCAATATGTCGCTGTGGATATGATATGTCACTGAATAAAGTTGAAAAATACAAAAATATCAAGAAGGCGATGAAGTAGGCCTCAATGAGCTTCATCAAATGCATCCTGGCTACAAAGAGAACAAGGCTGTCTCCTATCACTTAAACAATCACACACACACACACACACACACACACACACACACACACACACACACACCTCTACCTTTGATGCTAGAGCAGGCCTGGTCCTCAATGACCACTCTGATCGTTTCCTGGTGTGACAAAGAGTTTGTCTACTGCAACAGGGTGTTTGACTATATGGGCTCCAGGGAATAAGGAGATCACCAGCCCAAATGAAAGCACTATAGAAAGAATGAGAACCTTAGCTAGTATGAGATCCTTTCTCCCATTCATAAAACCTACTGAAATTCTCCTGAGTTCAATAGTTTCCATCTCAGATCCCCTAGCTGAGAGAAGCCCTGCCTTATTATGTGACACCAATAAAATACATTATACATTACAAAATCAATTAATGAAAACTTACAATAGGTGTCTGGTTTCTCAAAAATCAAAAATCAAGCTTTAAAAAGTAGCATCTAAGGAGATATTAGAAACAATTAGCTATTTCTGCAATATTAACTACATCTGAATTAAAAAGTTAAATTAGCATGACAATGATTCTATATGTATATTTTTAAGTGCAACATTCATTCTACTTTTAATTCTTTTCCATCCCCCTTTTTTTCAGTGTTGGGATCATTGGGGGTTTCAAACACACTTTACTTGGGGGCCTCACAGTTCTATTGTGGCACTTGCCCACACTTTATTGGGTGCACATGGAGATGATACAGCTGTGATGCCAGGGATTCTAAAAAATAATGCTACATCATCATGCTAGATGCATGTTAGGTGGTGACAGAATGAAACTCTTCCTTACAAGGCAAACTCTGCCTCTAAACCATCTACAGGCCCACTTGCCTTATATGACCATTGAATCCAACTGTCCAATACTATCACTGAACGTGTATACCATATATTCATTGACAGAATGGTAAATTATAATCCAGGCTGATAATCACATATGACATTTTTGCCCTTTATTTGGGTAGTTTTATTCTTAGACATGAACAAATTCAAAAAGCTAAATCTAGTACATACACTCCTCTTCCTCCAGATTTAATACACCATTAATTGATGTCTTAATTCAGTCAATTTTATTAAAAAGCTTTTATATGTCCAATACAATGAGGGGTGAGTTTTAAAACAAATATAGTTAATATCCTATTCTCAAATCATTTTTATTACATAATAGTACAATAAGGCAAATTATTGCCTTACACGCAGCCAACATGGCCAACCCGAGTTCGATTCCTCCGCCCCTCTCGGAGAGCCCGGCAAGCTACCGAGAGTATTCGATATGCCAGACACAGTAACAACAAAGTCTCCAATGGAGACGTTACTGGGCCCGCTCGAGCAAATCGACGATCAACGGGAGGGCCTTTACCTTTTTACCTTTACCAATAGTACAATAGAGGAAATCAAGCTATAAACGCTAAAACATCAACAATGAAGAGACAGATGTCTGAGCAGAGTCAAATTCCATAGAACTGTGATCCAGCCTTTTAGATTTTCCCCAATGTTCCCTGCTCCATCCCAGTACTGGACCCTGTTCCACTACTCCATTTGCTATTTTCTCCTTCCCAGAACTTCAAAGGGCATCTTCATTTTCAGCAGCTTTTTTATCTCTTTTGCCCAAATGGAACACCTCTCTGACACCTCCCTCAATTTAACTAAGTTGGGGTCAAAAGAAAACTGCACCATTCAGCTCTTTATCCATTTATTGTACACCAAAAGAAAACACTGAAGACCTTTTGTCTGTAAGTGGCTTACTACTAGAAAATTGGAAGAAGATAAAGAAAAGTGAAATGTGGGAAACTTGGGGAATCTACAGTTATTGATTACTCCATTTCTTCTTATGATATCCTGTATTTTATATCTACCTTCTGTATCATACTCTCTTGGCTAGGACACTTCATTGTCTTTCTTAGCTTTTAGATGCTCTTGCATTTTTCCATGCCTCTGTTACACTTGATAGGATGGTCCACAATCACCTAAAAATTATCTGCAAAATTTATGTATCCAGTTTCTATCAATCAATCAATCTATCAATCTATCTTTATATATTCTTTCTAGTATATAGAGAGATATATAGATATTGGAGATTATATTGAAGAGGATGGTGTAGATGTTAAAGTCTGATAGATGGATAATTGTGTCAAAGATAGTGTAGTCAATAAGATAGGAAAATCTGGGAAACAGTGAGCACTGGGGAAACATAAATTGAAGAATGAATGAAAAAACTATAACTTCCCTTTTTTTAAATGTGTCTATAATCTTCAAAATAGACCTAGGCCAATTTCCCTGTCTACACTTCTGTAAATAAATCACAAAAACAAAGCTAACAATCACTATTGTGCATGTATAAGACACAGTTTTAAGTGATTTTCAATATACTAAACCCCTTATCCTATGGACCAGTTACAATAAAGTTCTCATTTAAATATGAGAATATTCACTCAGAGAAGTGTATAAATTATAACCCCAGGTCACAAAGTTAATAATTAGAGTGCTATCAAACTGGCTAATGACAAAGACATAGCACAAAGTCCTTGGCATTAGTATTTTGTTTTCTTTATCTCAGCCTCACCATAATTAACCCTAGAACACTGTGTGGAATATAGTGAATCCTTGCTACTTTTTGGTAACGAATGAATGCCTTCTTTCATGGTAACTGACCATATAAACCAACTATGCAAGAAGATTATAACTAGAAAATTGGAAGAAGGAAAAAATGCAATGTGGGGATCTTGGGGAATCTACAGTTATTGATTTCTCCATTTCTTCTTGTGATATCTTGTATTTCATATCTATCTCCTATATTATAGCTCCTTCCTAAGACATTTCATCATTATTCCTAAGTTTTAGGTGCTCTTTGAATTTTTTTCTGTTTGTGTTACCCGTGATATAAGGGTCCGCAGTCAACTTAAAATTATTTGTGCAATTTATGCAAAAAATATCAGTCCATATTCTTTTGGAGTATAGATAGTATTAGATCTACAAAACCAATTTCTTACATACTTGCCAACCAAAGGTTTTCAAAGCTGGGATAAGCTCCCAGCTATTTTATCAGTACTAGGGGCTGTTCTAACTTTTCACTCATTTTGCCACTGGAGGAAGAAATATTAATTTAATATGTCATATCATACCACTGTTACCCTCACTAAAATACTGTCAGTCTCAGTGACCTTATTTCTATTTCTAGAACACTCAAAGCAAATTTTCACCTTAAGGACTGTTTGTACTTGTAATTTTCTTTCTTTCTGACAGAAAGTTCTTCTTTCAAATAATCTTCTGGGTCTAAACATTTTTAGGACTCAGTACTCCTATCTCAGTCATGATCCCTTAAATGATGTTTCCCTAATGATATGTAAATCTGCAGCTCAACTGAAGCCATGTACTTCAGCTGAGTTCAGTGGCAAGTCAGACAAGTAATTCACTTCCTGTTTATATTGACCTTTTGGTAATTTACTCCTACAAATAGCTCAGAAATAAGAAAGGCAGCCAAGTTTGACTACAGCCCTTCCTGCAGTCCTAGACTAACAGGCAATTATATAACACCCAAATTCCATAATCAATCTTACAATTTCTCATTTGTATCTTGACTGAAAATAGAAAGTTAATATAAGACTGATAGAAATGGACAAAGGATAATATTAAAAGAAAAATAAAATGCAAAATTATATATAGGTAGTTTTAAGGAGATCAATATATATATCCATATATACTCCAAATTATATATATATAAAAGGTAAAGGCCCTCCCGTTGATCGTCGATTTGCTCGAGCAGGCCCAGTAACGTCTCCATTGGAGACTTTGTTGTTACTGTGTCTGGCATATCGAATACTCTCGGTAGCTTGCCGGGCTCTCCGAGAGGGGCGGAGGAATCAAACTCGGGTTGGCCATGTTGGCCGCTTGTAAGGCGAATGCCCTACCGCTCTGCTATCGCTCCAGCCCATCTTATATATATCTTTAAAACACTTAGCTATGTTATTGAAACCATGGTCACCCACTTGTACAATCATTATTTTTACAACTCAATGGCATGAGAATTAATTTTCCAGACAATATTGCCCCTTTCTCATTACACTCTCAGCCAGCCTTCTCATATTCATCATTATTAACAGTGTTTAATAATTAGGCTTTCTCTCCAAACCTGTGTTCTCCCTGAAACACATATCTCATTTATTTGCCTCTATGTACCTTTGCTTGGTTATTTCCATTCTGGAGAAGATCGTGTTCTCTCTTGAACATACTTCCCTCCTCTCCTCTAACATCTTTCTAAGCAAATTTTGTTCAAATAAAAATTACCGAAAAAAGGGAAAATACAGTGCACAATAATTATTGTGTAGGAGGCATTTTCATGAGATAGGTAAAGGTAAAGGAAAAGGCCCTCCCGTTGATCGTCGATTTGTTCGAGCGGGCCCAGTAACATCTCCATTGGAGACCTTGTTGTTACTGTGTCTGGCATATCGAATACTCTCGGTAGCTTGCCGGGCTCTCCGAGAGGGGCAGAGGAATCGAACTCGGGTCGGCCATGTTGGCCGCTTGTAAGGCGAACGCCCTACCCGCTGTGCTATCGCTACTGCTACTCATTATTATCAATAATAGCCACATCCTTATCCCTATCGCAATATTATGAGGCCCCAAAATATACAGATGAATAAAGTCACTAGTTGTTAAGCAAATACAAATCAAAACTATATTGAGATACTACTTTGTATCTGATAAGATGATAACTATTTTAGAAAAGAAAAGATTAAATATTGGCAGAGATGTGAAAGAACGGGAATCCTGTGTGTGGTTGGTAGGAATGCAAATTGTGGCATCATTAAGAAAAATGATATTAAGGTTCTTTAAAAAAATAAAAATAGAATTATTATACAATCCTACAATTCCACTTCTGGGTATATAATCCAAAGAACGGAAGACAGGGTCTCAAAGAAATATCTGTACAGCTTGGCAACATAAATAGATCAACAAAATGTGATGGTTTCCAGAGATAGGAAGGAAAAGAGAATGAGTTGCTAGATAACTGAAAGCTTTACTGTACAATTGGCTGCCTATTAATTGCACAATAATGTAAATATGCTTAATACTATTCAACTACACACTTGGAAATACCTAAGGTCTTACACTATCACTGTCACTGTCACTGTCCTCCCGTTGTTCATCGATTTGCTCGAGTGGGCCCAGTAACATTGTGAGACTTGTTACTGTGTTTGGCATATCGAATACATCACGGGCAGCTTGCCAGCACAGCGGTTTGGGTGTTTGCTTGCACGCAGCAACCCAAGTTTGATTCATGGCCAACCCAAGTTTGATTCCTTCGCCCCTCTCAGAGAGCCCAGCAAGCTATTGAGAGTATCTCACCCGCTCTCACACTATATGTTATGTATATTTTACCACAATAAAGCTTTTAAAAAGTATAGAAGAGGGCATTAAATGAAAATGATTCTCTGAAATTTGAAAATCCAAACTACAAGACATCCCTACTTAAATAGGGGTTATTCTTAAAAACTGAGATCTATTGATATTTTGGATTAAAGAGCAGCCTTCCTACCGGTTACCACTGTGATTAGCCTTGAGTTATGCCTTGTTCAAAGAATAGCACACTCAGTCATTATATCATGCATTCTTGATTAAATAAACATTCATTGAGTGTCAAGCATGGTACTGGGAGAGACAGAGAGTATAAAGTTCAATTTCTGGTAAAGTAATGATAGCCTTCAGGAACTGTGAAGCAGAATGAAATAGCACGGTTTAGTAGTTAAAATATAAACAACCAAGCCCATCAAAAAATAGGGGTGACAATAGGAAAGAGAGAACAGAGGGGAATGCCCTGCCACAGAGGCAGGGTGGGCTGGGGGGGATGAGGGGTGGGAGGGATACTGGGATCTGTGGTGGTGGGAAATGGGCACTGATGGAGGGATGGATATTTGATCATTGTATAATTGAAACCCAAACACAAAATTTGTAAGTCTACAACTGTACCTCATTGTGTCTCACTAATAAAAAAAAATAGGGGTGAGGTAGGGAGAGATGAGCGCAAACTTCCTCAAAGAAGGTAAACTGATTAGGGCTGGAGTATACAATGAGCAGAACATTTGCCTTGCACGCGGCTGACACAGGTTTGATCCTTCGCATCCCATATAATCTCCCAGGCCTGGCAGGAGAGATTCCTGAGTGCCAATCAAGGAGTAACCCTGAGCACTACCAGGTGTGACCCCAAACCATCCCCTCAAAAGACATACAGATAGTCAAAAGGTACATGAAAAAGTGCTCTATATCACTTACCAGGGAAATGCAACTCAAAACAATAAGAAATCATTTTAAACTAGGAGACTAGCACACATCTTAGAGAAAAAAAGCAACCAGTGTTAGCATGGATGTGGGGAAATGATCCCTCATTCACTGCTGCTAGGAATGTAGATTAGTCCAATCTTGGGGAAAACAATATGAATAATTCTCAAAAAACTAGGAATTGAACTTCCATATGTTTCAGCAATTCTACTTCTTGGTACCTACTCTAGAGAAGTTTTGGGCACTTTCTCCAAAAACTCTACTCAGACAAAACATTTTTCAGCCCTATGTTCATTAAAGTACTATTCACAACAGCCATAATCTGGAAAAAAAAACCCAAATGTCCAAGAATAGATGTCTAGATTAAGAAACTGATACATATACACAATGGAATACTACTCAGCTATAAGAAAAGATAAAGTCATGCAATTTCAAAGTACTTGGATGGATCTGGAATGTATCATGCTGCGTGAAGAAGGGCAAAGAGAGACAAAAAATGATTTCTCTCATACGTGGAACATAAAGTAACATGGCAGGGCAAAACCAAATACATAAAGGGAAGAATGCAGAAGGAAACAGAAACAAGGCCAAAAGGAAACAAATTGAGAACTGGTTTCCTGTGGGAAACTCAATATAGAGGATGATGTGGGGGGGGGGGGGAGGGGTGCTTGCAGGTGGGGCACTGGTGGTAGAGAAAAGTGGACACCAGTGGAAGGTGTGGGGCCAGAATTTTAATGTATGAAAACATACCAATAACAGTTTGTAAACCCCATTGCTTAAAGTAAAATTTTAAAAAAAATTTGAAAAACACAGACTCAGGCCTGACTTTCTGGTTAGCTGTTAGTAACCCTCCAACCTTCTTTATTTGTTTCACTGTCCTATCTTTAAGACAGGAATATACAAGTTCCGTATTCAAAGAGTTGCTATGAGGATCGAAAAACTTAATTTTCACATATTAGCTGGTCAGGACTCCATAAAGCATCTGCTAAAATTTCATAAATATGCATTAAGCGCCTAACTATAGTAAATAGAAAGCTGTGAATATTTATTTGAACTATACCTAGAACCAGGTATTTGGGTTTGGATATATCATGAAAACGTACACATGCTTGAAAATATTGCTTCCATTTGCAACGACTGAGGACAGATTGTTTAATGAAGAAGAAGTATGACGTCTGTTAAGTTTCCTTGTACCAAGCCCACAGTGTGGTTCTTTTTCCTGCCCTAGCAGCTTGAAAAAGAACAGAAGGAAGTAGGGGGCAAGTATATTGTCTCGGTGTGTGCAGGCTACGATTGTTTTTTAGGGAGAAATGCAGCACCGAGATCAGGTGTTATTCCTTGGTTTAAAGAAGAAGGGGGGAAAACGCTCAAATAAAAACAAATTCAAAGTTTAAAAAGTATCTGCTCTATCAAACTGCATCATGGATGGAATTCTAATGATGCCCTCTGAGCAGCCGCCTGAGATGCATTACAAATGTGAAATCTTTTATGAAGACCAGATGGAAAATTAAATGCCTGGAGAATCTGAGAACATGTTAAAAATTGAATATCCCAATCCAAACACAATAATTATGTCTGATGCATGCTACTGCAAAACCAGAAAATATTTTGCACATAAACTCCTTAAAAGGATGGTCTTTCAGGGAATTCTGCTTTAGAAGACCCCTCCCATAATCTGGAAGTTTCTCTGCCTTCTTTTCCTTTCGTTTCCTTTCTGTTTTTCTTAATAAGTCTTTTACTGAGGGAAAGAGAGAGAGAGAGATTGTCTTTCTTTTCTTCCCCTGTCACGCTAGTTGTTTTTATCTACATTTGGAGTAAGAAGAAAGTATACTGCAAGGGATGGAAGGAACCTCTGACACCTTCCTGTCCATTTCCTTATTTCACAAGGACTTTTCCAAGGTTATGTGCTGCTAATGGAAACTCAAGCTAAGAATGTGGATCCTGGGAAGACCAGTCCAGCAAGGTTTTTGTGGGTTTTTTTACCTTTTTTTTAAGATGCATGGAACCTTTCCAGTATCTTTTGTTTTAATTATTTTTTTAATTGAATCACCATGAACAGCCAAGTCCAAGTTGTTCGTGATTGGGTTTCAGTTATACAATGCTCCAACACTGTCCCCTTGACCAGTGTATATTTTCCATGACCAATGCCCACGTTTCCCTTCCACCCCTATGGCAGGTACTTTTCCTCTCTTTCTCTGTCTCTCTCTGTCTCTCTCTCTCTCTCATTGTCTTTCATTCCAAATTAAACCATATTTAAGAACTCCCAAACAGTAAAAACTTGGATAAAACAAAATCTCACATACAGTTAAAAATATACAGCAATTAGCCTTGGGGAAAAAAGTGTTATGTCTTGTTTTTTTCAATTACAATAATGAAAGGAAAAAATTAAAAATCCTAGATCTCAATAAACAGTTTAAGGACCTAGAAGGGTTGACCCACCATACTGAACTTCCCTTCATTTTTCAGAATTTCTATTATATATATCTTCACATTTTATAAATATACCATTGATTCATAAATACTATTGGGTGGGTTTCCTCATGCCTATAATTTCAGGTATGACATTACTAGATTCCCCTCTATCTGTCAGCATCTCAATGATATCAGAGTGACCAAAATAAACTTTTCTGAAGTAAAACAAGATTCAGATACCTCAGAGGGAAAAATTTAGAATTCAGTTACTAGGCAATGGGCTGGAGCGATAGCACAGCGGGTAGGGCGTCTGCCTTGCACGTAGCCAACATGGCCAACCCGAGTTCGATTCCTCCGCCCCTCTCGGAGAGCCCGGCAAGCTACCTAGAGTATTCGATATGCCAGACACAGTAACAACAAAAGTCTCCAATGGAGACGTTACTGGGCCCGCTCGAGCAAATCGACGATCAACGGGAGGGCCTTTACTTTACTTACTTTACTTACTAGGCAATATAAGAATACATTCATTTTGGAGTTTCAGTGATAGTACATGGGTTTTAAGGTCTTTATCTTACAGGCAATCCACCCTAGTTACATGTGACATACATGTGACCGTGGGTCTGTGCTCTGGAATCACTCCTGGAGGTACTTGGTGGACCATATGTGATACCAGAGATCAAACTTAGGTCCTAGATGGAATGTGATACCAGAGGTCAAACTCAGGTTGAGGATCACTCCTGGAGGTGCTTGGTGGACCATATGTGCTACTAGAGATCAAATTCAGGTTTACTGTGTGTGTATAGAAAATGACCTAACTGTTGTAATATCATTCCAGCCCTATGAATATTATTTTTATCCTTCTGACTCATGACATAATACTGACTAGATAAGAACCACTTTTTCAATTTTTCAGTTTAAGAAAACATATTTAAAATTAAAGAGTAAACACACACACACACACACACACACACACACACACACACACCTTTGAATCAAGGGGAAATAGGAGAATATAACATCTCATGGTACCTAAGTATCTCATAGACAAAAAAGGAATAGAGCCAATAATACTGAATTTTAAAGTCACTAAAAATTATGGAATAATAAGAGATACTGTAAAGAGCTAATCTATGAGTGTGAAGCATTAGATATCAAAATAAAGAAAAATAGAATGCACTTATGCCTATTATGTCTGACTTAATATCTACAAGAATAAATTTTATGGCATAGTGGTTAAAATTATAGGAACAGACTGAATTCATTATTTGTCTAAGACATACAATCATAAATAATTTAGTGCATAAATTAATGTTTATTACATTAAGCCTAATAAATTAAATTTACTACACAATCAGTACACTTTTAAAAAGCCTATTCCTATTCATTGCCATCTCTCATTCTCATTCTCTATCTCTTTCTAATATAAACCTATTTGTAAATTATAAGACATTTTAAAATTTTACATTTGCCCGTGGTGTATTCAATATGCCAAAAACAGTAACTACAAGTCTCACAATGTTACTGGAAATGTTACTGGTGCCCACTCGAGCTAATCAATGAACAAAGGGAGGACAGTGCTACAGTGCTATATTTGCAGATAAAACTACTACTGAGCAGTATAGTTACTTTCACTATATGATCTCTAACATTGTATTTTTAAATTATCTTTTTTACATTTTCTTTCCCACTGTGCGCTCACAGTTTTAAGATGAAAGGCACCCAAGTTATTCACTTGTCCTTCTCAATTTATCTGTTCATACATACATACATGCATTCAGTCAAACAAAAAAAAGAGGTATCAACTGCCTACTATGTTCTAGCTTGTATTAAAAGATTTAGGAGATGTAGCAGGGAACAGAATGGGCAACATTTTCTGTTATAAAGTTTGTAGACGAGACAGAGAAAACAAGAGACAGACAGATAGATAGATAGATAGATAGATAGATAGATAGATAGATAGATAGACAGACAGACAGGTAGATAATTTATATGAATGGTAAGAAGTCCTCTCCAAGAAGATGAATTGAAACAATGGCTTGAAATAAGGAAGACCATGTAAAAATCTGGGGGAAATTCTTTTCTGACCAAAAAAAAAAACCATGGCAGAGTCTTTAATGTAGGTTGTTTATGTTGCCTAAGAACCAGTAAATAAAATTCAGTGTCTAAAACAGTGTGGAGTTAAGTGCTTGATTAGGGCCAGAGAGATAGTTCAAGGCACTTGTCTTGCATGCAGCTGACCCCGTTCAATTCCCAACATAGCATATGGTCCCCTGAGCCTCACCAGAAGTGGTCGCTGAACACCAAGCCAGAAGAAATCTCTGAGTACAGCTGGATGTGGCCCAAACAAACAAAAAGAAGTAATTCGTTGAGAGCATAGGGTCTTGCAGGAACAGTCCAAGTGATTCCCCAGTCCGAGTAAGTTGGATTACTATGGAAAATGTCTGAATAGAGGAAAAGCTTCATTCAACTTATCTTGTAAAGGATCACTGTCACAGTTGTGAGGGGAATACATTGTTTAAAGGAAGTAGAGAAAACAAAAAGACCAGGTAAGAGGTTAACATAATTATGTACATGTGAAGTAATAGCAACTTGGATCAGAACAGTGAGATGGCAGGGATGAGAAGTGGCCAGACTCTGGCTACAATGTCAAAGTAGAGCTGGTAGAATTTTCTGATGCATCTGAAATATGAAATATTAGGAATTAAAAAAACAGAACTTGTGGAAAGCAGAAAGATCTCTGGCTACAGAAATAAGGAAATAAAATAGCATTTTTTACAAAAATGCAGAAGATTGGTAACAGACTGCAACAAGGCTGGGCATTGGGGTGGGATGGGGGACTGTCAAAAAACACATTGTTTGTTTAGAACACACTGAATTCTAGCTGTTGAGAAGCTTTCTGAAGTGATACACAGATCATGAACTCTAAGAAATATGGCTAGGAAAATTAGCATATGGTTATGCTAATACTCAAAAATCTAAGAGAAACACTTGCTCTCAAGAAGAAGAGAGAGAAAGAGGAGAGAGATGTCCACATGTCTGAGAAGGCACATGCATTCCAATGATTAGAAACTGAAGTCATGAAAAGGAACAGCTGGAGATATTGGGAAAGAGCCTTCTCTGAGAAAGAAGAGAGAATTCCATTTCCAAGAAGCCAAGTGAAGGCGGTGTTTCCAGAATGAGAGAATAATCATTCTAAGTTGTGCTTCTAATGAGCAGAAAAAGTTGAGTGTTGAGAATCGATTTGCAGATTTGGTCATGAATGTTATGACCTCAAAAAACATTTCCAGTAGAGTCGTGACAAGGAGAGTTAATTAGATGTTTTCAAGAAAGGATAGGAGAAAAATAAAGTTGTAGCGAAGTACAGACAATTATTACGGTATTATATATATATATATATATATAAGCGATAGCACAGTGGGTAGTGTGTTTGCCTTGCATGCTGCCAACCTGACAGACCCAGGTTCGATTCCTCCACCCCTCTAGGAGAGCCCGGCAAGCTACCGATAGTATCTCGCCTGCACGGCAAAACCTGGCAAGCTACCTGTGATGTATTCGATATGCCAAACACAGTAACAAATGTCACAATGTGTCACAATGGAGATGTTGCTGGGCACGCTCAAGCAAATTAATGAACAACCGGAGGACAGTGATATATATATATATATATATATATATATATATATATAGAGAGAGAGAGAGAGAGAGAGAGAGAGAGAGAATATAAATTGAATAACTGATGGAAGAGTGTGCATGTGAGGTCAAAGAGGGCTTAAAAAGAATAGACTGTGGGAAGCTGGCCCTTTAACTGACCAAGGCCTAAGTGCCTGTATGGTCATCCTGACCTACGACCCCACAGCAGGCACAGCCTGTGCTATGTATGGTCATCTTGACCTACTTGACCCCGCAACAGGCAAAACCAGTGCTATGTATGGTTATCTTGATGTATGGTTATCCTGAGAGAACATCTGTCATGGCTGTCAGTAATAACAAGAAGTGACTATCTCGTGTCTGGTACGTGATGCATGTAAATTTTATAAATCATATGGACATGGCTCTTTGTGTATCTACCTCATGTCTGGTAAATCATATGGACATGGCCCTTTGTGTAATCACCTCGTGTCTGGTACCAGATACACATAAACCTTGTAATGCATGATAGGTGAAAACAAACCTTCCTAACCATATATGGGCACGACCTTTAGTGTAGCTGCCTCACTAATGGATATATACCCTGATTGCCCCCAATAAAGTCTGTCCCTTTTTCTCTCTGTTTCTGAGCTGCATTCTGTCTCTTGTGTCTTGTGTTCATTCGGTCGGTCCTTCCCTGCACCTACAGATCCTAGGGCCACCTCCGCGGGCCGGAGAGTGGTTTTGCGGGGCCCCCGCAATAGACTACAGCATGCTGCAGATGAACAGAAATTATCTCATAGGGAAACTGATGATACAGTAAACTGAAGGAAAAATGCAAGGGCAAAGTCCTTGAGAGGGAGAGAGAATAAAATGCTTTCATAAGGGAAAGTGGACTTAACCAGTCACAGAGAGTTGCTCCACAGAAACAGGAAATCAGGAAGCATGGATGGTGAATGGGTAACAGAGTTATAAATCAATGAAAGATTTGTAAACACAACTACCATGCAGGGGATATTCAGCACATTGTCTATAACTATTGCTTTGATGAGTTGGAAAAAAGTCTTTTATCCTTCCAAACCACCTATCCTTTACAACTCTGCTCTTCGATGTGGTAAATTCTACAAGAAGATATTAATTCTCCTGGTTTAGCATTTACTTTGCAAAAATGGAATAATACATTAAAACCCATGTGTCAATTTGGCTTAAGTGCAAATGACTTTGTCTGGTCCTCAGTAGGAAAAGGCTAATTTAAAAGACCATGGGAGAGTTTGAGAAGGCGGATGCTTTCACTTCCTGGTCCAGAGTTGGAGGATGATAAGGAAGAATGAAGCAGGCTGTGGGGAGAAGTTCCAATAAAGCTATAGGCCTTTCCAGTATAGAAAAGAATGTGCAATTCTAAACGAGAATACTTGGGTCAATTTTTGTTTGGCCCCTTTGTCCTGGGTTACCACATCACAGTTGACCTCTCTGAGCCTCAGTGTTTGTCATCTGTAAGTGGAGAGTAGGAATGAATGACATAATAAGGACATGGTCTAAGTTTTTTTATATTGACCAGTTTTAAGAGAGGGGTTCGGCAGGGTGATATCATTTCACCAAAACTCTTCAGTGCCACCCTCAAGAACATCATGCGACGACTGGAATGGGAAAGCATGGGAGTGAAGATAGATGGTCGGCAACTACACCACCTCCGCTTTGCTGATGACATCGTTCTAATAACACCAAACATCAGCCAAGCGGCACAAATGCTGAACGACTTTGACCGTGAATGTGGAAAGGTCGGACTACAGCTGAATCTTACGAAGACAATGTTTATGAGAACCAGCCTTGTTCCTGACGCTCCATTCACTCTCAACGGAACCACCATCTCCAAATGCAACAGTTATATATACCTAGGTCGAGAAATCAACATGATAAATGACCTGGCACCTGAGTTGCGCAGGAGGAAGAGAGCGGCTTGGAATGCCTTCAAGAACGTTGAAGAAATAACTAAAAGGAGAAAGAACCTCCAGCTACGAGCACATCTCTTTGATTCCACTGTTCTTCCTGCATTAACATATGCCTCAGAGACCTGGACCCTACGAAAACAGGATGAGAACGCTATTCGGGTCTCTCAAAGAGGAATCGAAAGAGCTATGCTTGGAATATCACGATTCACTCAAATGAGAGATAGAATCCGGAGTTCTGATCTTCGTCAACGCTCAAGAATCAGGGACGCTGTCTCATTTGCCAAGACATCAAAAATCAGATGGGCTGGACACGTAATGAGGTTTACAGACAACCGCTGGACTAGAGCCATTACTGATTGGATTCCATGGGACATCAAAAGATCACGTGGACACCCACCTACAAGATGGTCAGACTTCTTCGTCAAGACCCTGAATGATCGGTTTGAGGCTCTGCATGTTCCTAGAACGAACAGATACCATTGGGCTATGCTAGCACGCAACCAGGATGAATGGAGACGTTACTGGCACCCGCTCGAGTAAATCGATGAATAACGGGGATTAAGTGATTAAGTGAAGTGACCAGTTTTATGTGGAAAAAAATTAAAATAATAATATCTTGTTTGTCTTGAGCTAATTTTCTGCTTGGAATAATGGATTTTAAAAAGACTACTACTATTCTCACTGGTTAGCCAAATTCCCTCAAAAAGTTTCCTACTGATTAGTTGCTCAAGAAAATAAGTCAGAATTCTTACAGAAATTCAGAAAGGGGACAGTACTTTTCTCTGGAAACCTTTAGTTTCCTAATCAGAGCAGTCCTACTAGGTGGCATTGGGAGAGCTATTTTACCTTGCACACTTTATAAACAGATATAGATTGCACCTATTCTGAACAGAGTCAGGCGTGGTATCTAAGCAAAGAGTCCAGGAGTGGGTCCTGGATGTGGTTACTGGATGTGGCTAAAACACCATTGCATGTGCCAACTAATCGTATCTTTTTTTGGCTGTAGTAAAAGTCTTTTCAGAGCAAGATGTATCTGTTTGGATCCAGCAACAATATATCTTTTTAATTCAACTTAACACAAAACATGAAAACTATAGTCATACATCAGAATTAACTCAAAGCAATTCCCTCCTGGGTTTAAGCCTTGGCAAAAGAGACTAATATACATAAAACAGTAATGCTTTAAGAATATCTAAACATACACATAAGCACAAACCTTCACAGTACTAAGTTCTGGGCATAAACATTGTAATAGTCATATAAAATATAAAATGAATTTCATTAATGCACGTTAAAGATGAGTCACATTTGGAAAATATGATTTGATAGGCATAAACTTCTTGGAAGCCTGATTTTTCTCTCCTCAGAGTCTCTGCCAAGGTATTTTGCAGGAAACCAAAGCACTCTATAAACCACCAGTATTCAATATTCATAGTACAATGCCTAAGGTAATGATGGTTGAGAAGGTAATTATTCCCAATGTGAATTCTCATTTTATTTTTTTAGTATTTGAAATTCAAATTAATAATAGCATAGCTGGTAGGGCGTTTGCCTTGCATGTGGCCGACCCAGGTTCAATTCCTATGCCCCTCCTGGAGAGCCCGGCAAGCTACCAAGAGTAACCCACCCCCACGGCAAAAGCCTGGCAAGCTCCCCATGGCATATTCGATATGTCAGAAACAGTAACAACAAGTTGTGAGACCGTACTGGTGCCCACTCGAGCAAATAAATGAACAATGGGAGGACAGTGCTACAGTGCCAGTTTATCATTGTGCAGGATCTGAGAGATAGTACAGAGGCTAAGTCACTTATCTTGCTTGCAGCTGCAGTCACGACAAGGGTTCAAATCCAGGCACTGTATTTGGTCCTGAGAGCACTGCCAAGCGTGCACATTGAACAGAGAATCAAGAGCAACCTCTAAGCAGAGTCAGGTGTGGCACCTCTGCACAGAGCCAAGTATGATCTTTGAGCGTCAACAGAAGTGGACAAGAACAAACGTTAGTATGGTATTAGTGTTTCAGACTTGCAATACCGTTACACCATGCCCTCCACCAGCCTGTCAGGCTTCCTCGTCCATTTCCCAGAGATCAATACAGTCTCTTACCCTCACTACTTTGCCAACACACTCAGATCAGTTACGTTGACTGTATCTCAGGGAGTTTCCGTTGGGGTGGGCTAAACATTGGCTTGTTTCTTTCTAGCCCACAAATGAGCATTGTCATCTGATATTTGTCTTTTTCTTTCTAACTCACTTTACTTAGCCTGACTTCTCCTAGTTTCACCCCAGTTGTAGCAAACTGCAGGATTTCATCTTTCATCATAGTAGAGTAGCAATCCATTGTGTATACAGACCATGTTTTCATTAACTCACCCATCTGTTGATGAGTTTCTAGATCTTAGCTATTATAAATGATGCATTGATGAACAAAGGTGTGCATATGTCCTTTCAGATTCAGGGAGTGAAAATGCTTTGGGGTGAGATGCCAAGAAAAAGAGCTGCAGGGTCAAAGGAAGCTCTATTCTTCTAAAGTTAGATAAGAGGCACTTAAAAAATAAATACTAACCATTACTGATTATCAGAAAGATTTAAGTCCAAGTGACAATGAAGTATCACTTCACACCAGAGAGTATGGTCTACATGAAAGTCCCAGGGGACGGGTTAGCTCCCCCCCAAACAAAGCCCTGTTAGCAAACCCAGGTACATCAGTCCCTGAGCTGAAAACTCCAGGCCTTTTTGAGTTGGGATGTTAACACTCCCCCACTTTCTGTACTTCCAGAAGCCCCAGCAGTCATGCCCACTTTCCACTGATGTAAGTTCATCAACCAGCCTTAGTATAGAGACTCACCAATAAATCTCAAAAGAGTTCACCAAGCCACAAAAATTTCTAGAATACCAGTTCCAGGCTGAGACCTCTGGGACACTGAGTGCCCTCAACAACCACTCCCATATTTCAGTCATTGCCCGGCAAAAAAATTAACTCCAGTCAGACTGCCCAGTTAAAAATTCTGGATTTTCTGAAGTACATTGCTGCTTTCATGGCCACATGGCATTTTCAAATTCTAGAACACTGACATTCCAGTAGCAGCAAACCAGATTTGATGGGATGCAATGTAGAAGCCAACCAATTTCAACTAACAAAAACACAGAAGACTTTCAACAACCTGGTAAACCTTCAGACAAGAACGTAATATCCCCATAGTAAGATATAGCAATTCTTACAAATTGTCTTCAGTGGAAATATTTTTTATCTTCTTGCCAGCCATTTAGTGGCAATATGCACTATAAACTAAATTACTGTAAGCCTTCTATGGCGGAGGCTTGAGGGGTGGTTGGGAAATGGAGACAACGGTGGAGGGAAGGTGACAGTGGTGATGGGATTGGTGTTGGAATATAGAATGCCTGTAACAAATCATCATGAACAACTTTATAAAGCATGGTGTTAAAATGAAGTGTGTGTGGGGGGGGCGGGCAGGCAGACTGGAGCAATAGTACAGCAGGTAAGATGTTTGTCTTGCACGCTGTGATCCTAGGTTCAATCCCTCGCATCCCATATGGTTCCCTAAGAACTTCAAGGAGTAATTTATGCTCTTGCAGAGCCAAGAGTAACCCCTGAGCATCGCTGGGTGTGACCCCAAAAGAAAAATAAATAGGAGCCGGAGTGACAGTACATTGGGTAGGGCGTTTGCCTTGCCCGCAGCTGACCTGGGTTCAATCCCAGGCATCCCTTATGGCCCCCCCCCCCCAGCACCAACAGGGGTAATTCTTGAGTGCAGAGCCAGGAGTAACCCCTACGAATCTCTGGGTGTGACCCAAAAGGCAAAGAAAAAAAATAAAGTGGGAGAATAGAAGGAAGGAAGGAAGGAAGGAAGGAGGGAGGGAGGGAGGGAGGGAGGGAGGGAGGGAGGGAGGGAAGGAGGGAGGGAGGGAGGGAGGGAGGGAGGGAGGGAGAGAGAGAGAGAGATAAAGTTCCAGAAAAGTAAGTGTGACAGGATTGTGGTAAAAAGGAACTCTCATTCACTATTGGTGGGACTTCTACTTGGCTCGATCTCCTTGGAAAATGGTTTGGTGACTTCTCAAAATATTAAGAATATAGCACATGATTATTAATCCCTTGATAAGAAGACACCAGTCACCAATGTATACATATGTGCTTATAAAGCTTTCAGAATTCAACTTGTCACAACCAAACTCATATCCCCTGAATCTTAAGCAAGTGCTGTGTTTATAAAGAGAACTTTTTTATATTAGACTCTCCAAGTTTTCTGCAAAGAAGTTACTTCATTTAATCTACAATTGCCAGAGATATTCCTAAAAAGTCTTATTTTTAATCGGTTTTAGGTCAGATGTGGCATGATTTCTGTGAAACTCAAAAATATTTGACTTTCTTTTCCACTGTAACAGAGCCTTGAGCCTATTTGAATGGAATCATTTGCCTTGAAGATACACCCTTTTACTGCCTTTCAATTGCTGTAGATGGAATCAACCTGATCAATGATCATATGAGAAGTCTTTGTCACAAAAAAGCCAATAACCTCCATTTCTGTTTTCATCTTGAAATATTCTTGAGTGAAGAAATAAAAAGTAATGTAATTTATGCATTGTAAGCTCACAGATAAAGGTTAAGTAGCATTTTTACCACACTGAATACTAGTGGCATGAGATTTCTAAGAGTTTTCTGCAGGAAGCAAGACTTTGAAATAAAACCCCTCTGGGAGTGTTCAATAGGTAAAATTCAAAGGTATTATTAGTTTAGGCCCAGTCTTCATACAGTCTGTCACTTACAATAGAAACTCTGTTCCTTTCAATAAAG
Organism: Sorex fumeus; assembly: GCF_029834395.1. Classification (NCBI taxonomy): domain Eukaryota; kingdom Metazoa; phylum Chordata; class Mammalia; order Eulipotyphla; family Soricidae; genus Sorex; species Sorex fumeus. The sequence goes on from NW_026606102.1 coordinate 1,536,753, forward strand.
CAAAGTGTTTATGGTACCAAATAAAGCCTATTAACAGGCTGGTTTTATCCTACAATCTGTATATACCTGCAGTAATTAAGGCAACCACTTAATTTTGCTTTCATTTGTAATAGTTAAATATTACTTCCTATCCAGCAAATTTCTATTTATTCTTCCTCCAGCAACTAAGTTTCTCTTGCCTGAAATTTTCAATCAACCGTTAATATTTGCTGATGGCATATATGAATTGGGAAAGTTTTTTTTCATCCCTGATTTAACACCGAGGAGGTTGAGACTCCCAAATGACTTTTTCCCCCACTTAAAAAAAAAGAGAGAGAAAGAAAAAAGAAAACAATGAAAAAGAAAATCTACAATGAAAATCTGTAAGTGATGGCATCAGGGAACATATATCGGTTCTTTTTGACCCCAGATTCTAAAATTTTCTTCCCCAGTGCCTTTCATGAATAAAGTTTCTTATATAAACAAGTTACTAGGAGGTTAGATTTAGATTCAATTGACTTCAGTAGCATTTTCATACTTTGAAAAAAATTGTTTTTATTTAGTATAAATTCATTTAAATAAACTCAGAGAAATGATAAGCATAAGCATCTAATTTTAATAATGGAGGCAAGTATCAAATTCAGGTAGGTAACTGAAATTTTGAAGAACAAAGATTATTTTATGACCATAGTGATTTGCAATCATTTTCCCTCAAAGTGAGTGACTAAGCCCCCTAATACCTAGTAATTTCTTTTTCTTTGTAAATTTCATTTTACTTTGAAAGAATGAACATAATGATCTCTAAAATAAAGCACTTTTCTGTGACACTAATACTAGAGATGTCTAAAAAGAAATGGACATTGCATGTACAAGTAGCTAAACAAAATATTAAGTCAAGTCACACAAAGGTTAATTCATAGCATGACACATACTAATATATTTCTTTTCTAAAACACATGTTCTGGATCTGTTAGTGAACTGATGCCAATTACCCATCAATGTTCAGGAGTTGTGGTAAATCAGTATATACACAATGATTTTCATTACAACCTAATGAGATACAAGTAGTACGTTTTTTAATATTTTCACCTTGAGAAAGATAAACTAGGAAGGATAAAATGGTGTGTCAAAATTCTGGTAAAAGATGGAAGATGTGTGCTGAAAGTAGATAAAGGACCAAATGTGATTACCTCTCAGTATCTATATTGCAAACCATAATGCCCAAAAGTAGAGACAGAGTATGGGAAAACTGTTTGCCATAGAGGCAGGGGGAGGGTTGGAAAGGAGGTAGTGGGGGTAATACTGGGGACATTGGTGGTGGAGAATGTGCACTGGTGGAGAGGTGGTTGGTCGATCATTGTATGACTGAAACTCAAACATGAAAGTTTTGTAACTGTATCTCACGGTGATTCAATTTAAAAAAAAAAGATGGAATCCAGATTCAGATTATAAGGGCACAGGAAAGATAGTACAATGGGTAAGGCTTGTATACAGTCCAATGAGTTAATCCCCAGCACCCCATATGGTCCCTAAAGCACTTCTAGAAGCCAGCCCTGAGCACAGAGCCAGGATTAAGAACCTCAGTACAGTCAGTTGCAATCCCCAAACAAACAAAAAATCAGATTTGCAGCACCCATGCACTTTGTCGTTGTAGTGAATAAGAGCATATTGAGAATCAGCTCTTTGCTAGGAAAGCCCAGATATGAATATCAATAAGGTCTGAAACTAGCTCACCAGGCTGATAGGTGAAGAAAACAAAGCTAAACTTTCCCCGTAAGGTTAATATTTGCACATGGGTTTTATAGAAAAAAAGCTCAAAACAATGGTTTAGACACCAGGCAGAGAGACTTGGAATGCCTCATTTTCTTTGTCCAGTCTCCCTGGACTTCCAAATTAGGAGACCTGACCTGGGAAAGAGCTTTCCAATATAAATGGCAAAGACAAAAATGGTCCAAAGAGGCTCAATAAGCACTTTCAGATCTGTTGTCACAAACAGGCTGAGCTTATTAATTTGCCGGAGGAATAAGAAGTGTGGCAAGAAGACGTTTTAGAGATATATGGAAATGAGTTTGGGATGACACTGGAATTCTTCCAAGGCATTTGTTCACTGAATTCTATATCGGCTTTTTACATGTGGGATCCTGAAATAGACAAGGCATTTTCTTATGTTTTATTTTTTGTTGGGGTTTCAAGCTTACTGATGCAAGTGGATGGAATTACTGCAAAGTGGCTCAGTCCCTATCTCTTTCACACAGTGGATAATAACAAATGGCTTTTTTTTTTTCGTGTTAACAACAAAATAAGGTTCTTAAGTTTATTTGGAGGTGACATAAGTGATCCACAATAGTTTATATTATTATAAAGTGTATTTCTGTATAATTTTAGTTGGATCATTAGAATGTGATTATCACACGATAATAAATAAATGAATAGTAAATTTCTTCCCTATTTGGAAAGGTCATACTGTGGATGTTCTAAGGTGATTTCCTTACATACTCACAAGCTCTTTGACTCCTTCAAATAAACACACTCCATACCTAGGGATGGTTTTCAAATAATGAAAAGTAATTTCTGCTCCAATAACCAAATTCAACAATTGTGTGAATTTGTGTATATTTAGAGATTAAATAAGATAATTAAGCAATAATATCTGTTATCTGCAATAAATAAAGCGCTTACTCTTTAGTACATTAATCAAACATATATAGTGAATTAGATATACAGATTGTTTTAAAATAAAATTAATATCGAAATTATTTGACCATAAGGTTCTCATATCCATTTGCAAATGAAGGGAATGAAATTCCAGTTAATAGATTTATCTAAAATTTTAATAGCAAGTCTAGAAAAAACTGAAATCCAATTAGTCTTCTTAATGTTATATAAGGTAATGCAGAAAAAATATTAACAATTTCAGGACCAGAGAGATAGTAGAGTAGGTAAGATGTTTGCCTTGCATGCATCTGACCCTGGTTCAATGCCCAGCACCCAATATCGTCTTCCAAGTCTGCCAGGAGTGATCCCAGAGTGCAGAGACAAAAGTAATTACCAGGTGTGGTCCAAAAGCAAACCCATACAAAAAAAAACAATAAAAAATAAACTGAAATTATACATAATATATTTTTGCAGTATACTAAAAACTATATTTAATACAGCATATATCTATATACAGCATATTAATATAGCACATGATCTCCTTATTAATAATGCAAATTATATCATCCAGAAAATTAAATATCTTTACCTAGGCATCAAAAATTTTCGAAAATATTTTAAAAGCCTACGATAAATCATTTATTACTAGGAAAAGTCAAACTATGATACAGATATCTCTAACCCTCCACTATAACTTTTTAAAATTTAAGCTCAAATTTATGGTCACATTTTTATTTTAAAATCGGGGGCTGGAGCAATAGCACAGCGGGTAGGGCGTTTGCCTTGCATGCGGCCAACCCAGGTTCGATTCCCAGCATCCCATATGGTCCCTCGAGTACCACCAGGAGTAATTCCTGAGTGCAGAGCCAGGAGTAACCCCTCTGCATCGCCGGTGTGTGACCCAAAAAAGCAAAAATAAATAAATAAATAAAATAATATGTTAGTGTGTTAGTATATTGATAAAAATAAAGTCTTAAATTATGATATAAAAATACATCATATTTTAAGAATGAAAATAACCTTACATTTTTAAAAATTCATTTTAAGAAAAGGGATAGTTCAAAGGACATAGCACATATTAATTATGTAAGAGATCCTGAGTTAGCTCCTCAGCATCATAAAGCCCCTGACTACTACCAGGTCTAAGCATCAAACCATCAGGCATTGTTGAAAGTTTCCTCTGGCCCCCTGTACTGCTGGGTCTGGGCCCTATAGACATAAATTAATTAAAACAAAGGATATAAATATTGCAAAATTAAATTTAGTCTTTTTTCAACTCCAAAACTATTGTTCTCTGCCTAAATGTATTCTCTACAAACTAACAAACTACATGAGATCATAAGTGTATGGAGAAAGACATACAGTAAAAGTAAAAAATAAGCACAATTAGTAAATCTAAGCATTCATTTATTATTCTAATAATTTTATGCAACTTTTTTGTTTGTTTAGTGACATACCCTAAAGTCCTCGGGATTATTCTTGGCTCTGTGCTCGGGAAATCACTCTTGGCAGGATTCTGGGGACAATATGGGGTGCTGGAAGAAGATATTTCATTTTCTAATCTGGGTCAGCCACTTGCAAGACAAGGGCCCTGCCCACTGCATTTTCTCCAGTGCTGTCTGTGACCTATCCTGAACCACAAATTCTCCCAAGCTCCTCATTGATCAAGGTGTCACTCCTGAATATCTGTGGTCCATACCACCCTAATATTATACATTATCTAGACATGTATGTCTTTCGAGGATAATCATTTATAGAACTTACTTCTCTCTCAAGCTGACGGTTTTCAAGTCTTTAGCAATAATGAGATCTAGGTGACTTCTCTGAAGTTTTCAGAGCCTGCAGCTATCCTCATGACTTTGTTCCAATCCATCAAGAACCAAAAAATAAAAAAATAAAGATCATTCCCTTTATTCTTCAAAGAGTCCCCCATGCCACACTTATTACACTCTGGTTCTAGAAAATAGAAAAAGTTTGGAAGCAGTTCTCAGAGAACTAACTCTATCCCTTTGTTTCCAGAGTCATCGGAAGTTGTGTGGGACAACAGGAAAAAGAGGATGTGCCAGTCAATCAGGGGAGCACCCCCCCCAACACACACATACACACACAAACACATACACACTAAGTTCCAGGGATGTCCTTCTATAACCATATAGAGAAACATTCCTTCATGTTCTTCCTCCAAGAGAAAAATGCCCAAATTTTAGCAAAACACAGTCTGCTCAACTAATTCCTTTTTTCTACTTTAACATATAGTACCCAGAGGGATTCAAACATATCTGTGTCAAACCAATTATAAAGAATGACAAAGGACCAATCTCCGAGGTCAAAAAAAAAAAAAAAGAGACAGAAGGAAGTGAAAATTGTCACTGCTGGTGACGTCTTTTCCAGAGACCAAAGATTATTAATCCACAATTTTCTCAGTCCTCAGGTCATGGTGGCTTACTCGAATTTCTGTTAAAATAGAACAAAGGGTGCAACTCTTGATGATCTGATCATTTAATGCTGCCTTCATGGTAAAACATAAGTAATCAAACATTTGAAGATACAACATGCAAATGTTTTAAAGATCCAATGATAAACAGATTACTCTGTAAAGCCACTCAATAATAGACATAAGCAACTTTCTTGAATAGAAGCACCAATTGTGCTATTTGATGTCCAAAAAACAACCAAGTCAATAATTGAGCTACAGACAACTATTCACAGCATTACAAGATAGGTCGTAGGATTTGTACGCAGTGACTAGATTAAAGAGGTTATCATGTAAAATACCTAGCCTCTGTAAAATATCACAGTGAAACCTGGTCTGCAAAATCATAGTAATGAAAATAAGAAACAAAGTAGTATATTCTAATGCCAGGAAGAAAAAACAAAAATTCAAAGATGGATGAAATAAGAATCCTTACAGAATAGCTATCCACAAGACCACCTCTTCTCCCTCTTCAGATAATGGGGAAATGCCCCAAAAATAATGAGTACAAAACAGGAACCATATCCATTCTTTCTTTTATTTTGTTCAATGAATATTTGTTATGAGCCCAGCCTGTCTTCAGATAATCTAGCAGGGTTCCCAGGCAGTAAAGGGGGAAAATATCTAGCAAATAACAATCTCTTTTCAGGTAATGCTAAATGGCAAGAAGAGATGTTAATAAGCAAAGTAACAGACTCCAAAGGGAAAGAGAGCTTTTATAGATGATGCGGATCAGCTAACACCTCTCGAGCAAGTGGTATTTACATAGAAATCTGAATGGACCTAGACTGAACTATATGAACATCTAGCATCTCCGGCTTCCAGTGGAAGAAACTCCAAATGCAAAGCCCAGATATGGTGTCTTAAGTGCTAAAGGGCAGAAGAGAAACCAATGGAGCTAAAGACCCAGAGATGCCGTCACAGGTAGCTTGGATAAGTGAATGAATTTAGAGCCTTGTAAACTATGAGAGCATTTTAGATTCCTTTCTGAGAACCACTTAAATGCATCAAGCATCATGTTGTAGGGATCTTGACTGTGATGTTAAAGAAAGAAGCACTCACTATAACATCCAAGTGGAAAGGCTAGGTAGGAGACAAGGAAAGAGGGGGCAAGGGGGAAGAATGAAAATGAGATTTTCCAAAGGGGGCTTAGACTTTTGTAGTCATCATGTGTGTTGGAAGCAGTCATCATTACATTATGAAGTCCCCTTTACTGTATTTTTTTTAAATTCAATATATCAAAGACTGGTCAACACAAGACTGGAAAACACCATTTATAGATGCATATTACTGAGAAAATGTTTGCTTTCATGAATGCAGTAGACTCAGACTCCAAGGAACAAATTTTCCACTGATAGTTTAGATTATGAACTCAGGTAGATTTTTTAAATACAATATTAATTAAATTAAATTAAAAAGTACTGGGGCAAGAGAGACAATACAGTGGATAAGGCACTTGCCTTGCCTGTAACAGACCTGTTTGATCCCTAGCCCTACCAGGAAGCATTCCTGATCACAGAGTCAGTCATAAGACCTTAGTGCTGTCAGGTATGGCTCAAAAAAGTATCCAAACAACAACAAAAGAAGACACTAGGATTGTATACACATCACAACAAAAAGCATCACTAAAAATTTAGGACTGACATTGTTGGGTTTCTTATCTTCCCAAGCACCTTAGTGGTAATTATTTAATTTGTTTGGGAGCAGTTAGTCTGTTAGAAATTTCTAGCATCTTGCAGAAGGTGAAAAATGCAAGGGACACCAAGTTTACATACTTAGCTCCCAGTTTCCATAAACAGTCATTTGTTGTCATAAAGAATGTCATAAGTACAGCTTCCAATGCTATGGGATATGCACAATAATTAGAAGTCATTATCTCACAAATACACATTCTCTCTTGGCTTCTAATCTCCTCAGCTTCCAATCCATTCTCCATAATGCCTGCAAAATTTCTTTGCAGAAAAATATCTATTCGTGGCAATCTCCTTCTGACACGTTTGCTATAACTTCTCAACGATGATGAAATAAAGCCAAAGTCTTATCCATTTATAGCAAGGCCTAGAGTACAGTACTCATCTTTAAGCTCATATTATTTCCTGTCTTTCTCTTTTGTAGCTTAGTTGCTTCAGTGGACTTTGCTCATATTCCCCCATGCTCAGAGTCTAATCCCAGCCCAACCCCTTATTTTCAGTATAACCTTAGGCCAACTACTTTTTTCCCTGTACTTCATTTCTTATAAGACGGAAATAGTGGCATATAAGTCCAAGGTTTTTTATGGAAACAAATATACACATTTAGAACACTGTCAGATCAACTTGAAGTGCCAAATAAATATGAACTTTTCGTATTTGTTTGTGGGGTCACATCCAGTGGTGCTTGGAAGCTACTCACAGCTCAGTGCTCAGCCGGTTGAATACAAGGATCCTAAATACAAAGCATGCACCCCATCCCTCTGAATCATCTACCTTGTGCCTGGGCTTCTTTTTAATAGTAATTCCCTATTTTTTCTTTCCCTCTGTTGTCTACTTTTCTAGAAAATAACTGAGCTTTCTTCCAGAACTAACACAGATCACTAGTACACAGATGATCATCAATCTTTGCTAACACTAGATTTTGGCTAATTTTTAATTGGCTAATTTTTTATGTATTGACTAATTTTTATGTATTACTTGGTGTGAGGTGGTTCTTGGAAGGTAAGGTGACTATACTATTCTCACCTTTCTTATTCTTTAAGCCCAAATAGAGCCATAAGGATAGCAGGGTTGTAAACATACATTTTGTCTAAGGAAATGTTCAATTAGTAAATACATAAAAATGCATGTCTTCAAAATTTTACAGTATTGGTAGAAAATATCTCAAGGCAATGCAAGAATAACACAAAGTACAGGTATTGCATATTTAATTAACAAACTAAATTGTGTAAAACAGTAAATGTACCTAAGATTGACAAAAGCATCAATAATCTACTACATTGTCATCCTTTTTTTCTTCTCTACTATCTCTAGCTCTCTCTTATCCTGTGTATATTTTTTAGAGAATAACTGTGTCTTTTTAATACTTTTGCATAGTGGGTACGAAAGTCTACATTTTATGACTCTTGTTCAAATGAATAAAGATTCCAAGGACACAAGTAGAAGCAAATGGGGAAAAGGACAAAAATAATAATAATAATAATAATAAATACTCATATTTTTGGAAATACTAACTCTTGTTGAAAGAACATGGCTCACTGGGCCAACAAGCTCACAGTTGTATGTACAAGCATGGACAGACATACCAACTTGCCAGGAACTTTGCTCTTCAAGAAGAGAGGGAAGGAGGGAGGAGTAAAGTGGGTCCAGGAGGTATTGAAGACCTTCTCTCAAGCAGCCTGCTTGAGAGAGTTTCATGGACTGAGGCTGGAGAATGACAGATGACTGAGATTGGAACATCAACAAAGGAGCAGTGGAAATTCCCGGACACTGTGTCAAGTTTCAGTCAAGAGTTAACAGGTCACTTAAGCACAGCAAGGTAACACTAACCTCAGAAAGTCTCCCTAAATTTGGAATTAAGGAAAAACAATAGGTTGAACCTACAGACTCTGACAGAAAGTTCTCCGCTCCAATCCAGCACTGCTGAAAATTTCATGGATGCTTAACAATCTGCCTAAATCTTTTAATACATATTAGCAAGAACTCTGGTGCCTATTTCTGAGTGTTGGAATTCAAGATGAATATGGGAATTTGGGATGGGAGTTCAGTGTCCAAATAATGATTAATGGAGAAGAAATATTTGGAAGAAGCTAAAGCAATTCAGGATATTTTCCTTTTATATCTACATCTGTTCTATCTATTAGTGAAAAAAAACATGAATTTATAGTTCTACTTTATTCCCAAAGAAACTTAAATAAGACAAAATACGTGAGCTTTCTAATGAAGGTTTTAAAATCTACATGACTATGGGAATCATATGGGTTGAGCAGGACTATTTTTCTTTTCTTGCTCATCCCGGTGCTTTAATTATATATTTTGCAGGAATTAATAACAAAAAATGAAAAAACTTGGGAGCCGGAGATAGTAAAATGGGTAGGGTGTTTATTTTGCATGCTCAGTATTCATTCCCCAATATTCTTTATGGACCCCTGAAACCCACCAAAAGTGACTCCTGAGCATAGAACCGTAATTATTTCCAGGTTTGCTGCCTGCAAAAGAACCAAAATAAACCCCAAACCCTGGAATCTGTTAATAATGACCTAAAAATTCAAATGGGATCTATAAATTCTTCCTTTCTTCCCTTCCTTTCCTTCCTTCCTTCCTTCCTTCCTTCCTTCCTTCCTTCCTTCCTTCCTTCCTTCCTTCCTTCCTGTCACACCCCTCTGTGATCAGGACTTACTCCTAGCTCTGTGCTCAGGCATCACCATGGTGGTGCTCAGGAACCACAAGCAGTATAAAGCCAGTATCAACCATATGACATGGGTATCAAGTCAGACTTTGCTGCATGCAAGGTAATCACCTTAAGCTTTGTACTATTCTCGGGCCCTGTGTTTTCTTAGTATTTGTTAGGAAAAATGTAGTAAATATAACATTAATCAATAGATATATATCATAAGGAATAATTTTCAAATACTTGACTATAAAGTAGTGAGACTGTGTGCCAAATGAAGTTGCAGAAACAATTTTCTTCAAGTCTTAAAAGCAGAGTAATTTTCCATAAGTCAACGAGGGAGTAATTGTGGTCCTGCCCAAGGGTAAAAGGAAGCAAGGAGAGAATCACTTAAAATTCCTTCCAGATTTAGGATTGTGTAACTATTGATTAGTGACAACCCATTGAATATGTACTTTTTAAAATATATTTAAAAGTAATCCCAGAGCCCGTATTTCACAAGTGTCTCTAAAATCCTCTACCACTAGCTCACACTTCTTAACTTGGATTTCCCAAAGCAGACTATACATTCATCTGACCAAAATATGAAATTTACAAATAACTAAAGATAAAAATATTGTTCAGTGGGTTTAGATATAAACTGTATCTTCAGCATTGTTTAGCTTCATCATGAAAATTACTTTAATTTCAATGCTGAAATCAAAACAATCCAATCTTCTTAAAAAGAAGCTTACAGTCTACTGTAAAGTAATAACATGTTTTTAGACTTCTAAGTGCACATTTTAGAATTTCTAAATCAAATGTGAGGTTTGGAAAATACCAATCATCGATCATGAAAGGATGGCACATTTTGTCATGACAAAAAGCAAAAATAAAGTACCTATGGTATTATTCCCTCATGCAATTATTAATCTTAGAAAATATTCTATGTTAAAAAGGGACATATTTTAATTTTTAGAAAAGCCACGTAAGTATATTAGGGTTGTGTGTATTTCCCAGCTAAAATTTTCATCAAATGAAAGTAAATTTGGAAGCTATTAACATACACTAAAAAATAATAGAAATAATAATCAATACAAACTTAATAAGGACTTTAAAACAAACTAATATAACTTGACTCAGAAGCATAAGAAATGAAGTATGTGAATGAGGAAGGAAAGAACTAAAAATAAATCCTGGTTACAACTGAAGCTATAAGTTTTGTGATTCATGGTTTTTTTAAAAAAATCTATTATTTACATTATATCAAAACTTTTCTGACAATTAGTGACAATTTTCATTTTAACTCAGCTAGAAAAAATTCACTTTATTAGCATGTTACCTCATATCATTTAATCATCCTTTTTTGTAACTTGCTGTATGAAAATCTGTATAACGCATGAGTTAAACTGGGTCTTTAATCATTTTTAAAATTTGGGTTCTTTTGAAAGGAAAAAAAATCCAGTATTTATAGCACTATGTTCTTAGCACATCAAGAATCTATTCTAAGTAAAATAAAGGTCATGTTATTATTCAGAGACTCTATATTAGAGAAAATATTCACAAAGTTTCATGCAGATTTACCATTATCTGAAAATAAACTTACTTAATATTAAATTTACTCCTGGTCAAAATAATGGTTTAGTATTAACTCAAATAGTAAACCATATGTGTCTATTAAGCAATTATGTTTTCTATCTTTTTCCATTTATGAGAACTCATGAAGAATATACCTCTATAATTTCTCCAATTTAGTCATCCTACATTGCAAACTATGTGAAAGCACATACAGATTGAGGATGGGGAGAAGCCTAAGAGATGAGTTTCCAAGTAAGTGAAGACTTGGATATCCCTCTCTTCATATGAACGATGCCATTGGTCGGTTTTGAAAAACTATTCCCATGTATTCCACAAGTATGAGATTGCAATTAAAGAGTAAGATCAAATTAACCCAAGAAAGGATCAATTTTTTTCACCAGAAAATTTCCCCAGTAAAACAAACTTATGAACACTAATCTGCTTTGTTTCAGAAAACAAAAATAGCATTTACCAAGTTAAAGTGTATGCTAGTGTACCAACATTGGCAGGTTTCCTATTCTAGGGATAACCTGAATTTGCCAAAACATCGTACAGACAAATGTTGAGGTGAGTAGAAAACAGACTTCACCTAAACACTAATTTTCAAAAGACAAATCTCTTTGGTTCATTATGTTATGGCCTTCCAGTATAGATTCACAAAATCACTGTGTCAGAGACAGTTGTTTTTAAGAGACCCTATCTTCCTATTTTCCTTTACTGCCATGGTTCCTATTAAATAAACACTGTAGTCACATATAACCAATTTTAAAGGGAATCTTAATCTGAAAGAAAATATAGCCATCAAGGAGATCAGACATGGCCTGGCTTTTATAACCAAAGTTCATTTCATTTCTACTTTCCTTTTCCTTGCATTTCATTATAATGCTGATTTAATGAACCTACCAATTGTAGAGAATAAGTATTGTTAAAGTGGCACATTTAGTGCAACTCTAGAAGGTTCTATTTACTTGGCATTTTTATTTATTTATTTATTTACTTGGCATTCTAAAATTATCAATACTTGGCATTCTAAAATTATCAATTTATTTACTTGGCATTCTAAAATTATCAATACATTTCAAGTCACTTTTTTTTAAACCACAAGAGGCTCTTCAAGATAATAGCAATTTGAATCATAAATAAAATTAATGAACCACATAATTTTGGAAGTGCTAATTTAGTTTTCCTTTCCTGTAGGAGGAAAAGATAAAAAGTCAGTAAGTCAAAGCTCATTACTTTGTAACTACAAACATGGAGGGGAATACATTAAGTTCGACTTGATATAGTATCTTGAGAAACAAATTAGAAGATCCGAACACTTATTCTTATACCTCCAAATGCTATTTAAACACATCACCGAAACAACCAAAAACAAAGTCACCTATCACCACAATAGAGATTAAACCCCAAAATGACTATTTTAAAACTCCTTCCACAGCTAATTCACCTAGAATCAGTTAGACCTTTTGATAAAGCAGTCATTTCAGACTCTCAACTGGGGGAGGCTGATCATACCTGGAAACAGCTAATGGCACAATGACAATTTAACACACAGGGCACCGTGTATTCTTCAGTTCCCTGGGCATTTTACACTTGACCTCTGCATTTAGTTTCTAAATCACAGCTGGGTGCGCCAAACACTGTGGACACCTCCAAGTACCCTCTTACCATGTATGAGCCACAGTGAAGCGGCGACGCTGCCGGATGCTCTTATTCACCAGCAACTTTCTGAAAAAGCACGGTGAGTTCCTGGGAGAACTGCGTGGAGAAATTTTAGGAGACGTGGGTCTGTTTCCCGGTAGTCTCGGAAGCTCAAGTTCTAAATGCATTTGCTCCTTGAAAGTCTTGATGCAAACCTCAGATTCCGAAACAGTAAGTTCCTTGGAAGAATTTTTTGCAGTCATGTCTCAGATGAAGAACTACCTTTCTCCCTCCAAGACGAAACCGTCGCACATAGCCCAGGACCCGGCGGCAGGTGAGGAGACAGTTGCGAAGTCTGCAAACTATTTCCAGCAGCTCGGCAGCCGCGGGGAGCGCAGGAGCAGCATACTCAAAAGAACGGCAAGTGAGCCTGTCACAGGGAGCTTTATCAGCCTGCCTGTGCCTCTCGCTGCGCCAAAGTGCTTCCTATGTCAGTAGCCTCCTTGTGGATGAGGTTTGTCTGCAAGCTACACACTGACACTCACTGAATTCATTCAGCTGAATATATCAACTCATGAAATATTCATAAGGGCTTCTGATAAATCCTTTATGTGCGTTTAAAAAAAAAAAATCTTATCAAACCAGCTGGCTTCGCGACCGGAAAGTAAGCAAAACCTGATCCACTCGTTTCTGGTTCGACACAAAGGGAAGAGCAGAGTCTGGTCGGCATGTGAGATGTGCAAAGTCTTCATTCAGAATTCTCCTGCTATGTAAAGCACCCAACAGGGGCTCCGCCTACCAAATGCTTATTGGCCCCGGATTATTTAAACAATTGTTCTCCGCTTCCCCACAACAACCCTCCCCATGGATCAGCTTTGCACAAAATTGGGGAAACTGCTGGTCTCATCTGGGTGAAAATTGATTAAATCAGGGGCTGTCCAAAAGCCCAGCTGATGCAGCCTCCCGAATTTCATTTTTTAATGAAAGAGCTGTTTGATGAAGTTTTTTCTTCCTTTCCCTTTTTCAGAAGATCCCAAACCGCATCAATATTAAAAAAAAATTTTTTTTTAAATGTCAGCGAACAAGAAAACATTGGATTTGGTTCATCCCTCCAAGGAATTTAAAGTCTAATCTTGATTCCTATAAACAGTTCCCTTATTCTTCTGTGTAAGCTCAGTATTCAGGGATTGTCTAAAGGTGAAAAGTCACTTCTGAAAGCCAAGTTTCCCAGAACAAAACCAGGGGTAACTGGCAAAATGAAAACTTAAAATGCAAAGTCCACACTTTCGTGTGCAGGTCCAGGATATGATATCTTCTGGAGGCTGGAAGGTTATTTATCTGTTTCTGTATGTTATGTTCCCAAGAGCACACAAGGAGGGGTAGTCAGAAATGTCTCTAGTTCCAAAGCAGATCACCTTTGTCCTATCAACTGCTTCTGGGCCAGTCTCATCTCCCACAAACTTGACAGGAGCAAGGGACAGCCTTTTGTCCGGAGTGACATTCAAGGAATGATTCACAGTCAGACTTCAGACTTCAGGAGACAGACACATCACTTTCCTCTGAGGTGTGAGAACTTTCACTTTTAGAAAGTCACTCCCATATATCTTATACGCTGAGTGTCTAGAAGGCAGACAATGACCTTTGTGTGAAAGAGGCCCTCAGACCAACCCTTGAAGGAAAGGTTCAGTCACCCATAATAGAACGGGTATAAACTCGGCTTACAGATCTTATCTTAGAAAGCTATCACTAGTTTAATAGGAACTAAAAATAAACCATGGGCCAAAGTCAAGTCATGGGATTTGGGATTTAGAATGAAACCTAGTGATTACCTCGTTCAGCTCCTCATTTCAAATATTAGCAACAGATCAAGAGAACCTCAGAGAATTATCCAAAGTCTTGTCCAAAGCTAAAGGAGTTCTGAAACTGAAACCCAGGCCTTCAGATCTCCCACCGAAGGCTCTTTCGTGGTATGGAGGCAGAAGTCAAAAGAGTCCTTCTGTCTTTGTGCATTCTTTACGGATTTGTAGACATTTTCAGAGCTCATTTTAGAGTGGATTTTTAACAATATCATGGGAGCAAATACGGTTAGTGCAATTATTCATTTCATTTTGGAAACAAGGCAACACTTTCTTCCAATAATATGATTTAAAGGTGAGGCATGGCAATATCAGGTACAGCCAATATTTATTTTTTTTATTGAATCACTGTGATAGAGCATTACAAAATTGTTTATGATAGTCTTTCAGTCATATAGTGTTTCAACACCTATCCCTCCACCAGTGTAATTTCCCAGCACCTATGTCCCCAGTTTCCCTCCTACCCCTTCAAGCCACCCACCACCTCAGCTTGCTTATGTGACAGGTACCTCTCCTCTCTCTCTCTCTCTCTCTCTCTCTCTCTCTCTCTCTCTCTTTCTCTCTCTCTCTCTCTCTCATATTTTAGGCTTTATGTTTTGCTATACAGATGCTGAAAAGTAGTCATCTATATCCCTTTACCTGCTTTTAACACCCATTTCTTATCTAGAGTTATCATTTCTAGCTAGTATTGTCATAATGGACCCTTCTCTGTCTTAATACCCTCCATCTCCCATTCTGTTGACCAACCATCGACCAGTCATTGATCTCCTTACCTGTTTTTCCTGGTCTTGGATTTATTTTCATACTGTTTTGTTTTATACACAATATCCACAAATGAATGCAGTCATCTTATATCTGTCTCTCTCCTACTGACTCATTTCACTCAGCATTATACTCTCCAAAGCTATTCATTTATAGGCAAATTTCATGACTTCTCTTTTCCTTACATCTGTGTAGTATTCCATTGTGTAGATGTACCATAGTTTCTCTTTTCATCCTTCTTTCTGACACTCGGGTTGTTTCCAGATTCTGGCTATTGTGAATAGTGCTGTAATGAATGTAGGAGTGCAGATAGTGTTTCTCTGGTGTGTTTTTGGTGCCCCAGGATATATTCCCAGAAGTGGTATTGCTGGGTCGAATGGGAGCTCAATTTCTAGTTTTTTGAGGAATATTCATATTGTTTTCCAAAAAAGGCTGGACCAGTCGATATTCCCACCAGCAATGAATGAGGGTCCCTTTCTCCCCACATCCTCACCAGTACTGGTTGTTCTTGTTCTTTTGGATATGTGTCAGTCTCTGTGGTGTGAGATGATATCTCATTGTTGTTTTGATTTGCATATCCCTGATGATTAGTGATGAAGAGCATTTTCACGTGCCTTTTGGTCATTCCAATTTCTTCTTTGAGAAAGTTTCTGTTCATTCTTCTCCCCATTTTTTGATGAGGTTGGGCGTTTTTTTCTTGTAAAATTCTAAGAGTGCCTTGTATATCTTTGATATTAACCTCTTATCAAGTGGGTATGGGGTGAGTAGTTTTTCCAATTACACGGGCTGTCTTTGTATGTTGGTCACTGATTCTTTTGAGTTGTGGAAGCTTCTTAGTTTAATATAGTCCCATTTGTTAATATTTTATTCCACTTACTTGGTTAGCAGTATTTCATCTTTGAAGATGCCTTGAGTTTCAAGTCATGGAGGATTTTTTCCTATGTTTTCTTCCATGTACCTTATGAATTCAGATCTGATGTTGAAGTCTTTAATTCATTTTGATCTTAGTTCTGTGCATGGCATCAGATAGGGTCAGAGTTCATATATATTTGCAAATAGCCACTCTAAATATTGACAGCAATTATGGTTTGTGATACTGATGCTGAAGGTTAACATCTATATCCCTTTTCCTACTTTCAACACTCAGTTCTTATCCAGAGTGATTGTTTCTAACTAGTATCATCATAATGTACCCTCCTCTATCTTAACTACCCTTCATCTCCCAGACCAGTGACCACACAATTACTACCAATATTTAGAGTGGCTATTTGCAAATACATGTTTTGTCAGGCCAGAGATTTAGGTGTAGGGATTGAGGGTTTGGAGCTACCTAGGTATGTGGTGCTGAGGATCACCAGGACCACCCTATAGTGCTTGGGGGATTCCAGATCACATTCATTGATGCTCGGGGTACTATATAAGACTGGGGATTGAACTAGGTTCTTCCACATTCAAGGCATGCATTCCATCCCACCCCTCAACCTGGGTCTCTTGGTCACTTTTCTAGGTTGCCAAAAGATAATCAGCATTGTAGGGATTTCTTTCGACTTTAAATTATAGCAAAGTTCATAACAGATTTAGCTCTATATAAATCAGCATTAAAATAAAAAATGCTATTATAAACCTTCCTATAGAAGCAAAATGGTATCACTGCAATTATTTTCAAATTTTATTGTAAATATTTCTTTTTAATTTTTATGAGTAATATGTCTATACTTGCTGGTTTCTGATTATCAAAGTTTTAGCACATATTTTTCTACAGTGGAATGAAGAGGAAAACAGGTAGAGAATATAGAACCTGTGGATAGACGGGACAGCTCTACTGAGGGATGCCTGGCAGACAAGAAACTGTGCATATTTGAAGAGTGTAAAGTGGGTGGTGAGTATTGATGTTTGTGTCACTCAGGGAGTGGTGCTTACCCACCTGCCCCCTGTCTCTGAGGGTCCTTATGCCTCATCCCTCTCCCCTCCCCCTATATACCTCCCCACATTCCCAAGTAAGCATATCTCTGCCATCTGACATTGAATATTAATGTGTATTTTTCAGAATTTAGTATAAAAAGATAAATAGACTGGAGTGATAGCACAACGGGTAGGGCGTTTGCCTTGCACGCAGCCAACCCGGGTTCAATTCCTCCGTCCCTCTCAGAAAGGAAGCAAGCTACCCAGAGTATCCCGCTTGCATGGCAGAGCCTGGCAAGCTCCCCGGGGCATATTCAATATGCCAAACACAGTAACAAGAAGTCTCACAGTGGAGACATTACGAGTGTCCACTCAAGCAAATTGATGAACAACAGGACAATGCTACAGCGCTACACTGTAAATATAGGTAACATCATAGGTAACACTGCACTTTTTGCTTTACCAAATAGGAAAGCCATTGCCCCAGTAAAAGATGTTTTAATGATAAATAGGAGGAGTCCGAGGATAATCAATGGTGAAGAGAAGTAGACCTCTGGTGGTGTTGGAATTCTGTCTGCATGAAACTTGATCATCCGCTGTCTTGAAAAATCACAGTACCTCAAATAAAATGTATTTTTTAAAACTCAAAATCTTTTACAACAGATAAAAATACTTTGAGAATAATCCTAGAAAATAAAATTCTCAAATATAGAAAGTCTGTTAATATGGAAATTCTACCCAATTCTAGAAATAAATTTAAGAATATCAAAGGCGTTTACATACAAAAATTTAAAGATACGTAGATTATTTTAAAAATATGAATTTGTTACCTCTTAGAAAAGAAAACTGCATGTTTCAGGCAAGTTGATGAAAATTTGCTTCTCACATTAAAATGCCAAAAAAATCTAGACAGCCTATACTTGTGTGTGTGTGTATATATATATATATATATATATATATATATAACTTACTTGTTTTTCATTTTCTCTCTCTAAAATTTCTTCACAAAGCAAAAATAAGGTTTTAATTTTAACTTCAATAATACCAATTCTCATATTATCCCTGTTGGGGTGGAGAGACAGTATAGGGATTAAAGGGCTCATCCTGTATGTGGCCAACCCAAGTTCTATCCCCAGAACCATATACAGTCCCCCAAACAGCACCAAGAGGGATCCCTGAGCACAGAGCTAGTATATAAATAAGATTCCTGATAGCTACATTTAATCAAATAAAAAGAAGTCTATTATAATAAAATATCCTTAAATGATATGGAGAGTTCATAACCAACACCGTTTTATCTTTACATATTATAGACAAATCAAAAACACTAATTTTAAACTAAATTTAAAATAAAGACAAATAGTTAACATACAGCAGAATTACAGTGAAACCATAATGACATTGTTTAAAATATTTTTAAGACATTGTTATCAAATCATAACTTTGTAATTGAATTATTTTAAATGACAATAATTACATTTAATCTATATTTAATTGCCTTCAGACTTTAAAACTTAACCTGGAAATAATTTTGTCTGAACTGAGTGACTAAGTTATAATTAACTGTTGACACAACATAATTTTAAAGACACAAAACTGGAGATTCCAAGCAATAAAATGTTACAACTTGAACTCTGAACACAAAAATAGATACAGTTCATTTTTAATATGATTGGAAAGCTGTACTTCTGAGAAAACAATGCTTATTTAGAAGTTTCTTTTTGCAGAGAAATAGATTCAAGACTATCAATACAATTCACAGGTCTCAACTGCTATTTATTATATTTTTGTTCATTTCACTAAGCAGTTCTCTTTTTATAAACCAACACACCATTTGAGCATAATTATTCAGGTAAAGATAGACAAGTTCTTCCTTCAGACAAGACAGGGCAGTAATAAGTGAATATCAAATACCAGAAAGCGATTATACTTTTTTTTCAGCAAAATATCACACTCACTAAAATGGCAGCTTTTCCCAATTTCTCTATTTCAGTTCTATAACTAGAGAATTATTCTAATACTACTGTAAGAAATATAATATTCAACTGAGTGGGTATAGCATTCTAGCTACCTTAGGAAAAAACAACTAACTGAACACTTTAAGGAATTACAGAATTATAGAAAAGTACCTGATATTTATTGTATATCTCCTGGTTTCCAGATAGTGAATGTTGTATGCATTTTTAATATATTTTTTCCTTTATTTCTCATTACAAACAGATCAGTAAAGTGCTACTGAAATCCTTGTACCATTCCTATAATATTAAGCTGCAAGTTCCTTTAAGGGCTGCACTAAGCCTTATTTATTTCTAGAAAGTAGAACAGAATCTGGCAAGAATAAACAATAAAAATTTGTAGATTGAATGCATATTATTTTTCTATTTTCAGAAAAAAATGGCATACTCTTTAAAGAAGATGAAGCAATAATCAAACCTATGTGCACTCACTCCAATAACAAGAAAAGTTTTGTTTTTGTTTTTTTGCTTTTTGGGTCACACCTGGCGATACACAGGGGTTACTCCTGGCTCCGCACTCAGGAGTTACTCCTGGCGGTGCTCAGGGGACCATATGGGATGCTGGGAATCAAACTCGGGTCGGCTATGTGCAAGGCAAACGCCCTACGTGCTATGCTATCACTTCAGCCCCAACAAAAGTTTATTTTTATGTAAAGGTAAAGCTACCCCAGTGTAATAGGAAAACTTATGCCATGAGTCAGGAAAGGGAATGCATCCCCCAAGAGTGATCTACTTAGTGCTCCCAAGAGTGATCTACTTAGTCAATTAAAATCTGTCTTCATAGAGTCATTGATAATACAGTGGGTAGGGGGTTAGCCTTGCATCATGTGGCTGATCTGAGTTTGATCACATGGACCCCCTACGTCCTTCCAGGAGTGATCCTTGAGCATAGAGCTATGAGTAAGCCCTGAGCACCACTAGGTGTGCCTAATAATAATAACAATATAGATGCTGGTCACGTAATGAGATTACGTAATGAGATAATAATATATGAAATAATAAATGAGATTACGTAATGAGATAATAATAACAATATAGATGTTGGTCACGTAATGAGATTTAAAGATTTAAAGACGACCCTGGACTAGAGCGGTTACCGACTGGATTCCACGGGATGTCAAAAGACCGCGTGGCCGCCCACCTTCCAGATGGTCAGACTTCTTCGTCAAGATCATGAACGATCGGTTTGAGGCCCTTCATGTTCCCGGAGCGAACAGATGCCATTGGGCTACACTAGCACGCGACAGGGACAAATGGAGACGTTACTGGCGCCCGCTCGAGCAAATCGACGACTAACGGGAAGTTAAGTGATTAAGTGAGTGATGCACTGTAACACTGCACTGTCCTGCCGTTGTTCATCGATTTGCTGGAGTGGGCCCAGTAATGTCTCCATTGTGAGACTTGTTGTTACTGTGTTTGGCATATCAAATACGTCACGGGTAGCTTGCCAGGCTCTGCCGTGCAGGCAAGATACTCTCAGTAGCTTGCCGGGCTCTCCGAGAGGGATGGAGGAATCGAACCCGGCTCAGCTGAGCTGGCCGCAAACACCCTACTGCTATGCTATTGCTCCAGCCCAATAAAATAGATGAACATTTTTAAAAGTCTCTCTTCTCAAGTACTAAATTCCTGGAATCTGAGGCTATTTAACATTTTGTCTTTGTAAGGTTTAAATGATTCTTTATAAGATTTCCTTTCTTCTATCTGACATTAATTCTTCATCCTTAGTAAAGTGGAGCTCCTGAATCCTAGGAAGATAATGGAAGCTTGTACTCAACTTACTTTGATACTTGAGCATGATGCAGAAAAGTCTGTCAGTATAACCTTGTGTCATAGCCAGAGAAAAAAGTGAAAGCCCTGTGATGCTCTCAAAGGTCCTTGCTGAGTCTAATCTTGCCCTGGTTTTCCCTCATTGACTTCCTTTCTGCTCACTAAGTCATGAAAGTTTCTTATCCCTCAGATATCTGCATGACTTGTTGCCTCAATTTCTTGTAAGGTTTCTCAAAATAACATTCACTTGATTACCCTAATTACTTTATTTATTTCCCCCATTCTGCTTTCTTTTTTTCATCATAGGACTTGCCATCATATAAAACAATAATCATAAGTATTTGGTTTTCATCTGATTACACTCTGTGGACTGTAAGTTTCACCAGGGAAGAGACTTTATTTATCTTATATCCCCCAAATGTGCATGCCATTTATTAGAGATTTGCAAAAATGTTTGTTGAGTGAATAAATGAAAGATTGTTTCAGTGCAGATTAAGATGAAGGCCTCAGACAAAACAGAGTTAAACTGGGTTAGAGAGTTGGTACAGGAATTTGTTTCAATTCCGGGCACCCTACATGGTTCCCCGAGCACTTCCAGATGTGATACCATAGCACACATGTATGAGCCCCAAGCACAGTTGTGGGTGGGGCCAGAAATAAAAACAAAAGAGAAAACAATGGCTGAAATTGGGCCAAAGATCAATATTTAACAGACAACTCGCCTTGTCCCAAAATCTAAGGACAAAGATCACTTATACTTAGTTCACAGTTCTTCAAGAGTCTAAGCTTCACATTGTTTAGATTTTTAGATAAGCTGGAGTCTCAGGGGACCAGCCCATGAGAGGATTCATCCATTCATTCATTCATCATCCTGTTAATCATCGATTGCCTCGAGCAGGCCCCAGTAACGTCTCTTTCATCCTAGCCTTGAGATTATATTCAAGGCTTTTTAGGAGAATGAGACCCATCATTGTTACTGGTATTTGGCATATTTGGTGCGCCACGGGGAGTTTGCCAGACTCTGCCCTGTGGGCAGGCTACATTCGATAGCCTGCAAGTTTGTCCAGAGTAGGAATGAGATAATGAGATATCATAAAAAGATGTTCAGATAAGATGTCGAGCGGGAGCTGCATTTTGTAGTCTCTGAGTCTTGGCCGCTGATGGGATTACACGGCGCCCGGGGGCCAGGTGGTGGGTGTGACCCCCGCCTACTGGAATTTGGAGGATCTGGGTGGAGGATGCTCGACTCCAATTCGAGTAGGCTTGGAGATCTCGGCCCCGGAACCCGCGTGGCTTTGTCCCTCTGCCAGTACCTTCATGTGTGCGGAGAGTGGTCTCAGCATGGTGGTGGCTGGTCCTGGAGGTCTTCGGCTGCCGGAGCCCCGGTCGGGGCGGGGAGGAAAGCTCGACCCGCTCCCCTCCAAGGGACCCCAGCAAGGAACAGCCAGGCGCAGGGGCAAGACTCAAAGACTACAAAATGCAGCTCCCGGACGAGACCAGTGCAGTCAGTCTCCTGCCCCTGCGCCTGGCTGTTCCTCGCCGGGGTCCCTTGGAGGGGAGCGGGTTGAGCTTTCCTCCCCGCCCCGACCAGGGCTACGGCAGCCGAAGACCTCCAGGACCAGCCACCACCATGCTGAGACCACTCTCCGCACACATGAAGGTACTGGCAGAGGGACAAAGCCACGCGGGTTCCGGGGCCGAGATCTCCAAGCCTACTCGAATTGGAGTCGAGCATCCTCCACCCAGATCCTCCAAATTCCAGTAGGCGGGGGTCACACCCACCACCTGGCCCCCGGGCGCCGTGTAATCCCATCATGAGAGGATGATGCTATTCTTTCTGGAACCCAGTGGGTGCAGACCACCATTTCTCCCTCATGTAAAAAACATTCATAAATAACTATGAATTACAAAGTCATTTATGATTTAGTTTCGAGTTATTCATGCTTCAGTTTGAAGTTATTCATGATGTGGCTTCAGGTGTACAATGTTTCAACACCAATGCCTTCACTAGTCTCACTTCTACAAACCCCTCCTTGTGATGGCCTAGACAAAATGGCTGCTTGGAGGAGTTGCTATTTTTCAACTGGAAGGCAAAATTATTGATAAAAAAGTTCTTCCTGGACAGTTACTGTCTCTATTTGATTGGCCCTGGGGTAACAGAGAAACTGAACCTTTCACAATTACAAAACCACCTCTCTCAAACTGGAGGAAGAGCTAGGAAGTTATTGAGTAGCAGTAAGGCTTTCACAATATTGTTTGTTCTTTTATGTGGTTTTCCCTGGCTCAAACTATCCTTCTCTACTCTCTCTGCCAAGAATACACCATCTCTCTGTATTGCTTAATTCAAATAAAGGCTCTTTGGTGGGATCTTCCCTACCACCCTTGGCAGTCAGCCATTCATCCCATATTCTCACCAGCACTGGTTTCATTTCTCAGAATGTTCACTGCCCTACGTATATTCATTTGTCTCTGACTTCAACTAACCTAGGTGCTCCCTGGGGCCAGGGACTTTGCATGAATTCTTTTTTTAAAGTAATTTTTAATTGAGATTCTGCGGTTGTCAGTGGTATTGATTGATAATGGTTTTTCATGCACGTAATTCCAACACCACACCCATTTCCAATGTAGCCCTTCCCTTTCTCAAGTACTCAAGCAACCTGCCCTCCCCACACCTCCAAATTCAATTGTGGGGATCTGTTATCCCATTCCCTTTTGTCTTTGGATCTTTGTTGCTAACATGCTGTGTATCTTTACATTCCACTTATGAAAGAGATCATTCTGTATCTGTCCCTTTTCTTCTGACTTCCTTTACTCAGCATGATATCCTTCTGTTCCACCCATACTGCTGCAAATTGCATGATTTTGTTCTTTCTTGGAGTTGTATGACATTTCACTGTGTATATATATTCTTTATATATACTCCATCTTTATAAATCCAGACCCTAATATTGCATTTTGGCTGATTAATATTCAGTAATTGAAAAACATGAATCAAAAATGACGTCAGCATCCCAAATCCTGTTAGCCTCCAAGTTTTTTTCTATGTTCTTGAGAGCTAAACTAGTGCATATTTTAATTTTTTTGTACTTCAGTTTAGCAAGATTTCCAAAATGAAGGTCCTAAATCCTATTTGCTTAATTATGTTTACCATTTTAATTAGCATTTCTTTGTTCTTTAAAGAATAATATTATTCATCTTCTCACTACAGCCTAAAGCAGAAGACCTCAGTGTTACAACCACTATTCATTAAGATGCACAGGTAAGACAGGCTTACTAGGTCCTCTCCCTGCACTGTGTTCTGGTTTCAGCAGAGTAATTAGGTGTTTCTTTGAGGAGGCACTTTCTGTGAAGGTAAATTACATAGATAAAAATACTAAGGAAGTTCTTCTCTTTGTTTCAGAGGTCATTGTTAACATTGGGATATATTAGCAAGGATGATTCAGACACCTCAATGCAATAGAAAAACTGTGCTCATGGTAGGTGTTTTAAAACTGCATTAAAAAGAGGTATTCAAGTTCCCAATGATAATACTAACCTGTCAGCAAATTACCTAAAAGGGTGATTTCAAGTGAATAGGATAATAGGAACATATATGTTAGAAACAAAGGCACATTGAGGAAAACCTCTTTTCTTGAAAATGAGATTTTATCTTTTCATTATTTTCAACCTTGTCAGCAGTCTGCTGGGATTTATATAAGAAAAACTGGTATAGTCTTAATCTACTGTTAGAAATTGAAATGTAAATAATTATCTCTGTAAAACCAATTAACTATGATAGCACAGAGATCATAGAAAGAGTACTGCACACATGAAAAATAAGTCAAAATTCAGTTACTCCTAAAAAGAGGTTAGTGTTTAGGGATGCATTTTCTGTTTAAGTTTGCATGCTGTTTTATAAGAAACTGGGATGGAGCGATAGCACAGCAGGTAGGGCGTTTGCCTTGCACACAGCCAATCTGGGTTCAATTCCTCTGCCCCTCTCAAAAAGCCTGGCAAACTACTGAGAGTATCCCGGCCACACGGCGAGCCTGGCAAGATCCCCATGATGTACTCGATATGCCAAAAATAGTAACAACAAGTCTCACAATGGAGACATTACTGGTGCCTGCTCAAGCAAATCGATGAACAACGGGAGGACAAGTGCTACTGTGCTTTATAGAAATCATATTTTAGAAGTTAATATTTTGATAGTATGAATCTGAGAATAGCACAGACTACAACTCAATACAGAAAGCACTGCCCTTTTTTTTTTGGATGCGCGTGGCGGCAAGATGACGGTGCAGATTTCCAAGAAGAGAAAGTTTGTAGCTGATGGCAATAGAGAAAAAGATTCCAAAATATTAGTGGGTTCAACTAAAATCAATTTACTTAATTTCAAGGTTTGTTCACTCACTACATAGTCTGTTCATGTTAATTCCGTTTGAATTGAAAATTTTTAAAAATTCAATAACAACAACTATACTGGTTTTTGAATTATAGTGAAGAAATGAGAACTTCTTTCTCAAGAACTGGATAAAGTTCCAGAATAAAGAAAGGAACTCAAGGGGCCAGAGTGATAGAACAGCAGGTAGGATGTTTGCCTTGTTGACTCAGGTTGGATGCCTGGCATATGGTCCCCCAAGCACCACCAGGACTAATTCATGAGTGCAGAGCCAGGAAAGTGACCCCTGAGAAGACCCAAAAAAAGAAAAAGAAAAAGAAAGAAACTCAAGATTTACATGATAAAAGTATTTGTATACTCACAACTCCAATATTAACCAAAATTCAACAAATGAATGCAGTATGCTCAGCTTTCTAGCAAAGACTTTTAATAAAATATAAATATTTGTAAAGATCCCTTAGTTACTCTTTTGTCTCTTCTGTTAAATTTTAATTTTATCATATTGACCCTTCTTAGTGCATTATTACATGAAACAATATATAACATGGATTTATGTATATAGACACAATCAGAATAAGAAACAGGTCCATGATCCCCTAAAATTCTTTTGCATTCTATCCTTATAGCCATGACTTCCTCCCAACCCTATATTCCTAGATCTCCCCAAGTTATTCTCCATAGGTACAGTTTTTTCTTTTTAAAATAAAATATACAATAAATGTAAAGAAAATATATAATGCCATAAATAAAATTATATAGTTCTCAATAATTTGAGATCAACTTGTTCTTCTAAGCTAAATGTCATTGGTTTAGTCAAGAGGTTAGATTTATTAATAGTACATTTCTTTTTAGTACTGAAAGTATTCCATTATATGGATGCAACACAATTTATTAATTCATTCATGCACCGAAGGAACTTTGGGCTGTTTCTTGGTTGAGGCATTATAAATAGAACTGTTATAAATATCTGTGTTGATCTTTCTGAAAATATGTGCTATGCTACCATTCCGCTCTGAAAAATAAATAAGAATAGGACTACTATCAAATGGTAGATGTATGTTCATCTTTTGTTTGTTTTTTTTTCTTTTCATTTGGAGACCACACCCTTGACAGTGCTCAGGGACCATATGTGGTGTGGAGGGTCCCAACCCAAAGTTGTTCATATGCAAGGCAAGTGCCTTAACCCCTATACTGTCTCTTCCATTCTATGTGATTATCCTTATAGCAAAATATTCATCAGTTCTCCCAGAATAATTACATCATTTCACATATCTTTTCGAACTCAAGTTTCAGTTAATCCACAGACCCAAAAAACCTTCTTGTTTTCATCATTTCATAATCTCAGCCATTCTAAATAGAAGGGAGTGGCATGTTATTTTCTTATGATGTATTTCCTCATGGGAGTACTTTGTTAACTTTTCTCATGACCAATATTGATTAACTTCTCATGGGTTTATTTGCCATTTGAAGATTCTCTTTCGTAAAGAGTTTAAGTATCTAGGGCTGGAGCAATAGCACAGCAGGTAGGGCGTTTGCTTTGCACGCAACTGACCCGGGTTCAATTCCCAGCATCCCATATGGTCCCCCGAGCACCACCAGGAGTAATTCCTGAGTGCAGAACCAGGAGTAACCCCTGTGCACTGCCAGGTGTGACTTTAAAAAAAGCAAAAGAAAAAGGAAAAAAAAAGAGTTTAAGGATCTCAAAAATTTGAAAAAGATTGCGTTTTTTCTTCTCTAACAATTGAGTCTTATTCCTCAATCTTGCCATTAACACTTACTTTAGAGACTTCTCCAACAGCTGAACTATACATTCTTCCCAAAAGGTAAAATCATTTCAATAGGTTAAAAAAAATAGAATGTGGTCACATACCTCTTACCTGGAGCTAGAAAATTTATAGAATGACTTCAGTTAACAAATGAGAAATTTTCACATGAACCTTATAGATATTTTAACCCATTTTAAATCTTTATACCTATTACTTTATCCATACCCTTCTCAAGACTTTCAATGTTTATTATTATCTTTTATTTCAGGGAGAGAGGACACACACTGCAATACTCAGGGCTTACTCCAGGCTCTGTGTTCACAGTTTATTCCTGGTGGACTGGGAGGACCATATGGGGTACAGGGATTGAACTTGGCCAGAAAACTTATATGCAAGACAAACATCCCACCTGCTCTTCTATTGCTCCAGAGCCTATATGCTAGTTCTTTAACTCTACTGTTTCTTTGCTTTGCCAGGACTGGTATGTATCCTGGACTAGCCAGTCATTTCCTCATTATTAATTTAAGCTCATTATTAATTTAATTAGTCCTGCACTGGTATGTTGTGCCATTACTGAGTAACAGAATGTTTTATTCATTTATATCAATAAATGGCTGGAGTGATAGCACAGTGGGTAGGGCGTTTGCCTTGCACACAGCCAACATGGCTGACCCGAGTTCGATTCCTCTGCCTTCTCAGAGAGCCCAGCAAGCTACCGAGAGTATCTCGCCCGTATGACAAAGCTGGCAAGCTACCCGTGACGTATTCTATATGCCAAACACAGTAATAAGTTTCACAATGTTACTGGGCCTGCTCAAGCAAAAATCGATGAACAATGGGAGGACAGTGACAGTGATATCAAAAAAAAGAAGAGCCCACAAGAAACCATTCTAAGTGACTTCCAATGTTTCTCTTATTCTAGTGACTTTCCCTTTCTGCCATTGCCAGGTGTAGCACCATGAACAGTTGTAAAAAAAAAAAAAAAAACCTGATATTTCAATGAACTCTTTGTCTTTTTCTATATTCAGTGAGCTCACACATTATTCCAAGATATGCATGCATACTGAAAATGTATCATGTGCCAATAATATGATCTTTCATTTTTTGGTAAACCTGGATTAAGACTTTTATCTGTTATAAACAGAAAACTGTAATTATGAAAAGGTTGGTGTGATTCTCTATGTTCCAATAAATTTTCAATGATTTTCAAGTGACTTTTGTTTTCCAATTCTGAATCTTTATTCTCTATATAATCAACATGTCTATAGTAACATATGCATTTACTATTAGAGAAAGTTTCAGCATAAGCAGAATTATGATTTTTCTTTGTATTTGGGAAGTAAAGACTATAATTTATTCTTTATAAGTTGACCTCTTTACTAAAATTGTTGCACAAGTGAAGTGTTCTATGCATGCCAAATGAAACAACCCAGCAATATGAATTGACAGTCTCTGTTCACTTACTGGTTTTAGTTCAATTTCAGATCTTAGTCAGATACTGTGCTAGTCTGGGGAATTGCAATGAATAAGCTAGACCTATTATCTGCCCCCATGTTATTCAATGACACAACTATCCAGTTTAATTCTAATCATAATTCTAAATTTATCTCCTTATTCACCTGATCACCCTTTGAAGAGGATCAAAACCAGGCTCTTTTCTGTTTCCCTCAATTCTTGGCTTTTCTCTATTTTATAGAGAACTGTCCTCAGCATGAATGTTCTATGAGATAAAATAATGAGGTATTCTGGGCCAGGATCTTCTGAGTTCTGATTCTCTTAGTCTATCCTGACAAAGCACAGACCTAATCTTTGCTGATAATTTAGCCTGTAGTTTTTTTTCTATATTGAGTATAGACCATTGATTCAGTACTCCATCCCAACCAAAATAAACAAGCAAGAAAACCAAAGCTTTGCCTCATCTTTCCTTGAATATTAACTGGGATATGTGAGATTCTGTCCAAGTTTAATAGAAAATGGCAAGTAATTTTTCCTTCTATTAAACCCAAATCTGACTCCCAGGAGTGTTCTCCCTGTGCTTCTACTTGTGTCAACTGGCATAATAGTTAGTGAGTCATCTGAGAGGCCTTCAAACATATCACCTCTGTGACTAATTTTATTACTATCATAGAGAACTATTGCTCTTTCAAACCATTCTGTATCAAACACAGATTAGATAACTTTGGAGAACACATTGGCCCTCAGACATATATAACAGAATAAAAGCAAGGATATTTCCTTGCTAGGGCTGCCATAACAAAATCTCACAGGGTAAGTGGTTTAAATAGAAATTTATCACCTCATAGTTCTCAGGGCAAAAGTACAACATGACTGTGTCAGCAGGGTTAGTTTCCTCTGAAAGCTGTCAAGGAAGAATCTGCTGAGAGTCACTCCCCCTGGCTTGTGGCTTTCTCCCTCTACTTCACAACACCTCTCCTCCATAGATTTCTCTATATTCCAATTTTCCCTTTTTATAAGAATACCTGTTCCAAGCTCCGGGTAAGTCTCATGATGGAGACGTTACTGGGTCCGCTCGAGCAAATCGATGAACAACGGGAGGACCGTGACCCTGATAAGAATACCAGTCCCTTAGAATTAGAATACACCTTCATGCCCTTATTTTAACTTGATCCTCTCTTTAAAGATCCTCCATCCAACTAAGGTCACATTCTGGGATGTTGGAGGCTAGGTTTTCAAAATACAAATAGTGGCTCGGTACATAAATCAACCCATAATTTATTGTCATCTTGTTCCTCAAAACCTATACCATTTTAACATGTAAAATTCATTCACCCCTCTTAATGTCACCAAAAATCTTAATCATTTCAGCACTGATTCTGGAGTCCAAAAATCTCACTTAAATCATCTGAACTCCTGGAGAGATAGCTCAACAGACCTGAGTATATGTTTTGCATGTTTGAGCCCCTAACTCAATTTCTGACATTGAATGATCTCTTCTCCACTATTAAGACTGTCTCCTGAGCACTGACTCAGGAGTGACCCCAGAGCCCTTCCAGGTGTAGATCCATAAACCAACAAAAAATATCCTCCAAATTCTACACAATGGAGTACTATGTAGAGGTTAGAAAAGATGAAGTCATGAAATTTACATACAAGTGGTACAATATGGAAAGTATCATGCTAAGCGAAATGAGTCAGAAAGAGAGGGATAGACATAGAAAGATTGCATTCATCTGGGGGATATAAAGTAACAAAGTATGAGATTAATACCCAAGAATAGCTGAGATCAGCACCAGGAGGATTACTCCATAACTTAGAGGCCAGCCGGGTATCCTAGAGGAAAGGGCAGTTCAGATAGAGAAGGGAGCACCAAATAAAGGGTGTTTGGAGGATCCTCCCAGGAGGGGAGATGCATGTCAAAAGTAGACTATGGACTGAACATGTTTGCCACTCAATGCCTGTTTTGCAGGCCACAACACCCAAAAGGAGAGAGAGAACACAGGGGATTGCTGTGCCACAGAGACAGGGGGGGATAGGGGGATGGGTGTGGGGGGATATTATCCATGATGGTGGAAAATGGGCACTGGTGGAGGGATGGGTATCTGATCATTGTATAATCGAAACCCAAGCACAAAAAAATTGTAAATCTACAACTGTAAAAAAAAAAAAAAGAATGTGAAAAAAAAAAATATCCTCCAAATTGGTGATGAAAAATTTGACGCAAGATTTGTCTAGGCACAAAGTTTTTCTCCATCTGTGAATCAAAGTAGTCAGACAACAATGTTAAGGCCTGGTACAGATATCCACATGTATTCCAAACAGAATAAATAAGAAGGTGAAAAGAAGCCATGTTTCTTAAGCAAGTGAGAAATCTACTAGCACAAATTCTACGAGAACTTGAAGCTTGAGAACAATCCCACTTGGCTCAATGCTCTGTCTTCTGGGACCAATGGAGTAAGAGGCCACCCTAATTTCTGACCAGGGAACATTCTGCCCAGTGGAGCTATGATGATCCCAACCTCAGTTCCTGCCTTTTGCTCACATGGTTCACTAGATCCGTGAATTACATGACTAATTTCTTTGTACTTTTCCAGCTACAACCTTGATGTTCTCTCCAAATATATCTTCCTTTATTTCTTATTCTATTTTCAGTATATGAATAGACAGAATTTTCCAAATCTTCAAGTCTTGATTGCTTTTTGATTAACAATTCCTTCTTCAGTTATCTCTCATCTTGCATTTTACATCAGCAAAAAGGAGCAACAAGTTATCCCTTCCACACTGCTTTAGAAATCTACTCACATCTAAAACTATCTCTTGCAATTTCAACTTTCCATCCACAGTAACATCTAGATATCAATTCAACCAAGTTCTTTGCCACTCTATAACAAGTACAAGTATCATTCCTCGCCAGCATCCAATCATATGTTGATTTCCATCACAGAGGAAACTTGGGCATTCATTTTCTTCTATCAAGTCTCTGCATGGCACTAGAGTCACTTTTCCCATCTGTCAAAACTCTCCTACTCTACCTCAAAATCAATTCTAAAGACACTTCCACGTTTTCAGTATTTTTCTACAGTAATACTGCACTGTACGGGACAGTATTTCTTTTCTTGGACTGCTGTAAGAAAATACCATAGGGGCCAGTGCGGTAGATAGTTCAGCAGTACTATCTGGGATTCTGTCCCTGAGCCATACAAGGGTGATACCTGAACACAGAGCCAGGAGTAAGCCCTGACACTCATAGGTGTTGCCCAGAAATCAAAAAATAAAAGAGAATTGGGGCTGGAGGGATAGCACAGCGGGTAAAGTGTTTGCCTTGCACGCAGCCAACATGGCAGACCCAGGTTCGATTCCCAGCATCCGATATGGTCCCCCGAGCACCACCAGGAGTAATTCCTGATTGCACGAGCAGCAGTAACCCCTGAGCATCGCCGGGTGTGACCCAAAAAGCAAAAAAAAAAAGAGAGAATTAAAGTTAAAAAAAAATGAACAGCAGTACAACAGCATGTATTTATTGGTCATCGTTCTAGAGGTTAAAAGATCAAAATCAAGGTGTCAGGAGAGTTGATTCCATCTAAGGATTTTTGAAAGAAGAATCTTCCCTAGTTCTCTTTTGAGCGACTTGCATGTAGTACAGAAGAGGGCACACAGAAGAGAACTTATAATATACAATAAATGTTAGTTATTAAGAGATTATATGTGTGAGGTACTTGGTCTACAGGTTTTATTTAAACTTAACAATGCCCTCTGGAAATATATTATCAACCCTTTCCAGTTGAAGAAACTAAGTAACTTAGAGTTTGAATGAATTTCCCAAGGTCATTATGCAGATAGGGGTTTAGACACAGAACCACTGAACTTCAAAGCTTAAGCTTTAATCTACCATTCCCAATTTAAAAAAATTAGAAATATATGAATATGCCCTAAAAGAACACCATCCACCGAAAAAGAGCCTTATAATAGTAGTTATGTACTATCTACTAGGAGTGCCTCCAAGTGACATCGTTGAGGATTAGAGAATAGATTTGAATATGGAAAATAAAAGTATTAGTTTAACCCAGGCAGCAACAGATTTCACTGATCTTTTTTTTTAAATAACTCTAAATGTCCACTTCTCTGTTTTAATTCAATCTTGGAAAAGATACTGTCTAGACAGAGTTTTGCATATTCATTAATTTGCAAATCAAAGTTAGAACTTATTTGACCTTTATGGGTTGTAAAACAAGTTGAAAATTCTTCCTGTTCTTTCTGATATGAAATGTTTCTGATGCAAATATCTTTCTTGGTTTTATTTTTAGACTATTTTGGCTGCTTATAGATATTCCTGAGACTTATGTTTTGGGATTTCTGGGTTAGAATCTGAATTCTCTTGACTCTCAATACTGTGAATAGTATTTGTTATAAAATTGGTACTAATTTTGCAGGTTCTAGGTTAATTTCACACTATTTTATACTATTGTCACTGTCACTGTTTTCCCATTGTTCATCGATTTGCTCGAGCGGGCCCAGTAACATTGTGAGACTTGTTACTGTGTTTGGCATATCGAATATGTCATGGGTAGCTTGCCAGGCTTTGCTTTGCGGGCGAGATACACTCGGTAGCTTGCCGGGCTCTCTGAGAGGGGCAGAGGAATCGAATTCGGGTCGGCCATGTTGGCTGTGTGCAAGGCAAGTACCCTACCCACTGTGTTATCCCTACAGCCCATTTTATACTATTATAATATTATAATAATGTTATACTATTTAACTTAAGCTACATTAACTATAACCAATATTTTCATATTGCTCTGACTACCTTAGAAATTTTAGAGGTAGGAAACCAAATTATTTTATTTGGTAGGTTAATTTTGCTTTATTTTCTTGGTTTTAAGGTCACAACCAGCAATGATTGGGACTTAATCCTGGCTTTGTGCTCAGCATTCACTTCTGGTGGGCTCAAAGGACCATTAAGGGATGCCAGGGATTAAACCCTGGATGACAGTATGCCATGCAAGCCCCTCAATGATCTAAATACTTTTATCATGTAAAATTTGAGTGTTTTTCTTAATTCTACAAATTCTTCTCATTTATGGGGGGGGAAGAGTCACACCCAGCAATGCACAAGGGTTACTCCTGGCTCATGCACTCAGGAATTACTCCTGACAGTGTTCGGAGGACCATATGGGATGCTGGGAATCGAACCCTGGTCGGTTGCATGCAAGGCAAACGCCCTACCCTCAGTGCTATCACTCCAGCCCCTTAGCCAAATTCTTAATGATATTGTTCTTTTAAGTAATAAAATTCCCTCGCTTTTTTCTCTTTTTTTAAATGCATATTTAATTTTCGGTAATAGAATAAAGCAGTACTTCTCAACCCAGAGCCACCAGAATTTCTGCAGGCCTCCAAAATATTTTAAGGGAACCATGGGTGAAAATTGCATAAAATGGGAAGTGGGGGGCAGGAGCAGGCATGAGATGGGACTTGGGACCAATCAGCAACTGAGAGAACAGTGAACCACATAGTTGGAACCAGTAGAAATGAAACATAGTTGGAAGGGAATGACAGTCAGAAAACAAAATTGAGGATCAGTCACATAAGGTGTCTTTGTCACCAACTGACAAAATAAATCTAGGGATTCTTTCATTCCTCCCTCAGTCTGTGCCTCACACCAGTTCAGGCTCAGTTTTCTGAATTTCTGACACATTTCAGGATTGCATTTGGTACAGCATCCACTAAAATCCATACTTACCACTTGCCACACACAGGAGCCAAAATTCTTTCATTTTGAAAATATAAACAGATTCAAAGGATGGCGTATTGAGAACATAAAAATGAGAATCAAATAAAAAGAGAAGGAACGCCCTTGCCCCTTTGTAGCAGGTCATTTTTATTCTCAAATCACACCCTATGATTACAGCTGTACATGCCATCAGGTTGTTTTTTTTTTTTTACAGCTAAGAAAATGTGCCTCTGAAGGCAGAGATCCAAATTTATGAATCGTGACAACAACAGCCGAAGTCTAAAGATAGGCAGTCAAAACAGCATTTTCTGTACATTTTCAGTTGTTCAAAAAGCAGTTAGTGTACATCATGTCTGAAACGTATTGCTTTAACCCTCCAATGGCTCTGCCAGGAGAAAGATTTATGACAGAAAATACCATGGTAAGGATTAATGGCTCTTTTACTTAAGTGAGTATTTTCAAATGCATTACAAATGCATTTTCCAGACATGGGAATAATCTTCCTCAACAAAACGTCCCTGGGAGGTACCTCACTTTACCTCTGCCTGGATGAGTCTCCTCCCTCTGGATACCTTATATTTTCCTCCTGGTTTCCTTCAGGTTATCTTTTTAAGTATCTTCTCCTCCAAGACCTTCTGCCTACTTACCTTCAACAAGACACCCCAAATCCTCCCTTTTCTCTGCCTCCGCTTTGCTCTGCAAACAGATTCATCATTCTCTGATATGGTTCCCCTTGGTCACTCTCTCTAGTCTAACGGTCTCCTAAGGACAAAGGCCTCTACTTGGATTTAGTCCCCTGAATCCAGCACCTCACACAATGCCTGCAATTCAGAGGCTGCTCAGTAAAGAATGGCAATGGGAGACTTGATCCACACAACGGGTGTGTGGAAGAAGGCTGGGTGGGAGGGGTGTTGGGGTCTTTGAGAGAGGGTGATGGGTATGGTGTTGGAAACATGTTTATAAGAAACCATTATTAATAGCATTATAAACCATGGAATAGCAATCGTAAAAACTGTTTTTGAAAGAAAAGAAAGGGAAGGAAGGAGGGAAGGAAGGAGGGAAGGAAGGAGGGAAGGAAGGAGGGAAGGAAGGAAGGGAGGGAGGGAGGGAGGGAGGGAGGGAGGGAGGGAGGGAGGAAGGAAGGAAGGAAAGAAGGAAGGAAGGAAGGAAGGGAGGGAGGGAAGGGAGGGAGGAAGGAAATGAAGGGAAGGAGGGAAAGAGGGAAACAGGAAAAGAAGGAAGGAGGGAGGGAAGGAGGGAAGGAAAGAAGGGAGGGAGGGAATGAAGGGAAGGAGGAAAAGAGGGAAAGGAGGGAAGGAGGGAGGGAGGGACGAGAGGGAGGGAAGGACGGAAGAGAGGGAGGAGGAGGGTGGCAAGGAAGGGAGGAAGGGAGAAAGAAAGAAAGAAAGAAAGAGAGAGAGAGAAAGAAAGAAAGAAAGAAAGAAAGAAAGAAAGAAAGAAAGAAAGAAAGAAAGAAAGATAGATCACAGGAGCTTTATCCCGGTTCCATTTCCATCTACTCAATCGCCTCAGCCAAGTCCTTAAGCAAATTTCTGATCAGCCTGGAGATGGGAAATGACACAGGAGTCAAGACAGACCAAAACCTTGGCTTGAATTTCCCACTCCCAAGGGTCTCTGAGACACTCCGGCTGAGGTGCCATGGCAAATCTGACCGTGCAGACCCTGAGCAACCGTTCCAGGACCTAGTGTGCGGCGGGAACGACTGTTGCTTGTGAGGAGAGGAGAAGCAGACGTGAACTTGTGACCTTCCCCACGAGGAGCTGCACCCGCACCAGGCAGGGTTCGCGCTTTCAGCGAGCACAATGGTAACACTGTGTACCAAGGCATGATTCACAGGAGGAACAGGAGCTCCGCCAAAGGCAGGAAGGCAATCTGTACAGAGTACTAGATGCTGAGAAGGCTTTCTTTTCTTTTCCAAAGGAGAAGGAAGCTGCTGGGGGGGCGGGGAGGCGGTTGGGAGCCGAGCCACAGACAGGACAAACCCCTTCCCTCTGGAGGAAGACCCACAGTGTGAGAGAATCGCTTCTTTTGCTCTGGAGTGTGCTTGCAAGAAGGCGTTCCATTTCAGTCAAGAAATCCTGGTGTCCTTTGAACTTGATTTTCGGTCTCTTTCCCGGCTCAATAAATAGATGGGGGGAGAAATGATGATGATGATAAAAATAAAGAAATTGTACAGATATGACCGAATTAGGTGGCCAAAGGTATTTATTAAAGGGACGATGAGTAATAAGACAGCGAAGAATAGCTATTAAAAAGTCATGTGTTTTTTAAAGGAATGAAATGTCAAAGACAGAGGCCCTTAAAACTGAATAAAAAATGTCTAAATCACTCAGTATTCCAAACATTGAGTTTGTTGTCAAGGAGATTTATGGGAAACAGCATAATTCTCCTTTCAATTCTAAGCTATCATTTAGGCTGTCCAGAAACACTGCAGTATAATTAAGAATTATTTTGCCATAGATAACATTATATTTGCTAAAGAGCACTCTTGATGTCTTTATTAAGATTATTAAACACAAAAACCCAGAAATCTATTGAAAAAAAAATCTGTATGTGAAGATACTTAGGTGAAAACAAATGAAGTCCCTGGTAAACTGAAGTGCAATCAAGTGCAAGAATGGTCTAAGCACATGAATTATTTATCAGGGATCTGTGCTTGGAGATCTAACATATGCCAGCATCTTCATCATCACAGGGCAATTCCTTCCAGCTTTCTGTTTCTCAGTTCCCCTTCTGCCTGTAAGATGTAAACTTTCAGACCCAGTACTCCCTAGGGTAACTTATATAAATTAACAGATCACAATTTGAAATTTAAATGACAGTGTATTTGCAATGCAATCTGGGACATATATTTGGGTCATATATGTAGTGCTTGGTGGATCTAAAAAGTGTTATAGACTTAAGAATGACCACTTTTAAGATTCCTTCAAAAGAGGGAAATCCCAGCCTTGCTTGTACCTCCCCAACATTCATACACATTTCACTGGCAGGCGACCATGTGCTCACTTTCCCAAATGCAAATAATGTAAGCCTTTCTTCTCACGGCTCTGGGCCAGATTTTCAAAGCAAAGAGCAAGTCTCTTTACCAAAACAAACTGAGATGAAAATCTGTAGGTTTTCTTGAAAGTAGCAGCAGGATCGATGTATCACGGTGTCCATTTCCCAAATGATGTTATGATGGATCCTTTTTATTTGATTTGTTTATTTTGGGTTTGGGACACACCCAGCAGTGCTCAAGCCTACTCTTGACTCTGCACTCAGGAATCACTTCTGGTAGAGCCAAGGGGACAGTAAGGTGCTAGAGATCAAACCTGGGCTTGCCATGTGAAACGCAAGCATCTTACCCAATGCACTATCTCTCCAGCCAACTCTAACAGATTGTTTTCAGTGACAATGGTGCAAAAGCAACACTTTAAAGTACATAAAGGAATAAACACTGCGTTTAGGAAGTGTGAAATAGAAACTCATAGGTAAGGTAAGGTAAAGGCCCTCCCGTTGATCGTCGATTTGCTCGAGTGGGCCCAGTAACGTCTCCATTGGAGACTTTGTTGTTACTGTGTCTGGCATATCGAATACTCTCGGTAGCTTGCCGGGCTCTCCGAGAGGGGCGGAGGAATCGAACTCGGGTCGGCCATGTTGGCCGCTTGTAAGGCGAACGCCCTACCCGCTGTGCTATCGCTCCAGCCCAGAAACTCATATACAACTTAAAATTATTTCCATGACTGTAGGTTTCATTATAGAGAAAACTTCATAAGGAAAAAAGATTGAGGTACAACCACTTCTGGGAATATATCCCAGGAGTACAAAAGAGCACAGTAGAAATGACATCTGCACCTGTACATTCTTTGCAGTGCTATTTACAAGAGCCAAAATCTTGAAACAACTCGAGTACTCAAGAACAGATGACTGGTTAGAGAAACTATGGTACATCTACACAATGGAATACTATGCAGTTGTTAGAAAAAACGAAGTCATGGGATTTTCTTATAAAAGCAGATGGACATGGAGAGTATCATGCTAAGTGAAATGAGTCAAAAAGAGAGGGGCAGACATAGAATGACTGCACTCATTTGTGGAATATAAGATAACATAATATGAGACTAACACCCAAAGACAGTAGAGACAAGGGCCAGGAGGGTTGCTCCATGTTTGGAAACCTGCCTCATGAGCAGTGAGAGAAGGCAGCTGGGTTAAATAAGGGATCACTAAGTCAATGATGGTTGGAGGGACTGCTCAAGATGGGAGATGTGTGCTGAAAGTAAAGGACCAAACATAATGGCTTTTTGTTTGGTATCTGTATTGCAAATCATAATGCCCCAAAGTAGAGAGAGAGAGAGAGAGAGAGAGAGTAAGAAGGAAATTGCCTTCCACAGATGCAGGGGTGGGATAGGGTTGGAGTGGCGGGAGGAATACTGGAGACATTGGTAGTGGAAAATGTACACTGGTGGGGGGATGGGTGTTTGATCACTGTATGACTGAAACTCAATCATGAAAACTCTGTAACTGCATCTCACAGTGATTCAGTTTTAAAAAAATGGAAAAAAATTGAAGTATAGGTTGTTTTGAAAACTTTTCCCACGTCAAAGCACTAGTGATCTTTCCTCTGAGGTTGTTCTGCCTGCAACCCTGCGTTCTTTCTATTCCACCAGCACTAACCAGTACTAAACAGAATAATCAGCACCACTTGGATTGTACTTCCTAAGAGATATTTGGGTCCATTTTTGAACACCGCAATCTACCAAATTGAAAATCCAAGGGGAAGATCTAAGGGAAAAAAATGTGTAGATAGATACATCCTCAGATGACTGTCTGAACCCTACATTCTAGCCACTTTTTCAGACTTGAGTTCATTCCATTCTAGTTTATAAAATGGCACCAAGAGAAAAAATAACCAGAATTATACAGTTAACAGACCAAGTTTCCCGAATATAGATTTACACGATGGGCTGGATGTAATCTCTCTCTTAAGATGGTGATCACATAGCTGTCCAGTTTTGCCAGCACCATTTGTTAAAGAGACTTTACTTGCTCCACTTTATATTTCTTGTTCCCTTATCAAAGATTAGATGAACATATTTGAGGGTGTGTGTAAGGATATTCAACCCTATTCCTTTGCTCTGCAGATCTGTCTTTGTTTCAATATCAGACTGTTTTAATTATTACCACTTTGTAGTACAGTTTGAGGTTGGGGAAGGTGATCCCTCCTACGATTTCCCTCCCAAGAATTGCTTTAGCTATTCGTGGTTGCTTGGTAAGTCTGTAAAAATTAATAAATACATACATACATACATACATACATAAATAATTTTTTAAAAAGTCAGTTAACTGACTTATGACTGCCTGAAGCACTGAGATGAGAAGGTTTGTGAGACTTATTCAGGGTGAGGAAAATGCCTTTGTTGACTAGCGATACTGCCATAGGTCAGGGAGGGAAATGCAGTACTCATACAATGTTTAGCTCCTTCACAGATGCAAACCAACACCAGTCTACATACTGGTGGCTGGAAACCAATGATCAACTGCGCACTTGAAATCAAGCCAACATCTGAAGCATTCCTACCAAAAAAGCTAACTTAAAGAAGTTAATCTAAAAAAGACTGCTGACTACATATTTCCAACCCTGGAGCACTCTGAGAAAGGCACAACAATAAAAATGCTACATCTCAGGAGGTTGTCAGAGAAACAGAAAGGGCAGGAAGCAAGTAAGAGGCAATGTGCCCACATATAGGGCAATGAAAATACTCTTGGTGACATTAGAATGAGGAGCATATGTCATTGTGCATTTCTTTAGATCCATAAAATCTATAACACAAGGGCTAAACGCTAAGGTAAACTGTACACATTTGAGAGACGGGTGCAATTATGATCTATCAATATATGTTCATTCCTTAGGGTGCAATTATGATCTATCAATATATGTTCATTCCTTAGGTTAAATAAAAAGTGTGACTCTGCAAAGTGATTTAAATGGGAAGTAAGGCTACATGGGGTTTGGGGGTGAGGGGAGAGAAAGTTGTGGGTATATGGAAAATGTGTGTACTTCTCTCTCAATTTTATTGCAAAATTAAAAGTCATCTAAAAATGTCTTTTCAAAAATGTATTCGATTACAACCACATCTAGGGAGAATATTGCTACATAGCAATTAAGAGGGAGAACCAGAATGATCTAGAATTTCCACTTTGTAACACACAAAATGATCCCACACTATATTTCTGCCCTATAAAGTTTTTGTATTGTTTTGTCTGTTTTCTATTAAGATAGATTTAGATCTGTTTGATGTGTGAATGTGTCTATCTCCCCATCTAAAATCTAACAAGCTTCTTCAAAGACAAATTTTATTTTGTTTCTCTTTTTGTTCCTCCCACAATATCTTCCTGCAATCATATGCTCATAATAGCACTTCAATATTCATTTTAATAAAGTTAGAAATAAAATAGCTACCAGTTTCTGTGTGCCTACCATGTTCAAGTAGCTTTGCAGATAATATAATAATGACTTTCAAAATAATACAATAACTGCACAATATGTTTTTTTCTCCCTTTGATACGTAAAGAAACCCCTGTTCTAAGAGGTAAGATACAAAACTGAAAACCATTAATTTTTCAAGGCTTTATTAAAAACTCATGTGTGTCTCATTCCAAAGTTATCTCCAAGTAGGAAGTCTTCTCCAAAATATCAATTATTCTATATAGTATCTATTTATTTTCTTATGTGTATCTGTGTATCTTATATATATATATGTTTATATATATATAAATTAACCCCATTTAAATACCTACTTTAGTAAATATTCTTTCACTCATAATTACCTATGAACTGAAGTTCTTCTCTGTTACACATTCACCTTCAGTTTAGTTCTGTGACAGTGGGATTATATTAAGGAATAATTCTTTTGTCTTTCCAGTTAATGAGGGAGTTTGATTCTGGAGCTAACATTTTTTTCCAATGGTGTCAGCAAGTTAATGATCAAAGCTGGCTAGCCCTTGGTTTTCCTAATAAAAACAGAAGGGCTAGATTTTCAGCCAAAGGAACACTTGTTCTTAAAACCTTACCTCAATGCAATCAAAAGGACAGATAAAATATTCATTAGGCTAGAATTTCTCAAAGACAGCAATACGAACAATATGTCACATACAACTCTAAGCATGATGCAAAGTAGGCTTTCCATTTACTCCTAGAGATCTTCAAAGCAAAATAATGTGGTATTTGACCCTATGTTTACTGAAAAGGTAAGACAGCTACTTGCAGTATAACTTTATGTAAATTGTGGGGGGGAGGGTAGTGAAAATAGCATTCAGAAACAATAAATCATATTATACTAGAAAGATGTGGAGCATCATGACGGGCACTGGAGCAGATAAGATCCAGCTTTGCAAAGTGGCCCAGAAGCAAAGTCTCACAAGAGGAAGTATTTGGGCAAAGTTGGCAAGAACATGGCTGGCCTTGAGCTTCACCCAACCCCTTAGTCACATGTGCCAAAGACACAGAAACTGTCACGTACACTCAACAGGTCATCCTAACCTCAGCAACAAGCCTTGATTGGGATTGGACAGGGGTAAAGCAGAATAGGAGAGCTAATAGGCTTATAGTGCTAAACTTTCTGTGATTGGACCTTTCTGTAAACCAAGACCCTCTATAAAATATGTGTATATTTGGCGATAAAGAAAGACTGTTAGCCAACAGAAAGGATGCAATTCCTTATATTTTGTCCTTCACTTCCACTACATTTTGGTAAGTAGCACAGACCTTCTATGTTTCATCCAGTTCTATGCATGCCAATTTAATATAGTGATCTAGAAGTTTATGAATAGTCCGACATTCAGGTAAATATTCAGCTTCACCACTCCTCTTCAATCTGAATCTACAAAACATTACAGACCCGAAAAGTGCTAAAACTCAAAAGTCAAAGCAGTATAGATTCCCAAGGGCTTGAGGTCTCTAAAAGTGAACAGAAGAATTGATAGAACAATCCCCTGTACAATAACAAAAGACTATATTGTACAGAAGGGTGTGAGCACACACTGCAAGGCATCTGAAGGGACCTGCTCTGGCCCTTTGCAAAACTGACAATCTAATGAGCAAACCAAGGTATGGTCCAGGGAAAGCTCAGCGACTTTCTTGCAGGCATGAGATTGTGAGCTTGAGTCATGTAACCTAGGAGGCACTGAGTTTGCCATCCTTAGGACCACAGGGTGTGCAGTCTCCAGAGCCCAGAATCTAAATGTGTGGGAGCACTGACACCAAAGCAGATGAACTTCAACCATGAGTTGGACAACTCCTGGCCCCAGCAAGCACTATAATTAGATGTGTGAGCACCAGAACCGAAGATGCAACCTCAGCTGGCAGCTCAACTGTGTGTGATGCCAGACATGGTGAAGAAAGGAGGAAATTTTTTAAAATATGATTTAGTGGGCTGAAGCGATAGTAAAGCAGATAGGGCATTTGCCTTGCATGTGGCTGACCCAGGTTTTATCCCCGGCATCCCATATGGTCCCCCCAGCATCGCCAGGAGTAATTCCTGAGTGCAGAGCCAGGAGTAACCCGTGAGCATCACTGGGGGTGACCCAAAAGGTAAATACATATATATATACATACATATATACATATGTGTATCTGTATATATGTACATATATGATTTAGTTGAAAAGTTAGCTACTGTTTTATAAATAATTGAACATCTAACTAAAAACAAAAGCAAACCTATGCATCAAGATGCATTTACTTACACACATACACACACACAGAGTCAAACAGTCACACAGAAAGTGTCAGAGACCTAACTGTTTAAAATTATTAAATATATCAATATAAGATAAAAATAACCAGTAAATACAGCTTAACATAGTTTCTTATACCAGCCATTTCATTCAGCCTAGTCTAGAATGATTTCCACACAGAGAGAAGAAAAATAGCAGCTAGTTCTTTGCAACACAGATTCCAATTTTAATATTCCCCACATATAAGGCACAGTGTTTAAAAGGTCAAAGTGAGAAAATATTATGAACTACCTTGTTTGAGTATTGATAATAATGATGCTTTCCAAAATCTCTCAAATTATATCTTTTATAACTATGGAAATCGAACAAAACACTTGCTTGGAAATTCTAGAGCTTGTTGCTTAGTTAATTTTAGCACTATTCATTCTCTCTAACTTTTATTCTTGGTTTGTCAAAAATAGTTGATATTGCTGTGCACAATATCTTCTCTGGGCATTGTCAGGGACTAAAGCATCCTACATTTGAAATAGCTGGAATAAATATCATTCTCAGCACTTTCATTTCACTCCAACTCTGCATATTCTTAGAGTCTGCTGGTGGCTATATATGTGACATCAATTCTTTATTCACTGTTGGGTTCTTGCATTTAAGTCACATAGACTCTTCATGAAATGATTCACTTAGAAATAACCCTAGTATACTTTCCATCACCTATTCAGAGAAATGCCGAAATAAGTACCTAATACACCTAGACGTTCACAGCTGAGGAAGGCAGTGACTGCTATTAAGATGTCTGCTGCTTTCTAACAAGTGCACTGGTATTGAAAGAAAGTTTAATGGATATGTTTTATGTAGAAAAAAAGCAATCAAGTTACTAAAGGACCAGCTGCCATTTTCTAAGAACACAGTCATAATATTATAAATTAAAGTACAAGAATTAGTCACTTCTCTCAATTACCTAGAATCTAGTCATTGATGAATTGAGCTGATAAAGACAAGATTTAAGGACTGTTGTGTCTCCAGAATTTGCAATCTCTAATTTCTTCCTCTCAACCGCACCATAACCAACTCCTCATTTTCCTGACTATAGCATTCTTTATTTTTGTAAGCTTCATAAATTTCCATCCCTCTAGATAACACTGTAACTTTCTCGTTTCCTTTTTTGCTTATGAAATTTATCAAAAATAATGAAGTCCGAGGGCTGGAGCAATAGCATAGCAGGTAGGGCATTTGCCTTGCATGCGGCCAATGCAGGTTCGATCCCCGGCATCCCATATGGTCCCTTGAGCACCGCCAGGAGTGATTCCTGAGCCAGGAATAACCCCTGTGCATCGCCAAGTATGGCCCAAAAAGGGGAAAAAAAGAATGAAGTTTAGTTGATCCTACTTTATATCCCGAAAAAAAATACATCATTTTCTTGTTGTTTGTTTGGGGTGGGGGGCATACCCAGCAGTGCTCAGGCCTTACTCTGGCTCTGCACTCAGGGACACACTTGGCAGAGCAATAATGGACCACATATGATGCTAGAAATAGTACCCAGATCAACCACATACAAAATAAATTCCTTACCTGCTCTATTATCTCTCCAACTGGAAATGAGCAGGACATGTACAATGCAAGCACCCTACCCACTGTCCTAACTCCCCAGATGAAAACATTATATTCTTCAGAGGCAACCCAGAGCCTAGATCCTATCCTGCCCTGCCTAGAATTCCCTTTCCACCTCAATTCCTGCTACCCCTACCACACAATCCACACCCACAGGCAAAGCCCTACATCTTTCCATGTTTTCACACTATTATGCACT
Source organism: Sorex fumeus (assembly GCF_029834395.1). Lineage (NCBI taxonomy): Eukaryota > Metazoa > Chordata > Mammalia > Eulipotyphla > Soricidae > Sorex > Sorex fumeus. Next base: position 1,581,598 of record NW_026606102.1, read on the forward strand.
GATGTTCAGACTCTTTCTTAGGATCACAACATTCTTCTCCCTTCAGTGAATTTTACTCAAGATCCCAATAAACGCCTCTCACAACAAACAAATACACAACAACGACAACTCTCTTGGAAGATCTTCTGGAGCTCACTGACATATCCTCATTGATTTTTCACAATCTCTTGGTATTTCCATCTTACTAAGAAATACCTTCATGTGCACAAAACATTATTGTATAGACTTGTTAACTGTCGGTCAACATGTATCTGTGTTCTCTAGTTAATTGTGAACTCCATGAAAATATGATCTGTGTCTTAATTATCATGTCCACATTTCATAACAATGATGCAAGAGAGTAAAGGCATGTATAAGAATATATACTTTTATATATAAGAATTATGCAGGAGAGTAAAAGCATTTATAAGAATATATATTCATATATACATATATATGGATGATGCAGGAGAGTAAAGGTATTTATGCATTGTATACTATTTCACCTAAGAAAGAAGGATAATGAGACTTTGGGATTCATAATTAGAAGTATTTGTTAAACCAAAATGTTTTTCTGACAAATTCCTATCTTCTCCGGTTCAAAATTCCAGTAGAATGGAAAATGTGCAAGAACCCGCAGAGTACTGTCAATGAATAATACTAAAACAGCAGTTCAAAGCAAAACTCTCAAAGGATTTAATGAGAAAACAAAGAGCAAGAAAAAAAGAAACAAAACATCTAAACTTACTTTGTAAAAAATGCTTTGAGAATAACTTTGGTAAAGTGATTGGTATCTAAGGGCAAGAATGCAGAAAAATATATATATACACATGCACATATGTATATATATGCATATGTGAAATACATATGGTGCTATAAATAAAATATATAATGCTGTCCATAAAATATGGCCCTATCTTATACAATGATAGCACGTTGATTTTTTTAAACTGCTTTCTGAACTAAACAAGTAACTAGGATAACTAAGTTAATTGATTCCATAGCAAATTAAAGAGAGCTAATGCTTGAAAACAAGTCTTTCAAGTCATGTGTGGTAGTAATTAGTGTTACTCATCAAGTATCCCAGCTGTCTTCCTCCTGGGCAGATGGTAGGATAGCACTTCCTGGCCCCTTGTAAGAATAAGAGGCATGTGACTAATTCTGACCAATGTTTTATAACTGAATGAAATACAAACAATTCATTTCCGGGTTGAGACTCTCCCAAATTCTTTCTGTCCTTCACCACATGAAAATGTTTGACATGGGGTGGCTGTCAGCCTAGGTCTTAGAAAGATTACGGTTGGCCCAACTCATCTGTATAGAAGACAATGTATAGTGTTAGCAAAAATAAAATCTGTAGTACTTTCTGCCTTTGGGAGTTTGGGATGGTTTGTTTCAGCATAATATCTAGCCTAACCTGACTAAATCATCCTGAAAAAGGAGAACATTTCTTAGATAAAGTCAAATGGAATATTTTAGTATTTGACCACAGTAATTAAAAGATCTTTGCCCTGCCAAAATACAGCCATGATTATTTTAGAATAATTACTGTCATGTCTTGGCTGAACCAATAGCACAGCGGGTAGGCCATTTGCCTTGCATGCAGCTGACCCGGGTTCGATTCTGCCATCCCTCTCGGTGAGTCTGGCAAGCTACTGAAAGTATCCTGCCCGAATGGCAGAGCCTAGCAAGTGCTCTGTGGCATATTCAATATGCCAAAAGCAGTAACAAGTCTCACAATGGAGACGTTACTGGTGCCTACTCGAGCAAATCGATGAACAGCAAGAGGATAGTGCTACAGTGCTATAATCATGTCATTAAGGTATAGGATGTTTTACACTAGTAAAGACTGAATAATAAAAGAAAAATTAGGTTGGGTTTTATGTACATAATGATACTGTATCCTCCACATAGCATAGCCACATTCCCTCCAAGGGTCATTTTAACTGAGAGATATTAATAAAAATGACAGTTTATACAGAAAATTAGGTTTTATTTTAACATACATTTACATTATACTGTAAAGAATATCCTCCATGTTATAAAATAATATGAGACTGACATACAAGGTCAGTAGACATAAGGGCCAGAAATATTGCTCCATAGTTAGAAGCCTGCCTCATGAGCTGGGGGAGAAGGCGGCTGGAACAGAGAAGGGATCACTAAGTCAATGATGGTTGAAGGGATTGTTTGGGATGGGAGATGTGTGATGAAAGCAGATAAAGGATCAAACATGATGGCCTCTCAGTATCTATATTGCAAGCCATAATGCTCAAAAGTAGAGAGTATGGGGAAAATTGTCTGCCACAGAGGCAGGGGGAGGGTTGGAATAGGTGAAGGATGGGGAGGGGGAGGGATTGGATGGGGACATTGGTGGTGGAAAATGTGCACTGATAGAGGGATGAGTGTTTGATCACTGCATGACTGAAACTCAAACATGGAAGCTTTGTAACTGCATCTCGTGGTGATTCAATTAAAAAAAAAAAGAAAAAATAATATCCTTCATGTCACTAAAAATTTAGAACCACCAAATTTTTCTCTACTCTGGTACTTTTAAATAATTCACAAACAAATATAAATCATAAAATATAAACACAAATCATGAGCCTCATTTTTCTGAATTCATTTATCTCATCCAAAAGAGTTATATGATGACAATATTCCTAAGAAAAATGAATTCACATTCCTATAAACAACATGACAATATTTCCAAGAAGAAAAATTCACATTACTTTAAGCAATAAGTAGTTTTGTTTTGTTTCCATATATTCAAGGAGAAAACAAAATTCATTGAAAAATTTAAAAAAAGGATGCCCAAGGCCAGGGACAGGGTGTGACTTATCTGGACATCAAACAAAGATTCAGTAATCAACACATGAATCACACACACACACACACACACACACACACACACACACACACACACACCACACCACACACACCCAGCATTTTGGCAATAGGGAGAGAATGAGGTGTGTGGTGGTGGGGAATCCTGAACAATGCCTTTGAATTAGATCCCCAGTAACTGGACATTTTCCATTCAGCATTGCCATCATCCATTCTATTTGATAGAAAGAACAAACTGGAGACATCTGGGAACACACACTTTTGGGGCACGCCTCTTATGTATAAAGCATTGAGCCAAACACCAGGGTGAGTTAAATTAGATATGGTCCTTGCTTGTAAAAATTTATCCATGGTGATTTTTGATCTAGTCACTAGAAATTACCAGGATTGACAAACTTAATATTCCAGTTAGATGTTTTTCTCTCCAATAAACTGTCTTATATGTTCTCTTAAATTTATAAGAAGTAGGACATTTATCTGTAAAAAACATTTTTGAAAGGTAACGGTATTCCCAGTAATGTTTATCACTGTTTAACATTTAAACCTATCCAAGTCTAGTAAAGTTTGCACCACAAAAATGTGTTTGATTTTTTTATTCCACGGGTGCCATCTTTCTGTATTGGATTTGCTTTGACAACAATATGTGCTTTGTAAATAGGATCCTGCACCATTTTCACTGAAGTTTGTAACAGACTATGCAAAGCTGAATTCTAATTAATAGCACAGGAAAAGCCTTGTTCTCCTTGCTCACACCATGGTGGGATGAGATGTTGTAACTTTATAAGTAGACATCCAAGCTTGTTGCCCAAGAGATTCTCATTCCTCTGGGTTATCCCTGATCACCCATACTAAAACCTGTCCCTAAGTAAAAGTGTAGCATTTTATGAATGTCATATCCTATCATACCCTTATCCTATTGATGTAGGCAGGCAGGCGCATGGGACAGCTCCCTGCCAAGGCAATGGCAAAAGCGGACCTTGCAGAAAACCGGAAAAACAGACTCTAAGGTCTGATAAGACCCTCACCTATCTACAGCAACAGACCCAGAAAAGCTCCATCAGAAACAAAAGGCCAGGAAAGGAATTTCAAAGCATACCATTACCACTCCCAGCCCCCCTAGTAACCTCCTTTAGCAATGGACTTTTACTGAGGTAGAAGCCCACATAGGGGCAGGTTGGAGAAACCCTACTAAGGCCACCTTGAACAAAGGAAGGGCGCACATATGCTGCCTGAGCCCATGTGCTGCTTGTTCCCATGTGGCGCACATGTGGCGCAAGCACATGTGTTGCTTGTATCTCCCCTCTTGAGATGTGTACTCTCATGCTTTCATGTCTGATGCTGCGGTGTGTGTAGGGGCTCTCTCTGCCTTTGCAGAAGCCCTAGCTCTCCCCTGAGCACATTACTTTCCACTCTCTCCTACTTTCTCTTCCTCCTCCATATAAAATCTGTTCTACTTCACTGCTTGTCTACTCCTGAAATTCTTTTCTATGAGGTGAGACAAGAACCCAGCATCCCTGGGTCCCAGTGGCAAAGGGGGATTGGAAGAAAGTGATTGTCTTTCTCCTCCCCACTCCACATGAGCCACCCATGGGCCCAACGACATCACTATCACTTTGGCACAGATGTATCTCATTTTATAATGTCTTACTGTATCCCCTTCAAAATTCAGTAAATTTATTGAAAACAGCTTTTCCTTTTGCTGGAATCATCAAGCAATGCTCAATGAAGTAAAAAAGTACAATGGGTGGGGGGGAGGGGTGCTGGAGTGGGTAGGGCATTTGCCTTGCATGCAGCCAATGCGGGTTCGATTCCCAGCATCCCATATGGTCCCCCAAGCACCGCCAGGAGTAATTCCTGAGTGCATAAGCCAGGAGGTGTGACCCAAAAAAGAAAAAAAAAACACACAATGAAGAGTAGAAGCAGGAGATAAAAGCAAAACCACTTTAAACATTCCACCCAGGTATAACCACCATTATAATGAGTATAAACTCATTCTAATCTCATACCTAACACATACATATATGTACACTTACACATAAATATGAGTGAAAAGTTGACAAATCTTTTAACTTGTTTTCACTCCTTAGGAACATATTTGAACACATTTCAACAGCAGCAAATATTCCTTTACAACATGGTTTTAAACGGCTTCCTAGAATTCATTATTTGTTTATAAATTTAATCATGCTCATTTATTAGAAGTGAAAATTTTCGTAGTCTTCAGAATTTTTCACACCTTTTCACTGTGTGAATATAATTTGTGATCTATTATTATTGTTATTTTGGGTTTGGGAGTACACCCACATGTGCTCAGGGCTTACACCTAGTTCTGTGCTCAAGTATCACTCCTGGTGAGGTTATGGGGCCCATATGAGATGCTGGGGAGCAAAATGGGGTTGGCAGTGTGTAAATCAAGGGCTCTAATTTCTCTACTATTTTTCATTCTTTCTATCATTACTTAGGTTCATGTCATCATCTTTTATTATCAAGTAAATTAAAGAAAACCCATTAAATTACAGGTAAGCACATATAAATTGTGGTGAATTGACTTTTAATTCTATGGTTCATGAAAATTAATTTCTCTTGGTACAACCAAAGAACAGGGAATCCTGGCATGTGGATTCAAATATGTGACTACAACAAGCTCAGACTTAGCATTAAAGTTACAAGTGTGATTTTTTTACATTAATTTTTAGTAAAAAGTAAAAGGGCCTCCCGTTGATCATCGATTTGCTCGAACGGGCCCAGTAACGTCTCCATTGGAGATTTTGTTGTTACTGTGTTTGGCATATCGAATACGTCACGGGGAGCTTGCCAGGCTCGCCGTGCGGGCGAGATACTCTCGGTAGCTTGCCGGGCTCTCCGAGAGGGGCGGAAGAATCGAACTCGGGTCGGAATAATTTACTCTGAAACATCTTTTTTTAAAAAAACCGCATTGGTGGACATATGAGTTAGGAAGGCTATGGTAAAGACAATTTAAGCAAAACATTTAAGGCTGTTGGTGAACATTGGCACAAAACGTTTCTTTGATTCCGTTTTCTCTGTACGTGTGAATATGCCCATGCATACATATGCATGCATACCAATCTTGGAATGTCTTTTTTTTTATTTTATTGAATCACCATGAGATAGTTACTAGTTTTCATGTTTGGGTTACAAATACACAATGATCAGACACCCATCCCTGCACCAGTGTACATTCCCACCATTAATATCCCCGGTATACCCCCCCTTTCCCACCCTTTCCCTGCCTCAATGGCAGACAATGTTCCCCACACTCTCTCTCTACTTTTGGGCATTATGGTTTGCAATACAAATACTGAGACATTATCATGTTTGGTCCATTATCTACTTTCAGCACACATCTCCCATCCCGACCAATTCCTCCAGCCATCATTTTTTTAGTGATCCCTTCTCTATTCCAGCTGCTTTCTTCCCTCTGCTCATGAGGCAGACTTCCAGCTATGAAGCAACGTTCCTGGCCCTTGTATCTACTGTCCTTGGGTGTCAGCCTCATGTTATGTTATTTTATACTCCACAAATGAGTGCAGTGCTTCTATGTCTGTCCCTCCTTTCTGACTCATTTAACTTAGCATGATACTCTCCATGTCTTTTTACCCAGCAAAAGTTATGGAATTATTAATCTAGAACTGTAGCCATAGAAAGTATCTTCCAGTCTCTTTGCTTCACAGAAACAGGGAAAATTGCACAGTGGCAATAAGTCAGAAATTGAATTATTCTTATATTTCACCAATCTCTAAAAAATACATAAACTGGGGCTGGAGAGATAGCACAGCGGGTAGGGCGTTTACCTTGCACGCGGCCAACCGAGGTTCGATTCCCAGCATCCCATAGCACCGCCTGGGGTAACTCCTGAGTGCAGAGTCAGGAGTCCCCTGAGCACCGCCAGGGGTAACTCCTGAGTGCAGAGTCAGGAGTAACCCCTGTGCATTGCCAGGTGTGACCCAAAAAAAGCAAAAAAAAAAAAATACATAAACTTCTTTACATGTATGCAGAAAAATAGAAATACAAAAGGGGGTGTAGAAAAGAAAATTCTAGATTACAGATAAGAATGCATTTGCACAATCCAAGTTCAACTGAAATACTTGCAGTAACCAGTTGATTTCTGCATGAGAATTAGAGTCTGCTTTGGGGAAGGCAAAGATTATGCTAGTTGAAGAATAAAGAATGAAAAGCAAAGACAGTCCTTGCCTCTGGCCAATGTTAACAAGCTAAGGAGAATTGCTGATTGGTGAGGTAAATCCCAAGCACGGTTGGCTCTGGTGTAACAGTTTCCCATAACTGAATGAATAAATGTCAATTTCTGCTTAGAGCAAGCAAAAATTGAACAAGGTTAATGGGTCGACAACAATCAGATCTAGATGAGAATGTCAGAGCCCGGGTCTCAAAATCCCTGACAAATTGGGATCCGCCAACTCTTCCCCAAGGGGCTTTTCCTATTATTGACGGGTAAATCATGTATCATAGTTGGGTGAATTCACTGAAGTGGAGCCACTAGGTGACATAGCGAGCAGGAACTCACTGGTACTTCCCACCAGGAGTGAATCCTTAGTGCGGAGCCAGGAGTAAGCCCTGAGAACAGCTGCATATGGCACATAAATGCAAACCCCAAAAGTGATATTATAAGGTATTGTTTCCCCCAAAGGACAATGAGTTAAATAGTAAGGCCATAATGTGCTTGCGTAACTCTCATTTCCTTGCCCTAGCAAACATGCTGCATCCTTCAAAGAACTTTCACTTTCACCTTCTACTCTCTGTATTCTGAGAATTTTTCCAAGTAAATGTGCATCGTTCCTTTACTTAATTCAAATCTCTATTCAGTTTTCATTCTCCCACAAAACAATTTTAGGAAACTCTGTCTACAATAGCAGATGCCATTGTTGTCTGACCCTTCACCAAGCCGTGCCTTTCTTGATATTATTACCTGATCCTTCATCCTCTCTTTATACCAATATGTGGTTGTTTACTGTCACCCTGAAAATACAAGCTCCAGGGGTAAAGGTTTAGGCTATTCTGCTCATTGCTGCATATTCAGTGTCTTTTGCAAAATGAACAAGATGTCCTTAAGATTGTGAGATCCAAACTTTACCACCAAAGTTAAAAAGGTGTTTCTCAAGATGGCAGCCTGATCTGTCTCTCTCTAGACAGAGAACCAGTGGAGGGAAATTGACACTGGTGGTGGGATCAGTGATAGGACATTGTATGTCTAAAATGCAACTATGAATAACTTTGTAAATCAAAGTGATTTAATAAACTAAAATAATTGTGCCTATTAAGGGTGAGGTTTTGGAGAGAACCTAAGGACATTGAGAGAAGATATTGGTGTTGGAACATATATGCCTGAAACTTCATTAGTATGGCTCTGTAAATCATGGTGCTTTAATAATATAAATAAATAAATAAAAATTTAAAGCTAAGATAAAATCGTCAAAATAAAAAAAGATACATGAGATAATGTTGATCTCGATTCCCAGCATACCATATGGTCCCCCAAACACTGTCCACTGTCCTCCCGTTGTTCATCGATTTGCTCGAGCGGGCCCAGTAACGTCTCCATTGTGAGACTTCTTGTTACTGTGTTTGGTATATTGAATACTCTCGGTAGCTTGCCAGGTTCTCCGAGAGGGACAGAGGAATCGAACCTGGCTCAGCTGGGCTGGCTGCGCGCAAGGCAAACGCCCTACCGCTGTGCTATACGTACATATTGAGTGAAAATAGAATTCATAAAAGATGGATGTTAAGATCATTTTTTAAAAACAAGGCACTATTGCAGTTTATAAAGTAACTTTGCAAGCTTTTTCTGAAACTTTAAGCTTTCTAGGGACACCTAGTGGCCTAAAATGGTCTGAGTTGAAACTTGGCTCAGATTTCAAAACAGAATGAATTTAAAAAATCATTAGCCCTTATGAAAAGAATAATAATAATGTCACTGTCACTGTCACTGTCCTCCCATTGTTCTTCGATTTTCTCGAGTGGTCCCAGTAACAACGAATAATAATGTATGTGTGAAAAATATATACAGAAATACACAGAAACAAACATTAATAGATAAATGAGGATGGTTTGATACATAGATTTAGAGATTGATCTACTTCTATATTTATATATCACAAATATGAGAAACTGGCATTAGTCTTATATTTCTTTTAAACATGATAACCCAGAGGTTCAGAGAGTTTGTCCAAAACAAAGGACCGTGAGGTTAAAAAAAAAAAAGGTCTAAAAATGAAGGCTTGGGGCTGGAGCAATAGCACAGCGGGTAGGGCGTTTGCCTTGCACGCGGCCGACCTGAGTTCGATTCCCAGCATCCCATATGGTCCCCTGAGCGCCGCCAGGAGTAATTCCTGAACGCAGAGCCAGGAATAACCCCTGTACATTGCCGGGTGTGACCCAAAAAGCAAATAATAATAATAATAAAATAAAAAATAAAATAAAAATGAAGGATTTGGGGGCTGGAAAGACAGCAAGTTGGGTATTTTGTCTTGCACCAGCCAACCTAGGTTTGACCCCCTGTACCACATGGTTCCCTGAGCACAACCAGCAGTGACCTCTGAACGCAGAGCCAGGAATAAACCCTGAACACCACTGTGTGTAGGCCAAAAAATTTAAGTATAATAAAAAAATTAATAAAATGCAAGTCTCTCTGACTAAGTGATAAATACTCAGAAGACACAGGAATAAAGATTCAGAGTCTGGGGGTTAGATGTCAGCCATCACCAACATACTTCAGCAATTTGCATCTTTCTCTTTCTCAGAGTCAGAGATGCATATTCTCAATGGCAGATAATGGAGATGGCTACTTACCCTCTTCGCTCTGCACCGGGCCTCTCACAGGAAATTGTGGTCTGGAAATCCCCGGAGTTCCCATATATGAGAAAAGACTTACTTCTCAATCACCGATTCACTCATGCAGTAAAGCAATAAGCCCCAGAGGGATAAGAGTCTTCAGGAATCTCTCTTAAGAGTCTCCTTGGATTTCATCTTTGGAGAGCTTGCTCAGGATAGCAGATGCGTGCTGAAAGTAGACTATGAGCCAAACATGATGGCCACTTAGTACCTGTCCTGCAAATCACAATACCCGAAAGAAGAGAGAGAGTAAGAGGGAATGTGTCTGCCACAAAGGCGGGGTGGGGAGATGGGGGTGGCAGAAGGGATACTGGAAACATTGGTGATAGAGAATGGGCTCGTGTGGAAGGATGGTACTTGAACAATGTATGACTGAAACGTAATCATGCAAGTTTATTAGTCTGTAACTGTAGTTCATGGTGATTTGTTAAAATTTGGAAAAAATCACGATCACGATCATCCTGTTGTTCGTCGATGGCCTCGAGCAGACCTCAGTAACGTCTCCTTCGTCCTAGCCCTGAGATTTTAAAGTGCCATATTCAAGGCTCTTTCAGGGCTAGGAGACTGAGACCCATCATAGTTACTGGTATTTGGCATATTGGGTATGTCATGGGGAGTGTGCCAGACTCAGCCGTGTGGGCAGGTTACATTCGGTAGCCTGCCAGGTTGTCCAAAAATAAGAATGAGATAATAAGATGTGGCACAACTGCTAATGCCACATTAGAAAAAATATTAAAAAAAAAAAAACAAAAACAAAGAGTCTCTCTGGAATCTCGGTGAGGTCAACACTCTCAGACATACAGCATTCAAGAACTGCTCAGGGGGCTGGAGTGATAGCAAAACAGGTAGGGTGTTTGCCTTGCACACGGTCGACCCGGGGTTGATTCCCAGCATACTATATGGTCCCCCGAGCACAGCCAGGAGTAATTCCTGAGTGCAGAGCCAGCAGTAACCCCTGTGCATTGCCAGGTATGACCCAAAAAGAAAAAGGAAAAAAAAATAACGACTTAGGAGTAAAGACATTAAAAGGATAAATGGCATCATATAATGGGGATCTTTGATGATATTTTGCTTACGGTAGTTGTACCCGTCAGGCTTTTGCAGAGGGACAGAATAGAACATGCTTTGATGAGGAGATTTACTATGGGCATCAGCTGAGGTGGTGACATAGGTCCCAAATCCCCCATCTGCCATCTACAGCATAGAAAAAGCTAACGCTATCGTCCAGTCCGAGGATTTAAAAACCAGGGAACCAATAGTATAACTTTCAGTCTGTATCCAAAGGGTTGAAAACAAGGGGATCTAAGTTCTGACCCAAACTCAAAGAACCCAAATTACCAATAACAAACTCAGCAAAATCACCAAAACCCAAATCACCACGATCAGAAAAGGAAAGGTGCCCATGGAGAGAGAGAGAGAGAGAGAGAGAGAGAGAGAGAGAGAGAGAGAGAGAGAGAGAAAGAGAGAGAGAGAGAGAGCGCAAAGTTGCTCTGGCCCTTCTGGCTCTCTTCCTGACCTCTGACCTTTTGGCTCTCTAGCCCATGTCTGATGAGGAGGCCCACCTCAGTAGTAATTGATGCCACCTATTTTAATGAAGACTCTCTTCCGAACTCAGCCTGCTCAGTCCCATGTTAATCCCCTCCAGAAACATCTTACAAAAATCATCATTGACCAGATACATGAACCTCCTGTAGCCAAATAATTACTTAGAATTAGCCATCAAGAAGCCTGGAATAAATCAGCTCTATGAACTGAGTGGAGTAGTTTAATAGAAAATCAAATGCCTTTAGGTGTTGAATCTCTGAAATCCATCTCTTTAACTGCTGACAGGCAGAAGGGAGAAATCACAGGGAAATCCTGGGTTTAGCTCTCAGCACTGCTATGCCCAAGCTTCCATTTTCTCACCTGTATACACAAGAGTGATCAAACTGCAGTATAAGAATTTTGCATAGGGGCTGGAGCGATAGCACAGCGGGTAGGGCGTTTGCCTTGCATGCGGCTGACCCGGGTTCGAATCCCAGCATCCCATATGGTCCCCTGAGCATCGCCAGGAGTGATTCCTGAGTGCAGAGCCAGGCTTAACCCCTGAGCATTGCCGGGTGTGATCCAAAAAGAAAAAAAAAAAAGAACTTTGTATAAATCTGCATGAACATGTATGACTGGAACTCAATTGTGAACAACCTTGTAACTGTGTATCTCACGGTGATTCAGAAAAAGAGAAAGGAAGGAAGGAAGGAAGGAAGGAAGGAAGGAAGGAAGGAAGGAAGGAGGGAGGGAGGGAGGGAGGGAGGGAGGGAGGGAGGATTAATTTTGTATGAACAATAACATTTCAGAAAATAAAAGACCTAAGATATGATAAGCAGCCTAAATAGATCTGGGTTATAAAAATACCTTATATAAACACAGCAAAAACCCTAACAGTTCCTAGTTCTCTTATGAAAATTGAATGATCATTACAGAATCAGAAAAAAAAAATTAAGAGAAACTAATGTATAAAATGTGAATGAACACTCATTAAAGGATGCTTCTTTTAAAACTAGCATTTAATGAATGTCACATAAGTGCAAAAACAGCCTGTTTCTGCTTTTCCACAATTCTGAAATGATTATTCATTTGAAAGAGATGTCCTGTATATTTAATCTTGCCTGGGGATAGCAGTAGACCTACAGGACATAAGCAAGTGAGACAATGCTGCCCTCTGGTGTTGAAATTCAAATATGAAAATATTTTATTTCTGCTGGGAGACCTTATGGACTCAAAATGTTAATGATCATCGAACTATACTCCACAACACTTTTCGAACACATGGCGATAAGTAAAATGGATCAATACAAATTAATTTGGTCACCATAGATTGTGAGAGTCCGTGAAAATCCTTGAAAATTCATCTTCACACACATCACTGCAGCTCCCACTACGCCCAACATTTTTTTTTTTTTTTTGGCTTTTTGGATCAACCTGGCAATGCTCAGGGGTTACTCCTGGCTTTGCGCTCAGGGATTACTCCTGGCAGTTCTCAGGGGACCAAATGGGATGCTGGGAATCGAACCCAGGGCGGCCGCGTGCAAGGCAAATGCCCTACCCGCTGTGTTATTGCTCAAGCCCCGACTACACCTATCTTAAAACACGCCAGAAGAGTAATTCCTGAGTTCAGAGCCAGAAGTAACCCCTGAGCATCTCTGGGTGTGACCCAAAAAGGAGAAAATAAAAGCAAGACCTAGACTCCATTCAGCTCCAGTTTAACATCAAATAAATATGGCCACTTTATTTATAAATAGTTAGTTGGGTTTAACTAACAAAAAGGAAATAATGCAGAGCCTTGAGGCTAAGAAACATTGTGGCTAGATCAGGGATTCTTTTTTCACCTTTTATTATACAAAACTGGAATTGAACGGGATGCTAACTGAATAGATGAATGTGAATCTCATTCATTTACCCTGAGGGCAACAGAATAAACTAGCAGCAAGAATACAACCACCACTGGAAAGAGAGAAGGCAAGTCCATCTGGAACTGCTGGAACCAAGGTAGAAAATGGAGTGAATTAAACTATGCCTGTGACTCGCTTGGGATGCGAGATGCGTGCTGAAAGTAGACTATAGACTGAACATGATGGCCACTCAATACCTCTATTGCAAACCACAACACCCTAAAGGGAAGAGAGAGCAAAAGGGAATGCCCTGCCATAGAGGTGGGGTGGTGTGGGGGGAATGGAGGGGGTTGGAGGGCAATTGGGATCATTGGTGGTAGAAATGGGCACTGGTGGAAGGATGGATACTTGATCATTGTATAACTGAAACCCAAATACGAAAGTTTCTAAGTCTACAACTGTACCTCATGGAATCTCACTAATGAAATAAATAGGTAAAAGGTAAAGGTAAAGGCCCTCCCGTTGATCGTCGATTTGTTCGAGCGGGCCCAGTAACGTCTCCATTGGAGACTTTGTTGTTACTGTGTCTGGCATATCGAATACTCTCGGTAGCTTGCCGGGCTCTCCGAGAGGGGCGGAGGAATCGAACTCGGGTCGGCCATGTTGGCCGCTTGTAAGGCGAACGCCCTACCCGCCGTGCTATAAAGTAAAGTAAAATAAAATATGCCTGAGTTCTGCTCTGTTTCAGAGGCTGGGGTTCAGAAAAGAAGCTGTGAGCAGAGCAGGCTTGCCTCTAGGGTTCTGAGCAGGGGCCTCTCTGTCTTGTCCTGGCTTCTGGGGGCAGCTGGCATGCAGATCTGCCTCCCTCCCAACTAAGCATTCTCCCTGTGGGTCTGTCACTCTTCAAGAGCGTTTTCCTCTTCTTTGAAGGACACGGATCACTTGGGGTTAGGGTCACTATGCTATCTGTCATCTTGATTCCATCTACAAAAATACCTTTCTCTTTTTTTCTCTCAGTTTTTTTTTTCTTTTTGGCAGGGAGTGGGGGGGAGCACGGGAGGGGTGTGGTAGGCTACACTCAGATCAGAGTGTACTCTTGGCTTTGTGTTCAAGGGGTGCTGGGACTCAAACCCAGGTCAGCAGCCTATAAGGCCAGTGCTTTACTTGCTGTACTGCCCAGGCCCCTGCAAAGGCCCTTCTTACAGATAAAAGTGCGTTCGTGGATGCTAAGAGTTAAGATATCCTTCTACTGCCTGAGAACACAATTCAACTCACAAGAAAATACTCAGAACTGGAACAATAGCACAGCAGATAGGGCATTTGCCTTGCACACAGCCAAGCCGAATTTGATTCCCAGCATCCCTTATTCCCAGTATCCCTGAGTACTGCCAGGAGGAATTCCTGAGTGCAGGACCCAAAAAGCTAAAAGAAAAAAAAAAAAGAAAGAAAGAAAATACTCTCCTGAACACTTATGGTGGAGAGGGATTCATTCTGTTTACACGTCTTTCTAGTAATTAATGGTCAAAAAGCATCAGTTCATTAAAAATCAATAAGGAAAAAACCTACGGTGAAAGAAAACTAGTGAAAGGGCTTGTCTCAGTAGCTAGGGCATATATCACCAAAGTGCATAGACTGTAGGGCTTTCACAGCCAAAAATGATCTTTAATTTCTTTAGACTAGGAGTCAAGATCTCTCTATTTGTCTTCATAGAAGATCACTAACACCAGCTTTTAGGGCTCTATGCTAGAACCTACTCTAACCCTAACCAGCACCCATGACTCTTCTTCAAATACCCTCATATGAGGGTCTGGGACTTAATTAGATTTTAGGGGCCCACAACTCAATTCCACAAAAGGGAAAAACTTCTCCCTTTATTTTCTCTAGAATAGCATTTCTCAATTAGAGGCCATATGGCCTCCTCCCCTCAAAAGACTTCAAGAGGACCATAGGTAAACACCACGTAAATGGCAGAG
Source organism: Sorex fumeus (assembly GCF_029834395.1). Classification (NCBI taxonomy): domain Eukaryota; kingdom Metazoa; phylum Chordata; class Mammalia; order Eulipotyphla; family Soricidae; genus Sorex; species Sorex fumeus. The sequence continues at coordinate 1,596,632 of NW_026606102.1, forward strand.
CACAGCATGAGATTAGGGGGTCAAATGGTAGAACGGAATGGGCCCATGTGAAGGAAATAAGGCCAGAGGGGGCCACAGTTGGAAAATGGTTGAGAAAAAAACATTACAACAGGGGTCTCTGAGGAAGCACAAACCAGCTATTTATTTTTTGAATGAATCTTATTTTGTGTTTGTTTGGTTATTCCCTACATCGTACTTGGGAACATCCTAAGAAATTTTTCAAGACTTCCCTTTTCAGAGTTGACTTGGGACTTAATTCCTTTTGTGATCCCAAGCAATAATGAAGGTCTCTTGGGGGTCCCAAATGATGCCGGCCACATAAAGCTGAAGACCACGAGTACACAACCGAAGTTCTGAGTGACTGTATTTTCTGAGAAACATCTCAACAGGGGGCTCTGGAGGAAGCACAAGTCAGCTATTTGTTTTTAAATTCCCAAGGTAAGACTGTGAAAGTGTGCCATACCTAACTCTATAAAGGGTGGGCAAGAGGCAACTGTTGCCCCCTCTCCTCCTGTTCCTTATCACACTGTTGAAGAGTGAATGCCGTGTAGACAAGGCATAGTTTCCTCTGGGGCTAGCTCTTGACCTGTCCTTCACTCAATGTTGGGGGGCTGTGTTACCAACATTTTCTCGACCAAAAAAAAACCCTTTCATGTTTTTTGTGGGTTGTTTTTGTTTTTGTTTTGCTTTTTGGGTCACAACCAGAGATGCATAGGAGTTACTTTTGGCTCTGCACTCAGAAATCACTTCTGGCGTTTCTCAGGGGACCATATGGGATGCTGGGAATAGAACCCCGGTCAGCTCATGTAAGGTAAATGCTCTATCTGCTGTGCTATTGCTCTAGCCCCCAACAACAACCCTTTCAATATTGTCTTCCACGATAAGCATGTTTTAGAAAAGTTTGAGTACCTTTCCTAAAAACCATAACTGTTCATCTTTGAGTGAAAGCTACACGCCAGGAACCAGATAGGAAAGTTGTGATCAACTAATTTAAGTTCCTACTTAACGGGCCTTCGCATGGTTTTTGAATGGCATACAGAGAACATTTGAAGTACATCTCCCAGACAACACCACTGCTAACACACAGAGCCCAGCTAGGAGCCTGGAAAATCAGGGACAAGACCCATGGATATCACTAATTACCTCAATAATTCTGATTTTGTCACATGGTATCTACCAGAATGATTCATTGCCTTTTTATTAATTAGCAAGTTTCAACTACTCATAAGCCCTTTCTTCAATCATTTCTCAATGAGGAAGATGTGGAGGGTTTAAGGATCCTGCCTTATATTGTGCAACACAGAGGATAGAGATAGGATGAAATCCCGCATCTTACAAAGGGCCAAGCTCCTCCTTCAACAACCAGGCTGTCTGGGGCTGGAGCAGTAACACAACGGGTAGGGCGTTTACCTTTCACGTGCTAACCCGGATTCAATTCCCAGCATCCCATATGGTCCCCTGCGCACTGCCAGGGGTGATTTCTGAGTGCAGAGCCAGGAGTAACCTCTGTGCATCACTGGGTGTGACCCAAAAAGCAAAAAAAAAAAAAAAAAAAAAAAACCAACCAGGCCATCAAAAACCTGCTGAAGTCTTTGTGTGGCTGAAAATTTACATGCATAAATCTACTTACTCCAAAACATAATGAATTTCAAAGCAACAATAAGTATTAAATTAAGGATCTGGGTGCTCCAGGAACTAGGACTTTCTGCTCTGGTCAGAGCCCCTTCAAATTAGCCATGTGTGTAGGGGGAAGAAATGAGGAATATATATTAAAGTTTGGGGAAGGTAGGGGACTTTCCAAGTGGAGCTTAAGGGGCCCAGTGATCCTTCCTAGCAATTATCAGTCTGGAGTTCAAGTTGAGAGCTTCAGAATGTGGCGCTTCGGGCCCTCCAGGGCTGCACCAGGTTATGCTCCGGGGAATCACGGTGCCAGAGATCAAACCAGGGTTAGCTGCATGAAATGAGCTTTAAACCCTGTAGGATCTTTTGGCCCAAACGTATATTAAATTTCTTATTATAGCAGCTCTAGCTCTCTCTTCTACATTTTGCATTTTGTGGCCAGAGCTCAAAATTCTCTGAAGACTCCTACTACAAGTAAGAAAAGATAAAAAAAAAAAAAAAAAGAATTCAAAGGGCAAAGAAGGAGCATAGCACTGTGGTCTGGTGGGCTCCATGGTCTTGAAGCACAGGAGCACAGATTACATGTGTAACTGAACATACAAAGACCTTAAAGATGAGTGTTCAGCATTAGGGAATAAGGGGTGGGGGACAAAGTGAGATGGTGACTTTGTGAATAACTTCAGCTCCATTGCCCATTTTAGAATGATGTGAAATTAATTCTTTTATTTCCAAATGGCTCCTGCATCTAAAACTCACGGGGCACTGCGGATATTTTAAGTGTGTGTGCTATGGCTGGGGGAGAGCCATGCATATTAGCTCAAAAAAAAATTTTTTTTTGAGAACAAGACAGTTTTAGGTCAAATTGCCCCTGGGAAGCAGAGTCAAAGAAATTTGCATGCTGAAATCTTATTAGGAGGCACCTAGGAGAACACTGGTATCTGCAGGGGAAGAAGGGAAACAGGGAGAGAGAAAGCCAACCGAGAGTTGATCAGAATCGAGGTCTCAGCCACCTCCATAGGAAGCTCTGAATCGGGCTGGATTCATCACCTGAGGCACAAGGGGTGGGGTGGGGGTGAAGATTACATTGGCCACAGGGTAAACCCAGTGCATGGAGGTTCTCTTTAGACAAGGACAAATCAGAGGGACTGTGGCACTGTGCTGACCTCCCAGCACAGAAATAAAAGCCCTTCTTTCTCCAAATGAGAATTAAGAAGAGAGAGCAGTGCTGCTGGAGCAATAGTACAGTGGGTAGGGTATTGCTTTGTGCGTATATGACCATGGTTTGGTTTGATTCCCTGGCATCCCATATGGTCCCCCAAGCACTGCCAGGAATAATTCCTGAGTACAGAGCCAGGAAGTAACCCGTGAGCATGGCTGCCCCCCCCCAAAAAAAAGCCTAAAATAGAGAGAGGAAAGAGAGAGAGAGAGAGAGAGAGAGAGAGAGAGAGAGAGAGAGATTGGCGCTTCACTCAGGGATAGTCTACAAAGATGGTACAATGTTTTCCAGTGCTCATGCCACAGGTGAACGACTTCCGTAACCTCCTCAAACATCTACTTCTAGCATATAATGAAAAAAAAAACTTTGCTGGCCTTTTTTCATAATATAACCAGGGAATAATTTTTTAAGCATCAGGCAATTCAAGCATGATAAGTTAGACAACAAAAAAAAAATTCTTATACAATCAGGAACCCAAGGAAATGTCCATAACCCAATAAAATACACACAAAGGAATCATATTTAACAGTTATTCAAAAGAAATAAGCTATCATAAGAAGTCAATATAAAAAGCCAGATCCTGTGTTACTCCAATGAAAAGATATTCTAGAAAATGCAGTATCTTGAAGGCAGTCACGTTGGTAGAAACACTAAGATTATGGTTTCCAAGAAGGAGAGGATTGATGAATAGATTAAATACAGAGGATTTTTAGGGCAAATCCCCCTGATGAGATAATCACAACAAAATATATTATTCTACTTTTGTCTAGACCTGTAGTCTGAACAATACTAAGGTGAAACCTATAAGAAACTATTGATTTGGAGTAACCATTTATCAATACATATTTAGCTTCAGGTTGGAGTGATAGCACAATGTGTAGGGCGTTTGCTTTGCACGCAACTGACCCAGGTTTTATTCCTACACCCCTCTCGGAGAGCCCAGTAAACTACCAAGAGTATCCCACCTGCACAGCAGAGCCTAGGAAGCTCCCCCTGGCTATTCAATATGCCAAAAACAGTAACAACAAGTCTCACAATGGAGACATTACTGGTGTCCACTTGAGCAAATTGATGAACAATGGGACGACAGTGATACAGTGACACAGTGATTTAGCTTCAGTAAAATAAACACTTCTGGATAGTGATGTTGATAACAGGAGAAGCTAGGTATGTGGAAGGTCAGAATTTATGTGAATTTCACATAAATTCTCACACCACTCAATTTTGATGAAATGATGAAAATATAAAACTATTCTAGAACAATAATATTTAAAATGACAAAAAAGGGACTGGAGCAATAGCACAGAGGGTAGGGCGTTTGCCTTGCACGCGGCCGACCCAGGTGTGATTCCCAGCATCCCATATGGTCCCCTGAGCACCGCCAGGAATAATTCCTGAGTGCAGAGCCAGGAGTAACCCCTGTGCATCGCCGGGTGTGACCCAAAAAGCAAAAATAAATAAATAAATAAAATGACAAAAAAAAATTTAAATTTGGTCAGCTTTCTTAGCAATTTCATAAGCTAATTAAAGCAATAATGAGATAGCATTACACATTGACTAAATGAACAAAAATAAAGAAGTTTGACTATATCGGTATCTGCAACTATATAGATAGGAATAGGAACTATCATACATTATTGGAAGTACATTCCTAAGAATTTTGAAATTTACAAAAAAAAATTTTTGAAATATAATTTGATTATTCTTTTTTTTTTTGTGTCTTTTTGGGTCGCACCCAGTGTTGCACAGGGGTTAATCCTGGTTCATACACTTAGGAATTGCTTCTAGCAGTGCTCGGGGGACCATACGAGATGCTGTGAATCGAACCCAGGTTGGTTGCATGCAAGGCCCTACCTGCTGTGCTATCACTCCAGCTCATAATTTGATTATTCTTAGTAAAGTCTATGGTGTGCATAACCTCTAAGCCAGCAGTGTTACTAAACGACATTTTCTAGAGAAAATCTACCAATAGGCATCAGGAAAAATGAATATGCAGCCTTCACAATGGCAGAGATTACTTCCAGGCCCACTTCATTTTATCTCATTTATCATTCAGGTATTTGGCAAACATTTCTGAAAAATCTACTATGTCATTGGAAAGTTATTTGACAATCACACCAGCATGGAACCATCAGAAATTCAAGACTAACATCTCTCTCTCTTTGTTTCTCATTCTCTACCAGTATTTTGTTCTCTCAATCTCTTTATACTTTTACCTTCTTTCTTTCCTATCTCTGTATTTTTTCTCTTTCTTTCTTTTTATCTCTTTCTCTGCTGCTCTTTTTCTCTTTAGCTCCAACTTTAGGTCTAAATATCTGTGTGCATGACTGTTCTCTCTCTCTCTCTCTCTCTCTCTCTCTCTCTCTCTCTGCCCCTAACATCCTTATTTCTATATATCCATCTATATCAGTCTAAAGTGGTACTTATGCAGTGCAGATCTCTATGCTTGCAGTATGTACGAGTGTGTTTTAAAATGCTTTGGGAATGTGAAGGAAGGAGTGACAGACTTTGTTGAAAAGCACCACTTGCTTGATGAAAAGGTGTTAGAGGAGACAGAGAGGAACTCTTGCTGTCAAAAGAACAACTTGTGTCTCTTAAATGAGAACAGACCACTGTCCCAGACAGCTAAAAACACTGCTCTTGAAAATAAGCTGCAAAGACATTTACAAACCTCAAAGTCGTTTTGATTTGCATTTCCCTAATCATGAGTTTCTATGGGAACTGTTTCATGTTTGTAGGCCATCATTGTGAGAACTGATCCACACATCTGAGTTGGGGATCAGGGTGAGAGGGAGAAGTATTGACTTCTTCGGGGGAGGAAATGGGTAAACTGGTGTGGTCTTACAACTACATGCACAGGAAATCATCATTAACAGAAGTGTAAATCACAGAACCTCAATCAATTTTTTTAAAAAAGACATTTAGGGGGTATGGTGTTGCCAGCAGGTCAGTTTGTACCTATGAGGCGAGTGCATCAGCTGCCTGATGGCACCGTCAGGCTTTCAGATACCCCAAAATTGCTGCTGTGCCTTTGGCCAGACCCCAAAAACTTGGGACAAAATTTACTAAGAAAGTAAACGGCCAAAAATTAGGTATGTGGGAGATGCACCCACAAACCACCTCCAGCTCAGCTGGAGGCATGGCCTCTCTGGTTCCTGATCGAACTGCTTAACCAACATGATCCCAGAGATTCAGGAACGAATCTTGGAACCCAAAGGCTTTTGGCAGGAATGCATCCTGTTCCTGCACTAGTTTACTGGCGCTGGGCCACTCCAGGTGGGAATAGGTTTCGTGACTTGGCCTATTCCCCTTGGCGGCCCAGTGACCACCATCCTCCAGAGGCCACTGGACAGTCAGGTTTGGGTACAGTGACGACTTAACATTGGTTAAGACACTTGCATAGAATGCAGTAAACATTTTTTATGGTCCCCAGTGTGAGTTCAAAAAGTGTAGGATCATGGTCATGCGTTCAGTGGCCATGAACTGTCTCCCAACCTCGATCATTCACTGCCGATGGACACATGCAGGAAGGCAACAGGGCCGCCAAACTGGTTGGTGGTCAGTCACCATTTATTCCCATCTGTCCCGATTCCAGACTCACACTATTTCTCATTACAGTCTCACACTCCCCATCCAATTTCATTCTCTCCCATTCCTGGGTTTGTTAAAAGCCAAACCTCACAGGTTGGGGGTAGCAATTACACATAGGTAAGGTAGCACAATCAATATATGCAACGTCCTTCCTTCCAGGGAAGCTAGGACAAAATCCTGCTAGGAGATTCCCCCCAGGGGCAGTATTTCATCTAAGGGTGTATTTCTTCTTTCCTCAGTCCAAATCCATTTAAACACTCATCTTAAATTTATTTCTTAATAATAATTTTTCTAGTCATTTTGTATGGACACAGTAAGGATATATTAAGCTTAAAGAGTGACTTCCTGGGGACATCTCGCTATATATTCCAAACTACTGCCCTCAGGCCTGTTAGTCCTTCCTAATCCCAGCAGGGTCTTAATCCAATTACTTCTTTTTGGATAATGACAAAGTCTGTCCATGACCTTGCTCTTGACTTATTAGAAATTTCATGGTCCTTGGTCTGAATCTTTTTGATGCCAGGATAGCTTACAGCTTGTCCCCTTTAGATGCTTGGATAGTTTACAGTTTGTCCTGGGTCAATCCAATCCTTTGTCAAGACCCTCTTTTTGGGGTGCTAGGAACTAGGAGCAACTGAGGCTTAAGTTGTGTAAATATGACAGATGTCCAAGAGTAGATATTATTTGGAGTAAATTAACTCTTAAGTGAAAAGAGCATAGCATTAACTGTCTCCCTGTGTCTATACAATGAGGACATTGCTCTAAAGTAAACTGCAAAGGACATAAAGGAAAAAGAAAAACAATATTTCACTTTCCAAATACAAAATCCAGAATCCTCTGAAGAATCTAACTTTACAAGTCACAGAGTCTGATTGGGGGAATGAGTGATTAACAGATAGGGGATTCAGAGCACAAAGAGAAGTTAAAGATGAATACCAAGGAAATGGGAGTGCTTCCAGAGCATTGTGATGGGTGTCACCCAATAAAACTAAACTCCATGCTGTGGCAGCAAGGACAGAACCAATGTTATCCGATACACAGACTAGGGGAAAAGGGAGCTCAGATAAAGAGGGGAACACCAAATAAAGGTGTTGGGAGGATCCTTCCAGGATGGGAGAAGCAAGCTGAAAGTAGACTATAGACCAAACATGATTGCCACTCAATGTTTCTTTTGCAAACCACAACACCCAAAAGGAGAGAGAGAACAGAGGGGAATGCCTTGCCACAGAGACAGGGGGTGGGATGGGGGTGTGGGGGGTGGGAGGGATACTGGGATCCGTGGTGGTGGAAAATGGGCACTGGTGGAGGGATGGGTATTTGATCATTGTATAATTGAAACCCAAGCACAAAAATGTGTAAGTCTGCAACTGTAACTCATGATGTCTCACTATTAAAAAAATTTTTAATAAAAAAAAAATTAAGTCCTAAGCAACCTAGTGTGGCCAACACCACTCGCTCTTAAAATGAAAGGTTTTGGGGTAAATTAATTGCTTAAACATATCTACTCAGAATAGGTGCAGTAGACTTTCATATGTTGATCTATTCTTTTACTGTGGTACCAAGTGTTCATTTCTTATATCTCTCTATGTTTCTGCTCATTGTCCCTGAGGAACTCACAATAGCCACACAAGGATGCTATAGAACACTGCGCAATATTAAACCATTTGTATTATCAATGGTTTTGCATATATTTAGATCTCGATGTAAAATACAAGAAACCTGATACAGAAATTTTTGCACTGACTGTCAGATAAATGTTGAACTAAAATTTGAAGATCATTTAAGTATTATTAAATATTTAATAAAAATTTAAGTTCAAAAGTGTAATTCTACTTCATATAAAAATAATAAATACTATTTGGACATATCTAGGACTTGGGTGCTAAAAAGTCAGCAAGGAAAAAGTTTTGAAGACAAAATTTTGGTCAAAATTCCATTGGCACTCCTTGTGCCAGGTAGAGCTGGGATTTGAATTTGTTACTGAGAGAGAGTCACAGTTGGACTATTAGTGGTGAAACTTAATGGTACAATTTAGAATATTTTATTCATTATATTACAACAGAATATTTTATTGCATTTGCCCAACATAGTAATAATATACCTATCAAGCTTACCTTAGAACCATACTTAGCACATAACGGAATGTCAGCTAGAGGTCGGTCATTTAAACTATGGACTGTATTTAAACATGACAATAGAACACAAGACACTAGCACTAGTACTATCCTCCCATTGTTCTTCAATTTGCTGGAGTGGACCCAGTAACGTCTCCATTGCGAGACTTGTTGTTACTGTGTTTGGCATATCAAGTACGTCACCGGTAGCTTGCCAGACTTTGCTATGTGGGCGAGATACTCTCGGTAGCTTGCCGGGCTCTCCGAGAAGGGCAGAGGAATCGAACTCAGGTCAGCCACGTCAGTCATGTGCAAGGCAAACGCCTTACCCACTGTGCTATCACTCCAGCCCATCAAAAGACAAAGAGGGAGAAATAAAGAAAGCAGCAGAATAAACATCCTCAAAGTATATTCTATTCAAAAAACAAATCATGTTGCTTGGCTGCAAATGTAATTTTCTTTTAATTTGGAATTATTTACGTGAGATGAATTATTTATTATTTTATTTGGTATGAATTATTGCTTGCTACTAATAATTTTACAAAGATTACAAAAACATAAACAGAGGACTGGAGTAAGCAAAGGGTTAAGTCAATTGCCCTGATGGAGTCAATGATCTCAGTTTAATTTCCAGCACCAAATACAGTCCCCCAAATATGGTCACTCTTGAGCACGGGGCACTGAGCACAGCCCCTGAATACCACTGGGTATGGTTCAAAATCCCAAAACAAAAACATAAATAGATATGGGTTTGGCTACTTAATTTTGAAAAGAATAAAAATCATTTTTAAATTTGGGAAGAGGGAAATATTCTAAACTAAAATATGAAGGGAAAGAAACCAAGCTGGCAAACACTCCCAGGTAGATCGATCTCTGGGCTGACGACACTGAGACCTTCTTGGACTGGGGGTAGGCAGATTCCACTCCCTTCCAGAGAGATTTAGCAACAGCCACACCCAACCTCCTCCTACATAAGTGGCACAGCCACACAGCTCACAGTACTCAATACTGTGAGTAGAGGCACAGCAATTTTGATGGGAAAGTTACATAGAAAGCCACCATGCTCAATGAGTAAAAACAATAATACAAAGGCTCAACCAGCACTAGATCAGTAAATCCTCAGATAATGACTTCAGTAACACCATTGTGAAATGACCACAAATTGCCTTTTATTAAACTGTTTTCTGACAATTCCACTTATCATCTTTATAACAAACAACATAAAGTAAATTTGAAATATATATGAAGTGCTTGCTAAAGGGGCAGGATTTGGGGGTGGTGAGAAACTGGGGACATTGGTCAGAGGTCACAACTGTGGTGGGACTGGTGTTGGAACATTGAATGCCTAAGTACCTGAAACAACTTTATTTGAACAACTTTGTGATTCATGGTGTTTACCTTTACCATGGTGTTTAAATAAAAAAATTTTAAAAATATGAAGAACTATGTGAAATATGCACACTCATACTACACTAAAAACAAATTTAAAATAAATTAGAAAGAATGAAAAGATTTTCTCAGCAAGAGAGGAGATAGTTGGAGTAAAAATAAGAGTACACTCTGCCTATAATTTCAATTGTAGTGAGAATTTAAACAAAGTAACCATGCCTGTATTTTGTTGTCTGTGCATTTAAATGTCACTCTATCGACATGGAAAATCACATCCAGATATGACAGCAATCTGCTTATCTAAATTAAATATTTTGTAATGTCTGCTGAAATATTTATCTTTTACTGAGATCATAATAACTTATCTGTGTTCTTTAAATGTGTGAATATGGACCAGAGAGATAGTACAGCCAGTAGAACAACTGCCACGAATGTGGATAACCTGGATTTTATTCATGGAATCTTACATGATACCCCAAATACTATCATAAATGACTCCTGGACACAAAGCCAAGAGCAAGCACTGAGCACAGCTGGTTGTGCCCTAAGCCTTCCACCAGTATAAGAACATGATATTCTAGGTCATCGTTATTTTTTTCTAAATCCAAATGTCATTTTAGAGGTTTTTTTGGGGGGGTTGGGGAAAAGGGTCACTTGCCATGATATTTGCCCAGAGAAGCCAGGCAATTCAACGGTCAGGGCCAGAGGTCCCAGAATCCTGGAGATCACACCCAGTGATGTTGAGGGGGGAGAGGAGGCATGCGTCCCAGGAATGGAACTGGGGACCTCAAGTACGTGACTCATATTCCTCTGCCTCTGAGGTAGCTCCCAGCACTTCTTTAATAGTTTTAATAAAAAGTCAGTTGCCACTATGTCAGTAGAGCCAATTTTTTTCCTAATTACAATTCATTTTTAAAAATCAAAGAAGCCCAAAATGTGGGTGTGATAGACCATGTGCCTGGAAAGTTCAAAGCCTTGGGTTCAATCCCTGGCATGGCCCCAGAATACCACAGGTGTGAATCTTTCAATAATATATACATAAACTGCCAAATGCAAAATAATAATAATTACCTGAACAATACAACTCATAACAAGTATGAAATAAAGGCAATAAAAATTAATTAATAATGTAATTAATTTTAAAATAATGTGATTAATAATGCAATAGAAGACAAATCATATATTTTACTCACCCTGACTTAGTCACAGATTATTAATTATTCAGTAAAATGTTTATATTTTATTTACTCAAATATATTGGTTTAATCACAAACTATTCACTATGCAAAAATAAACATTAAATTTAAGGATTATTCATCTTTTGTCAAATTGCAATCTTATGAAAAACATGTACACATTTTTGAAAATGAAAGTTGTGAAGGTGAGAGGGTTAACAGCTTCTTTATAATTCTTGCTATAAAAAATTCAAAGTATAGTGGGTAAAACCAAAGATAATGTATCATCAAATAGTTCTCAAGTTCAAAAGTCCAAAATTGATCAGCGAAACTGCATTGTCTCTAAAGGTTCCTGGGAATAATCTATTAATTTGCTGCTTCTGTCTTCTAGAAGCTTCCTGCTTTGCTTGCTCTTGACACAGAACCACTCCAATTTCCCACTGCCACAATTCATCTCTGACTTACGTAAGACATTGGACTAGACTATTAGTATAGTATATATTATTAGGATATTATTATATGTGTCACTGTCACTGTCCTCCCGTTGTTCATCGATTTGCTCGAGTGGGCCCAGTAACATCTCCATTGTGACAATTGTTACTGTGTTTGGCATATTGAATACGTCACAGGTAGCTTGCCAGGCTTTGCTATGCGGGCGAGATACTCTTGGTAGCTTGCCAAGCTCTCCAAGAGGGGAGGAGGTATCGAACTCATTTCGGTCATGTTGGCCCCTTGCAGGGCAAATGCCCTACCCACTGTGCTATAGTTCCAGCCCCTTATATGTGTACTATACATTATTATCATAGTATACATTATTAGTATTGCATATAGACTATATAGTATATATAGCCTCTATATTAGTGTAAAAATTTTTATACTAGAGTGACCTTCCCATACCAAGATTTTTCATTTTATCACATCTGCAAAGTCACTTTATTACACAAAGTAATATATTTAAAGGTCCCTGAGTTGTGAAGGCTGTTATTCTGCCTACACAGCAAATAAAACTTATTTTAGCTTGCTCTGTAAATTATAAATGCAAATAAATGTGGGGGCCTCCCATTTCTATTCTTGTTCCAAGCCCTATACATATTGGGGGGTGGACCTGATAGTAACCCAAAACAACAGCTAAAAAAAACAAAGAGTCTTAACAAAGAAAGAATCTGTCCTAGAATTTGGTGCATGGGAGAGAGGCATGAGAAAGTTTCTGTATCTATCAGCCTAAACTCTAACCACCCAGGGTCTTTTTGAATTCCAAGGGAGTAAAATGCTCAATATTTATAAAGGAAGCCACAGAGTTAGTTGCTGGGGTGGGGGAAGGAATTTGAACTCTTGATTATTACAGTTTATTGCCTTTGTTAGATACAATCTATCATCCAGGAGCTTTGCTAATTGCTTTACTTTCATTATCTAGCCTGATTTTAATAATAATTTTAGAGATATACAACATTAATATTATCAGTTAACAGATGTGAAAACTTTCCCTCAATTGACTGAGATCCAAAGATAAGTTTGACCATAAGACGGGTGCTGTAAGCCACTATATTATATTTTCTTATAAACTATTATGTATCGAAGTTCATTTTCTGTTTACGGTGCCAGAATATTAGGAAAATTATTTTAAATGTTCAAACTATGTCATGTCAATTTGGGTTTGTCCACCTTGACAGCTAAGTGGGGGAGAATTTGAAACCCAGAAGGGTGATCTCAAAAGTGATCCGTAAGATACTTCCTCAACAAAAGTCCTAAAACTTCAGTAATCTTCAGAATCATCTGAAAGACTTACTAAATACCAAGTATGAACTGAACTCCACATCCAGGGGTTCTAATTTAAAAGAGCTGGGGTGGACACTTATTTTTTTTATTTTTAATTTTTTTTAAATTTGAATCGAAAAGATTTTTTTAAATTTTTTTTTAAATGTGAGATACACAGTTACGAAGTTGTTTATGATTGGGTTTGAGTGAATCCATCTGGGTCAAGGCTTTTGTTTGGGGGGAGCCTTTTGATTATCATTTGAATATCCTCAAGAGTGATAGATTTGTTCAGGTATTCCAAATCTTCTTGGGTCAATCTTGGGAGGTTAAGGAGTTTAGGAATTTATCCATTTCTTCTAGGTTCTCTTGTTTTGTGGCATAAAGATTCTCAAATCAATCTCTGGTGATCCTTTAAATTTCTGTGGTTTCTGTTGTGATGTCCCCTCTTTCATTTTCGATATCATCTATCAGGGTTCTTTCTCTTTCTTTGTGAGTCTTGCTAATCGTGAATCAGTCCTTGGTTTCACTGATCTTTCAGATTGTTTCTTGGGTTTCCAGCTCGTTAATTTCTGCTCCAAGTTTTATTATTTTATTCCTCCTGCCTGATTTGGGCTCCTTTTGTTGGCCATTTTCCAAGATCTTAAGCTGTGAGGTTAAATTATTCATGTAGGCTCATTCTTCCTTCCTCATGAATGCTTGCTGAACTATAAACTTTCCTCTTAACACTGCTTTTGCCATGTTAAGTTCTCATCATGTGTGTCTTCATTCTCATTTGTTTCCAGAATTCAAGAGTATGCAATTTAAACCTCAGTGAATATGACTTGAAAAATAAAATGAAAAAGTGACTCATTTTCAGTAACTATGGAAGTTCCATGTTTAAGCTTTCACAACTTGAAATACTGATTAAAGAAAATAATTAATCATCTGTTTGTTTCAAATCATACTGTCATGTTTGTTACTGTCCTGAAAAAATAGAGTAACCAAGAGAAGATGGTTGGGTTCTCCAAAGGTTGCAGACCCCTTTGAAAATTTGAAGATTGAGAGAGCAGAATAGGAGAAAGGGGTTAATAAAGAATCTAGTGTGTCCTTTGCTTTTTTGTGGGTTTATCTAGCAATGCCTGGAGAACTTTGAGGTGCCAGGAAATGAATCCAGGTCTCCAGATTGAAGTCCGGCCCTTCTTGTGGTGCTGGAAATGGAACCAAGGCCACCAGTATGGAAAGCATAAGATTAGCCTGGAGTTATCTCTTTTGTGCATCTAGTGCATCTTTCTTAATTCCCCAGTATTTCTAGAAGTTTCATATGAGCTGCAGGGTTGTTTGCCTGTTTGTTTGTGAATCACACCTGGCTGTGCTCAGAGCTTACTCCTGGCTCTGCACTCAAGAATCACTCTTGGCAGTGCTTCAGGGATTTATAGGATGCTGGAGATCCAAGCCAGGTAGACCACATGCAAGGCAAGCACTGCACTACCTCTCCAAACCTGAGATGCAGTTTTGAATAACCAAGGTGCCACCATAGTTTACTTACTGTGAATTTTGTTATGTCTCTTCACTAGGGTTATAAATGTTCATATCAAGTTTTGTAACTTGAATGACCAGTATTTTTCAGTGTCATATTTGAAGTTGCTTTGCTCTTCTCCTAGCATTTGGTCATTTTTATAATTATAAATGATATTACAAATACTTTATTTTTTTAAATATTTTTTAAAATATGGCCTACCTGTCTGGGGGCTGGGCCTTTATATAGGGTTCCAGGGACTGAACTCTGGTCAAACACCCTCAAGCAAACACCCAACCCCTGTCCTATCACTATGCCTTTCTAAGTTAAATTTGTGAACGCTAAAAAAAGACTTGGCCCTTTCAATGTATTCAGCACCAATGGTTAAGACGGACCAAACAGAAATTAAAATGGACTCTTTCCCATTCACACAATCAAGTTATATAGAAGAACATTAAATCAAGATGTGGGTTCATCTGGCCAGAAAGCATTTCCTAGGAAAGAAGGGTGTGAAGACATGTACCTCTCTGAGAGTCAAGTCTGCTCAAATTCCAAGCAGTGAATCAGATGAAAAATGAGTTGGTAAGAATCAAGTCAAGGCTTTAGAGTCAAGAGGACCCTTGAAAAAGCCAGGTTCCGGACAGTACCAGCAGAACCCTACCTGGGGATACTGCACATGACAGGAGGAAATAGGGGGACGGGGTGTTGAAAAATGGCAGTTAAATCAGGGGGACCTAAAGCAAGAACCCCAGAGGGGAGAATCAATTGGGTGATGGGATCAGGGAAGGGGCCATGGGCAGCCGGCCCTAAGGAACCCTGTGGGATTCTTTCATCTTTTGTGATGCTGGCAATACAATATAAGCCAGACCCATAGGCTCATGCCTCAGTTGCCTCAGGCAGCTTGTCTGAGGATGGTGGAGTTCCTTATATGGACTTCAATTGTCTTGGATGAAGGGACACAAATACCTGCTTTCACTTCATGAGGATGATTTTCACCAGAGAGGAAAGAGTCTCTGAACAATATGCCTGCAGGTTGGGGACAGGACATTTGTGTCCCAGAGACACCATCTGACATATACTCACAATCATGGAGTCATGGAGGAGGAAGAGGAGGAGGAGGAGGAGGAGGAGGAGGAGAGGAGGAAGAGAAGGAGGAGGAGGAGGAGGAGGAGGAGGAGGAGGAGAAGGAGGAGGAGGAGGAGGAGGGCAGGCAACTCACGGGGGACTACAGAATAGGAAATTTTTTAAGATAGTGCTTGAGCTATTGGGAGACCTTTAAAAAAACAATCTGTTATACCTTTTGATACCTTTGATAACTTCTGAATTTTTTTAATTTTTCAATCACACCTGGTGATGCTCAGGGATTAATCCTGGCTCAGCACTCAGGGATCATTCCTGGCTAGGCTCGGGAAACTATATGAGATGTTGGGAATCAAACCAGGCTGGCTGCGTGCAAAGCAAATACCCTACTTACTGTACTATCACTTTGGCTCCCTCTGAGTAACTTCTGATAAACAAGAAAACACTGCTAGGGTCTAAAGAGACTGTACTGAGTGTCAGACACTTTGCTTGCTTACTCAGCAGGTAGTAGAACATTGACAGTTTGGTCCCTGGGTACTTCCTGGAGTGATCCCTGAGCACAGAGCCAGGAGCAAGTCTTCAACATATCTGGTGTGGCCCAAAACCAATCAAAACACAAGTTCAATTCAGCCCTTTATTACTACCACAATTTCTTTGGGTTTCTTTTTGTTTGTTTTGAGATCACACCTGAAATAGCTCAAGGGTTACTCCTGGCCCTTTCATATCATGCCATCCATTGATCAAACATAGGCATGGGTCTGCTCATAGGTACCCTGTACTTGACTTTCCTGTAGAATCCTTGTACACGATATTGGTGACAAAATAGCACTGAGTTTTGTAGGCTGACAGTTCAGTTCTGCATTTTGGGTCAATCTCTCAATACACTGTGGAGCTCAGGACTGAATCAGAGCCTTTAGCATGCTTGACTCTGTGCTCTCGAGCGATCCCTTCCTGGCACCTTTTGTTTTGGAAATCATCTGGGTTATGGACATTGGTCCCATTACCAGGTTAGACACCCACCAGTCTCCAGCATCATTTGATAGACTGTGGGTACAGCAGGGAAGACTGTCCCAGCACTACCTCATCTAGAGCATCGGGGATGGTTAGACCTGAGAAGGAAGAATGATGGCAGTACATAACCAAGAAGGAATGAGTTACTATCATCTGTAGCAAAACCAGAATGAATCAGGCTGACCCACAAAAATTTATGGAAATGACTCATAGAACATTTTATGCCAGAGACAAAATAGATGGACATCTTAAAAAAGCACACACACACACACACACACACACACACACACACACACACACACGATGAGGTAGGAAAAGAGAAATCAAGAACTGATGAAGTCAGTCGGTGAATAATTATGATCACCAGCTGACTTCTCTGACCCATCACATATCAGATATGAGCAAGATCCTGCAAGATCTCTGCTTGCTCTGTAGCTTACTCAAATCTCTCAAAACCATTGAATACAGATTAATGCTAACAGTCAACTCATCTGAATACCATCATTGCGGTCTCTTCAGGTGCAGAGATATGTGGAGGACCCTGAGATAGCTCAGTGGTAGAATGGTTGCCTTGTAAACATGAGGTCGTAAGTTTGACTCCCACTACCACCTCACATGCTGGAGCATGATCCTAGTGGCTCTGTTGTTTGGAGACCCCAATGCCAATATACAACCAAGTCTGTTGTAAGTACTGAAACTAATGTGCCAGTACCACAGCCAAGTGTGTGCCCCCAGCTGAGTACCACAATCAAGGTGTGTGTGTGTGAGCACCACAACAGAAACATGCCCCCCCCCCAATAAATCCCTCAACTAAAGCATGCAAGCACTGCCACCATGTGTGTAAGACTCCAGTCACTGCAACAATGACAACAAAGGTGGGGGGAGTAGTGGAACATGGAAGCAACTAAAAAATTGGGATCCCTGCCATGTTTGTCTCTTTTTGTGGCCACTGGTGATCTTATACCATGTATAGTTGGATGCATTGCATGTATGTATACAAAGATGTGTATATGTTTGTATTAGATATATATATATCATTATATGTACAAATGTACAACTAGAATGAAATACTTAGCAACCAGCAGAACCATAACTCTATTCCTTGAAGTGTAATGTCTCTAAATTGTAATTGTTCTATAAAACTCAAAAGGAATATCCTGAAAATACTAAAATCATCCCTTAACCAGGGAAATATTTTTTCTCTGTGCTGGAGTTCAAACCCAGGGCCTCACACCTAGGCGACATGTGTTTTAACACCAAGCCACATCAAGGATATTATGCATATTAAATCTAGAATTCTGAAGGTTAAAAATTTGAATAAAGGGTATCAGGCTGCGCCATATGTTTTTTGAAACCTTTAAGGTAAATTCTCCTTTCCTCTCCTTTCCTCTCTTTTTCTCCTCCTCTCTCAGCCTCATCGAGTCCCTGGGCACCTGTCGCCTTGTGGCACATCTCTCTGGTCTCTGGTCCTGTTTTCCCTTTGACTCTCTTTCCCATGTGTATAAATTCCCTTCTTATAAGCACAAGAATCATTCTAGATTAAGAGTTCACTCTACTCTGGTATGATTCTTTATCTTACCTAACTATATCTGTAACGATGACTCTAGTTCCAAATAAGGTCATATTTGCAGGTTAAAAGAGACTTTCAAAGGGACCGTCAAAAGATGCTTCTGTTCCACATGCCAGGCTGAGTTGTCCAGAACATCTCGGAGGGTGGCAGGTGAGTCCAGCACCTACCCAAACAGAGGCCCAGCAGTCAAAAACCTCCACACTCCACAATCAGTGCCATGCTCACAGCTGAACCCCATTGCTCAGGACAAACGTCACTCAGAAATTAATCTGTTGAAAAACTCAGGTATGAGGGTTTTGTGACTGAAATCTCCAGGTTTTCATGGAATTGGGGATGGGCTACCTGCCCTCATACCCTCATCTCCCTGTAATTCTTAGAGCCTAGGCAGGCACACCTATAACCTGCCTCTGACGCCAAGTAAGCTCATTAATCAGCCATTATCCAGAGACTCATAAATCTCAAAAGAGATCAATAAGTTGCAGAGATCTCCTGGACCCTGCACCAGGCTGAGTTGTCCAGGGCACCCAAAGTCACCATTCAGTTAAAAATTAAACTCCCAGATGTATCAACCCCATTCAAAATTTTAGACTTCCTGGAGCTACATCTCAAACTCTATATATCACTGATAAACAAAGAATAGCACACCACATTGGGTAGGATGCAACATAGAAGACAACCAATCTCAATGAACAAAATATAGACATACAAGTCTTAACCTGTAAAAACATTTTAGTGATCTCTTATTCAAGAGCTTAATGGTTCCATGTTCTGACCCAGCACATATCAGATATGAGCACCACCACCTCATATGCTGGAGCATGACCTATGGTGAGACACAACAATCTTCACACACTTTCTTCAAAGGAAACATTTTTTGATTATTTATAGTGAGTTATTTATAGCAAGCAATATAAAATAAATTATTCGGGATCTGCTCTAGGGGCAGGTTTGAGGGATGGTTGGGAAAATTGGAAATAAATGGTGGTGGGATTGGTGTTGGAATACTAAATGTAACAAATCATCATGAGTAACTTTATAAAAAATGAATAAAATATGCAAATTTAAAAGAATTTAAATTTGAGTGTCCTACTTGAGTCCAGTGTGACAGTATAGGGCTCAGGTACATGCCTCACATGGAGCTACCCCAGTTCAGTTCAACAGTTTGTCAAGAAGCACAGGTATATGATACTATGTATCATATGTATACACTTAAAAATTATAGGAGCAGTGGCCCCCGATGTTGCTCTTTTTCAATATTACGCTTTTTAATATCCTTGCAAAAATTCGTGGACTACAGAATTTCATAACTGATGACAACAAACTTCTCAATTGTAAATTACTACCTACATCTAAGCTGTATGTAGTACATTTACAAGAGAATATTACTAAATTACTAAATTAAATTAACAAATGATTTCCCCCTCAGTCTTTACTGGAAGACAGATCAGAAGTTCCTGCTACCTGTGGTAGACAGGAATGTGCATTCACAGTCTTAACCCAGGGCTGTGCTAATTCTCCGACTCTCTGTCAAAACATTGTCAGAAGAGCCGTCAGCCATCCAGTCATCCTGTAGATCATCACACCGATCTAATATATTGATAATGTCGTGTTCATTGTACCTGATGAGCAGGAAGTAGCAAGAATTCTGGATCCTTTTAAAGACAAAATTACTCCAGAGAGAGACAAAAATTCAGACAGAATTTAAGAGCCTGGCACCTAGAAGAAGTTTCTAGGAGTTCAATGTTCTCGACATCTCAGGGTGTTTACATCAAAGGGTAACTTACTACCTTTCATCTCTTAGAACATACAAGAAAAGGATGGTCTGTTTGATAGATTTTTTTGGTTTTCAGACGCAATATCTTGAGGATACTGCTATGACCTATCCTCTAGAATTGACTTGCTGGAGACAGTGATGTACTGCAGAGGGTTCATCCCTTTCCAGCCCTATCCATACACCGTGACATCACTTCAGCAGCATGAAATAAACTATGGTGGAAATAGTCATGCCACAGATCTCAACAAATATTATAAGGCAGGTTTGTATTTTTCAGACTTATTAATCATGTGTAGTATATCATAGAAACTAATAGAGCCAGATAAACTAATATCAACATATCAGGAGATCCAAGCAGCAATTCACCATAACATGGTTGTGATGCATCTGGAGTCAAATTTGAGCTGGGCCAAAGGATACAAAAGAGCTGTACAAATCTATGCCATGAACCTTATGTAACTGCCATCGGTATAGCAATTCCTATCTTTGGTTTCACATCTATGAATTTATAGAGGATTTCCTATAATTTGTTAGAGAGGTAAAAAAAGGGAAACTCCAAAGATTTATATATGAATGGGCTACCACATATAAGTGTGAACTGAAGATGAATTTCTGCTGTGTAGCAGAATAGCCAGAAAGTGGCAGTTAAGAGAAGAGAAATGGGTTGAGGGTGATTTATATAAACTAATGAATTAGCCTACTGGGACAAACAAGCCTGGAAAACAACATTTACTAAGGACTGGTAACAGACAGGAGACTAGACTTGGGTGCCAGACTATTCTTTGCATATGCATGCTTGTAGGATGCAATCGACTGCAGGTGTCCTAAGAACAGCAAGGATGACTCAGTCAGTGATGTCAGAGAGACTGTACTTGGCTACATTAAAGCCTGTTCAATGATCTTAAGAACAAGCAGCCAGAGAAGCAGTGATGGAAAAAAATACACAAGCTCAAAATCCTGGGCCCCACCTCTTCAAATCTGTTTTAGTAACTTCTATGGCTTAGTTCTGGGCCTACCAGTAATAAGAAGCCATCCCCCAAGATTACCATATATAGATAGCAAATAGGTGACCTTGAATACTTTTAATCTCAAAAAGGACCCTGCTTTATCTAGCCACGACTACCATATATGTGCCCTTGTTAGTCACAGTGTCTCAGCGAGGCCACTATCCAAGGACCAGATCTGAATCCTGCTTATCAATTTATGTCAAGATGGTAAAAAGGTTAATGATGGAGAATGAGTTGTTTAATGTTTAACAGCCCCCTGTTGAATCTAGAACCAGTTTGTTGAGGGCTTATAACTTTTGTAACCAGCTAAAGACCTTTACAGGGCACAAGAGATGTTCTGGAAATTTCTACCAGAGCTCTCCTGAAGCAAAACTCTTCACACACATTGTATTGAGGAAATACATATATATCCACAGAAGAAATATATCAGTACAGCTAAGAAAGGACTCTGGGGGGCTGGAGAGATAGCACAGCAGGTAGGGCATTTGCCTTGCAGGCGGGCGACCTGGGTTCAATTCCCAGCATCCCATATGGTCCCCTGAGCACCATCAGGAGTAACTCCTGAGTGCAGAGCCAGGAGTAACCCCTGTGCATCACCAGGTGTGACCCAAAAAGCAAAAAAAAAAAAAAAAAAAAAAAACCTCTGGGAGCTCCTCCTGAAAGTCTTCTGCACATTATTTCTTTTGTCTGTGTCTTGAGGTTTTCTTGGTAATGTGCTGACAAATGTTTTTTTTTTAAATTGATCAATGTGAGATACAGTTACAAAGATTTCATGTTTGAGACTCAACTCAGCCATATAATGATCGAATACCCATCCTGCACCAGTGCATATTTTCTACCACCGATGTCCCCAGTATCTGCCCTCCCCCCCACCCCACCTCCATCCCAGTCCTCACCCTGCCTCTATGACAGACAATTTCCCGGATACTCTCTCTTTACACTTTTGGGCATTATGTTTTGCCCGAATTTCCCCACCACCATTCAAGCCTGCCTTCCAGGGGCAGACACTAGTTAATTTATTTTCTATTGTTCATTTTTAATATCATGAGAGTTCACACAGCCACTTTGTGGCTGTGCTTCTGGAATCTTACATTGTAAATGGTTGGGTTCCAGAGACATCTCTGTAGGGCACTAATCCATTTGGGGATTCAACTGGGAGTCTCTGGACCAGGACTGTGGTGCACTAAGATAACACCTGGTGGAAGCTTGTGGGCATGACAGTCAATCCGCAAAGTGGGCAGAGAGCAGGGAGGAACAGCCCAGAGCCTCAGCCGCCATATGGCTTGGAGATTCAGTCCTGGAACCCGCATACCTGGGCCTTGCCTGTAGAAGCTCTTGGGCACCAGGATTCCATCTGGAGTAGGCGGGGAAACTGCACCTGCTCCATCTGGGATGCCCCGTGAAATTGGCTCAGTATGGGGCCCAGAGGGATCTCCAGTGCTATGGTGCTGTCAGGGACTCACTCTCCAGTCTCTTGCGATGAGAAATCTTAATAGTCCCTTCAACTACTCAAACTGTAAATTTTTTTTTCTGAGATTGCAAAACTTCCTTGACTTATTAAAATTTAACTGTATCGGGGCTGGAGTGATAGCACAGAAGGTAGGGCATTTGCCTTGCACGCAGCCAACATGACCGACACAGGTTCGATTCCCAGCACCCCATATGGTCCCCTGAGCACCGCCAGGAGCAATTCCTGAGCGCATGAGCCAGGAGTAACCTCTGAGCATCGCAGGGTGTGACCCAAAAAGAAAAAAAAAATAATTATCATCAGCAATACCTTTTGCCACTTCTAAGCATGCATGGACCTTAGAAAGTCAAGACTGTACTTCCATCCTACAGTCTGTCTAATGCCACAATTTCTGGAAATAGGTTGAGAACATAAGGCCCAGGCTTCATGTTTTCAATGTTGTTTTCAGTTTCTGTTTCCACTACTTGGACTCAGCCAGCTGATGGATTCAATTTCATCCACTTTCATTTTCGTGAATCATTGCAGAACTAGAGGAATTCTTTTGGTTTGGTTTGTTTTTTAATCTGCACTTGCTGTGCTTTAGGGGCCATTTTATCAAAACTCCCCATCTACATATTTTTAAATTGTGTCTTTTCAAAATAATATGATGTTTCGAGAGCATATGGTTCAATCTGAGAGCCTCTGTCTTTTAATGACATCACTCAGAGAACCCACATTCAATGTTGGAACATATGTGTTTGTATTTTTCTTTACAGTTACCAACCGTAAAAAGAAAAAAGAGGAAGGATTTCTATTTGTCATCTCTACTTTCTTTTATTATGATTTCATTGTACTGATGTTTATTTCCTTCATTTCACCAATTTTCATTTAGAGCAATAAGGTAAAGGTAAAGGTAAAGGCCCTCCCGTTGATCGTCGATTTGCTCGAGCGGGCCCAGTAACGTCTCCATTGGAGACTTTGTTGTTACTGTGTCTGGCATATCGAATACTCTCGGTAGCTTGCCAGGCTCTCCGAGAGGGGCGGAGGAATCGAACTCGGGTCGGCCATGTTGGCCGCTTGTAGGGCGAACGCCCTACCCGCTGTGCTATCGCTCCAGAGCAATACACTTTTGTATTCAATGTTTTCCCTTGTCTAGTGCTTAAAATCAAACCAAACTAATTTTTCTACTCTTAGGTGACCAGAAAACAGAAACTATGTCCTTATCCATTAAATTCTCATCTCTCACATCCTTCAAAGATCACTGATTGCCTTCCCCAAGCTATGAAAAGTTTGGAATCTTGAGCACCAAAATGATTTATTATACTGTTAACAGTAGAGATTCACACATAAAATATTCCAACACCACACCCTCCACCAGAGCGTCTGATTCCCTCCACCATTTTCTTAGGGCCCCTCCCACTCCAATGCTTTCCAACTCCCATACCCCAAACCACAATCCTTGATAAGCTGAGCACTGTAGGCAGTATCTTCGGTTCTAGTGTCTGTGATCATGTATTAATCCCATACTATGTTTGGGGTGTTTTTGTTTTCCTTAACGGGAGACTTTTCTTCTCACTTTCTCTCCCTCCGTCTCTTTCTATCTCTCTCACTCTCTCTCTGTCTCTTTTTTTCTCTCCCCCGCCATAGTATGTATTTTGCAAGGGGACACTCCTTTCTTCTCTCTCTCTCTCTCTCTCTCTCTCTCTCTCTCTCTCTCTCTTTCTCTCTCCCCCCCTACTTCCCTCTCTCCCTCTCCCCCCCTTCTCTCTGTCTATCTCCTGTCTTTCTCTCCCCCCAGGCATTATGTGTTGCAATATATGCACTAAAAGGTTATCATAGATATCCCTTTACCTCCTTCAACACTCAGTTCTTGTCCAGACTGAACATTTCCAACTATTATTGTCATAGTGTCTCTAGTCTCTGGGTCTCGGCCACTGATGGGATTACACGGAGACTATAAAACCCAGTTCCCGGAAGCGCGGCCACATTCGCAGCCATGCAACATCTTATTATCTCATTCTTACTTTGGACAAACTGGCAGGCTACCGAATGTAACCTGCTCACACGGCAGAGTCTGGCAAACTCCCCGTGGCATACCCAATATGCCAAATACCAGTAACAATGATGGGTCTCATTCTCCTAACCCTGAAAGAGCCTTGAATATGGCACTTTTTAAAAAATATCAGGGCTAGGATGAAGGAGACGTTACTGGGGCCTGCTCGAGGCAATCGACAAACAACAGGATGGTCGTGATCGTGATCGTGATCGTGATTGACATAGTGGTCCCTACTCTCTCCTAACTGCCCTTACCACCTTCCCCCCACCTCCAATTGTGGCAAGCTTCCAATCATGGACTATTCTCCTTACCCCTGTATCTTCTGTCTTTGGGTATTAATCTCACACCATGTAATTTTACATCCTGCAAATGAGTGCAATCATTCAATGTCTGTCCCTCTCCCTCTGATTTATTTCACTCAGCATGATGTTCTCCAGGTCCATTCATGTAATGCAAATTTCATGACTTCATTTTTCCCAGCATTCATGTAGTGTTTCACTTTGTAGATGTACATAGTTTCTTTATCCAGTCATCTATTCTTGCAACTTGGGTTGTTTCCAGATTCTATCTATTGCCATAGTATGTTTCATTACATCAACTTCATCAATTACATCAAAAAGAGTTTTTATGGAAACCTCCAACTCCTTAGTAGTGCTGAAGTGGATATTATACTTATTTCTACATTACTGACATATGGTTTTCAGCATGCCATTTTTATCCATAATAAATAATTTTATTATTTAACTATATATGTGTGTGTATATATATACATAATATGCATACATATATTTTTGGAGTACTCTCCTGCAAATATTTTGATGAAATTTTGAAATTCTGATCCCAATTTGTTTAGGCCTTTGAGGTAACTAAGTCATGTAGTTAGCCTCTCAGAGAGGAGGTCAGAGAGACAGCCAGGTTTTTCTCTTCCTGACATGTGAGAATCCATGAAAACTGGCAGTTTGCAAACCAAAAGAGGGTTCTCATGAAAAAACAACCCTGATAGCATCCTTACCTCAGAGTTTCATCCTACAAAGCCATAAAAATAGATGTCTGTAGTTTATAGGCTACTGAATCCAGGGTACTCTGTCACAAAAGCCTGAACAAAAACATTAGCTAGCAGATAAGAAGTCCAAAACTTTCTTACCAGGCAAAAATCAAAGTACCAGTAGGACTGGGTTCCTTTCTGTATGATCTCAAAGAAAATCTTTTACCTTGTTTTCCTATATTATATAGTCCTAACTGCCCATATCTGAACAACAACATATATACATATATATATGGCTAGAGCGATAGCACAGCGGTAGGGGGTTTGCCTTGCACGCAGCCAACATGGCCGACCTGAGTTCGATTCCTCCGCCCCTCTCGGAGAGCCTGGCAAGCTACCGAAAGTATCTCGCCCGCACGGCAGAGCCTGGCAAGCTCCCCGCGACGTATTCGATACGCCAAACACAGTAACAGTAACAACAACACAAAAATAGATATATCTCTTTGTATACACATATGCATATATATATATTGTTTTTTAAAAAGACTATTACTGTTCTTTTCCATCATCTGATCCCAGCTTCTGTAAAGTCCTCTAACCATTTTCCAGGCCTTTTCCATGACTCATCCACCATCACTACTGACTTGAAGGACACAGAAGTAACAGCCTCCTTAACTCTTTCTGTCTTTAAACCACATTCGACGCTGCCACCAAATTAAGCTATTTTAAAAAAATTAAAGCATTCTTCTATTTCATTTCACAAAACTTTCCAATAATTCAACAGAGTCTTGGGATAAAACCTTCCTTCAAAGCTCTTGTCAGTTGCATCGAACCCCACTCCCTCCACCATGGAGTTAGTAAAATTAAATACATCTCTCTCCACTAAATCCTCTTTCATACTTTAGTGACTTTATACAATCACAGAGGACGGCCCAGGAAGGGCAGGGACTCAGGACAACCCCACTTCTCATTCTCTAGTACATACGACACCTTTTACTCACTACACAGGACATTATTTTGTCATTTTACCATTGACATGATTCATCTATGAGCCTGTAACTATTGAAAGGAACAACAAAGATCACTTCCTGTTTATCTTTCTGTTTCTGGTTCTGAATTAAGCAAAGTGTGTTTTTTTATTTGTTTGCTTAATTTTGTCTAAAATAATCTTGAGCTATAGCTATATACTTTAGTATAGCAGGTAAGGTGTTTGCCTTACATCAGCTTACCAGGGTTTAGTCACTGGCATCCTATATGGTCCCACAAACATCACCTGATGTAATTCCTGAGTGCAGAGCCAGGAGTAAGCCTTGAGCATTGCCGGGTGAGGCCCAAAAACAAATGAGTAAAATAACCATGAACTGGAAGGAATAGAGTAATATTCCCACCAGCACACCCACACCACGCTGCTCAGAAATCCATGGAAGTCTGTATAAATAGTAAAGAGCAAAAGGATTAGGTAGGTATAAAGGACTCAGGCTCTGTTTAGGATGAAACAAGCTTTAGAGGGAGGCTGGGTGGAGCTAGTAAAGGCTTTATTATGACTATGGAGGATGGCAGAATGGGGATGCATATTCCTACAGGGTGAAGGATACTCTCTTAAGTTGAACTTCCCCACAAGCTCTAAGGGATGAGGTCCAGATTTTTAGAAAATGTTTAAATTGAGGCAACAAAAAAAAGGGAGAAGGGACATAGAAGTCAAACGTTTACTATCAAACATCAAAAATGATCTATTGGTCTTTGTTGTTGTTGTTGTTGTTGCTGCTTTTTGGGTCACACCCGGTGATGCTCAGACGTTACACCTGGCTTTGCACTCAGGAATCACTCCTGGTTATGCTCGGGAACCATAAGGGGTGCTGGGAATCAAACCCAGATCAGCTACATGCAAGGCAGACACCCTAACCATTGTACTATCGCTCCAGCTCCTGATCTATTGGTTTATTAAGAAACCCCATATACAAATTAACTTTATACCATGTAGAAGTGATTTTTTGCTTGCTTACTTTTGTTTTACCTAAAGGAATAATGCCCTGTGAAAAATCGATCCCTAACAAAAACCCCAAGGTTGGGATAGGGGAAAAAATATTTAGGACTTATCCAGCAAATGAGCAAAAAAATGTGCACCCAGGAAAGAAGAGAACAGTTGAAGGCAAGGAAATACTGGTCCCTGGGCAAGCAGACATGTGCCCAGGAAAGGATATAATAAAATGTCTTTTAGATATTGAGGGCATCATAGGCAGAAGCCGGATAGGAAATTGTCACAATTTCACCTGGTGCAGTATGGGTGTCTGCTGACTGACAATGTGAAGTATCTTAACATACCAATTCAATTCTGATGTGCACCCTAAATATACTAAAGTCTCTGTCAACACAAAGGCCCACATGTTGGGGGTCAGAGTGTGGGTGTTATTTGTATTTAATAAACGTGTGAGCCAGCCTGTCAGATCACCGAAGGCTGTCCACATGACTCAAAAGCTTGAACAGTCCTTTTTGGTCTCATTATCTGTTAACTGACCCCCTCAGGATGGGGGTCAAAGGTGCCCCTTTGATTGACTTAGTTTGTGGTAACATGTCCAACTTACAGGATTGTTAAATTTAAATACTTAAATTTGGGGAAAAAAACAGTAGAGTCTATAATTCAATGTATTAAATATTATAGATTTTCAGTGTAATGAATTAGAGTGAAAGCATTATTCTTACAATAAAGTACTATGCTCATTCTTATCATAAAATCCAGTTTTTACCTTAAATGCCTTCTATCTATGAAACATGCACTTCCATTATTCTAATAAAAACTTGATCTGATTGAACTAGAAAATATAAGTAATGAGAAGTGGATGGGATGAAGCATAATTTTATATATATATATAGTACATTATCTCACATGTCAGGGGCCTATAGGGGCATTTTGAGACTCACTAAGCTGAAGATTACTGAGTTGCTACACAAGTCGCAAACTCTGCTTGCACATTTCTATGGGTGGTAAAGGCTGATGAAAGCAAAGCAGATGTGTGCGTCATTAATTTCCTATCCTTACACCAGCTTTTGTTGAATCTCTGACATTTGGAGCACAGAATTTGTGGATATTTTAATCTTTAAAACGGGACTTCAGGATCTGCAGTTGAAAGATAGCATAAAATTATAAAATAGTTTTATTGAAACTCTCATCCAACTGCAAACTTGTGCCGACAGTGGAAGCAATAGACCCTATTTCAGGCTTCTCAGTCCCTCTCTCGGTGGATTGACCATTTTCGTCCTCCATGATCAAAACGCTGGACATTGCGTCCAGCCTTCTGGACAGCAATAAGGAAACTGACACAACACCCTGTCATTTGGAGGTGAAAGTTGGGAGGTGAAAGGTGGAAGGTGAGCATGAGGAGCACTACACCCAAGTTTCAAGATGTCCAAATAGAATCATCATGCTCACAGCCCAAACAATTAGCAAAGCAGAACACGATCCACAGGCAGATAGAAGTGGGAGACAAGCTCACAGATATAAATCTGAGAGAACAACATGGGGGAAAAAGTCTCATTAAAAAAATAAAGTGCAACAGAAGGATAACCTTGAAAGTGAACATACAGTTAACAAGAGATCTAAGGCATCTTTAAGACGCAAGTAATCACTCCTTTAATCTTTAGAATTTTTTTTTAATTCATAGCTGGCTTGTCCTAATGTGGAATTTCATGAGTGTAACTTGTTAGAGTGCTGGAGCGATAGCACAGTGGTAGGGCATTTGCCTTGCCCGCAGCCAACATGGCCGACCCGAGTTCGATTCCTCTGCCCCTCTCGGGGAGCCCGGCAAGCTACCGAGAGTATCTCGCCCGCATGGCAGAGCCTGGCAAGCTCCCCGTGATGTATTCGATACACCAAACACAGTAACAACAAAGGCTCCAATGGAGACGTTACTGGGCCCGCTCGAGCAAAATCGATGAACAACAGGAGGACAGTGATATGATGTGACAGTGAACTTGTTAGAACTATAGATTCTCAAGTTCTGGCCAAGATACTTAAACTCAAGGGTGAGAACCTAGCTATCAAGAAATCATGTGGGTGATTCAGGAGCACTCAGCATTTCCAGCCACTGTTCTCCATCTGAGAATGAGATGCTCCTATACTTCTCCTCGTCATGTACAATATAGTTTGATCTTTTCTAACTTGAATTGACTAACACAAAAGAAAAGATGTCTAATCTTGTCTGAAGTTCATCTTACCCCCTGTGCTTCCCTTATTCTATTCAATATCAGTTCTTGCCTATCTCTCTTGTCTTGATTCTCTCTCATCTACTGCATCCTTTGTTCTGCAAAGAAATCTAAGAGTTCACATTATAAGACTTCTTTTTATTCTTGTCTACCTACCCCAACCAGCTTCCAGTCACCAACAAAATTTTTACCAACAACAATCTTCACAATCGTATTTATCAATATCCTTTCTTCCTCAGCTCTAATTTATGCAGTTTTACAGTTTTAATTTGTCCTCTAGAACCATTCTGAATAGAACATTCAATTTATAAGAAAACAGTAAAGCCATGTTAACCTACCAACAAAATGGAAGAGAATCAATGCAATGCTGTATGCTTCTCCCTTTCCTTCATACTTCCCAGCTCATTCTTAAATCCAGTGTGCTCTGACTCTAGCTCTGATAAAAGCATGTTTACTCCTTTGACCAATGTTCACCAAATCCAATTATCCAAAGGCTTTTTCCCACATAATTACACTGTGTGATGTCTGTTTTTGTTAACCAAACATTCCCTACAGGCAAATTTCTGTTTCATTTGCAATAACTGTCTATTTTCATTCTCTCCTACTTTTCTAATTATTCCTTTTCTGCATGTTTTCCTGTCTCTTCCTTCCCACTCGTTGATTTCCTTTATTATTTCTTAGGGCATATCCATAGTTCAAGATAAACTGATATTGCAGGCTGAGTTAGAAGGCATCTCTTTCACTGCATCATTTCATTAGGACCTGCCTATACCCATACATTTATCTATAATCTCTAAATTATGATACAAAGTATGTTACAATAATTACATAAACATGCACTTTAACTCTTCAGAGGTAATGTCCACTAATTATAGAAATGAAGTCTTTAAATTCACCTGTTTTAAAACCATAACCACCACATTTCCCCTCCATTTCTTATTAGCCCTCCCTGCCATTTTCTTGTCCTTCTGAATGGAATAACTGTTCACCAGTTGACCAAGCTGAAAATACTGTATGTTCCTGGTTTGGCTTCCTTATACAAAACCCTTCTTTCATACTCAACAGAGTTCCAATATCACACTTAATAATCCCAGGTTCCCATTCATTCTGCCCCAAATTGCTCATATTTCCCTGCCCCTCCCATTCCCACAGTCATATCCTCAGCACTTAACCCTAACCCTAACCCTACTCTTGAAAGTCTCTGAGAAGTCTCTTATCTCCAGCCATTTCCTTTCTCAACAACTTCTGTCTTGTCTCCTTTGAATTACCACTATCACTATCACTATCACTATCACCCCTTTGTTCTCCAATTCCCTGGAGCAGGGCCCAGTAACATCTCCATAAGTCCCTGTCAGGAGCAAGTGTAGCCCAATGACATATTGGGGGCTCCTTCAGGGTCAGGGGAACGAGGACTATTCATTGTTACTGTTTTTGACATATCGAGTATGTCATGGGTAGCTTGTCAGGCTATATGTGCTCATATATATATATATATATATATATATATATGTGTGTGTGTGTGTGCTATATATATATCCTATATATATGCATATATATATACCCACATGATTTCTTGATAGCTAGGTTCCCACCCTGGAGTTTAAGTGTCTTGGACAGAACTTGAGAATATATAGTTCTAACAAGTTACATTCATGAAATTTCACATTACAACAAGCCAGCTGTGAATTAAAAAAATTTTTTTGAATTACCAAAAATGCAAAAACAAACAGCAAAAACTTCAATATGTAAGGTATAAAGACAAAACATGAGCCCCCACCCCTCCCCCAACCCTGAATCAGTTGCATGCCCCACCTCCATGGCACTTCCAGGTTCACGCAACATCCCATCTAGGGACCCTTGAATTGAACCTCTGGCCTGGTTGGCAAAGAATCGCCCACACAGCCTGGGACCTCCTGGTCACTGCTTGGAAGTTTCTTTAAACACACACACACACACACACACACACACACACACACACACACTTCAAGGCTCTTCATGTTCTGACCTTCCAACCACTTCAAACTCAACATACCATCTTTCTCTTAAGCTCGAACTCTAACTCTCCACCAATACTTTCTCACATAGCTTACATGGTCTATATAAGCATTCTCAAGTGTATCACTTTGTCAGTTCTTAGGAACTGACATGATATCTCATCAATCTCAATTGCTATTTCCGCTTTTGTCTAGTGTGAAGATGCTGACTCAGTTTTGAAGTCAAGATAAATTTCATCTACTACGGTTATTTCTCCTTACAAGAAAAAATTAGTTGTTCTTCACCGGCACTCTAATTATAGAACCAACCATATAGTATTATAATGTATTGTATATATAAAATATATTATATTTATAGGGTTGGAGCGATAGCACAGTAGGTAAGGTGTTTGCCTTACACACAGCTGACCTGGCTGACCCAGGTTCGATTCCTCTGCCCCTCTCGGAGAGCCTGGCAAGCTATGGAAAGTATCTCGCTCGCACACCAAAGCCTGGCAAGCTACCTGTGACATATTCGATATGTCAAACACAGTAACAAGTGTCACAACGGAGATATTACTGGGCCTGCTCAAGCAAATCGATGAACAACGGGAGGACAGTGACAGTGATTATATTTATATACAATATAAAAATATATTGTATTAAATCTCTTTACCCCTCCAATTCCCTCATTTAAATCTGAGGGTGAGCCTGTGTAGATGTACCATAGCTTCCATCTACACAATGGAATACTACATAGTTGTTAGGAAAAATGAAGTTATGAAATTTCTTTATAAATTAATGAACACGTAGAGTACCATGCTGAGTGAAAGGAGTCAGAAGAAAATGGATAGATACAGAATGACTGCATTCATTTTGTGGGATATAAAAAAAAATAATATGAGACTAATACTCAAGGGCAGTAGAAACAAAGCAAAGAAGATTAGTCCACTGTTGGAAACCTGCCTCAAGTGTTAGGGGAGAAGGCAGTTAGGACAGAGAAGGGACCAGTATGACAAAGATAGTTGGAAATGATAATTCTGGATAAGAACTGTGTGCAGAGAACAGGTAAAGGAACAAACATGACAACCTCTCAGTATCTGTATTGTAAACCATAATGCCCAGGAGAGAGAGAGAGAAGAGAGAGAGAGAGAGAGAGAGAGAGAGAGAGAGAGAGAGAGAGAGAAGGAAAGTACCTGCCATAAAGACAGGCTAGGGGCGGTGGTGGCAGGAGGGAAACTGGTGGGATATGTACACTGGTGGAGGGATGGGTATTGGAACATTGTGTGACTGAAACCACAATGATTAAAATAAATAAATAAATAAATCTGAGGGTCATGAAATCTCATTCAAGTTTTCACAACATTCTTACTATACTTTTGCTATCATTTTGCTTCTTTCTATATCATATAGTACGTTTCCTTTTCACTCTAGATTCATCAACTTAACAATATGAATTTAAGATTCTTCTATGTGTTTTTATGGCTTGATAACTTCTTTTATCATTAAACAATATTCTATTGGATAGATACTACACTTGATCTTAGCCAAAAGGCCAAGAAGCGCTGGAGCAATAAATAGTACAGCAGGTAGGGCGTTTGCCTTGCATGCAGCCGACCGGGGCTGACCGGGTTCAATTCCTCCACCCCTCTCAGAGAGCCCAGCAAGCTACCAAGAGAATCGCACCCCATGACATATTGGATACGCCAAAAATAGTAACAAGTCTCACAATGGAGACGTTACTGGTGCCCGCTCAAGCAAATCCATGAACAACGGGAGGACAGTGCTATTGTATAGAAATACAGAACTTATTAAAGGCCATATTGGTTGCTTTCAGGTTGCAGTAATTTTTTTAAAGCTACTATAAATATTTTGGGCAATTTTTATGAGGAGATGTTCACAAATCAGCGAAATAAAAATCAAGAAGCATGATTGCTGGATCATATGGTGACAGTATATTCAGCTTTGTAAAAACCTGCCAAATTGACTTCAAAAGTGATCTGCCACTTCACTTTC
The DNA here is from genome assembly GCF_029834395.1 of Sorex fumeus. Classification (NCBI taxonomy): domain Eukaryota; kingdom Metazoa; phylum Chordata; class Mammalia; order Eulipotyphla; family Soricidae; genus Sorex; species Sorex fumeus. The sequence continues at coordinate 1,630,106 of NW_026606102.1, forward strand.
CCACCAGCACTGAATGAACATTCCTCCATTTTTATCATACGTTAGTATTGTCAGTTGTTTAGATTTTAGCCATTCTAATAAGTGTGTGGTGGTACATAATTTTTTAAATTTGCATTTTTTCAAACAGAAAATGGTATTTTTTCAAGCTCTTGTTTGCCATATGCATACTTTGTTTGCTCAGATTATAAATCATTTTTAATTGGGCTGTTTGTTTTCATATATTAAATATTTTAAGTGTTTTATATATTTCATATTCAAGTGAATCATCAGATGTGTGTTTTGGAAATCTTTTCTCAAGTCTGTGATGTCTTTTCACTCTCTTAACATTGTGTTTCACAAAGTAGAAGTCTTGTATTTTAATTTAGATTTAAATCCATTTTCAAGTAATTTTTGTGAAAGGTATAAGATCTTTGTCTAGAGTTTTTTTCTTTGCATATAGACTGTCAATTATCCTAAAACCATTTGTTGAAAAGATTATTCTTTCTCTACTGACATCTTATTTGTCAAAGATGTGTTGACTATTTTTTGTGACAATTTTTTGGGCTATCTGTATGTTTCCTATTTCATTGATCTACACATGTATTCTTTGCCAGTACAATTCTATCTCAATGACTGCTTTTGTAAGTGTCTATAAAATTTGTAAGTTGTGCTTCTTTGAACTTTCCCTTCCTTCTTCTCTTCTTCAGCCTGTTGGCTAGAATTTTATTCAAATTTTAGTGTATTTTCAATATCTAAAAACCTACTGAGAATCTGATGAGCATTGAGTTGTGTTGAATCTACAGATTAAGTTTAGAAGAAATACATGCCAATAGTTTTGAATATTTTCTCTCCTGAAACTGTTGTATATCTTTACTTCTTTGATTTCTATCATCAGAATACTGTTGTTTCTTTACATATACAGCAGGCACATGTTTTAATTTTTGCAGGTAAGGTGCTGGGGGAGCCACACTAGTCAGTGCCCACGACTTACTCCTGGCTCTGAGCTTAGGGATCACTCCTGATAAAGCTCAGGGCAGTATACAGGAAAGCAGAGATTAAACCTGCATTGATTACATGTAAGGCAGACATCTTACCTAGTGTCTTTTCTTTACACCCAAGACACACACATTAATATCTAAATGTTAAGGCACACATTCGGAGAGCCCGGCAAGCTACCTAGAGTATTCGATATGCCAGACACAGTAACAACAAAGTCTCCAATGGAGACGTTACTGGGCCCGCTCGAGCAAATCGACGATCAACGGGAGGGCCTTTACCTTTACCTTTTAAGGCACACATTAATATCTACATGTTCACCTTTTTTTGGTGTTTTTAGCTATTGTAAATGGTTGGCATTATCATAATTATTGAAAATTCTAATTGTTCTTTTTTGGTGTATAGGTAACCAGTTGATTACATGTATACATATATAGTGTATATATATACACATATGTGTACATATGTGCATATATATTATAATCTATAGCATTATTCCGTAATCCCTCAGTACCACAGAATTCTCATACAGATACTGAAATTTCAAGGCTGTGGATAAAATGGCACTGAATTTGCATATAACCTGCAGAAATGCTCTAGTACCTGAAACCCAATCCAATGGAAATGCTATGCAAATAGTTATTGTTTAGGGAAAAAATCACAAATAACATACGTGTTCAGGGGTGGAGCGATAGCACAGCGAGTAGGGCATTCGCCTTACAAGCAGCCAACATGGCCGACCCGAGTTCGATTCCTCCGCCCCTCTCGGAGAGCCCGGCAAGCTACCGAGAGTATTCGATATGCCAGACACAGTAACAACAAAGTCTCCAATGGAGACGTTACTGGGCCCGCTCGAGCAAATCGACGATCAACGGGAGGGCCTTTACCTTTACCTTTACCTATTAATATATAGACTATACACACTATATCTGTGACCAACTGAATCCACAATTATGAAACCTATGAATATATATGATGGACTTTAATTGTTTAATAGTCACAGGAACTTTAATCAACAACTTGGGAATTCTGCAAGGACAACCACATCAACTCCCAAAAATGTTATTTCTTCTTTTCAAACTGTATAATTATTAGTTTATCTTCCTGTTGCAACATGTAGGATTTCCAGTATAATACTGAAACTAAGACTGCATATCTATTTTACCTTTGGCCTCACACTTAAGTGGAACTCATCTAGTTTCTGACCATTACATGTGGCTGCTGTATGATTTTAGATTAAAGTCTTCAAGTCTCTACTTCTAAGCTGTTGAAAATATTTTTAATAATAAATATATGGTAATTATTTCCGAATTCTTTTTCTGCCTCAAATTGGCAAGACTTTTTGAATAAAATCATTCTGTTTCATTCTGCTAGTATGATAAATTTAAATGAACTGGAGGGTATCATGTTAAATGAAGTAAGCCAGAATAAGGACAAACACAGGTTTATATCATTTATATGTGGTATTTAGAATAAGTGGATGAGGAAATGCAATGGTTTAAAGAGGCAATGCCTAGATCACCCCTGACTATAGAGTACAGGGAGAAGGAAAGAAAGAGAATGAAGGAGAAGGGCATAAGAGACAAATGAGAAGCAATGGGGCAGTGGTCAAGGGATTCAGGATCACTGGTGGTGTTAAGGAATGATAGAGCTAAATATCCAAACCAGAGCCAACACACTGAAATCACGAAACCCAAACTTAAATAACCAGTAAATAATAAGTAAAAGATACTTGTCAAGATGTCAGGCTGGGGTTGGAACGGAGTGGACTGAGAGCGGAGTTAGAGGGTGGTAGGAGAGTGAACCTGGTGGACGCAAATTGACACTGATGGCACGATCAGTGATGGGACATTGTATGTCTAAAACCCAACTACAAATAACTTTGTAATTCACAGGGCTATAAATAAATAAATTTATTTTATAAATAAAATAAAAATTTGAATGAAACTAAAAGTAAATAAAGTAGTGAAGCAGTCAACACACTCAGCCCATGTAGCCATGGTGTATCATTCTTCCTAGATACTGTTAAATTTTATTTACTAATAGTTTTGAAAACTTTTGCACCCATGTTTATAGGAGATATTGGGCTGTAGCTTTTCTTTATTGCAGCATCTTTGTTCTGTTTTGTTTTGCTTCAGTATTAGGGTAATTCTGACCTTACAGATTAAGTAAGAATTATCTCATCTGCTACAATTTTCTGAAATAGACTGTGGAGAATTGGTGCATATTTGTATTAAATGTTTGATGAAATTAGCCAGTGAAAATGTCAGGCCCAAAGTGTTCTTTTGGGGTTTATATTGATTTTCTTTTAATATCTTTACTAAATATATATCCACTCAAGTCATCTATTTCTTATTATTTTCATATTTGTTCTCTTTCAAGAAATTAGTCCATTTAATTATCAGATATATTCTTTTTAACCACGATGGCAGTCAAGAGTAGTGATCTCTCATTTTTGAAAGTAGGAAGTTGTATCTTTTCCAGCTTTTATTGGTTAACCTAGCCAGATATTTATCAATATGACTGGCCTTTCCAAATAAACTTCTTTTGATTCTACTTATTTTCCCTTCGTTCAATTTCATTTGTTTTTGCTCATTTTTATTTATTTTTAGTTTTCTTACTTGCTTCAGTCTTAAATTTTATCTTTTCTTCCTAATTTCATAAAATAGAAATCTTAGTGATTTTAGCTCTTCGTTCTGGGGCACACACACACAAACACACACACACACACACATTATGCTATAAATTTCCCTGGGAACTGTTTTTGCTGCATCCCAACACTGGTTTTGATCTGTCTTTGGGGGGTCCTTAAGATAAAAAATTAGTGTTATCTGATGGAGGGGGTCTTCTTACACTGCAACCCTTTTGAATTTCTCACTGCCACATTCCCCCACCATGTGCCTCCAAATATTCTTCAAAATCACCATTTAAAAAAAAATCACCATTTTAGTATCTCTACTGACTTCTGCTCCAATAAACAGATTTTTGGTGTGGATTCACCTATCTCTCCAGTTTTGGAGTGATGGTTGTTTCTGTCATGTCAGTCCTATGATGGATCCAAGAAAAATTGTTCGACTTTTTGCTTGTACAGATGAGAATGATTTCTTCCAAACTCTTCCCATCGGTGCTTCATTCATTTTCATATTCCAAACTCAGAGTTCTGGACAGAGTAGCTGGACATACCTTCAGTGAACTGCTTGATTTTATTTGTAACAATCAGGGCTTCAGAGGCTGTAGAGATAGTACAGATAGTCAACCCCAGTTCACATATGTTCCCATGAGCACTGCCTGAAGAATTCCCTGAGCAGAGAGCTAGGAATAATATCTTACCACCACGAGTCATAGCACAAAAACAAATCAAAGCAACAAAAAAAAAATTAAAACTTCTGTTAATGTCCCGCATTATCATTAAGAATGGAGAAGATAGAAGAGAGAGAGAACAAGGGGGAATGCCCTGCCACAGAGGCAGGGTGGGATGGGGAGGATGGGGGGTGGGAGGGATGCTGGGACACGTGGTGGTGGACGATGGGCATTGGTGGAGGGATGGGTACTTGATCATTGTATAACTGAAACCCAAGCACAAAAATTTATAAGTCTATAACTGTACCTCATGGTGTTTCACTAATAAAAATTTTTTTTAAAATTAAAAGAATAAATTAAAAAAAAACTTTTGTTAATGAGGTTTAAGAGAAAGAATCCCAAAATGCATGCCTACTGAACCTGTACTTTGAGGATAACGGAGAAGGCAGTGACTAGAAAATAACATAAGAAAGACATCTAGAGTGTCCACTTTCTTGACTGGTTTCAAGGTATGTGGCTGAGTTCAGTGGCTGTAAAATGTTCTAATACTGCACCTTTGGGCTGGAGCGATAACAAAGTGGTAGGGCGTTTGCCTTGCACGTGGCCAACCTGGGTTCAATTCCTCCGCCCCACTTGGAGAGCCCGGCAAGCTACCAAGAGTATCTCGCCTGCACAGCAAAGCCTGAAAAGCAACCCATGATGTATTCGATATGCCAAAAACAGTAACAACAAGTCTCACAATTTGTTGTGCGATGTTACTGGTGTCCGCTCAAGCAAATCGACGAACAATGGGAGGACAGTGCTACTGCACCTTTATTATATGAATATTTTCTTTACATTGACTGGAGTGGGCCCAGTAAACGTCTCCATCGTGAGACTTTGTTGTTACATTGACTATATTTTAATAAAAGCTTTTAATATTTTTAAACACAGAGATAATAAAAATAAGATCTACAAAAACTTCAGATTGTCAAATAAACAAAAGGCTAAAATTATATTTAAAATAATGTTCTCCATGTTTAAATGAATTTTTAAAAGCTTGAAGCTATTTGCAATCTAGTAGTGATTTTTAATACCAGCAGTTCCTTGTTTTTATGCCCTTACACAGTCTTCCTCTTGTGTCTGTGCTAGACCGAAATAAATAAAATATCTAAGAGTTATAAGATGCCAGTACCAGAACTAAGTTATGAAAGAATTTAGAGTTCTCTCTTCCCCGCTCCTCTCTTGGTCTCTCAATGTGTTTGCACTAGAAATAAAGCAAATATCTAGATTTTAGGTAGCCATATGATAGGGCCCACAAGAGAAGGAATTGTGTTTCTAGTCAAAAGCCCCATGGACTAAACCAATCAATAATCAAGTGATTGAGGGGGCTGGAGCTATAGCACAGCGGGTAGGGCATTTGCCTTGCACGTGGCCAACCCAGATTCGATTCCCAGCATTCCATATTGTCCCCAGCACCGCCAGGAGTAATTCCTGAGTGCAGAGCCAGGAGTAACTCCTGTGCATCACTTGGTGTAACCCAAAAAGCAAAACAAAACAAAACAAAAAAATCAAATGATTAAGTCTGGAAGCAGTTCCAACCTTAAAGATTATAACACTGACTAGCACCTTGATTGAAACCTTATAAGAGATCACTGTCACTGTCACTGTCCTCCCATTGTTCATCGATTTCCTCGAGCGGGCCCAGTAACATCTCCATTGGAGACTTTGTTGTTACTGTGTTTGGCATATAGAATACATCACGGGTAGCTTGCCAGGCTCTGCTGTGCGGGCGAGATACTCTCGGTAGCTTGCCAGGCTCTCCAAGAGTGGCAGAGGAATCGAACCAGGATGGGCTGCATGCAAGGCAAACGCCCTACCGCTGTGCTATCACTCCAGCCCTATAAGAGATCATGTCAGAGAAATCCATCTGTTAGACTGGTAAGTCTGATGCACAAAAAAATGTGAGATAATAAATATTAGTTACATAAAGATACTAAATTTTGAAAATATTTCTCATGCAGCAATAAATTAATACATGTAGGGAAAAGTGTAATCATATTATCTAAAATTTGAACAATAAATAAAAATGAATCTTGAAGGTCAAAAATAGAATAAGTGGGACTGGAGTGATAGCACAGCACAGCAGGTAGGGCATTTGCCTTGCATGCACCCTGACCTGGGTTCGATTCCCAGCATTCCATATGGTCCCCCCGAACACGGCCAGGAGTAATTCCTGAGTGCATGAACCAGGAGTAACCCCTAGGTGTGACCCAAAAAGCAAAAAACAAAAACAAAAAATATAGAATAAGCAAAATTGAGAAGCTCAATAATATAATAGATTCAACAGAAACTTAGAGTTAAAAAGAACATTATCAGGGGCTGAAGCGATAGCACAGTGGGTAGGGCGTTTGCCTTGCACGCAGCCAACATTGCCGACCCAGGTTCAATTCCCAGCATCCCATATGTTCCCCCGAGCACCGCCAGGAGTAATTGCTGAGTGCATGAGCCAGGAGTAACCCCTGAGCATCGCCGGGTGTGACCCAAAAAGCAAAAAAAAAAAAAAAAAAAAGAACATTATCAAACAAAAGCAACATCAAAAGTGTTTAGCATAACAGTCCAGAAAGACAAGTTAATTTCTTTAATATTAAAGGAACTAATAGAAATGGAACATTTAAAAGTAAGTCCAAAATATATGTATTCAGAAGTTTAAGTAGAGAAATGTTATAAAAGAAAATACATGTGAGATAATGACAATGAACACTTCCAGATATAATAAGATACAAATGAAGTACAAAGAACCTCATGTGAGATAAACAAAGGGAAAACTCTTTATAAGATAAGGTTTCAGAAATCCAAAGCCAAGTTGCTGGAGAGATAGTAAAGCAGATAAGGCACTTCCCTTGCACCTGGCTGACCTGGGTTCAATCCCTCAATACAACATATGGTCCCCCTAGCTTCACCAGGATTAATCCCTGACACAGAGCCAGGATTAAACCCTGAGCAGAACTGGCTATGACCCCAAAACAAAAACACCTCAAAACAAAATCAAACCAACAGCAACTATATATATATATATATATATATATATTTTTTTTTTTTAAAAAATATATAAAGTTACTGAATTGAGTAACTCAGTATTTGGACACTATTGCCAAATCTTCCTGACTATACTAAAAAATGGTAAAGTATCACTTGCTTGATCTTTGGTCTCTTTTTTCATCTTATTTCCAAGTTGATGCTCAGAGTTCTGCATGATAAGGTTCCCGCAGAACCCTCAAAATGAAAAATGAGCAGTTCTAGCTGCTAGTTTTATGTATAGTGAAAATAATAGCAGTAAATAAACACAAAATACAAGTGACTTTTTACATGTATTATTTTCACTCTCATTATTTTATTCTCTTCACAACAGAAAAGTGGGTTTTGTCACCACCATTATGTTCATCAAGGGGTTTGTGAGATGAAGAAAGTCATTACAAAGTTGATAGGGTAGGGGCTGGAGAGAGAATACAGTCAGTGAGGGGCTTCTCTTGCAAGCAGCCAAGTTCTATACCTCACATCCCATCTGATCCCCCAAGCCTGGCCAGGAGTGATTCCCGAGTACAGAGCCAGGAGTTATCTCTGAGCAGCACTGGATGTGGCCAAAAAAAAATTTTTTTTTAATAATTTTTTAAGGGGCTGGAGCGATAGCACAGCGGGTAGGGCGTTTGCCTTGCACACAGCCAACATGGCCGACACAGGTTCAATTCCCAGCATCCCGTATGGTCCCCTGAGCACTGCCAGGAGTGATTCCTGAGTGCATGAGCCAGGAGTAACCTCTGAGCATCGCCGGGTGTGACCCAAAAAGCAAAATAAATAAATAAATAAATATTTTTTAAAAAATAATAATTTTTTTAAAAAGATAATAGAATAGAAGTTCACCCAACTGGATTCAGACATTTTCTAACTCCTTCTTTCTCCAAGGTGAATCAAACAACTATATTCCTTATATTCCAGACCTTTCACATATAGTGATAAGCTACCTCTATTAATCACTCTCCCCAAACAAAAATAAATTTATATATTTTCCTATTTATTGAATTCAAGTGATTATCGAGTTTTTGCACTAACTTTAAAGACAATCTTTATCACAAAGAATTCCATAGTTATATGTTTAGCACATCTACCTAGAATTCAAGGCCTGTTTCAATCTAGTTGTAAATGTTAAAGCAGATATCAGAGCAGAAATCATGTCCCAGAGATCCCCACTAGCCTAGAACATGGCCATAAAACTATCTAGCAATCCAAATCTAGTCAGCTGCCTAGTCCTATAAATGTAATTTCACTGGATCACAGAAGGATTTTATTCATTGTCTATGACTATTTTCATACTACAACAGCAGTGTATTATACGGCAGAATTTATAAATGCCACACAGCAAAAAATATTCACCAGCATGGCCTTTTACAGAAATGTTTGTTAACCTTGTTCTATATATGAAATTAGTTTCATTTTCTCAGTGGTCTAAATGGCAAGTATAATTCTTTCTCACATTCAACCTGGACTATACCCCTTCCTGCTATAAACTGGCAACAAGTTGATAGTAGTGATAATAGTTTAATCCAACATTCTCATTTCAAATCCAATAACCCTTCTTTAGATTCCTCTGCTAGCCACTACACCAAATTTCACTTCAATCTTTATTGAGCTACTGCAATTTACAATATTGTTAATGATACTTTTGTGCATATATTGTCCCAACACCACACCCCCCACCAGATACATCAGTTTTTAATTAGCAAACTTCCAAAGGAAGTATTTTAGTGGACATATAGAAATGCTTTTAGTTGCATATATTTTAAAATAAGCTGATTCAGTGACTAATACTCTCCTACCTTACAAAGCATCTAGGTAATGGGAGTAAAACAGACATATTATGAATGAACTCCTATTGTGTGGTAATAGCTGACTATACAACATAAGTTCTATGAATAACTGCCAAATTCTCCATATCAGTTTTAACTATTAACATCCAACAAAAGGCTACTGATACTTGAGATATAGCTTCCAATATTCAAAGGGTTTCACTGAATAATTATTAAGAGGAATGAAAATAGTATTTGTTGACTGTCTGACAAATGCTTTTATACAAAGTTGGGGATCTTAATTTAATCTTCACAGTAGTATACTAAATGAGTGTTACTCCTCATTTTAAGCTCAAGAATACATTCAGTTTACAGAGGTAGACAAGTTAGCCAAAATGTCAGAGCAAAATTGATGTTTGTCCCAGAGTAACAATTCCACCATTTCCAATTGTCCTTAAGTAACCCCAACTTTGCAATACGCATAACCAAGACTAATCATACAAGCTATGTGAGTGAATATGAGGTACGGGAGAATTATGCCAATTTATGTTCTTAACGATTGCCTTTGATTTCTTTCATTAATTCAGATGAACAAAAGATGCAAGTCAATGCTTCCCAAATAATTAACCCATTGTCTCTAGAAGGCATTAACATTCTTCTCTATCTCAAGCTTAGAACTATAATACCTGGACTCTCTGTGACATAATTCTCAGCATAGTTCACAACTACCAGTTAAAGATTATCTGCATCATTCAATGAGCAATGGCTACAGAACAACTTCACGGAGCAAAAGAAAATGTGGTTGGAAGTTGGTCAAAATATGCAAGGCACATGCTTGGAATTGAGTTTGAACCTTGGCACATTGATCCTCACTGCACCACCAAGTACACCCTTGGAGGTCTTTGACCATCTCCTGCGTGGCCTTGGAGGCTCCCAGTCTCCACTGAGGTTGCCGTTGAAGTCTCTGGCTCCACAGGGCATCAAAAAGTTCCACATTCTCAGGTCAAAGACATTGAATCACCCGGTTGACTCAGTACTGCTGGGAGTGGAGGCCAGAAGCCCTGAGCACTGCTTGAGAAGCATCCACCACCCCACAACAACAACAATAACAACAGATCTTAGTGATAATGTTTCAATGGAATGATGGTATTCAACAATTTAATATGTTTAGTCCTTCCTAATAAAGCAAAAAATCATAAAAGCATCATGTTATTATAATTTAAACAAAATATTAAAATTTATTTTAATATTAAAACTCTTACACCAATAGATCACTCTTGGAAAATATGTTAAATTAGCTAGATAAAAGTTCTAATTACTAAATCCAAGTATGTATACATGTATACATATATATATAATGCATGAAGAAACACTGTTAGAAACACTGTCCTCCCGTTGTTCATCAATTTGCTTGAGCGGGCCCAGTAATGTCTCCATTGTGAGACTTCTTGTTACTGTGTTTGGCAGATTGAATACTCTCATATTTAATCTCGGTAGCTTGCCAGGCTCTCCGAGAGGGGCAGAGGAATCGAACCCGGCTCGGTTGAGCTGGCTGCGCGCAAGGCAAATGCCCTACCGCTGTGCTATCACTCCAGCCATATATATAATGCATACATAAAGCAATATCATGGCACAATATAAGCCACAGTTATAAGATCATATGTACTTAATTAAATTCTCAACATTGAACTAAATATTGACTTTGCAATACAGTCCAAGAATCTCTCATAGTTCACTTTTCATCTCTTTTTGGAATTACAATAAAATGTTTTATTTAAGAGGTAATCACAAACATTCATAATGTAGGATGACAAGAAGAGAGAATAATTATATGGAGAGCAGAAAAAATAATAGTGACTACTTTATATATACTTCCCTTATATGCCCTGATATGATTTTGCTTTCCTAAAATAAAGTATATAGATACACAATGAATAGTTCCTTTTTAAAAAAAAAATCAAATGCAGAAATTTTCTTTCCCTTGATATCAATAAAAATGCAATTCAGTCTTCCTCAACAGGCCCCTTCCAAACTTAAGTAGAAAATATCACTGTTCGATGAGCCAGAAAGATGATATCGGGGGAAAGGTGCTTGACTTGCAAGTGGCTTATCCGGATTCAATCCCTAATTTGACCCCATATATGCATCTCCCCTCCACCCCCCTGCCAGGAGCACCAGGATTATGCTCTGAAACTGCTGGGTGAGATCCAAAAACAAACAAATACATGTTCGAAAGATCTCATTCTGCTACCCATTAGGGAAACAAATTCTCAGCCTGTCAATAACCTTAGAGATTCCACAGAATACTAGCACTGGAAGAGGAAATCATATGTGTATTAAATAGACAATAAAACTTTGGGATAGATGTTTCACTACTCACCACTCCTGGCTCACAGTGGTGATGGCTATGCTGGGCAGTGTTGTCAGAGGCAGCGTAGTGGGTCTGCAGATACCATCACCCTCTGGGCTCCTTGTCCTCTCGCTCTGTCTCTGGGACAGTGGTGGCAACTGTAAGTTTCCTGAACAGCACCTTCTCCCTCTCCAGAGATCGATCCCAAGCGTGTTGCTGGAAGAGCTATAGGATTTACTCAAGCTGCATTCAAAATAATCTTTAGCACTCTGAAAAAACCACAGGGAAGAAGACAAGAAGAAAATGAAACACACACATTTTAAAATAGTGCACAGTGGAATAAAATAAGAAACTAAATGATCAAGCTATGCCCATATAGGGCTGACTTACAGTCTCATAATCAACAATCTAACATTGACATCAGAAGCCAAGATGAGGAAATGAGCTAATTGCTAAACATATAACATATCAATTGTAGGATTGGAACAACAGGACAGCTGGTACAGCATTTGACTTGCACACAGCCAAAATAAGTTTTATCCCTGGTATCCCAGATGGTCCCCTAAGCACTACAAGGTATAATTCCTGTGTGCAGAGAAAGGAGTAAATCCTGAGCATCACCAGGTGTCAAACCCCCACACCAAAAAATAGGACAGAAGCTAATATTTAATAGTTGTAAAATGGATTTAAGGCCTATTTTCTTCTTTCTTAAAATATTTTTCTTTTTCTTTATAATCACTGAAGTGAAAACACCACTGAAATCACAGTTTGGAAGATCTAAGCTATCATTCTGCAACAAGGGAGTATATTAGCTGAAGTATCATTTCTTGTTTAGTTTTTTAAAGCAAAAACATGTGTTTAGCACAGTTAGATACTAATAACTATGACTGATGTACTGTTCCTGTTCCTTTTTAAAAAATAATGGTCTTCTCTGGGTTAAGGGACTTTTTTGTTTTTAAGTCAAATTACATATGAGCTTAGAAAAAGAATAGTATGCTTATCCAATCCTTGTTTAATACATGACTTAAAACTGACATAAATAAAATGCTTGTAATAAGATGCAAACACCATCCTCTAATCAGTAATAACATTTCTTCATTCCTCTGTATCGTTGACTTTGGTTCCTGGTATTGTTATGAGTACCCCAACAGCCTCTGCCTGGTGTAACATTCACACCAGCATGAACGTGGAAAAAAATCAGAGCTCTACAAATGGCCAGTAATTGTAACTTGGAGTTTAAAGGTCATAACTATCATTCTCCACTTTTCATAGGGAACAAAAGAATCCCAAGATTCTAAATTCTGTCACCTGAAGTCACCAGTGGCCCTAAAAACATCATCACTTCCTATGCATCCTTCTTATTAGATTAAGGAGAACTTGGGATGAAACTTCCTAAGGTTTAAATGAATAAAAGTTCTCTAGCCATCGCTACTAAATTCACATTAAAAATAATTAACAAGTTTCAGGGTCCAACTAGGTTCATTCAACAAATATTGGTTGCATCTACATAAAAGATTTACACTATGCTGCTTAAAAGGAATATACCAACAAAAGAAACATACCAACTATTCTTACAGATACCATATTCTAGTAATTTACATTTATTTGAGCTGCATAAGACCACAATTTGAGAGATAACTTGGTATAAAAAGGCTAATTTTCCATAGGTCCCACATTACATATTGGAACTGAAACATATTTCATGTAGTTGACAGGATTTTGCAATGCCATTTATTTGAAACTCAGTAGAAATGCAATTCAACAGAAACACAGAATTTTCCAGAATTTTAATTGGTATATAGGATTTCCTGATGAATAATTGTTATCTATGGCATCTACTTTAGGCCTAGGACCTACTTAGCCACTATGTGTTTACAAAAGTTAAAAAGGTCAAGGGAGAAACTTAATGTATATATTTCTTTCTCCAAAGATATATAGACCAATTTGGGAGGCAGGATGCCATAGACTTTTCCTGAATAAATTCAAGAACTAAAGGCTAGAACTTGCAAACATAAATCTAGTTTTAAATAGGCATGTAAAGAAAGGAGAGGTTATCTGGAAAGCAAAATGATTACTATATTTTTTGCCTCCCAAGCAAGAAACTTTGCACAAGAAAATAGAAATGCGTATTATTTAGTGAAACCATTAGGCACTCCCATAGCATCATAAAAAAATTTAGTGGATACTTTTCTTTTAAGAAAAGGGAATTACTGCCAGCAAAGAGAAATTGTAGTAGAGTAACCAAGGGGTACTTATTTGGTATGTGCTATTTGAAAGATAACAGCCACACCTACCACACTGAATTTACAGATATAAAAATCATTCTTTGACTTAAAATAACTTGTTTTAAATGACCTTATTTCAGTCAATGTGAAAAGGCATTTCCACATAAGAACAAAATGCTTCTGTTACAGATATTAAACTAAATATAGAAAACATTAAGAAACATTCAAGAAACACTCATTCACCTGTGCAGTTACTCTTAATTACCTCAAACTCTAATTCATGTGCAAAATATATGCAGTTGCTCCCCCAAAATTGCATCCACAAAGGCAAAATCTAATTCGGTCGCTTCTCAGTGATTGCATTTGTGATCTTGTGTTCATTTCCCAATTTTAACCAACATGATTTAGACTGTCTCTACTCATCAAAGATAAGAGGAAATGAAGCTTAATTTCACTACTACTGCTGAAAGTCACAAATGTTCTAATGTTTCATACTGCCCCAAATTTTCTATGTCTTTATAACCCTAAGGGAAATAAACCATCTTCAATTAATCCTCATGTTTTAGATAATCCTTTGGGAAAAAAATCTGTGTTTTTGCCAATATAACTCCAAAAGGTTATCACAAAGGAAATGCCAGAGGGAAAATTTACGCTGAGGTGGGGGAAGTTTGCTAGAGAAGCAACGAGGATGTGGAAGGAACTAATTCTGGTTCCATTCCCATTTCCCCAAACTACTGTTAAAAATGGACCCTGAAATATACCAAAATGACAAGTTAGTGTCTATGTTAATTGTCCAGCTTTTGTCATTACTGTTTTTAGGGGTATAATTTTTTTTTTCAAATTCCTCCCCTTAGAGTTCACAGTGAGAAAACAGGTATAGGCATTTCTACATTTTTAGTCTACTTAGATGCCAATTCAGTTTGGGCCAAAGTTTTCGAATCCTCAGATATCAGAAATAAATTTGGGGAATCAAGTGACACCTCAAATCCTTATCAGGATTAAATGCCATGGGATAATAAAGAGAGTAATTTTGTCTTTTTTTATAAAGGTAATAGAGATAAAGCAATGATAGTGAGGTGGGGAAGGTGCTTGCTTGCCTTGCATTTGACCAACCCAGGTTCAATTCTCAGCATCCCATATAATCCCCCCAAGTCTCACCAGGAGTGATTTCTAAGTGCAGAGCCAGGAGTAATCCCTGAACATCACTATTATGGGCCAAAAACAAAAACAAAGAAAGGTGATTTTCTCGTAGTCAACCAACATCCCTTACAATAGTTCACCTAGAGATGAATTAGTATTGCTCTCACTCTCACTGACTGGTTTCACTTTGAAGAAATTGCTTGACTTTTGTGATTGGAATGCAGAACTATAGCTGGAATACAGATATGGCCATTTTGTTTTCGGTTATAGTATGACAGGATGTGACAGAATACAATATAATATAAATAACCAGCCTGTGTCTGCATAAATCTGCTTCCTTCCTCCTCTCGTGGTCTCTTAAGTCTTTTTTCCTTTTGGAATCTGCCTTAAACCTGCGAATTTTCTCTCCCCTCTCAGCTGTCCTGGGATCTCTTTAGGCATAAGTAACTGTGTTCAGCACTTGAACAGCACTTAATTTAACTCTTATTTATGGAACTTGCTTTCCAAATACAAACCACTGAATACACTCTATTCTTGTCATTCATGGTATCAGGTGTCCTGCTCAAGTTATTTGTGTAGTGCAGTAGATAAAGGCAATGGCTACAATTCACTGGTTTATGCCCAGAGAAAACTTAACATCTCGCTAAATCTGTGAAGATTTTCACAACTGCTGCTCCCTTTACTGAAAATGTCCTTCTGCTAAATCATCAGAGGGCCTGCTCCCTCACTGCTGAGAGGTCATTTCAAAAGCTTCCACAATCTATTCAAACCATCCTTCATTCCTGTCCACCCTGAACAAAATCATTTTTCCGCAAAGACCTTACCATAGCTCGGGTTAATTTAAAATTTATTTATTTCTTTCCTCGCCTTCAAAATATAATTTCCAAACGGATATATGTACTTCTCTACTATTTGTTGCTTGATCTCTAAATCTTTCTAGCATTTAGCACAAAATGTGTGCTAAATTAATATTAAATAAATATTTAAATCACTAAAATATTATCTGCTAAGTTGAAATAAATGAGAATGTAATGAAAATATCCTTGATGTTCAGGTGAAAGCTTACTTCAAGAGCAAGAGCGTGGTGTGCAAAATGTAACATCTGCAATATTGCTCTTGTAAGGATGTGATGCTATCTGCAACATTCAATGCTTTACTGTACTATATTTTAAAAAATTGAGATTGAAAGTAAAAAGTTTTTTTTGTCATCTGATATTCTGAACATCGCATGCCTTAAACACTATTTTATGAACATTGTAAATCACACTGTCTTAATAAAAAATAAATTTAATTAAAAAACTTCAATTTCTAATCATCACTATCCAGTGGAAATAAAATATAAAACTACCAGTGGAATCTAAATGTGCCCCTTTAGATGTATTGGTAACCATATTGGTAACCATATTAAGAAAGAAAACAGATACAAAATTAATTTCAACAGTATATTTTACTCCACCTAGTAGGTTTTAAATGTTCTCATTGTCATCTATAATCTATAAAAAAATTTTAGTAAAATATTTCCCATTCTTTTTTTATTTATATGCTATCTTCTTAAAACCCAAAACCTATTTCACACTCACCGCACATCTTCCTTCAGACCAGTGCTTAGCAGGCCACGTGGATAGAGGCCACCATGCTAGACAGTGCAAATCTAAATAGAAATTATCCACTCTAGTGGCCTTAATACTTTTCTGGATAACTTCTCATTCACTGCCCCCACCCCCCTCTTTGAATGAACTAAGAGAGTGATTTCTTTATAGAGCAGACAAAAGTGGGCGGAATCCGGCAACTCCAACTTTAGCAACTTACATCATCAGCCGTCACTGTCATCACACTCCGGCTCTTCTTCATTATAGAAGTGAAAACAATCCCTGCCTAGGATATGGGTTATTCAGCGCAGCTTGGCTGGCAATTTTCAAGACCTAAAGGGGGGCGGGGGGGAGAGACAAACACAAGAAAAGCTTGATATCCTTAATTGAATATACCTAGGTAGATTATCTGCATCCATGAGATTAACATTGGAATGTGTACTGTAAGTAACTATCACAAATTACCAAACCAATCTGATGTGTTTAAAAAAAAAAAAAGGTTCACAAGATACAAGAATTCAATACACCAGTGCCAAACTTTTTTGGGGAGGAGATAAAAAAAAATAGTATACCAGATAGCCCTCATAACATTATGTGAGAAGACTATCCTTTCTTTTTTTCTAATGAAAGAACCGAGGATTAGGAAAATAATTGGGAGGTCTGACCAATAGTACAGCAGGTAGAGCATTTGCCTTGCTAACTGTGTGTAGAGCCAGGAGTAACCCCTGAGCATCACTGAGTATGGCTCCAAAACCTAATAAATAAATAAACAAACAAAAAAAAAACAAATAAATAATGTGACCAACGTAACACAGCTAATGCAGGAGACTTAAAGTTTAAGGACGATGACCTGTTGGGACTACTGTCAAAACAGAGTAACGAAGACCAGGATGAATACCAAATTTGCAGAACTAAACTAAATTTGCAGATTCTCCTGCCTCCATGCCTAGCTGTCCTCACTGGGGCCTCCTTGGAGGAGGGTAGGTTGAGTTTCCCTCCCCACCCAAGCAGAGCCCTGGCAGCTAAAGACCTCTGGTTCCAGCCACACCCATGCTTAAGACCACTCTCCACACGTTTGGACGAGACCCATGCGTGAAGGAACCGGCCGAGAAACCCAGATGTGCGGGACCCAGGGCATAGATCTCCAAGCCTGCTAGAATTGGGACTGGGGCTCCTCCACCCAGATTCCTCATCTTCCAGTATGTAGGCGTTACACCCACCAACTGTCCCCAGCGCTGTGTAATCCCATCAATGGCCAAACTGCAGAGACTATAAAATCCTGCTCCCGGAAGAGAACAGCACAGAGTGTCCTGCCTCCATACCTGGCTGTCCTCATCAGGGCCCCTTAGAGGAGGGTGGGTTGAGTTTCCCTTTCCACCCCGAGCAGAGTCCCAGCAGCTGAAGACCTCTGGTTCCAGCCACAGCCATGCTTAAAACCACTCTCCACACGTTTGGACGGGCCTCACACATGAAGGAACCGGCAGAGGAACCCAGGTGTGTGGAACCCGGGGCGTAGATCTCCAAGCCTGCTCAGATTGGGACTGGGGCCTCCTTCCTCCACCCAGATCCCCCATCTTCCAGTATGTAGGCATTACACCCACCAACTGCCCCCGGTGCTGTGTAATCCCATCAATGGCCAAGACACAGAGACGATAAAACCCTGTGCCCGGAAGAGAACAGTACAGAGTCTCCTGCCTAGGTGCCTGGCTGTCCTCATCGGGGCCCCTTAGAGGAGGGTGGGTTGAGTTTCCCTTTCCACCCCGAGCAGAGCCCCAGCAGTTGAAGACCTCTGGTTCCAGCCACAGCCATGCTTAAGACCACTCTCCACATGTTTGGATGAGCCTCACGCATGAAGGAACTGGCCAAGGAATCCAGGAGTGTGGGACCCGGGCTGTAGATCTCCAAGCCTGCTCAGATTGTGACTGGGGCTTCCTTCCTCCACCCAGATCCCCCATCTTCCAGTATGTAGGTGTTACACCCACCAACTGCCCTGGCGCTGTGTAATCCCATCAACAGCCAAGACGCAGAGACTATAAAACACTGCTTCTGGAAGCACGCGGCCACATTTGCAGCCAGCGACATCTTATCATCTAGTTCTTACTCTGGAGAACCTGGCAGGCTACCAAAAGTATCCTGCCCCCACGGCAGAGTCTGGCAAACTCCCCGTGGCATATTCAATATGCCAAAAACCAGTACAAATGACGGGTCTCATTCTCCTGACCCTGAAAGAGCCTCGAATCTGGCACTTTTTAAAATCTCAGGGCTAGTACGAAGGAGACGTTACTGGGGCCTGCTTGAGGCAATCAATGAATAACAGGAAGACAGTGATACAGTGAAACTAGAAAAAAAATACTAGAGAAACCATCAAATCCAAGAAGCATTAGTCCATCTGGCAGTTGCTTCAGATCCTGGACTAACAAATATCCTGTCTCCTCATTGCTGAGTTAAAGAAGCTTCTGTGTTTCCACACTGTACATTTAAACTCTTATTTCAGGCCTGGTTTGAGAAGTCTGCTTCTTCTCGAATTTGAAGATATATATAGATTAAGAGCGTGATGGAATTGTAGCTATGTGACTAGGAATACTAAGTAGTGGCATTGTACCATCACCCAGGAAACCAGGGTTGAATTTCTAACACATAATTTGCCTATATTATGCAGGAGTTGGCAGTCAGACTGACAGAATGGATAAGAGTGGGCCGGGGGAGGGAGAAATTTCACCTTTCTCAGTGTTCTAGGAAATGAACCCACAGGTTTTCAGGTGTTTGCTTCAACACCAAGGAAAGGAATTTCCTCAAAATACAGGAAGAGACCACTGCATTCCTGAGTTCTAACACTGGCCAAACACAAATGGGAAAAATTTAAATTTTCTATTCAAAGGCAGCTGGAAACCTCACAGAACTAGACAAATAAAAGACATCTTTTATCAGGGGCATATTCAGTCTTGAATACACTATAAGGCAAAAAACCTGAAACAGAGTTGTTACTTCTAATTTTTTTTTAAAAAATTAAGAAAAACAAGATTGAAAAATTCAGTCTCTCTCTCTCACAGGACATAAATTGAGACATCACCAACAATTCTAATTTTCTTAAAACTACAAACATTGAAAATTAGTGAAGATTCATTACAAAATGATGTTGTTTTAACAGCCAAAAATTCATTAAAAATACAAAAATATATATTTAGATACTATTGGCAACAAACAAAAAATGCACATATTCATTTATTTTTAATTATTTTATTTCTGAAAAACTTTTGTACCAAATATACAAGGAGCTACTTTTATGAAGTGAT
This sequence comes from Sorex fumeus, assembly GCF_029834395.1. Taxonomy (NCBI): domain Eukaryota; kingdom Metazoa; phylum Chordata; class Mammalia; order Eulipotyphla; family Soricidae; genus Sorex; species Sorex fumeus. Next base: position 1,649,801 of record NW_026606102.1, read on the forward strand.
GATAAATCACAATCACAAATCATCCTGTTAATTGTCGATTGCCTCGAGCAGGCCCCAGTAACGTCTCCTTCATCCTAGCCCTGAGATTATATTCAAGGCTCTTTAGGAGGATGAGACCCATCATTGTTACTGGTATTTGGCATATTGGGTACGCCAAGGGGAGTTTGCCAGACTCTGCCCTGTGGGCAGGCTACATCTGGTAGCCTGCCAGTTTGTCCAAAGTAGGAATGAGATAATAAGATGTCATAATAGCGCGGCCACGCGGTTCCGGGAGCTGGTTTTTATAGTCTCTGAGTCTTGGCTGCTGATGGGATTACACGGCACCAGGGGGCCAGTTGGTGGGTGTGACCCCCGCCTACTGGAATTTGGAGGATCTGGGTGGAGGATGCTCGGCCCAAATCCGAGTAGGCTTGGAGATCTCGGCCCCGGAACCCGCGTGACTTTGTCCCTCTGCCAGTACCTTCATGTGTGCGGAGAGTGGTCTCAGCATGGCGGTGGCTGGTCCTGGAGGTCTTTGGCTGCTGGAGCCCTGGTCGGGGCGGGGAGGAAAGCTCAACCCACTCCCCTCCAAGGGGCCCCGGCGGCGAGGACAGTCAGGCGCGGAGGCAGGAGACTGCCGATGATAAATAATTACTGTGAATAAAGAAACAGGAATAGTGACAGGCTAGTACCTAAGTTGGGGCATGGGTAGCAAATAAATTATGTGGTCTCTTCAATATCCGTTAGGAGCATGTCGACTGAATCTGTATAAATTTGTGCAGTATTTTAACCCATCAAGGTACAAAATCACAAAATCTAGTAGATAAGGTTATCATCATGACACAAATGTTATTTGAAGTCAGACACAAATGTTATTTGCAGTCAGATACATTGTTACTTATAGTCAGTTTCAAGGATCAAGAAATACATGGATGTACCTGAAGGGGTAGAGCGCATGCCTTAGTATATGTAAGGCACTGGGTTCAGTCCCTAGCAACACTGATACTAGCCCTATTGGGTACTGAGCAAAGAAAGAACAGGAAATTGTATAAAGGTGATCTTGTGAAGAAAATGAGAAAAGCAAGGCAATTTCTAATAAATAACATCACTGGCTAGATTTGTAAGAAAAAAATCTCTAGGCAAAATTTATTCTTTAATTCTATGTTCAATTTACTTGTCAGAAATTTGCTTAAAAATAGAACGAAACATGACTGGAGTAGTAATCTCAGGAACAAAGATCAAGTTTTCTATGAAGAAATGAAGCATAATCTCTTAGACAAATGGGTTCATCCATTGGCCCAGCTTTACAGACTCATGATTAAATCTCAGATAAGATCAACAAGCCACAAAAATTCACGGGTACACTAGTCTTCAGGAGAGATTTTGGTTGAGTCCCCGTGCCTGCGAAGCCCACAGCTGTCACCAGCAACCAGCCACCAGCCCAACTCCACTGCCTCACAGCTAAACTCTGCAGAGACACCAATGTCACTGTCACTGTCCTCCCGTTGTTCATCGATTTGCTCGAGTGGGCCCAGTAACGTCTCCATTGGAGACTTTGTTGTTACTGTGTTTGGCATATCAAATATAACACGGGTAGCTTTCCAGGCTCTGCCGTGCGGGCGAGATACTCTAGGTAGCTTGCCGGGCTCTCCGAGAGGGGCAGAGGAATCGATCTTGGATCGGCCATATTGGCTGCATGCAAGGCAAACGCCCTACCACTATGCTATCGCTCCAGCAGAGACACCAAACTGCTGAAAATTCAAGATACACCAGTCTTCAGGCTGAGAACTCTGGAGGCTTCTCAGAGTCGGGGTGGACAGCTAAGACCTAAGTCTTGGGTCACTAATAAAAAAGTTATGTGTCAATATCTGTTAGGGGAATGCATTTGTAGTTAGTAAATTCATGCAGTATTCTGCCTAACCCATCAAGGCATAAAATGAAGCAGATGGATAAGTTTACCATCATGATTAATAAAGATACAAATGTTATCTTGTTCCCTGCTACTTTTGGAAGCTCCAGAAGCTGCACCCACATACCACAAACAGTGCCATGTAAACCCATGGCCCAGTTAAGTATACTGGAGTTTTTGGAGCACACTCCAAGAGTGTGCAACTCTTCCAAATTCTGTAGTACTGACAACACAGTAGGAGCACACTTCTTAGATGAAGAAGTAATATAGAAACCAACTAAGCTCAATAAACAAATACATTAACACAAAAGGCTTAACTAGCAAGAACTGCTTAGTAAACCTTCAGACAAGGACTTAATGACCCCATAGTGAGATGTAATAATTTTCACCAATTTTCTTTTACTGGGTAAAATTTTTTGATAATTACTTAATTAGCTAATTAGTTGTAACAAGCAATATTAAATAAATTATTTTGTGCTTGATAAGGGGGAAGTCTTTGGGGGCATTAGAAAAACCACCTCCCAAGGGCAAGGGTGGAGAGAACATCACACTGGTGATGGGATTGGTATTGGAATATTGAATGCCTGTAAAAAATATAATGAGCAATTTTGTAATCCATGGTAATTAAATAAAAAGGTAAAGGTAAAGGCCCTCCCGTTGATCATCGATTTGCTCGAGCGGGCCCAGTAACGTCTCCATTGGAGACTTTGTTGTTACTGTGTCCGGCATATCGAATACTCTCGGTAGCTTGCCGGGCTCTCCGAGAGGGGCGGAGGAATCGAACTCGGGTCGGCCATGTTGGCCGCTTGTAAGGCAAACGCCCTACTGCTGTGCTATCGCTCCAGCAAAAAGAAAATGGTAATTAAATAAATGGGAAATTAAATAAAATTAAATAAAATTAAATAAATAAAACTAAATTAAATAGGTAAAGGTAAGGTAAAGGCCCTCCCATTGATCATCGATTTGCACGAGCGGGCCCAGTAACGTCTCCATTGGAGACTTTGTTGTTACTGTGTCTGGCATATCCAATACTCTCGGTAGCTTGCCGGGCTCTCCGATAAATTAAATAAAATAAAATTAAATAAAATTAAATAAAAATAAAATGGTAATTAAATAAATGGGAAAAATTAAAAAGAAAAGGTAAAGGTAAGGTAAAGGCCCTCCCGTTGATCATCGATTTGCTCAAGCGGGCCCAGTAACGTCTCCATTGGAGACTTTGTTGTTACTGTGTTTGGCATATCGAATATGTCACGGGGAGCTTGCCAGGCTCTGCCTAGCAGGCGAGATACTCTCGGTAGCTTGCCGGGCTCTCCGAGAGGGGTGGAGGAGTCGAACTCGAGTCGGCCATGTTGGCTGCGTGCAAGGCAAACGCCCTACCGCTGTGCTATCACTCCAGCAAAAAGAAAATAAAAAATAAAGGATCATGTACACCATTCCCCCATAATGCTTGGTTTAAGTTGGAAGAAAAAATCTACATAAATTAAATACATATTTGCATCCATTAAGTAGCACTGTAGCACTGTCCTCCTGTTGTTCATCGATTTGCTGGAGCAGGCACCAGTAACATCTCCATTGTGAGACTTTTTGTTACTGTTTCTGACATATTGAATATGCCATGGGGAGCTTGCCAGACTCTGCTGTGTGAGTGAAATACTCTCAGTAGCTTACCCGGCTCTCCAAGAGGGGCGGAGAAATCAAACCTGGGTTGGCTGTGTGCAAGGCAAACGCCCTATCCACTGTGCTATTGCTCCAGTCCCATCCATTAGGTACTCAAAAAATTTATGAAATGAAAAACTCAAAGAATTAAATCAAATGTTCGAATCCTATGTGTGGCAGACATTTCTATAAGATTTCTACAGACATTTGGCACTAGATTTTCAAGTAAGCTCTAGGACAGAAATGAGTTTAAAATATTACTTTATCCTTATATAATAGGTAGATTTGTTGAGTGAAGATCATGTAAAAACATGTGGCATGCAAAACTACAAAAAGGAATTGAATATACTAGATCATGTTACATGTAGGAAGACAACATGCTAAAGACATTTATGACAAGTGGAAAGGCAAAATGTTTAGAGTAACAGCAGATCTTTTGGCAAGCAAGAGCATTAGCCTTAGCCATGGTGATAAATTTATATTTTAAAACACTTTGAGTGTGACAACTGACTAGATGAATTCATGTGCCGTCAAGTGGGAAAAGGTCCTGGCTAGGAAAAAAATAGGATTTCAAGTCATAAGGCAGTTTTCCAAATGTTCTATATTAAAAATATATTACTTTCGTATTCAGAAAAAAAAATCAACATCTGTGTTATGAAACAAAAAAAAGAAAGAGAGAAGAGGCATTATATTCTGAATAGTCATCTTTTGCCACTTAAATTCACTCTCCTCCCCATGGCTATGCAGGAAGACTGATCTGTGGACTATACGCAGGAGAGCTCTTCTGCCTTCTGAGTGTTGGGTAGATCAACTGATGGGAATCCATGGTAGAGTGTAGGATAAAATTGCTTTGTCCTTTCTCCCTTGCCACAAGGAGTTTAGGTTTATCAGGTTACACCCATCACAGTGCTCCTGAGTCACTCCCATTCCTTTGTTTGTCTGTAACCACTTCGAGGCTGAGCATCCTCCACCCAGATCCTCCAAATTCCAGTAGGCAAGGGTCACACCCACCAACTGGCCCCCTGGCTCCGTGTAATCCCATCAACAGCCAAGACTCAGAGACTATAAAACCCAACTCCCAGAATTGCACGGCCGCATTCACTGCCGCGCGACATCTTATCTCATTCCTACTTTGGACAAACTGGCAGGCTACTTAATGTAACCTGCCCACACGGCAGAGTCTGGCAAACTCCCCGTGGCACACCCAATATGCCAAATACCAGTAACAATGATGGGTCTCATTCTCCTAAAGAGCCTTGAATATGGCACTTTCTTAAAAATCTCAGGGCTAGGATGAAGGAGACATTACTGGGGCCTGCTCGAGGCAATCGACGAATAACAGGATGGTCGTGATCATGATCATGAACCACTTCTCTATGCTCTCTTCCCCAACCAGTTAATCCAGCTTTTTCCCCTAATCAGACTCTGTTAATTTGTAAGATCAGCTCCTTCTACGACACTGAACTTGTATTGTAAGTTAATATTGCAAGTTAATATTGCCTTTCTCCTCTCCTTATATCTTTTGAATAGTTTACTTTAATGCAATGTCCTTTTTGTATGGACACAGGAAGACAGTTAATATTATGCCTTGTAATTTAGGATTTAATTGGCTTTGAATATTATTCACTCCCAGGCATTTGCTTTCTTTACTGAAGCCTCAGTTGCCCTTAGTTCCTAGATCCCCAAAAGCAGGTCCTGAATGGACCCAGGGAAAGCTTTGAGCTACCCTGGCATCGAAATAGGCCAGGTCAAAGTGCCACGATTCTTAACTATAAGTTAAGAGCTTAAACATGGACAAATGCTGTCATGATCAAAAGTAACGACGAGATAAGGACCCTGCTAGGGATAGGACAGACTAATCTGGCCTGAGCACTATAGTCTGAGATCAAGATGACCCCAGGAGAGCAATTCTATAAACTTAACATATCTCTTACTGTGTCCATACAAAATGATTAATATTATGAATGTTTATATGTTTGTTGGACAAGGAGAGGAGGAACACACCCATGGGATTCTTCTCTTGGGTGGCCATCCTGCTGAATGGGTATCTGTCCTAGAAGTATTCCCTGAGGGAAATAACTTTACCCTTGTTGATTGTAAGCGCAAACCCCTCATGGTTTTGGGATTTAACTAGACTGTAAGAGTGGGCTGGGGGATCAAGATCCAGATTCCAGAGGCAGGAGGAGAAGGAGAATGAGGGAGGCAGAAGGAGAATGAAGGGGGATCAAGAAGGAGAATGAGGTAGCATGGCTGGGGTGAAAAGCAGAGGGAGAGAGACAGAAGTGAATGGAGTTGAGACTGGAATAAACTGTAACTAAGACCAACCAGTCTGGTCCTTGTTCCTTCCTTCACCTGCCCATCGCCATCAGCCTCCCCAGAGTGGGGGAAGCGGCATGAAACTACCGACCTCGGGTGGCGGGAGAGATAGAACACCAACACTGCTGGCTTTTTGTGTTTACACATCAGAGAGTAGAGGGCAGGAGAAAAGAGAATCTTGCTGACTGTGGTCAAAAAGTGTCCAGAGTCCTCTCTACTCAAAGTCATAGCTCTATGGGGGACCCTTCTAATCCAAGTGGCTGATTCTCCTGGGTTCCCTCATTGATGTCTCAATTTGACCCTTTAGACACAAGATGGCTACCAGCTTTCCACTGTCACTTCTTGTGAGATCCTTTTCTGTCTATCCCTAATCTTTCCAACACCTTTTAAAAGTAACTCCAACAAATTATTTTTCTCCTTCTTTTGGAAAGCAACCCTGCTTCCTGTGAGGTTCTGCATAATAGATATTTTACCTCCCCAAACTCTGGCTCTTGCCTTGCATGCTGATGACTGGAATCGTGATGCCCAGCACCACATATGGTTTCCTGAGCACTGACAGGCGTGATCCCTGATCATATGGCCAGGTGTATCCAACTTGAACACCACCAGGTGTACCCAAAAGAAAAACAAAATAAAAATTTTAAAAACATAAAACCACCACACTCCAATGTTCACTGCAGCACTGTTCACTATAGCAAAAAGCCTGAAAATGAACCAAGTGTCCAAGAACAAATGACTGAATAAAGAAACTATAGTTCATATACGCAATAGAAAACTACTCAACTATAAAAATGAAATTATGTTGTCTGCTGTTATGTGGATAGATCTAGAGAGTATTGTGCTGAATGAAGTGAGTCAGAAGGAGAGGGACAGACAGAATGATCTCTCTCATATGTGGGAATATTAAAAAAAAACATGATAGGAGAATAACAGATGCACAATAGCAACAGAAATCAAAAACTGGTCTTTAGTAGGAAGCTTAGTGGGCTGAGGGTGATGGTGGTGGATACACTGGGATAATGATGGAGGTAAGAGGACACTCTGGGAGGGTGGGGTACTGGAACACTTCATGTATGAAATTCTACCTTAAACAGTACCTAAAATAAAATAAAACACCCATCTGGCAGAGGTTTAGCATAGGGACTAGAAACAAAGGGTCTCCATAGATGATGCTCAGGTAATTAATTACCAAAATCTAGTTGAAGTTCTGACATGATTTTATGGCTTTTAAAAAAAAAGATACGCCCGCTCCTCTCTGGAAAGAAAGATGGCGGCCGCACGGGAGCCTTGTGGACAGCAGGTTTGAGCCGGGGGTGGTGGGAGCGGCAGGGACCTCATGGGAAGGGGGGCGTAAGGGGCCATCCTTCACGCCCGACTGAGGTCGCCAACTGCCCCCCACAAGCGGCTCTCCGGCACGGCCACGGCCCCGGAGGCACAAGGACTTAGCACAGAGAGCCACCTGCTTGGAGCAGAAAAGCAAATGGACTATATGTTAAACCGCGCCAGCATGCCTGTCCAGAGGGGAAAGGGTGTTGACCCACCTGCCCGCTCCTCTCTGGAAAGAAAGATGACGGCCGCAGGGGAGCCTTGTGGACAGCAGGTTTGAGCCGCGGCTGGGGCGGCAGGGACCTCATGGGAAGGGGGGCGTAATGGGCCGTCCTTCACGCCCAACCGAGGTCGCCAGCTGCCCCCCACGAGTGGCTCTCCGGCACGGCCACGACTCCAGAGCACAGAAACCAATCTCTTAACTATCTAACTTTTAATAGAAATTCTTCCAGGGTTAATAAGTAAAATAGCAGAAATCCAAAACCGCGCGGCCGCGACATCATTTTATTCTTAAACCAAGTTGTAGAAAGCAAATCATTTCACAACGCTGTTTTAGCATGTCTGATTGCGGGGGGGGGGGGGGGGGGGGGAGGGGGGAGTCGTAAACTCTAAACAATAATTGTGCATCTTCTATCGAAACAATGTATCTAGCCAAAGTAGATAGAGTATTAACTAGAACTCATCTGCCTCACAGGAATTGGGAGGGGTGGGAGGTGGGGTTCTATTGGGGTTCGCGGTTAAAAATAAGTATTGGTAAAGGGAAATGTGTTTGATATTTACATGACTGAGACCTAAACCCGAAAGCTCTGTAACTTTTCCCACAGTGATTCAATAAAGAAATAAATTATAAAAAAAAAAGAAGCTATATATCAGAGGAACTAGTATGCAAAAAAAAAAAAAAAAGATAAACAGGCACTATTTCAAACTGGTTTTGTGAAGCAGAAAGTTTTATTATCCTCCATGGGTGGCAAAGGTGATTCTGTTTAGAAATTTTGGTAAGGATTATAATGTGTTACTGTGTTTTATGTTATGTATTACTATATTATATAATAATACACGTGCCATGTATTAGATCATAATATGTATAACATAGGAGACGGGTTATACATATCATATCATTGTCTATTGCCAAGTGTCAGTTTTTATTTGTTTAGGCTAATATAGATTGAAATTATATGACAATTATTTTATGACATTTAATGCACAATGCATAAATGAATTTAATCATATCTTGTAAGAACAGGCAACGGAATAACACAGACACAATAATCAAGACAGGTGGGGAGGGGCCAGAGCAGTCATACAGCAGGTAGAGCATTTGCCTTGCACACTGCTGACCAGGATTTGATCAGGAATAATTACTGAGTACAGAACCAGGAGTAAATCCTGAGCCTCGCCAGTTGTAACCCAAAAACAAATGAACAACAACAACAAAGGTGGGGAATCAAGTCTTGAAACAGTAATGAAAGCACCTTCTCCAACTGCTAAGACTTGAACATTCTGTTCTAAACCCAGGCGGGGCTCTTAACCTGTCATTATGCATCTGATTAAGCCTTGTTCACATCTATTCAAGACAGACCTTAATGAAGTCGTTTTTTACATAATTTTATATTGGAAACATAAGTTAAGTAGATATGTTTTCTAGAGCATGTTCCCTAATAATGTAAGAATAAAAAGGAATAACTTTTAAGAGACATGGAAGTTATTGAATGTTTCAAATTAAAGGTAGGTATGAACAACAGGTATGAACAACAGAAGAGGCCAGTTGGCCTTAATTTAACATTTATGATTTTTACCTTTTTATTAGTAAAATCTGCTTTATAATATATAAATCACTTAGTCTTTATTAAACAAGGTATTTACAATAATTTCTAAGGTTATGAGTATGGTGACTTTAAATTCAATTTATTGCATATTTTAATAGCATTCATTTAGTCTTTACCACTTCAAAGATCCTTTTAAATTTACCTTCATGTTTTATAACACTTTGTTAGGATAAAACACTTCAATAAGCTTTATGTGAATTTTCCTTTCCCTTTCTTCTCCTTTCCAACAAAGACTTTAACAGCAAAAGTAAGAAAATGAGCTGTGGTTGTAAAAACCAAGTCAATATCTCCCTTGAGAGATTATAATAGATAATACCATCAGTCATCCCTGAATGAAATGTCAATAAATAATGATAATTTTTTAAAAATCATACATCATAGACACATAAACTGAGAAAAATAAGAATAGTGTTTGGAATTTAAACTATTTATTCCAATTTAATGAGTGCTATTTTATTATGAGATTATATTCAAAAGAAGTATATATTTACTTGCTTTTATTTTTCTCTATAAACTCTATTAATTTTTTATTAATTCCACGGTGTAAAATTCATTTCCTCTAATTCAACAATAGTTTATTTGAGTTGATAATTTCAATCTCATAATTGCTTTAAATAACAACCCTTTTTCTTCTTTCAGATCAGTTAACTATGTCTAGGACTTGGAATTGAAGAAAGAGGAAATGAATACTCTCTTTCTGTGCCTCCCTCTTTTCTTCTACATCTGGCAGACCCAGAACGAGCCACACTATTCTACCCTCAGAAGCTATTAGGGTAGCTATTACCTAAAAGCTATTACCTAGCTTCTGATTAGCTTGAGTGTGATCCCCTGATAGTCTCAAATCCTATGTTGGTGGTTGCTCTCATACATTCCTGAACTACTGTAAGGCCATCCACTCTTTCTCCTTCAGTCCTAAGAATGGCAGTTGTTTCTTGCAGTTAACTAATTGTTGGCTGCGTGCAAGGCAAACGCCCTACCGCTGTGCTATCGCTCCAGCGGGTAGGGCATTTGCCTTGCACGCAGCCAACATGGCCGACCCGAGTTCGATTCCTCCGCCCCTCTCGGAGAGCCCGGCAAGCTACCGAGAGTATTCGATATGCCAGACACAGTAACAACAAAAGTCTCCAATGGCGACGTTACTGGGCCCGCTCGAGCAAATCGATGATCAACGGGAGGGCATTTACCTTCTTTACCTTAACTAATTGTTAAGTTAACTAATAGTTAAGATTGCCCGATAGACCATTTTTTCTTTTTTGTTGTTGTTGTTGTTTGTTTGTTTGGGGGCTACACCTGGCAGTACTCAGGAGCTACCACTGAATGATCAGTGATCACACCTGGCAAGCACAAGGACCATATGGGATGCCAAGGATCGAACCCAGGTCAGCTGCGTGTAAGGAAAATGTCCTACCTGCTGTCCTATCTCTCTGGCCCCGGATGGCTTTTTTTTTTTCATCATTCAGTACTTGTCTAATCAGTTTCCTGTAATAACCCTTTTATTTTTCTAACTAGCACTGAGAGATAGATAGATAGATAGAGAAGGTTTTTTTCTCTATTAATTTATTTATTTATATTAAATCGCCGTGAGATAGTTACAAAGCTTTTGTGATCAAGTTTCAATCACATAATGTTCTAACACCCATCCCTTCACCAGAGTACATTTCCCACCACCAATATCCACGGTACCTCTCCCGCCATTCACCTTTCCAGCCTGCCTCTGTGGCAGGTACTCTTTTCTTCTCTCTCTCTCTTTCTCTCACTCTCTCTGTTCTCTCTCTCCTTCTCTTCCTCTTTCTCCTTCCCTCCTGATCTCTCTCTCACTCCCTCTCTCCCTCTCTCTTTCATTCTCTCTCTCTCTTTCTCCCCTCTCATTTTGAACTTTCCCTTTCTTGAAGGCTCCCCAGATCTCTAGAAGTGGCTGTTCATTTTCAGTAAGCAAATAACTTACTTCTCTAATACCTCTTCACAGTCCATCTCCCCTGCACATATACAGCTAGCATCCATTTATGTGAGCACTGAGTGGTTTCCAGAGTTACAGCTGCTATCAGGATCCACCGAGCCACAACTCAGAGGGGGATGCCTAACCCCTGTTACATACAGCTCTCTCTAGACACGAGGGATACTTTGTGTGGCTCTTTTTCCTCTGTTTTAGCATATAGTTATGATTTCTGGTTTAATTGGAAAAGTCCTACTCATCATTTTTTTAAATAACAAAATGCCTACTTATGTCTTAGGGATGTGGCCCAGTGGTAAGTACAGTGCCAGTTGCACCTGCATGCAGTCCTGAGTTTGATTCTAAGCCCCACTCCACATCAGTGCTAAGCACAGTCCTCAGCTTTAAAACCAAATGTGCAGCCCCCCCCAACACAACCCAACAATCATAACGGGGAAAATATACATAAAATAAATTTTAGCAAGGAAATACCCATTAGTGAAATTATGATCATAGAATGAGGAACAAGTTTTTCTTTCATGTTTTGATGGCCTCAATAGAAAAAAATACCATTGTCAACTATGTTATTCCCTCTAATTCTTTGGCAAGTTCATAAAGTGACAATATCAAAGAACATCTGCACCAGATCACCAGTCTTAACTTCTAAAAATAAACCAAAAAATACCTAGTTGAACAAAATAAGCATTTTTTGGTTTGGTCAGGCATTTAGTGTCATACGAACTGGAGCTGGGAGGAGCAGGTAGAGAAAAATGTTGGACAAAGGAGAACCCGAATGGCAATCCCTGCCCCACAATTGCCTTGCTATCATGCTCCCTCTATCTGGGCATTTGGTATCTTCATTCCTCAAAGGCGTTTTAAAGAGACGGAATTATAACCATGCAGACGCTTTATAAACCTAATGAAATTTCAGGAAACCAATGGAAGTGGATGCAAACTCTAAAAACCAATTCTCTAGACTGAACAAATGAATAAACAAGTCCAAAATTCAGTACCTAAAACGTTAAACTCCTCCCTTGTGCTTGTATTTACTGATCTCATGACACCTTCAGAAAGTCAGGACGACTAGACTAAATTACAGCTGCTTTTAGATTTGACTGTAGGGAAGGTAATAGGAAAGACAAAAATGTTCAGTCTTAAAAACTGTTGTAAAAGTAAAGTAAAGTAAAGTAAAGGCCCTCCCGTTGATCATCGATTTGCTCGAGCGGGCCCAGTAACGTCTCCATTGGAGACTTTGTTGTTACTGTGTCTGGCATATCGAATACGTCACGGGGAGCTTGCCAGGCTCTGCCGTGCGGGCGAGATACTCTTGGTAGCTTGCCGGGCTCTCCGAGAGGGGCGGAGGAATCGAACTCGGGTTGGCCATGTTGGCTGCATGCAAGGCAAACGCCCTACCGCTGTGCTATCGCTCCGTGGGATACAAATAATGGAGAGCAAACAAACCTGAGAGGGAAAATGTGTATGTAATTTGAAAAGATATTTACTAGGTAAAACTGGTTAAGACTATAAGCACTTAGTGTTTAGATACAAGCAATTCGTAGAATTATCAGTTGGCTTAATTAGGCGATAAGCATCAAGGGCTTTTGAGATAAAAACTCCAAGAAGTATTAAGAATTAATAAGAGTTTTAAATCATTAGCTTAGCTTGAGAGAACAATAAATAACAAAGAGGTAATGGAATTCTTTAAATAGTCATCATTCTGCAGAGTAGCTAGGCAAATAATAGACTGTCCAGAGTAAAACATGTCTCCTGAACAGCCACTTAAAATCAATTTTTACTGTGAAATGTGCTCGCTGCCCATTACTAATCAGATACAAACTTGAATCAATACACGTGATGAGGGGAAAAAAAGTATTTTAATATACAATTTGTCTACAGAGATATTAACATCTGACAGTAACAGTAGAAATAACAAAATAGTCCCATCTTTCCCTTGTATTAGTAATACTTTGTTGGGTTTATTAGTAAGATTCTCGTTAGTAAATATGGTCTTAGTGAGTATATTGATCTTTCCTATTCTTAGAAAAAGAACTGGCAATACAGATTGATTCTTTATAGTTAAAAATTACTATGAAAGCATAAAATTCTTTTATTCTTCAGTCATTTTTTATTTTATCTGAAATAAGGGGGGAGAACAAAGAAGTTCTATGTTCAGAAAGCATATCAAAACCTTCTATAAAAATCAGAGAACAATCTTACATTCTTTTTTTCTTTTAACTTTTTGGTTTGGGAGCTATACCCGGCAGTGCTCAGGGCTTACTCTTGGCTCTGCCCCTCAAGAATCACTCCTGGCAGGCTTGGGGACCTAAGGAGTGCTGAGAATCTATCCTGGATTAGTCACATGCAAGGTAAGTGCCCTACACACCATACTAGCTCTGTCACCCCAATCTTACACTCTTCAACTCTAGCATTAGTTGAGGATTTCTGTCTTTTATTTATAATTGTACCAAAGTGAAGGTGTGATCAGGGGAGATTTAGAAAGAATTTGAAAATATTTTACTGTATTCTCAAATGACCCATAAGACTACAAGCCAGTCTAAGAGGTTCTACATCACCAAAGAATATTTAATTCACTTAGTATCTATGGGTATCTGCTCATGTCAAACTGGGATATTTTAATTCTACCCTGAGAGCTAGCTAGTAATTTTCATCAAACTCATACAAGTTTTAGAATACCAGTCATTGACAGTCATCCTCCTAACCTCTACTTATCCTGGCTCTAGATATTATTCTTCATATATATACATATATATATATTAGACAGTCATTATATAGACAATTATTCTATATCTGTCTCTTTTCTTCTGACTCATTTCACTCAGCATGATACTCTCCATGTCCATCCATGTTTAGGCAAATTTCATGACTTCATTTTTCCTGACAGCTGCATAGTATTGTGTTGGTAAATGGTTGGAACTAATGACAAGTGTGAATAAAGCTGAGGGTAGGGAAGGTAGAAAAGAGACCGTATGACAATAATAGCTGGGAATGATCATGCTGGACGAGATTTGAGTGTTAAACATAGGTAAAGGGATATTCTTGATAATCTTTCAGTATCAGTATTGCAAACCACAATGCCCAAAAGGAGAGAGAGAGAGAGAGAGAGAGAGAGAGAGAGAGAGAGAGAGAGAAAGAAAGAAAGAAAGAAAGAAAGAAAGAAAGAAAGAAAGAAAGAAAGGTGCCTGTCATAGAGGCAGGCAGGCAGGCAGGGTGTGGGGGACGTGGGGTTATGGGAGGGAACCTGAGGACACTGGTGCTGGGAGACGTACACTGGTGAAGGGCTGGTGTTGGAATACTGCATGACTGAAATCTAATCATGAACGGCTTTGTAATGTTCTATCCCACAGTGATTCAATTAAAAAGTAAATAAACAAATAAATAAATAAATACGAGTTATTATTACTTTCAATGAGAGGTTGGAAATTAAATCATTTCTACAATGCAAATCGTCACTTCAGTCCATCAGGATTATTTACTACTTTTCCTTTGTTTCCTTTTAAACAGTCACAGAACTATTGGGAAGAATTCATGTAACAGAGACTACGTAGACACTTTGGGTAAAGGAGATGAATATGTAATAATTCTTAACCTTAAGCACCCACTGCCTGATCTTAGGGGAATGAATCAATAATTACTCATCTTAATATCTACTGTGTCCTTGTAATGTGTCTGGATCCAAGTACAGTGTGATAAATGCTATGACAAAAAAGAAAATTTTGTTCATTAGATGAACAAATGAGTGAAAACCACTTCAACAGGCTAAATTTGTTTAGCAAAGCTTCCCAGAGAGTAGTTGGTCCTTTCTATATTTTCTGTAACCAAGAAACAAAGGAAGAGGATCTTCTACTTCTTTCTATTCTCCAGAGTGATTTTTAAAAATGTAAAATTCCTCACATTATCTCCTTCTTTGCACTCTCCAAAACTTGCGGCAAAATTTAGGATAACCCAAATTCCTTATTATGAACTGGAAAGCCCTGTATATCTGACCCTGTCTCTCCTTTCCAGCTTGAACCTCCGAAGTTGGCTTCCAACTGTTTACCCACCATAGCCCACATCACTGCCTCTTTTAAAACATTTTTCTTAAGATCAGCTCAAGTCAGGATTTACCTAACATACTTTCTTAGCCTCCGAAAGTTCCTTACCTTGTGATACTTCTTCACTTCTGCCTGCTTACTCATTCCTGAACCTACAGCATCACTGCGATGGCTTCAGAAAAACCTTAACTGATAGGCTGGAGAAAGTAAGCCGCTGCTCTTGCACGTGGCTGACCCCACTTCAATCCCCCGCATTGCACATGGGGCCCTTTGCACCACCAGGAATGACTCCTAAGAACAGAGCTCCAAGCACTGCTGGGTATGGCCCCAAAACAAAGAAAATAAAGTCTGAACTGATATTCCCGACCTGTCATAGGCTTTTATCACATTGCTTTTATTCGTCTTCATAGTACTTACAATAATTATATACTTCTTTGTAATACTACATAATTTCATCTCGCTCAGAAGCTCACTATGAATATTGTTAGCCTGTGCCAAGCAATAAATATTTTCTGAAAAAAATATCTGAATAAATAAATAGATATGTTCTATTTCTTCCTCAAGACACTCAAGGTCTAAGAATCCTAATGCAGCAATGGCAGGTGACAAAGAAACAGAACAATAAAGATCAGCTCACAAATAAGCAATATAGGCATGGCATTTAGTCTTACTTTTGTACTGGGACATTATTAACTTTGTGGTGGGCACTATTCTAGAGTCACCAGATGTATTATTTCAGGCATTATTTTAATCTAGATGCATTATTTCAAAAGCTGTTTTTGTAACTCTTTTTAGGTAAATGAATGAAGCACAGAAATGAAAAATAACTAGCCAAACTCACTCTTCAGAGACAGAACAGAGAGAGGAGTCACATTCAGTCTGTAGAGATCATCCAAAGAGTCATCTACCACCATTGTCTTTGGACGCAATAAACAATCACCAAACAAGCACCACATGTGAACCAAAACAAGTCACCAAACAAGCACCAAAACAATCACCAAACAAGCACTAAAACAAGCACCAAACAAGGAAGGGTAAGAGCCAAGATACAGAGGCTAGTTGGGAATAAAAGGGGGATTTCAGGACCGAAAAAAAAAAAGACTTTTTTTAAATGATTGAATAAAATGAGAAACAATTTTGTTGTTTGCAGAGCATATGGCATCTATGAAAAGCTACCCTTTTACATAATCTCATACAAATTCACATTAAATTGGAGAAGTTAAACTAAGTATGTAAAAACTATAGATATAAAATATAACAAAAAGGCAGAATGAGTTTCCTCTGTTTTCCTCTTTTGTGTAACCAAGAATTCACCAATATTTTTCTTTTTCTAAATTAGGTCTCTGTGAAGTTAATATAGTATATTCTTAACAGTTGCTAAGTCCTTAGGGTTTTAAAAATTGTTTGACCACAGATTGGAGAAAAAGTACAGGAGATAAGGTGCCTGCATTGCATATGACAAACCCCCATTTGATCCCCGGAATCACACAGTCCCTGAGCATTCCAGGGTATAGTTCTAGAGGCCCCCAAGCACCACCCTCCTGGGCCTGGAGACTCTCAAGCACTGTTAAGGATGGTTCAATCCCTAGACTCCTGAGCACCAGCTGGGAGAAAACCTCCCCACCACAACCAATAAAAGTTGTCTAGCAATAAAATTCTTTTCAGATGTGTTTCATAGGACTTGAAGGACAAAAATGAAACTCAGTTCACATTCTGCCCTTAGCACTTACCACCAATTTAAAATTCTTCTCTCTGAAAAAAAGACCAAAATAATAAAGTGTAAAAGTTAATTATTGACTCATAGTAAGAAGCAAGTATGCTAGTTTTTATTATGCTTTTCTCAGAAAAGGAAATACTGTATCATTAAAGACATCCTATGACAAAAGTTTATGAAACGTCACATTTCTCAGGTGACTTAATGAGATGGCATTTACTAGTTTTAAGTAAATCAAATAAGTAAGTGAAAATTACCTCTGCTATTTAATCTGGCATATTTAGAAGCAGACACACACTTGGGCCAAAAAATCTGTCTCAGCCATACTAAAAGGTTGAGGGCCCAAATATAAGTGGACACATAAAATAAAAAGTATCCAAAATTGATGTCCAAAACTAATGTGGTAATATTAGTTAAGAGTCCTGGATAACATCCTTTAGATAGAACATAAAGAAACAGAGAAACATATTGATTGGTCATTTAAAAAATAATTATATTCAAAAAACTATTTTTTCTCTGTTTATTTTTAAAGATGAAGAATTAGGTTTTTCTCTAAGAACAGATTCAGGAACTAGACCTAATATGATAGGTAGGAGATATCGAATAGATAGGAGTTATCAAAGAGAATTAATAGGTATTCCAGGAGCAAGAAAGAGGCTTGATAGTCACAATCTCAGATTTCTATTTTACATTCTGGGAGCCCATGTAATATTTTCCTTGACAAGAGATTCAATTGTTCAAAGAGGCTTAAAAACCATTATAATACATTATCCTTTATAAAATACCAAGAGAGGTGTCCATCAAAAGTTTATTCAACTTGGGGCTGGAGCAATAGCACAGCGGGTAGGGCGTTTGCCTTGCACACGGCCAACCTCGGTTTGATTCCCAGCATCCCATATGGTCCCCTTAGCACTGCTAGGGGTGATTCCTGAGTGCAGAGCCAGGAGTGACCTCTGTGCATCTCTGGGTGTGACCCAAAAAGCAAAAAAAAAAAAAAAAAAAAAAAAAAAAGTTTACTCAACTTGCTATCTGTGCCACTTTTTGTCAGGCATGTTTCAGATGAAGGACCTGTAGAAATTAACTTTGTCACTCACCTGTTAGGGGCAAAACTAGATTTAAAACTTCGAAATCCAAATTTTTTTCACAGTTTATTCCATAAGACTAACATTTTTATACATAAATGTACTTTTGTATACATATCTACGTATTTGTTTATGCAATTGATATCCATGTAGTCTGGAATTCACTTACTCATGCATTCATTCAACAACCATAGCTTTAACAATGATCCTTAATAGGGGTCATATATTGTAGAAGCATAGAGGATACAAAAATGAAAAAGAAAAATATCCTTCCTCACCATGATACAGAAGAAGCAGAGTACTAGAATTTAAATGGACAATTAATACAACTAATGCTTTCATAGAGGTACTTATGACATAAGGCATAGAAGAAACATATTGGAGGGTTATAGAAGTCTGCCTACATAATCAGGGAAGAATTCACAGAGAAGGTAAATCTGTCCCATGCTACTGCAGGATAAGGATCCATCGAGATGGATCAAGTAGGTGAAAGACCAGTAAAAGCCCAATTAGCATCAATGCACCCTCCTGAGTTATTTGATCCCTCTAATGTTGTTTTGTTACTGAAAAACAATTCTGTGCTGCTTAGATTTCTGATGTTGCTACTACAATCAAATATGATTAATATATTTAATAAAATAAAATAACACATACTTTTAGGAAGACGGGAGAGAGACAATTTTTGGTATTTTAGTGATAGGCATTTGCAGTCTTCAGAATAAACCATTCAATGCAAGCTAATTGCTGCAGATGGGAAAGTATCTCTGAATCTGGATTCATAAGACTGGGATGCCATCTTTATCATAGGCTCACTGTGGTAATTAGATCAATTTACTAGCCCTCTCTAAAACGTGTCCTTCCCTCCTTCATTGCTGGTGGGAATGCCGAATGGTTCAGTCCTTTTGGAAAAAAGTATGGACGATTCTCAAAAAAATTAGAAATTGAGCTCCCATTTGACCCAGCAATACCACTCCTGGGAATATATCCCAGAGAGGCAAAAAAAAGTATAGTTGAAGTGACATCTGCACTTGTTTGTTCATTGCAGCACTGTTTATGGTAGCCAGAATCTGGAAAAAACCTGAGTGCCCGAGAACAGATGACTGGTTAAAGAAACTTTGGTACTTCTACACAATGGAGTACTATGTAGCTGTTAGAAAAGATGAAGTCATGAAATTTACATACAAGTGGTACTACATGGAAAGTATCACGCCAAGCGAAATGAGTCAGAAAGAGAGGGACAGACATTGAAAGATTGCATTCATCTGGGGAACATAAAGTAACAAAATAGGAGACTAACACCCAAGAATAGCCGAGATAAGTACCTAGGTCGAGAGGTCAACATGACAAATGACCTGGCACCCGAGCTGCGCAGGAGGAAGAGAGCGGCTTGGGACGCCTTCAGGAACGTCGAAGAAATAGCTAAGAGGACGAAGAACCTCCGGCTCCGGGCACATCTCTTTGATTCCACTGTTCTTCCTGCATTAACATATGCCTCAGAGACCTGGGCCCTACGCAAACAAGATGAGAACGCTATTCAGGTCTCCCAAAGAAGAATAGAAAGAGCTATGCTTGGAATATCACGTTTCACTCAAATGAGAGAAAGAATCCGGAGTTCTGACATCCGTCGACGATCAAGAATCAGGGACGCTGTCTCATTTGCCAAGGTGTCAAAAATCAGATGGGCTGGTCACGTAATGAGTTTTAAAGATGACCGCTGGACTAGAGCTGTTACCGACTGGATTCCACGGGATGTCAAAAGACCACGTGGCCGCCCACCTACCAGATGGTCAGACTTCTTCGTGAAGATCATGAACGATTGGTTTGAGGCCCTTCATGTTCCCGGAGTGAACAGATGCCATTGGGCTACACTAGCACGTGACAGGGACAAATGGAGACGTTACTGGCGCCCACTCGAGCAAATCGACGACTAACGGGAAGTTAAGTGATTAAGTGATTAAGTGAAGTACCAGGAGGTTTACTCCATGGCTTGGAGGACAGCCGCACGTGCTGGGCAAAAAGGCAGCTCAGAGAAGGGAGCACCAAATAAAGGATGTTGGGAGGATCCTCCCAGGATGTGAGATGCATGCTGAAAGTAGACTATAGACCAAACATGATTGCCACTCAATGCCTCTTTTGCAAACCACAGCACCCAAAAGGAGAGAGAGAAGAAAAGGGAATGCCCTGCCACAGAGACAGGGTGGGATGGGGGGAAATGGGTGATGGAGGGATACTGGGACCCGTGGTGGTGGAAAATGGGCACTGGTGGAGGGATGTGTACTTGTTCATTGTATAACTGAAACCCAAGCACAAAAATCTGTAAGTCTAAAACTGTACCTCATGGTGTTTCACAAATAAAAATTTTAAAATAAATAAATAAAATAAAATGTGTCCTTATGTTTGAAATAAATAAGTTTATTGTGAGGCTTAGATAAAACATAGAGGAGAGACTGGCAGACTCCTGCATGTAGTAGGTTTTTGTTAAACCATATGCTGAATCACAATCTCTACAAAACACTTCAGTTAAGTCCTACATCTTCACCTCACCACAAAGAAGCCCTATTTCAATTTTCTTATTAACACACACTTGACCTTATACAACTCTATTTTAGAAGTCTGTGTGCCTAAATTATCTTGTAACCAAGAAATACAAATATTTCACTGGGAAATATATACCACATGATCTGAGCAAGGAGTTAAAATATTATTCACATGGGACTGGAGTGATAGTACAGTACAGTGGGTAGGGTGCTTGCCTTGCATGCGGCTGACCTGGGTTTGATCCCTGGCATCTCCTATGATTCCCTGAGCACTAGGAGTAATTCCTTAGTGCAGAGCCAGGAGTAACCCCCAAGCATAGCCTGGTGTGACCCAAAAAGTCAAAATCGTCATTATCATCACCGTCTTCACAAAATGAACATTATAATCATCACAGAAATACAGTATCTGAAATGGCATAAATTCCAAACCCTTATACTATGATCCATCCATGGATGATTATTATAATAACAAACACTGACAAATTATTGTGCAACCCTGAAAGTAATATAGAACACTCTCCCATTAGCAATTTATATGGAAAAAGCAAGAACTATTTTTCTTTTTCATCATAAAGTTTAGTAGCATCACCCCCCAAAGTATTTTCTTCTTGCCTCCACATTACAGCTATAGGGTGCATATGTATATACTGAAAGTATAGATAAAATATTTCTGAAAATACAAATGGACTTCAAACATAGAATGCTAAGTTTGTACAGATCTTCTGTATCACTCTTTTAGGGAATTATTATAAATGACTAGGAGCAATATTGTCATTCTTCTTGCTTAAATAGTATTTAAGAAGTTTCCATTGTCATTTGCTAAGCATATTAAATCTAAGGCTATATTAAGTAAGATTGATGAGAGAACATTTCCTTCTGAGACCACAATTTCTACAAGTACCTGTTTTGTTATTAGCTAGTAATGTTTTTAAATTCCTGAGGGAAATGAGGCCATGGTCACAAGATTAAATCTTATGGGATACTCATCCATCTATTTAAAGAAAATAGTAAAGATATCTATTTTAAAGTTTTATATTTCTTTATTTGGTGTGGGGGCCACACTCAGCAATGCTCAGGGTGAGTCCTGGCTCTGCACTCAGGAATTACTCCTGGCAGTGCTCAAGGGACCATAAGGGATGCTGGGGATCGAACTCAGGTCATTTGCATGCAAACGAACTCCAGGTCATTTGCATGCAAAGTAAACGCCCTACCCACTGTACTAATTCTCTGGCCCAATAGTAGAGATATCTTACTGACAGGCAATACTAGCAGGAAAGACACTAATCTGTCTGCCAAAGAGCACATATTCTATTACACTACAGAGCTGAATGGACATTATGTAGAGAATAATGGATGGAAGGAATTGATTAGCATGAGTAGAAGGTCACAGATCTACATCAGAGCACGGATTTAAATGGCAAATGAACATGACTGAGGGATAACTGTTAGAATAGAAAGCCAGTGGAAAGAAACATCAAAGACACTCTTCATTATCATATGATTAGTGAATTATATCTAGTTTTATGACTATGAAGAATAGGATCTCCAGGATAAAGAGCAGTAGAAAACACAACTGCAAAAATATAGCAAGATACAAACATACTGACATTTTAATGTGAGTTTGACCTAGTATGGACTGGATTCCTATAACCTAGAGGTGCGAGGTGTTTGGAAGAATTGTAAGCAGGGGATCAAACTGTTCAGTTCTGCCATTCATAAAATGTATTCTTGGGTAGGCATTAAAGTAATATTAAGGGAATATAACCTTGAAAGGAAGACAAGAAAATCAAAAGTATTTATATAGAAAAAAAAGAGTAACTAAGAGACAGATCCTATGACACAGAAAGTTCAAGCAAGGTAAAAACTAAAAAAGTAATAATTACTCATAAATTAAGTAGTCATTAGCCAGCTTTAAAAGAGTTTGCAGAAAGTAATATGGATAGAAGCTTGATTGGAGAGGTTATAGGATGAAATTAACATCTCTTGAGGTCTTATGCGCTGAAAAGATTATTATTTCTCTCCAGGTGGTATTTATATGGCTAAGAAAAGAGAGCTTAAGGGGAAAAGTGTGTAGATAAAGAAAAACCACTGAAGTTTTTCTTAATTCTGTGTATTATTAGAAAGCTGAGGGATTATGGCTTACCAGATTGAACAATTGAATGAAAAGCATAAAAAGGCTTAGGTATATTTTCTCTGGTGATTCCCTTTAACAGTAAAACAAAATCCTGACCTATTTAAGTGAAATCACTCACTTTAAAATAGTAATTTACTAAGGAGAGGTAGCTCCCACCAAAATTCTCAAGTTACATGAATTTAAATACACACTAACAAATATCTCTAGTACATAAAGTTGGAAAAAGAAGGCTTCAATTCCAGTCTGCTATAATCACTACGGTCTACTTCCATCGAAAAATAAGGGATTGTGAATAGACTATTTCTATTCTAGCCCTAGAAATCTATGATTCTATGACTCCGCTGGGTTTTTAAAGTAAAGCAAATGAAACATGGTGAATTGTTATTATGATTTCTCTTGTGTCATCACGCAATCAGATAAATTTAAAGAAAGCAAATAAGACACTAACAGATGAGGCTTAGCAAAGCAACATTTGTTCCAAAAAGGATCGTATGGAGGAAATGATCAGATCACAGGGATCTGACATCATAGGTCACCCACGGTTATATACAATTACATTAATTACTCTAGAACAACTGCAGACCTCTAAATGACATTTCATTTTCTACAATAAGTGAAAATATGCTCTTTTAATATTGTATCATTGAGTCCATCAAAACAATTTATATAGGTGTCAACTATTATTAGTACACTCTACCTTGAACATTCTGCCATGGCTTCCATTCAATAAAAGAGTATTTTCGTTTTAAATCCATTAAAAGTGAAAAAATAAAAGCACCTTAATCACACTGATGTAACTCAGTTTGACATTTCAATGTAAGTCAAACTTTATTACTGAAACAAGAAAAGGCATGTTTTGCAACAATAAATGACCACATTTGGTAAAGTAGTTCCTCCAACTGGGAGGGACAAACAGAAGATAAAACACTAAAGAATTATAATTAACAATTACCCTTGTAAGGGATATAATAAGTATTAATACCACTTTCAAGAGAATCATGACTAGTCCTTAAAACAATATGTATTTCTACCAGCTGAAGACTGTTTACTTTCATTCGACATATACTGATTATGTAAAATGCTTGGATGTTTATTGGATAACCTATCTTATATTGGCACCTGGTAAAACTGGATGCTCAAAACTTGAATTTTAAGTGATTTAATAATAAAAATATACAGGCTCAAAATATTGCTCATAAAATGTAGCAATACATCAAAGGTAGAAAAATTATAAGCTTTTTCCACAAATAGTGTCAAATTACAATAAGGTTTAACAGTATAACTAGATACTAGACACTATTCTTAGGACCATTTTTCCCTCTGTTTTCATTTTATTTCTGTTAAGTAATCATGTATCATTCCTATTTTACATAAGAAGAAACTGGCCTTGGAGCATAGGAATGGTCTCACAGGGCCACTGAGATACAAATGCAGGCACTCCGTCTACAGAAACAATATTCTATTCTCTGAAGCACCATGCAGCTTTTATCCCAATCATGGTTGTTATGATTGTGCAGTGTCTCTGTGGTGTTTCTCTGTAGCTCTATATGTGTGTGTGTGTATATGTGTGTGTGTGGGGGGGGGTGCGCACACACACATCTGTATGTTTAAGTGAGAACATGTTTCAATTGAAATTCAGTCCTCACTTAAAAACAGAAACAAACACAGAGGTAAGGTCAGCAAATGGTATACCTACATATCCAAACCACAGAGTGAATGACATTGAAAACATGAGATCCAAACTACAAAACCAAACTGTAAAATATATATGTCAAGGTGGTAGACTGGGGGCTGGGAGGTTGCCAGGGAACACTGGTGGAAAAAGATTGACACTGGTGTTGGGATTGGTGCTAGAACATTATATATCTGAAAACTTAACCATCAATAACTTAGTAAGTAATGGTTCTTTAATAAAATTAAAACTTGAAAAATACAGAAACAGACATAGCCTTTTATGTTTCCTGAAGACAGTCACAGACACTTCTTTGTTTGACTTGACCATTCTCCTCCAAGTATCCAACTATATTTTTTCTTTTGAAATAACTGCAGATATTTATTTTCTGTGTACCTACAGCAATTTTCTGAAATGTCTGTTAGTTTAGATTTTTTTGACATTTGCAAGATTTATTAATTTCTTCTTGAATTTTTTTTTAATTTTTAAATTTTTATTAGTGAGATACCATGAGGTACAGTTGTAGACTTACAAATTTTTGTGCTTTTAACACTTCATTTTATTTTGTGAAAGCGCCATGATTTACAACACTATTCATAGTTGGGTTTCAGACATACACACTGTTCCATCACTGACCCTGCCACCAGGTTCATCTTCCCTCCACTGGCGTTTCCAAGGTTTCCTCTCCCACACCCACCCACACCCAGCCTGCCCTCTCAATTTGCACCTTTTAAAGTCTTTATTCAAGTTTAGGTCTCAAGCTTTCAGTATTGTTGACTCCATGGTTTGGATATTTACCTCTGTCATTCGTTAACACACCACCAGAGTACATTGACCCTCACAGTCTGTTGCTTCTCATCTTCTAACTCTTATCCCCCCATTCTCCACTCACTGTCCTTCCTTATTCTTTCTAGACTTTGGGACCAAGGGTGATCTAGAAATCCCCCTTTATTTTTTTCTAGTTTATGTTTTAAATATATTTCTGTATTGAATCACTGAATCATACACAGTAACAAAGTTGTTCATGATTAGGTTTTAGTTATATGATGCTCAATCAACCATCCCTTCACCAGTATACATCTCCCAACACAAATGTCATCAGTTTTCCTCACACCAACAACCCCACTCCCAACCTGCCTGTCCTGTGTGGCTGGCACTTTTCTCTGTCTCTGTCTCTGTTTCTATCTCTGTCTGTCTCTCCCTCTGTCTCTGTCTCTCTGTCTCTGTCTGTCTGTCTGTCTGTCTTCTCTCTCTCTTTCTCTCTCTCTCCCCCCTTCTGGGCATTATGGTTATGACTTGGGATATTATGAAATTTCAGGATTGACGAATTTGTTTTTCCTGTCACCAGCAAAACCACAATATTGTCTTCTCAAATTTACATTGTTTCTTCTATGTAAATGAAACAAAAAAAGTGAAGAACGTTTGCCTCTTGTGATTCTGAA
This sequence comes from Sorex fumeus, assembly GCF_029834395.1. Lineage (NCBI taxonomy): Eukaryota > Metazoa > Chordata > Mammalia > Eulipotyphla > Soricidae > Sorex > Sorex fumeus. The sequence continues at coordinate 1,675,376 of NW_026606102.1, forward strand.
TTTGAAAAGAATTTCTATTTCTTATAATACAGCTACTGAAAAGGCATCCTCCTTTTAAATCATTGCATTCCCTCATCCAGTAATTCTAAATACCACATATAAGTAATATCCTCCTGTGTTGATCCTTCTTCTGGCTTACTTCATTTAACATTATATCTTCCAGTTCCACCCATGTTGCAGCAAATTGCATGATTTCACTATTCCTGACTGCTGCATAGTATTACATTGTAAATATATATATACCATAATCTTCACAATCCACTGCAAATATCCAACCTCTTTAGAAAATCAACTTAAGTCGCCTTGCTCTCCTGAGACTCTATCCTTCTCTATACATCACAGCAGATAAAATTGTCCTTTTGTTTGCAGTTCCTGTATACAGTTAAAATAACAAGGTAGTCTAATTTGCATACAATGTAAAATGAGTAGACAGTAGATTCAGCCTACATCTAACTGGTAGATATGTTTACTTCCCCAAAACTAGGTTGAGAGTATACTGAGATTGAAAACTTGTTTGTTTCAATCTATCACAGTGTTTAGGTTGGCTAGGAGGCTCAAGTTACTACAATAAAAAAACCATGACTAAGATTAAGTATATTTTCATCTGCTATGGTCTCCATATTACCTATTGATTAAACTTAAGAATTCTCAAATTTCTCAGTTAAGTTTAGCATTAAATGTATTCAATTTGTTTGTAATCAAACTGTATTCAAATCAACTTATATAAACTGCAAATGTAAATATATATATATATATATTCATACATGTAGCCATAAATGACAAGAAATGGAAATTCTTTTCAAATTCAAGCTCACAAGAGGCAAATTATCTTCACTTTTTTGCTCGAGCGGGCCCAGTAACGTCTCCATTGGAGACTTTGTTGTTACTGTGTCTGGCATATCGAATACTCTCAGTAGCTTGCCGGGCTCTCCGAGAGGGGCCGAGGAATCGAACTTGGGTCGGCCATGTTGGCCGCGTGTAAGGCGAACGCCCTACCCGCTGTGCTATCGCTCCAGCCGAGAGGGCCTTTTATGTAGCCATAAATGACAAGAAATGGAAATTCTTTTCAAATTCAAGCTCACAAGAGGCAAATTATCTTCACTTTTTTTGTTTCATTTACATAGAAGAATCAAATGTAAATTTGAGAAGATAATGTTGCATTTTTCCAGTGACAGGAAAAACAAATTTATGAAGCCTGAAATTTCATAATATCCCAAGTCATAAGATGACTGGCAGTTCCAGCAACTACAAATCCCTCATATTCTCAGTGGAACAAATAGAAATTTTTTTTTAAGTTGACTGTTTAAGCTGGGGAGAAATAATTAAACTTTAAAACTACCGAGCTAGCCAAAATAATAGCTCTTCAACATTAGCCTGATTTCGTTTCGGTGTAACCTTTGGAAAGATTATGAACCTAGTGAAAGCTTTGTAATGGAGAGTAATACATATCACTTTTATTGTTCCCAGCAATCGTTATGAAATCCATAACACAGAATACCAGCTTTTCTTTTTTTTCTTTTTTTATTAGTGAAACACCATGAGGTACAGTTATAGGCTTACAAATTTTGTGCTTGGGTTTCAGTTATACAATGATCAAGTGCCCATCCCTCCACCAGTGCCCATCATCCATCACCACGGGTCCCAGCATCCCACCCACCCACCCCCCCCCCCGTCCCATCCTGCCTCTGTGGCAGGGTATTCCAACTTGTTCTCTCTCTCTTCTTTTGGGTATTGTGTTTTGCAAGAGAGGCATTGAGTGGCAATCATGTTTGGTCTATAGACTACTTTTAGCATGCTTCTCCCACCCTGGGAGGGTCCTCACAACACCCTTCATTTGGTGCTCTCTTCTCTATCTGAGCTTCCTTTTCACCTAGAACGTGTGGCTGGCCTTCCATTCATGGAGCAAAATTCCTGGTACTAATCTCAGCCATTCCTGGGTGTTAGTCTCCCTTTTTGTTGCTTTATGTTCCCCTGATGAATGCAATCTTTCTGTGTCTATCCCGCTCTTTCTGACTCATTTCGCTTAACATGATACTTTCCATGTAGTACCACTTGTATGTAAATTTCATAACTTCATCTTTTCTAACAGCTACATAGTTCTCCATTGTGTAAATGTACCAAAGTTTCTTTAACCAGTCATCTGCTCTTGGGCACTCAGGTTTTTTCCAGATTCTGGCTATTGTAAAGAGTGCTGCAATGAACAAACAATTGCAGATGTCACTTCGACTATACCTTTTTGTCTCTCTGGGATATATTCTCAGGAGTGCTATAGCTGGGTCAAATGGCAGATCAAATTCTAATTTTTTGAGAGTCGTCCATACTGTTTTCCAAAAGGGTTGAACCAGCCGGCATTCCCACCAGCAGTGAAGGAGGGTCCCTTTCTCGCCACATCCGCTCCAGCATTGGTTGCTTTTGTTCTTGTGGATGTGGGCCAGTCTCTGTGGTGTGAAATGATATCTCATTGTGGTTTTGATCTGCATCTCTCTGATGATTAGTGATGTAGAGCATTTTCTCATGTGCCTTTTTGCCAGTGGAGTTTCTTCTTTGCGAAAGTTTCTGTTCATTTCCTCACCCCATTTTTTGATAGGGTTGGGTGATTTCTTCTTGTGTAGTTTAACCAGTACCTTGTATATCCTTGATATCAACCCCTTGTCGGATGTGTATTTGGTGAATATCCTTTCCCATTCTGTAGGCTGTCTTTATATTTTGGTCACTGTTTCTTTTGAGGTGCAGAAGCTTCTTAGTTTAAGATAGTCCCATTTGTCTATCTCTGTTTTCACTTGCTCGGCCAGTGGCGTGACATCTTTGAAGATACCATTAGCTTCAATATCATGGAGAGTTTTGCCGACTTTGTCTTCAATAAACATATGGATTCTGGTCTGATGTTGAGGTCATAAATCCATTTTGATCTTACTTTTGTGCATGGTGATAGGCAGAGATCTGAGCCCACTTTTTTGCATGTAGCCGTCCAATTTTGCCAGCACAGTTTATTGAAGAGGCTTTCCCTGCTCCATTTCACTTTTCTTGCCCCCTTGTCAAAAATTAGATGATTATATGTTTGGAAGGAAGTGTCAGTATATTCAACTCTGTTCCATTGGTCTGCAGCTCTGCTTTTGTTCCAGTACCATGCTGTTTTAATTATTACTGCCTTGTAGTAGAGTTTGAAGTTAGGGAGGTTGATTCCTCCCATTTTCTTTTTCCCAAGAATTGATTTAGCTATTCGTGGGGGCTTATTGTTCCATATAAATTTCAGGAGTGTTTGCTCCATTTCTTTGAAGAATATCATGGGTATCCTTATAGGGATTGCATTGAATTTGTAAAGTGCTTTGGGAAGTATTGCCATTTTGATGATGTTGATTCTCCCCATCCATGAACAGGGGATAATTTTCCATTTCCTCGTGTCCTCTTTTATTTCCTGAAGTAGCGTTTTGTAGTTTTCTTTGTACAGGTCCTTTACTTCCTTAGTTAAGCTGATTCCTAGATACTTGATTTTCTGGGGCACAATTGTGAATGGGATTGTTTTCTTGATGTCACTTTCTTCTCTTTCACTATTTGCATATAGGAATGCCATGGATTTTTGGGTATTGATTTTATAGCCTGCCACTTTACTATACAAGCCTATTGTTTCTAGGAGTTTCTTGGTAGAGGTTTTAGGGTTCTCTAAGTATAGTATCATGTCATCTGCGAATAGTGAGAGCTTAATTTCTTCTTTCCCTATCTGGATGCCCTTAATATCTTTTTCTTGCCTAATTGCTATTGCAAGTACTTCCAGTACTATATTGAACAGTAGTGGAGAGAGTGGGCATCCTTGTCTCATCCCTGACCTTAGGGGAAAGGGTCTCAGTTTTTCCCCACTGAGGATGATGTTTGCTGTAGTTTGTGGTAGATGGCTTTAACTATATTGAGGAAAGTCCCCTCTATCCCCATTTTGGCAAGGGTTTTCATCATGAATGGGTGCTGGATCTTGTCAAATGCTTTCTCTGCGTCTATTGATACGATCATATGATTTTTATCTTTTCTTTTGTTGATATGATGGATTATGTTGATTGATTTCCGAATGTTGAGCCATCCTTGCATCCCTGGGATGAATCCCACTTGGTCATGACGTATGATCTTTTTGATGAGTTGTTGTATTCTATTGTCTAGTATTTTGTTGAGAATCTTCGCATCTGTGTTCATCAGGGATATTGGCCTGTAGTTTTCTTTTCTTGCGGTGTCTTTGTTTCCTTTTGGTATTAGAGAGATATGGGCTTCATAGAAGCTGTTTGGGAGACTTTCTGTTTTTTTCAATTTCCTGGAAAAGCTTGAGAAGAACTGGCAATAGGTCCTCTTTAAATGTTTGGAAAAATTCGCTAGTAAATCCGTCTGGGCCTGGGCTTTTGTTTTTGGGAAGACTTTTGATTACAGTTTCAATTTCCTTGATGTGAATAGGTCTATTCAGGTACTCTATATCTTCTTGATTCAGCTTTGGGAGATGGTAGGAATCCAGGAATTTATCCATTTCTTCCAGGTTCTCGTGCTTCGTGGCATATAGACTTTCAAAGTAGTCTCTGATGATCTCTTGAATTTCTTTAGTTTCTGTTGTGATATCCCCATTCTTATTTCTGATTCGATTTATTTGGTTCTCTCTCTCTGTTTCTTTGTGAGTGTTGTTAGTGGTTTATCTATCTTATTTATTTTCTCAAAGAACCAGCTCTTGGTTTCATTGAGCTTTCGGATTGTTTCTTTGTTTTCCATGTCGTTGATTTCTGCTCTAAGTTTTATGATCTCTTTCCTTCTGCCCGATTTAGGCTCTTTCTGTTGATCCTTTTCTAAGGTCTTGAGCTGTGAGGTCAAATTGTTTATGTGCATCGTTTCTATCGACTTAAGATATGCTTGCAGCGCTATAAATTTTCCCCTTAATACAGCTTTTGCTGCATCCCATAAGTTCTGGTAGTTTGTGTCTTCATTCTCATTTGTTTCCAGGTATCTTTTGATTTCATCCTTGACTTCGTTCCTGACCCACTCGTTGTTCAGCATTAAGTTGTTTAGTTTCCAGGTGTTTGATTTGGTTCTCCGTGTCTTTGTGTGATTCACTTCTATCCTCAGTGCATCATGGTCTGAAAAGATGGCTGATACTATTTCTATCTTCCTGATTCTGTTGAGGTATGTTTTATGTCCTAGCACATGGTCTATTTTGGAAAATGTTCTGTGCGCGCTGGAAAAGAATGTGGAATACCAACTTTTCTATAGGATATCTACTGAACACTAATGACCTAAATCAAAAGAAATTGCTGAACAAAAGAACACTGTAGGCTACAGTGCTAATGCAATGTGCTTAGTCTAGGGTGTCCCACTCAAGTAAAGCAGCAACCACACCAGATGAGGTCTGCCAGACTGTGTGCAAAGAAGGTTTTCTCCATCTCTCCAGGGACTGTCAGATGCTGAGTTATCTGCCACTCATTAAAAGGACAAATATTTTCAGCAGCAGCATGTGCCTTCCTTGGCATCAATTCTAAACATATTTGAAATTATGAAGCATTTTATTTTTTAATTATTACTTCATTTCATATTTTTAGAATTAGAATTGAACTACCCATAGTACAAATATTGAGTGTGAAAAAGCAATTATTACAAAAATAAAAGAAATTAACAATAGAATTAGCAGACAGTTTATAGTTAACCAAGCCCTTGGAGTCTTATCTAATCCTGTTGCCTTTATAAAGTATATAATATGAATAGTATATTAAAGATGAGCAAATTAGGCTCAGAGAAGTTAAATGGCTCATCTAAAATCAGATAATTGATGAGATGGAAATTAAGGACTCAAAGTAAAGACCTCAAAACAAAGACCTCAACTCAAAGTTTTCTTTCCATTCTAATGGTCTAAATTGATATCAGTTAATTTTGATGTTTTCTGTTTGGTTGACTTTGGTTTAGGTTTTTGAGCCAACCCTGGCAGTACTTAAGTACTACTCCCAGGTTGGTGTCAGGGGTCACTCCTGGTAGTACTTACGGGAACATGTAAGGTACAGATGGAACCAGACCTCCCACATGCAAAGCACATGCTTCAGCCTTTGAACTAACTGTTTGGCCAATCATTTGCATTTTAGAGGTACTGTGTCTACAATGTTCTCTATTAAGTTGAAAACTTATGTTATCTTTTGAATTATTCTTTTTCTTAGAAAATATTTGAAAACAGTACTTAATAAGTGTATCTACCATAGGTAAAATGTAAAGGTAAAGGCCCTCCCGTTGATCGTCGATTTGCTCGAGCGGGCCCAGTAACGTCTCCATTGGAGACTTTGTTGTTACTGTGTCTGGCATATCGAATACTCTCGGTAGCTTGCCGGGCTCTCCGAGAGGGGTGGAGGAATCGAACTCGGGTCGGCCACGTTGGCCGCTGGTAAGGCGAACGCCCTACCACTGTGCTATCGCTCCAGCCCAGCTACCATACAAGCACAAAACATTAAAATAACCATTCTTCTATGAGCTTATGACCTTTTACATACAAATCATCAAGAGCATACAAATCAAAATCCTTGGTCTAACTTAGCCTTACATGATAAACCTTTTCACCAGTCACAGTCAGTCACAGTCACAGTCCTCCCGTTGTTCATCAATTTTGCTCGAGCGGGCCCAGTAATGTCTCTAATGTGAGACTTGATGTTACTGTGTTTGGCATATCGAATACATCACGGGGAGCTTGCCAGGCTTTGCCATGTAGGCAAGATACTCTCGGCAGCTTGCCGGGCTCTCCGAGAGAGGTGGAGGAATCGAACTCGGGTCGGCTATGTTGGCTTCGTGCAAGGCAAACGCCCTACCGCTGTGCTATCGCTATAATAGTGGTATTTACCATACAATATTTCTTGGTAACCACCATAATTTTGGGGGAGAGGAAGTTGGGACCACACCTAGCAGTACTCAGGGCTTACTCGAGGCTCTGTACTCAGGGATTACTCCTTGGTGTCCTATGAACCACATGAGTACTAGGAACTAAAGCTGGATTGGCTGCATGTAAACAATCTAATCTGTACTAGCCCAACATAATTTACTATCTCTATTTATTTTTCTTTTTGGGTCACACCCAGAGATGCTCAGGAATTATTCCTGACTCTTCACTCAGGTATTATTCCTGGCAGTGCTTGGGGGACCATATGGGATGCCGGGGATTGAACCCAGGTCGGCCGTGCGCAAGGCAAATGCCTTACCCGCTGTGCTATTGCTTCGGCCTCTATCTCTTAAGAGACTATTAAATATTGAGTTTATGCCCTTGATTTTTGTAGGACTGCTGTTAAGAATAAAATATTCCTATGCTTCTAAGAAAGAACTGGTTTTATGGGTTTTCATGATAATAATTAAAACTGTAGCACTGTCCTCCCATTGTTCATCAATTTGCTCGAGCAGACACCAGTAACGTCTCACAACAAATTGTGAGACTTCTTGTTACTGTTTTGGACATATTAGCGGCATCACTGGAAGCTTGCCAGGCTTTGCCGTGTGGGTGAGATACTCTTGATAGCTTGCTGGGCTCTCTGAGAGGGGCGGAGGAAATCGAACCTGGGTCGGCCATGTTGGCCACGTGCAAGGCAAACGCATTACTCCCTGTGCTATCGCTCCAACCCAAAATATAAGAGAAAAAATATATATATATAATATGTAAAAATGATGGCATTATTGTTGTTGACTTGGTGAGCAAATGTAGAGCAACACAAATTGCATAATCTCATAAAGACACATAAATATATAAAGTTTATAATGTATAAAGCAGAGAAAATTTTGCTTTTCGTGATAGTGGACAGGGGAGGTTAACTTATATTCTAAATTCTTTTACTTCCCCATTATGTGTATGTATATATTAATTTTGCTAACAAAAAAGAGAAAAATCTAACTCAGAAGCTGTTGTAAACAAAATCACTCTCTTAAACTTTTGAATCTATAAATACTTTGATTTAGCACTGTCAAAAAAAAATTGCATATTTCTTAACCAAACTCTTATGTATTTATCACAGCAGAACTATAAGTAGCAGCTTTAAGATGACAAATTTGGATATAGGCCAGAGAAATAGTATAGGGTTAAGGCACTTGCCTTGCCTACAACTAGTTTGATCTCTGGCACTCTCTATGCACAGAGCCAGAAATAGCCCCTGACCACCAGCAGGTATGATCCAAACCCACACCCACAAATAAATAAATAATAAAATATATTTATTTATTTTGGGGGTCCATATTTGGGATTGATCCTGGCTCTGCACCCAGAGATCACTCTTATGGGACTCAGGGAACCATATAGGTCGTCAGGGATCAAATCTTGGTAGGCTGCATGCAAGGCAAATACCCTACCTGTGTACTATTGCTCCAGTGCCAATAAAATTTATTTATTTTACTTATTTATTTATTTATCTATTTTGGAGGCACACCCAGCAGTTCTCAGTGGTTATTCCTGGCTCTGCATTACTCCTGGCGACACTTGGGGACAATATGAGGTGTGGGATTGAACCAGGGTTGGATACATGCAAGGCAATTGCTTTGGCCCTGTATAAAACTTATTTTTAAATAAAAGAATTCTGGGAACCAGGGATGTAGGTCAAGTTTCATAGCTCATGCAGTATATGTAGAAGGCCCTGGGTCCAATACCTAGGTCTGTATAATCCCTTGAAAATAGCTGGTCGGGCTATGGTGCTGCCAGCAGGTCAGTCAGTACCTGTGAGCGAGCGCATCAGCAGCCTGATGGTACCTTCAGACTTCTAGATACCCCAGAAATGCTGCTGTGCCTTTGGCCAGACCCCAACAACTTGGAGCCAAGTTTACCAAAAAAGTAAATGGCCAAAAGTTAGGTATGTGGGAGACACATCCACAAACCACCTGCTGCTCAACTATATAATTGGAGGCAAGGCCTCTCTGGATCCCGATCAAACTGCTTAATGGCCATGATCCCAGAGACTCAGAAACAAATCTCAAAATCCAGCGGCTATTGGCAGAAATGAGTCTGTTCCCTGCAGTAGGTTACTGGCGCCGGGCCACCCCAGGGGGGAAAGGGTGCTGTCCCTCCGCCTGCTCTCTCTTGGCAGCTTGGTGGATGCCATCCTCCAGAGGATATTGGACAGTCAGGTTTGGGCCAGCAGTGATGAGACATGGAGGACCTCACAGGAAGGGGGTAGAGCTGGCCCTTTCCTCCCCGCCCCAACAAGACCCTGAGTCACTGCCCACAAGCAAGCCCTCTGGCTCCTGATCAAGCTGCTTAACGCCATGATCCCAGAGACTCAGGAACAAATCTAAGAACCCAGCAGGTTTTGGCAGAAATTCCTCCAGATTTAATTGTTAAAATTTTGAAATTCCAAAATCACGCTGCCCAACATCATATGTTTTTCATAACCAGCAATAGAAAACAAATTGTCTACAGTTGTCTTTTTGGTAGATCTGAGTGTTGGGGTAAAATCCCAAATAATAGCGGTGGTTATGGTGTTGAAACATAGAATGTAATCAAAGTAGAGAGAGAGTAATGTGGAAATCATCTGCCTAACAGGTAGGGAGAGGGTGTGGGATGGGGTTGTATACTGGGGTTTTTGGTGGTGGAAAATGGGCACTGGTGAAGGGATGGGTGTTTCATCGTTGTATGACCAAGACTTAAACCTGAAAGCTTTGTAACTGCTCTCATGGTGATTCAATAAATAAATTTATCACTTGATCACTTGACATCACATTATTCATTGATTTGCTTGAGCGGGCGCCAGGAACATCTCCATTTGTCTCTGTTGCATGCTAGTGTAGCCCAACAGTGTCTGCTCGTTCTAGGAACACGAAGAGCCTCAAACTGATCATTCAGTGCCTTGACAAGGAAGTGTGACAATCTCGAAGGTGGGCAGCCATGCAATCTTTTGATGTCCTGTGGAATCCAGTCGGTAATGGCTCTAGTCCAGCGGTCGTCTCCAAATCTCATTACGTGGCATCTGATTTTTGATGCCTTGGCAAACGAGACAGCGTCCCTGATTCTTGACAGTCAATGGAGATCAGAACTCTGTATTCTTTCTCTCATTTGAGTGAAGCATGATACTCCAAGCATAGCTCTTTCTATTCCTCTTTGGGAGACCCAAATAGTGTTCTCATCCTGTTTTCGTAGGGCCCAGGTCTCTGAGGTGTACGTTAATGAACTAAGAACATATGCTTAAAAAAAAAAAAAGATCAGCTCATAGAACTAAATATACGTTCAGCTACCTGACAATAGCTATAAGAACATGGCCTCTGATAAAAATCTGGTTTAGGAGGGATAAAGAGGAAAAACAAATTCCTCAATCACTATCATTACCTTCTCCCCTCTTCTACACAACCCCTCCCTCCTCCCAACACCAAATCAATGGAGATTCAAAAGGAAAAGGAAGGATTAATAACAGACTTCTAGTTAGAATCCCAGAGCACAGAGAAAAGCAGATGATGTATATGAAAGATCATACCATGCTCAGTTCAGGAAGGAAAACGCTTTGCTACTCAAAATATATTGCATTATTGGCCATCTACTCAGGCCTGACCTTATTCACAGGATTTATATCTAAATCCTGAGCTCTGACTAGTGAAAGTCAATTGAAATATTTACAGAGACCAATATCCCGGAAGGAGACTGTGTCCAGATTATTGCTTTCCTAAAGAGGTTTCAGAACCACTCACTTAAGCTTCAAGAAATTAAAAAGCCAGACACATCCGTAACCCCTTCTTCTGTCTTAGAGGGATCAAGATGCATATTTGGGGGAAACTAATAATTGTAGACAGGTAGTGCTTGTCAGGTGTGTCTCCTGGTTGTGCCCGAGGAATCATGCTGTTCTCGGGATCAAACCTGGGCCTTCTGCATGCAAAGCATGTGCCTCAGTCCTTCGAGCTTTCTCTCCAGCCATTTACAAAATTTTGAAATAATTTTTATAGGAAAAATAAATTAACTGCAATAACATGAAGATAAAATAGTAAAGGGGAAATTACTTTAGAGATAATATTCTTGAAAAAATTATGGAAAGGAGAACAATGAATTGTGTAAAGATCTCTAGCTCTATTTGTTCAGTGTCCTGTCAAGAATGCTCGAGCAGGCCCAATAACATCTCCATTGGAGACTTTGTTGTTACTGTGTCTGGCATATCGAATACTCTCGGTAGCTTGCCGGGCTCTCCGAGAGGGGCGGAGGAATCGAACTCGGGTTGGCCATGTTGGCCGCTTGTAAGGCGAACGCCCTACCTGCTGTGCTATCGCTCCAGCCCCTGTCAAGAATAAGCAAACGTATATAGAATTCTATGCTAATACTTATAAAAAAGATCTTTGGCATTATTAGGTATAATATATGTTAAGTATAATATACAAATGTATATATTTTTTGTATTAAACTCCTGGTTAATTCCCAAGGTATTTTACTGCCTTTTACATATTTCAAAAGAATAATTTAAGAAAGCTTTGTGATAATTATTGTACTGATAATTATTGTGCAAATGCTTGAAAAATAAAAACTTTTTCTTGCCTCTTATCTCACACTTTATAATTCACATATCACATTCTGCCACATTAATCTTTATTATTCTTTTAGACCACTGTAATGCTTGCAAACCTCCAGTGATCCCCATCACAGACTATTCAAACTTTATGCTATTATTTCTGGGAAATAATTCCCAACCATTCCTCTCAGTCATATTTCCTTTCTCCAATCCAGTTTGTCTACTTCTTTTCTACAGCTGGGTTCTCTTTTGGGACTTCAACCTCCATTAGAAGATGAATGTACGCACACACACACACACACACACACACACACACAAACACACACACCCTTGGAAAATGAAAACATGAAATCACACACACACGCACACACACAGACTGACATGTTCACACTTTATATGCACATACAAGTACATTTACATGCATACCCACATACACACTTGTGTGCATGAGTACATGTGTACCAATATGCAGGCACCAAACCACGAAGACGTGCAAGCACACATACACACCTTCAAAGTTCAAGTTGTAAGGAGGAAGAGAACTTGCCTCTTCAAATCCTCAGAAAATTTCACTTGTAAATTTCACACTCAGCATTTTTCACACTCCCTATTTGAAGATCAGCCTTTTCTATTGAAATTGTTCTTAAACCATCTCCCCTTTTGGAATGTGAGCAAAGAGCAGGCAGTTTTTGTCACAACATCAGTACCTGACACAGAGCTTCATGCACGGGAAGTCCTAAATATTTCTGAATGAATGAATACTTGAATATGGAGATGTGGAGCCAGGAGACAGCTCTGCAGATGACTGAGCAAATCATTTAGTTTCAAGACCTCAAGTTATAAAGAGGAAATGAGAGTAACATCTGTATTCTTTCCTCCGGGAATGTCAAGCTCACAGGAGATGATCTATGTGACAAAATTTTCTTTAATGGAAATATACTCCACAAATGCTTTCATTAGGCTTTTTATATCCTGCACCACGCTTAACACACAGCACTTTGCAGACAGTGCTTTGCATACAGTAAGTATTCAAAGAAGTACATCCCTTGATTGAAGATGGAGAAAAAATCCCATATCCATTAACACTGTCTTTCTGTCCTCCTTTGAAAATTGTAATAGCTAACTCACTGCTTTTTTTTTTCTTCTCCAGACACTAAGTGAACTGAGATTTACTTTGACAATATGCTCTTTGAGCATGGAGGATTACAAACCTGTTAAGGATTCAGAATCGTTAACTCTTTAATGTAAGTACGACAAAAGATACAGTTAAATTGCCACTGCTCTTGGCCGACCGCCTATTCCCACAGTGAAGCTGGAGAGAGCAGAAACACCAACCTTATTCAATTTTTCAGCTCAGGTTTTCATATTAGAGACTGTAAATTATTTGAGGTCAGACTGAATCTATTGACTATATTTAATTATTTGTCATTACTTAATAATCAGGGCTGGAGCGATAGCACAGCGGGTGGGGCATTTACCTTGCATGTGACCAACCAGGCCAACCCAAGTTCGATTCCTCCACCCCTGTTGGAGAGCCTGGCAAGCTACCGAGAGTATCTCGCCGGCACAGCAAGCCTGGCAAGCTACCTGTGATGTGTTCAATATGCCAAACACAGTAACAACAAGTCTCTCAGTGGAGACGTTACTAGGCCCGCTCAAGCAAACTGATGAACAATGGGAGGAGAGTGCTACAGTGCTACTTAATAATTATTTAAGTTATACTTTCAATTTCACTGTACACAGTCATGAACATTTATTATTTCATTGCTCACAAACAGAACCGTTTTCCTGAAAAGGTTTTAAAAAAAATTCTGAATAGTTTGGTGGACAGAAGCAATAATAGTTTTCATTTACATTTTCTGGAATATAACTATATCTGGCCCTAATAAGTATGAAAAATATTAAACACTAGTTTGATAAGCACAAAGATATTAAATAATAACATACTTTCTTTAGTAGGCTTTTCTCATAAATTTAATTTTGAGTTTGAAATAATAACTGAGCAGACCAATTTTTAAGTTCACTCACTCTTTTAGAAAAATGCATTTTCATCTTTTTCTTCGTACAATGCTATGTTTTTAGAAAAGAATCTTATCACACAGAAAAAACCCTCATATTGTAGTGTGAAGGAGCAAAAAGTCATAGCTAATACTTAGACAAAATTTATTAATATATTAAGCAAACCTCTAGAGTTAGCAATTCAGATGTTACATTTTTGGGTGAGTATTTTGGGTTTTATTAATATATAGAACTGTCATACAATTTGGCCAGGCTGACAAGCTGGAAAAAGAGGCAGGAGGGGAGGAAGTGCCTACAGAATTTCTGGTAAGATGGCAAAGGTTGTATATTAGAAATAAAATAAAGTATAAATTCTTGGGACAGGAGCAATAGTACAGTGAGTAGGGAAGTTTGCCTTTTACGTGGCCAACCAAGGTTCAATACCCGGCACCCCATATGGTCCCCAGAGTGTGTCAGGAAAGATCCCTGAGCCAAGAGCAAACCCTAAGCACCTCTGAGTGTGGCCCCAATTTATACTTTTTGTTCATTCTTTATAAGCAAACAAACAAAAAGTATAAATTCTAATGAGTGAATGGGTTTTGTATTAATGCTTATAGTACAACAGGTAGGGCCTTGCACGCGGCCAACCCGGATTCGATTCCTCTGTCCTTCTGCTAGGAGTACCCCACCTACACGTCAGAGCCTGGCAACCTCCCCGTGGCATATTCAATATACCAAAAACAGTAACAACAAGTCTCACAGTGGAGACGTTACTGGTGCCCGCTTGAGCAAATTGATGAACAATGGGAGGACAGTGCTGCTATTTTATCATTAACTCTAATAAAATCTACAAGAGATTTTTTTTTTTAGTTTTTGGGCCACATTTGGCAATCAAATACTCAGGAGTTGCTCCCAACTCTGCACTCAAAATTATTTCTTACAACACACAGGGGCACCATACGGGATGCCGAGGATTGAACCCAGGTCAGCTGCATGCAAAGCAAGTGCCCTACCTGTTAGGTCCCTAGGGACCCTGAGGGAGATTCCAGAGTTAAAACTCTATAAATTAGTAACTCTCCTTTTCCTGCCCCCTCCCTAGCAGAGCTTTAGAATGAAACTCTTCCCTGTTGGAACGTAAAGTCGGGAACCATTTGTTCGGCCCTCCTTATCTGTTACCTCCCTTAGGAACTCTTCCCTTATCCACCTCCGGAATGCAGGGCTGAGAATCAAAGGAAGCCAGGTGATAAGCAAATGTCCCAGTTACCTGATGCCCACTAGTCACAATGCCTATGTCCGTAAATGCTGATCTTTGAATCTATAGGCTAAGGAGTGATGTACTGTTAAATGGATTGGTTAAGAAAGCATATGTTGTTACAAATCTATTGGCTATGAAATGCGCAGGCTTTGCTGTAACGGCCAGTGAAGGCCTATAGAAGATCCCCTTTGAAGAAGTTCGGGGTCTTGCCTCACCTAACTGACCTGCGTGTCTGTGTAGGCGGCTTGACCCTGGCTAGCCAGTCTTACAATAAACCTTGCTTGCTGTTTGCAGTCTCTGGAGTCTCTTTGTCGTTAAAGGGAGATCACGATCTGTGCCCTAACACTACCCACTGTGCTATCTTTACAACCCACTACAACAGGCTTTTCTTATTCGCCTATTAGAAAAAAGAAAATAGAAGCATTGAGAAGTGAAATAACCTGAGCTAATTTCCAAGACCAATATGAGGATTAGCCTACTACTAGAATGTCTACATTTAGCTACGATGCTGTATGTAGTTGGTTGAAAAACTAATAGAACAGTTCAGATGAGAGCAACGGGAAGCTGAACTTCATCAGCGATTGAGTCATGAATGGGGAAATAGTTTGATCTGCATTCTCTCTCTCACCAGCAAGTCTGGGTACAGCATTCCACATCTGAGGACAAGGGGGATCTTGGCAATGGAAAGAGTTCAAACATCCTCCAAAGTCATCAGTGACGTGTCATTTAAATGGTTCGACTCTAGCACTCAGCCTCATAACCAAGTTTCTATCTTGTTCTTAGTGAATCTCTGCTGTGTAAAAACACAAAAAAGAATGGGCAAGGGGGCGTCAGCGGCCTATCTCTCCCGCCGCCCGCGTTCGATAGTCTCAGGCCGTTTCCCCCACTCCACGGAGGACGATGGTGATGGTCAGGAGGAGGAAGGAAACAAGGGCCAGGCTGGTTGGTCTTAGTAGCAGTTTATTACATGGAAGAGATGTATGTCATGGAGGCTCCAGGATCTCTCAAGCACGTGCACCTTTATTCTCTCAGCTTCTGTCCTCAGCCCCATTTTCCCAGGTTCTCTGATGCAACTGTCCCCCCAAGAGCCCTGGAATCACCTTTATGTAGATCATGGTACCTCTAAAGGGCTCAATATAGTGATGTCATCAAAAGGAGTTACAGAAAGAACATTGAGGCAAACCATACATTGTTTCTTTACATCCACATTGTTTCTTTACATCCTGCAGGCCAGTAATCCTGGCCTCACCTTTTACAAGCTACAAGCACTTGGATTTGCATCCCAAAGACCAGCCTGGCTAGAGCTGGGAAACTACATCCCAAAGATCAGGCCTGGCTAGCACCTGAGATCTGCATATCCAAGACCAGCTAGGTTTCTGTGAGAAAAGGGAAACTGCCTCAATATACTGAAATCATTTACTTAAGGCAGTTTGAAGGGGAGAAAGTTCAGTCTCATTCAAGCTAGTCAGGACACACAGGAAAACTGCTTCCAGGACAGATTCTCATTTAGCAGATCAACCCACACTAGAACAGATTTCCCTGGATGTGTTTCTCCTCTCCTTGTCCAACCAACATATAAGCATACATAATATAAATCATTTTGTATGGACACAGTAAGAAATAATTTGAGCTTATAGAATTGCTCTCCCAGGGCCATCTCAATCTCAGACTGCAGTGCTCAGGCCAGATATCTTTCCTATTCCTAGCAGCAGGGTCCTAGTCTCGTCGTTACTTTTGGATCATGACAGCATTTGCCTATGATAAAACTCTTAACTTATAGTTAAGAATCGTGGCACCTTGGCCTGGCCCATCTCGATGCCAGGGTAGCATATAACTTACAGGCTTGCCCTGGTTCCATCCAGTCCCACGTCGGGACCCTGCCCTTGGGGTGCTAGGAAGTGAGGGCAACTGAGGCTTAAGTTGAGAAAGCAGATGCCCAGGAGTGAATAATATTCAAAGCCAATCAACTCCTAAGTTAAAAAGCATAATATTGTCTTCCTGTATCTATACAAAAAAGGACATTGCATTAAAGCAAACTATTCAAAAGAGATGAGGAGAGGAGAAAGGCAATATTAACTTACAGTACAAGTTCAGTGTCCTAGAAGGATGAGACCTTACAAAGTGGTTGGGGAAAAGAGCACAGAAGTGGTTAAGGACAAAGTAATAGGAGTGACTCGGGAGCACTGTGATGGGTGCAACCTGATAAACCTAAGCTCCTTGTACTCCAACACTCTGCCTTGTACCCCCAATTCTGGTAACTCGGGTCCTGCTACTGCCACCTGCTTCTGGATCTACCAAGTAGTCTGAACTAGAACGTTGCCCCAGGACTGCAGCACCACCCTTGGCCAACAGGGTCACAGAATGGTCCTCCCTCTACCTGCGAGATCCAACTGCCTTGATCGATACAGATAATCTACTTTTAAGTGATCTAACTTTTAGCCCACTAATATAAATGGGTCTGGATTTTGCAAAGAGACAACAGGATTGCTATCTATCTCTATCCTCTCCGATGGTCATCCAGGGCTGTGGAACAAGAGGAGGCTTAGTCATACCCAAAGGGGGGGCAATAAGATAGCTTTATTGCTAGTAATTAACTTAAATTGAAAGAATCCATATTAGGGCATCAAATTTTTGTGTACTTTAGCTAACTTGCAACATTGCTTTCTGTAAAACTGCTTGGCTGCTTTGCACCTGGGGGAGAGGGGACTTGGAAAGTGAACAGGGCATAACTTTTTTCTAAACCAAGTGTGACAGGATTCAGGTGTATTTACTGTCCCTGAAATGTATTGTCTCAGTAAAGCACCCTGCAGATTTGGGTAAAGGATAACTCAGGATGCTGGTGGTTGGGGGAAATTGCCCTTTCCTGGAATGTATTGTCTCACTAAAGCACCCTGCAGACTTGGGTAACTCAAAAGGAGGATGGTCAAGGGAGATTACCTAAGGCTTAATGATTCCAGCTATAACCTTGCTTGTGCTGACAATCTATGTACGTAAATGCTGATCTTTGAATCTATAGGCTAAGGAGTAAGGTACTTTTAAATGGATTGGTTAAGAAAGTATATGTTGTTACAAATCTATTGGCTATGAAATGCGCGGGCTTTGCTGTAAGGCCAGTGAAGGCCTCTATAAGATCCCCTTTGAAGAAATTCGGGGCTCTCAGCCACTGCCCATTTTTGGGATATGCTGCGGAGCCCCAGCATGCTGGTCTAAATAAACCCCGTTTTTACTCCTGCAGGAACTGTGTCTATCTGGTCTCTCCGCGCCTCCCAGGGCTAGGGAACTCCTGATCCCAACAAAATGATATGAACTACCTGGGGAAAATGAAAATGTAGTCACCCTTCTCTCATTCAGACTTTAGTTATTGGGGATTTAAAAGCTGTATTAACTGAATCTATTGTTAGCCTCAAAAACTTTTGTTAAAGTGCACCATGTAAGCATACAAATGGAAATTTATTGATTTTCTAAAAATTATACCCAAGGCCAGGGAAAACAGGGGCCAGGAGGCCAGGAGGACTGGTCAATGTTTGGAAGCTGGCCATAAGTGTGTGTGTGTGGGGGGGGGGGGGGGCGGCGGGGATGCAAAGGGACCAGCTTGACAATAATAGTTGGAAATGATCACTCTGGACAAGAACTGAATGTTGAAAGTAGGTAAAGGGATATACATTATGGCCTTTCAGTATCTGTATTGCAAATCATAATGCCCAAAAGGAGAGAGAGAGAGAGAGAGAGAAAGAGAGAGAGAGAGAGAGATCAAAAGTGCCTGCCTCTAAGGAAAGGGGGGTAGTGGGAGGAACACTGGGGACATCGGTGGTGAGCTATGTACAACTGGTGAAGGGACAGGTGTTGGAATATTGTATGATTGAAACCCAATCATGAACAACTTTGTAACTGTGTATCTCACTGGTATTCAATTTAAAAAATAATAATAATAATAATTTTAAAAATTACATCCCAAGTACTAGATGACAATTTTTCCTGTGTTCTAAAAGGAAAGAAATGTTTTCAACACTCTATTTCTTAAATTTTTATTTAGTTTATTTTTTTCAGCTGATGGTAAGAGATGTGAAACAGTTGATGGGAGATCATTGAGAAATTATACCTTTGGAGAAAACTTATTGCTCAGTAAGCACAAGAACTAGCTCTCATGGACATTCAAAGATAAAATAACATTGAAGAGCATGACTATATTGGTTCTGGAGACACAGAGAGGATATGTAAAACTTTTACACATTTCTTGGCCTACACATTTCTAAGCTGAGTTTATTCATCTTAGAAAAGAATATAAATGCATAATGAATCAATGCTCTTGGGAAATAATTTTGGTCAAACACTTCTTGGATATTTTAAATCTAAGCATGATACTGTAAAAATGGAGAAAGTAAGTGAGCATTGAATGGAAAAAATGTCTCATCTAAAATTAATCTTATGACATATGTGAGCTGTTTCAGTTCTCAGAAACTTCCCACAACCAAACTCACATTTTCACCATCTCTGTGAAAGTATTCAAGGTTATGGAGAAAACCAAAGGGCCTAATCACTTTTATGGGAGCATTTTTCTACGATATTTTTAAAATTCTAATTATAAGTAAAATAAACAGGAGTTTGTTTTTCATTCTAAACGATACTCTATTCCAGCCGTCTTGTTACAGAAGCTTAAAGCTAACACCAGTATCTCTTAATAATTTTTTATATTTTGTGTAGTTTTAAATGTGCTAGTTTTAAACAGTTTTAGATCATTTTAAATCATTTTTAAACTATTAACAGAAGTTCAGAAACAGTGCTGTATCCCTCTCAAAAAAGCAAGGTGAATGTAACTCTGCTCCAATACTCTTGGGTCAACACACTTGACTGTACATCTTATTTTTTAGAATCTGACAAATGACACTTCAAGATACTAATTGGTTATTCTCAAGGCTTCATCGTGATATTTGCTAAATGCGACACCAATGGTGCCCCTCAACCCACACAAACATCTTATGCCTTTTCATCCTTTCAGAAATTTTGCAAATTACATTAATTCAAAATCTCCAAACATGAAACAATTACACTGATTGAACACATTTCTGATAACTGAAATTCTTAATTTACATAAATTTTAGTTGCTACTTCCCTAAGAACATGTAAGAAGAATAACTGCACTTGTTTTCATTTGATAAATACAGAGACAAAGGCACAGAATGAAGTTCTTGCATAAGAAAACAAACTGGGATTTGAACCCATGGAAAAGAACACAAACAGTGAAAGGAATACAAAATAATAATAATTTAATTGCATTTCTACCTGCACTTCTCTTCTGCTCCATGATTCAGCCCTGAATGAGACATGTGTTAGCCACACAGTAAGCATGAGTTAAATGACTAGTGAGTGAGATTGCACCTATAACTTCTGTAATATCAGAATACCCTTGGAGGGGGGCGGGTTGAGTTTCCCTCCCTGCCCCGAACAGAGCTCCGGCAGCCGAAGACCTCCAGAACCAGCCACCACCATGCAGGAAGGTACCAGCAGAGGAACAAAGGCATGCGGGTCCCGGGGCTGAGATCTCCAAGCCTGCTCAGATCAGGGTTGAGCATCCTCCACCCAAATCCTCCACATTCCAGTAGGCAGGTTTGACACCCACCATCTGACCCCCAGCGCCATGTAATCCCATCAATGGCCAAGACCCAGAGACTATAAAACCCAGCTCCCAGAGCGGCCACGCGACATCTTATTATCTCATTCTTACTTTGGACAACCTGGCAGGTTACCGAATGTTACCTGCCCACACGGTAGAGTCTGGCAAACTCCCCGTGGCGTACCCAATATGCCAAATACCAGTAACAATGATGGGTCTCATTCTCCTAACCCTGAAAGAGCCTTGAATATGGCACTTTTTAAAATCTCAGGGCTAGGACGAAGGAGACGTTACTGGGGCCTGCTCGATGCAATCGACGAACAACAGGATGATCGTGATCATGAATATCAGTGAGTAGAATTTTCAATATAGAGTGCATGAAAAAAAGCTTTTCTTTTTTTTGAGGGGGGCTAAACCCAGCTGTGCTTGGGGCTTACTCCTCACTCTGTGCTCAGGGAACACTCCTGAAGGTACCAGAGATCGAACTGGTATTGGCTGCATACAAGGCAACCTTAAACCCCATACTATTTCTTGATTGGGTGTTTGAAGTGACCTTTTCCTAAAAGAACAGATAATGAGGCAAAGTATGTATTCTGCCTCCCCACTCCACCTAGGAAATCAATAAACATGTGTTACATGATTAACATCTGTTTCTTTCTGAAATTCCTATTCCTGAGAAAAGACAGAGACCCCCTCTCTCTGAATAACAAAGCAGAGCACATAGAACAGCTCCTAAGTATAAGATAGCAAATCAGATTTATGGCCTTAGACGGGCCTTTTCCAAGAATTTTTAGAGTATGAGAGAAAAAAACCCAGAAAATCTGTATAATGAATTCAGGCCAAGGGTTAAAAAAAATAATTTAAAAAAAGACAGGCTTACTTACTTACAGCTGGAAGTTAAAGTCTAGCCGAGCACACAGATGTTCTAAACACCCTTAGCGCTATAACCAGTTCTAATCCATTTTTATCACACCTTCTGGGGAAGCTCTGGCTTGATAAAAAGTTGGAAAAGCTACCACACAGAACTTTTGAATGAAAAACCACCAAATATATTAATACAACTCTCCCAGACCTTTTCTCAATTCAAATTAAGATAAAACTTGTATATTAGAAATTAGGATATCAATGAGATTAATACCCAAGAATAGCTGAGATCAACACCAGGAGGATTACTCCATAGTTTAGAGGCCAGTCGGGTATTCTAGGGGAAAGGGCAGTTCAGATAGAGAAGGGAGCACCAAATAAAGGGTGTTTGGAGGATCCTCCCAGGAGGGGAGATGCATGTTGAAAGTAGACTATGGACTGAACATGTTTGCCACTCAATGCCGCTTTTGCAGACCACAACACCCAAAAGGAGAGAGAGAACAAAAGGGAATGCCCTGCCACAGAGGCAGGGGGGGAGGGGGGGAGGGGGGGATATTATCCATGGTGGTGGAAAATGGGCACTGGTGGAGGGATGGGTATTTGACCATTTTATGACCGAAACCCAAGCACAAAGATTTGTAAATCTACAACTGTACCTCATGGTGCTTCACTAATAAAAAAAAAAAGAAAAAAGAAATTAGGATATCAAATGACCTTCACTTTGTCCCAGTGAAAATGGAAACTTGGAAACTTGGAAACCAGCTATTTAAATATAGGCTTTTCTATAGAATATTTTCTATAGAGTATTTTTGTTTCTTTGTTTGCTTTGGTTTTAGTTTGGGGCCACATCTGATGGTGCTGAGGGATTACTCCTGGCTCTGCACTCAGGAATCACTCCTCTCAGGCTCTGGGATGCCAGAGACTGAACCTGGGTAGGCCGAACGCAAGGCAAGCTCCCTAACCACTTTACTATCTCTCCAGTCCCTTCTTATTCTATCTCTATATAAATTTCAATTATGCCAATTATTTAATCTCATTATAAAATATCTAAACACTTTCATTAGACTCTATAGACACCAGTTTGAGGAGTGTGGCACAAAAATAACTTATGCAGGTATCTGGAAGCCAAAATATGAAAATTAATTCTTTGGAATTAAAAATTAAATATTTTGGGGGCTGGAGAGATAGCACGGCAGGTAGGGCATTTGCCTTGCACATGGCCGACCACGGTTCAATTCCCAGCATCCCATATGGTCCCCTGAGCACCGCCAGGAGTGACTCCTGAGTGCAGAACCAGGAGTAATCCCTGTGCATCGCTGGGTGTGATCCAAAAAGCAAAAAAAAAAAAAAAAATTAAATATTTTTGGTTTGGTGACGCTCCAGGGTTACCCCTGACTCTGTGCTCGGGAGTGAGTGACCCCGGGCGGTGCTGAGGGATTGTCCCTAAAGCTGGGCACTGAAGACCATGTGAAGTACTGGAGATTCGAACCTCAGTCACAGACACATCTGTATACAGGCAAGTGCCTTCCCTCCTGTACGCTCTTACTGGCCAAAGGGAAATTTTAAAATTTAAACATCTCCAGAGAAAAACAAGAATTCACATCTTTAGGCAAACATCTCTAAACTGAGTGCAAAGAGTTCCCTCTCTCTTAGTAATGGTTATTATAAAACTGGAGTTAAGTAATAAGGAAGGCCAAGGAGAATAAAGACAGTTCTGTGTAAAATCCCTTAGTGAAATTATTGAATCAGCCTAGAGCAGACGTTGTTAAACTTGTTTAGTCTATTGTCTCCATTTCAGAAAAAAATCTCAGTACCCCCTGGAAATTTACCTTCCTTAAGCAAAAACACCCCCAAATGCACCTCAGGTTACTCCCACCCCCACCTCTGGATCAATCCAGCACCCCAAGTGATATCAACCATTTTGAGAAAAAAATTGCCTAAGGAAATTACATAATCTAACAGCACATGGCTCACTTTTTTTTTTTTTGAGGAATAACTGTTCTCGTCCATACATAATTGGGTGATTTTCAAAAACCACAGTTACAAATCATGATAAAAGCATCATAAATTAAAAAAAATTAAAATTTAGGAAAAAAGCATCATAAATTACTGTAACAAATGTCCCCTACCAGCACCTCCTGCCTTTAATTCACTCTGTTAAGCCACTGCTTAGCAAACGAAATCAGGGTCTTCTACAAGAATGGTCTGTGCTGTTCCTTGGTAAATTACCTGTCTTCTTGATAACAAAATTGCTAAGCTCTTAAACATCAAAAAGATCGATCCTAATATCTGGTTTGCTAACCAGGTGATAGATACAAAAGAAGCAAATGCTGTAAACAGGCTGGCAAGAAGTACCACATCTTGATATGAAGGGGGGAAAAACTATAAATGTATGTCTGAATGTTGTAAACTTAATGCTTCTAAACATCTACTTCCTATTTGCAATATTTAATCAACATTGTCACATTTTATATAGGATAACGAAATGTTTCCAAGTAAGTGTAATCTCCAATATGTCATCAAGCTAAATTTTAAAAAACGTTTGTAAATCAGTTTCTTGGTACTTGCAGCCAGATAGTACAGCTACTTGTATACACTTTATCATATAAAAAGGGGTCATAAACCAAACCACACAGGTACAATGACATTATTAGAATTACCATTCCGTTTCATGTGGTTAAAATAGGCTTCTGTGGGTTGGCCTGTGCACCTAACCACCATTTATAATAAAGAGGTGGCAAGGAATAAACACTGATTATATGAATTCAAATGTTCAAGGCTGAATCCAACTTATTTTTAATACTTTCCATGAGGGAATCAATGATTACAATGAGTTGCCCTGGAATTTAAAATAATGCTGCCATCTCAAAATGTAACCTTCAGAAAGAAACCAAAAATGATGAAATTAGTTCTCAGTAGAAATAACTCACTTTGAAAAATACACACCTGACTCCACCGGGAGACTTTCAATCCCAAGAAGAAAATTAACTAGTTTGTAAACTCAGAGTAAGTGTATAGGTGGGGGGTTGGGGGAGGGGGTGGTGCAGATATGGGAGTTTAAATACTAAAGAAAGTCCCACCAAAGTCATCAGTATTATACAAACTGCCTAACAGAAGAGAATGTGGTAACAAGTGTGGTGGTTTTACACTGTACAAATGAAAATGAATCCATTATTAAAATCTTAGCAATAAAACTCTAAGATAGCTTTATGAAGAATTCTAACACTACAGAAACTCCTTCATTATATTTAAATATGAAAGAACACTCACTAATACATTTTATAAGACCAGGATAAAGCAGGTATCTGAGTCAAAGGAAAACAAGAAGCACCGCCAGAAGTAATCCCTGAGCACAGAGCCAGGACTAAACCCAGAGCACAGCTGAGTGTGAGCCCCTCAAAACAAAAATAGATATATATACATATTATATATATAATCCAGAAAACTATCAATATATAATGTAGCTATTAAGATGTCTTTCTAGCATCATACTTAATGATAAACAAATGAATATTTTCTTCCTATTCTTTGGCAATAAATGACTTTGATCTTATCACTTCTATTAAACACTATAATAGTAGCCCTAGCTACTGCAGAAAGGTGAAAAAGGGATTAAAAGGCATATAGACAAAAATAAAGTAAAATAAAAATATGAACTAACTTCCTAAATAATTCTGAGACAAGATTCTTATAAGACAAATAATTAAGTCTAATAAGGCCCTCCCGTTGATCATCGATTTGCTCGAGCGGGCCCAGTAACGTCTCCATCGTGAAACTTGTTGTTACTGTGTTTGGCATATCGAATACGCCACAGGTAGCTTGCCAGGCTTTGCCATGCGAGCGAGATACTCTCGGTAACTTGCAGGGCTCTCCGAGGGGCAGAGGAATCGAACTCAGGTTGGCCGCATTGGCTGCGTGCAAGGCAAACGCCCTACCGCTGTGCTATCGCTCCAGCCCCATATATATATATAACATTTTATAATATATATTATATTATATATATTATATATTATATATAAATAAATATTATATAATACAAATAAATATCGCTCGAGTGATAGCACAGTGGTAGGGTATTTGCCTTGTACGCAGCCAACATGGCCGACCCGAGTTCAATTCCTCCGCCCCTCTCGGAGAGCCCGGCAAGCTACCGAGACTATCTCGCCCGCACAGCAGAGCCTGGCAAGCTCCCCGTGCTGTATTCGATATGCCAAACACAGTAACAAGTCTAATATGGCCTCAAAATTTAATATAAACATAAAAAAAACAGGGGCTGGAGAGATAGCACAGCGGGTAGGGCGTTTGCCTTGCACGTGGTCGACCTGGGTTGGATTCCCAGCATCCCATATGGTCCCCTGAGCACTGCCAGGAGTAACTCCTGAGTGCAGAGCCAGGAGTAACCCATATGCATCGCCACGTGTGACCCAAAGAGCAAAAAAATAAATAAATAAATTTTTAAAAATAAACATAAAAAACAAAAGTAGGAGCCAAAGCAATAGCACAGCAGGTTGGGCATTTGCTTTGTATGCGACCAACCAGGGTTCTATTCCCAGCACCCAGTCTGGTCCCCTGAGCCTGCCAGGAGTGATCCCTGATTTCAGAGTAAGAACATAGCGCTGAGTACTGCCAGGTGTGGCCCCAGTCAAAAAGGAGAGAGAGAGAGATAAGAAGAAGAAGAAAAGAGAAACAAGAGTATTAATGTGCATTACCAGCAAACAGTAGCACTGTCGCACTGTCCTCCCATTGATCATAGATTTGCTCGAGCAGGCCCAGTAACGTCTCCATTCTGAGACTTGTTGTAACTGTGTTTGGCATATTGAATATGTCATGAGTAGTTTCCCAGGCTTTGTCGTGCGAACAAGATACTCTTGGTAGCTTGACGGGCTCTCTGAGTGGGGCAGAGGAATCGAACCCCAGTTGGCCGGCCGGTTGCGTGCAAGGCAAACACCCTACCACTGTGCTGCAGCAAACAGTAGGAAAACAAATTTTAAATACCACTTATAATAGCACCAAAACTCAATTGTTTATAAATAAATTAAAAACACAATAAAAGATAAAAAGCATTGAAGAAATCAAGAAAGGCTTAAATTAGTACAGAAATATACCAGGTCAATTGACCATAAAAAAAATTATTCTGGTGTCAATTCTTCCTAAATCAATTTACACAGCTCAATAACAAGTAAATCCTCAGGAAATGTTTTTATAGATATTGCCTATGTGACTCTAAAATGTGTATGGAAGTATTTTTTTTAAAGCTAGAGAGCAAAAGCAATTTTGAAAAATAAATGAAAAAGCGTACTACTGTACTATAAATCTTACCATAGAATAATGTAGAAATGGCTTAAGCATGAAATTTAGATTAATGGAACAGAACGGATAATCAAGAAATTAGTCATATACATCTGATATTTGACAAGGGCTTCAAGATACATCATTGGACAGAAAGATGGTTCAACTTATGATGCTGGAACAATTACAGGCTCATATATCTGCTGAATGGCAGATTCATATTCAATTTCATGTAACCTGAATCCTTACCTCCTCCCACACGGAAACACTAATATAAAATGGATCATAGGACCAGGGAGATGATACCAAAGATTGAAATTCATGCTTTATACTCATGGGTCCCTTTGGTCGGCCAATCACCACCAGGACCAACCTCTAAGCACCAAACCATGGGTAGCCCCCAGCAATCTTCGGTGTGGCCCAAAAGTCAAAATTAAATTAAGTAAAATAAAACGAATCAAAACCTAAATGACCTCTCTAACACTCTAAATAAAGTTTATAGAATAAATCATAGGAGAGGGGCCAGAGAGATAGTACAAGAGT
The DNA here is from genome assembly GCF_029834395.1 of Sorex fumeus. Taxonomy (NCBI): domain Eukaryota; kingdom Metazoa; phylum Chordata; class Mammalia; order Eulipotyphla; family Soricidae; genus Sorex; species Sorex fumeus. Next base: position 1,702,383 of record NW_026606102.1, read on the forward strand.
TAACTTGCAGGCAACCAGCCCGGATTCAACCCCAGCACTGCTTATGAACCCTGTCAGGAGTAATCTCTGAGCACAGAATCAAAAGTAAGCTCAGAACACTGGCATGTGCATCACAAAAACAAACAAACAAAAACACAAGAGAAAATATTTTCTACCTAAGCAAAGATGACTTAGATCAGACAGAAAATCACTTTGAAAGAAAAATTGCTATAATGGACTTCGTCCATTTTTTTTTAACTTCTTCCCTTTGAAACACATCATCAACAAAATGTCAGAATACCACGTGAGAGGAAACAGTCTGAACACATATACATCACGGTGAACTTTTATCCTGAATATATACTTATATCAACTCAGGTATATGAAAAGAAAGTAATGCAACTGATTTGAATAACAAAATATTGTAACAGACAAATATGAATCAAAACAAATGGTCAACAAGAAATTAAATAATTATTGAATCTTTCACCAGCAGGGATGTATAAATTAAAACCAAAACTGACGTGCAGTACCAAATTCACTACTGGTGAATGGCAGTCTGGGCTGGCTGCCTGCAAGTCAATATTTAAAAGTAAAAAAATAAATAAATAAAAATAAAAGCAAGCATGGGTGATGATGAAGAACAGAAACTCTCAGTCTCTGGGGAAGATGAACGTTCCACCCAATTTGGAAAAGGTTTCTTATAAATTCAAGTGGACAGTAGTAACATGTGACTCTGGAGTGCCATGTTTACTTATTTGCCAAGTGTGCCAGTTACAGCTGATTCCCTCCCAGATCCATACCCACCTTCCCTGAATGCTGAGCTGAAGCCTATAAATATTTCTCCTTAACCAGCAACCACCACATCAGGTTTTGTAGTTGAGAGTTCCTGGGGGTGGGATTGGGGCGTGGAATGGGGAAACAAAGAGTTTATTTTTATTCTCACAAGGCCTCCATATCTGGCTCTTGCAGTGTGCTTCATTTTTATCTATGAAGTCCAGTAGTCCAGTGACCAAAGCACTAGTCCAGTTCACAAGACAGTGATGGTCTCCTCTTCTGCTATTCTGGTTCCTTTAGAATGTACTCTATTTCTTTCTTTCTTTTTCTTTTTTTTTTTTTGTCTGTTTTTTGAGCGACACCCAACAGTGCACGGGCTTTACCCCTGGTTCTGAACTCAGGGATCATTTCTGACAGGGCTCAGGAAACCATAAGTGGTGCTAAGGAGCAAATCTGGGTCTGCCGTGAGCAAGGCAAGTACCTTTCCTGCTGTATCATATCTTCAACCCTGTATTCCATCTCTTGAGAGATAACTTCTCACTACTCCAATCCTTTTACAATGAGCTTCTGTTGATAACTAGACTCTGTTGAATTGTCCTTAATATTTTTGCTTCTGTCGGAGAGCCCGTCAAGCTACCAAGAGTATCTCGCCCACACGGCAAAGCCTGGCAAGCTCCCCGTGACGTATTCGATATGCCAAACACAGTAACAACAAGTCTCACGATGGAGATGTTACTGTGCCCCCTCGAGCAAATCGATGAATAACGGGAGGACCGTGACCATGACCGCTTTTTTGGTCACACCCGGAGGTGCTCAGGGGTTACTCCTGGCTCATGCACTCAGGAATTGCTCCTGGCGGTGCTCAGGGGACCATATGGGGTGCTGGGAATCGAACCTGTGTCGGTCATGTTGGCTGCATGCAAGGCAAACGCCCTACCCACTGTGCTATCACTCCAGCCCTGTCCTTAATATTTTAAGCAAAACTTTTCTGTTTAAAGTACCGCGGAATGTCCCTTTACTCAATCCTGAACCAATATTCCAGGAGAAATAAACATCTATATCCACAAAAAGACTTGCACAGAAGTATTCAGAGTAGAATAATTCACAATAGCTAAAATGTGGCAGCTCAAATATTCATCAATATATAAATGGATAAAGAATCTGCATTCGTAAATGTACTATCATCAGCAACAAAAATTAATGAACTGTGGGTAAGGAAAATAACATAGCACAGCAGTAGGGTGTTTGCCTTGCAAGTGGCCAGCCCGGCAGAGCCGGGTTCGATTCCTCTGCCCCTCTTGGAGAGCCCGGCAAGTACCGAGAGTATCTCACCTGCACGGCAAAGCCTGGCAAGCTACCTGTGTCATATTTGATATGCCAAACACAGTAACAACAAGTCTCACAATGGAAAAGTTACTGGGACCACTCAAGCAAATCGATGAACAACGAGAGGATAGTGCTAGTGCTAGAATTTCAGAAGCATATTTGATAAACAGCAGAGCTGCCGACAAAACAGTCTACTGTTTTAGAGGAAAACTCTACAGCTTTCATCTATAGTGAGAGAAAAAAAATATGCCGGTTCTCTGAGATTGAAAGCAAGACATGCAAAGTTGCTGGACCCAGGAACAAGGGAAATCTGTCTATGTGGATTATGATTAATGCTTCACATTTGTCAACTTTCATCACACCATGCATTTAAAATGGGCTCATTTTACTGGTCAAAAAATTAATACCTAATGTTTGATTTGAAAATTAATCAATTCACAAGATTGGTTAACATATCATTTCCTTTCATTTTGGAGAAATTATTCCCTAGAGCTGGCTCAACTATCAAACTAATGAAAGTATCCAGATATTCAAAGCTAAAGACCTGGTACCCAAAAATAATATGGTGTTGAAGAACTTCCATCATTAGACTCATTTATCCATCTCTCTGAGTTCTCCATGAGCTACAATTACATAAGGATGGAAGTGCCAATAAAGAAGGAATAGTGAAAGTCTGAGAAATAGCACAGCACGTGAGGTGCTGGCCTTGTGCAAGTGTCTGACTTCAACTTCTAACACCATATATCATTCTCAGCTATTTACAAAGTCATGCACTTTGCTGTAATGTTCTCACATCTGAAAAATTAGTTGAATGAATTTGGAGAGTATCATGTTGTATGAAAGTAGTCAGAGGGAAAGGAACTCAGAATGACCTCTCTCATATGTGAGACATACAGAAACCTCATAGAGAAATATCAAATGCTAAATAACAATAGAGGTCAAGAACAGGAGAACTAGCCTTCAATAGGAAGCTTGGCACTGGGTCAAAATGGGCTTGATAAATTAGGGAAGGGAATACTCAGACTGTGGTGGAGGGAAAAAGTGCCTGCCACAAAGGTAGTCTGGGGGTGGGGTGGGGTAACTGGAGACATTGGTAGAGAATAATGGGCACTGGTGAAGGAACTGGTGTTGGAACAATATATGTCTGAAACTTAATCATAAGTATCTTCATAAGTTTATGATTTATGGTAATTTAACTTAGGGGGGAAAAGTGTTCCCTGAAAACAGAGTCTAGAAATGGAGTATGCCCTGACCATAGCTGGGCATGGCCCCCAAAAAACTAGCAAATAAAAGGAACAGGAAATGCAGAGAGCCAATTATAAACATGTAACTTGGAATGCAGAAAGTCATGACAATTCATGAACTTTCAGACTTAAAAAGGTATCTGTTCTGTTTGAGTCAGACAGTGATGAGACATTCAGTTAGGTGATGAGAGGGATTCAGCCTCATAATTTTGTATTAAAATCCGAAGACCATGGTCTTAAAGTATTCTCAAAATAGACCCATTACCATACCTTTAATATGTCTGAATTACAAATTGTGTTTCATACTGAACTCCTCTAATATCTAAGATAATGAGGAGCTCAAAACGTTCACTTAGACTCCCCAAATTGTAATCCTGGCTCAAGAGTTGCATGTGTTTGGACCATGGCCAAGATACTCAAGGCCTCAGTTTCCACATCTGAAAAATTAGTTTAATTTCCTCCTGGCATTCATTCAGAACCCAAATTACCCCATGGAAAGTGTATTTAAAAACATAAAGTATATAGTAAGATCTCTCACAAAATAATTTTTCTTCCTGTGTCACTCTCTATAGTGTTTAAAACAGTGATTATACTAATAGCAATCAGTAGTGTTGTCTAATAATATCAGAAAATGTTATGACTAGTAACAAAAATAATTTAAATCCACAACAGTAAACATTTTTTACTTGAATTTCTTGCCATATTGTGGCTGGATTGTTATACCTTTCTACATTTAATGAGACCCTGAAAAGAGTTGTTTGCAACAGGCAGCAATCATGTTTCATCTGTAACATCAAGAAAATCGTCTTAATATGTGATATGACCAGGACCAAGATTGGTGCATTTTTTAGGGATATATACTTAAAGCTGCTAATAATAGAATTTTTAAGAAAACAAAATCCAAGGACCTGAGAGATAGTACCGCAGGTAAAGTGCTTCACCTTGCATGCAGCCAACTCAGGTTTGACCCAAGGCATCCAGTATGGTCCACTGAGACTGCCAGGAGTTATTCCTGAGCATAGATCCAGGAGTAACCCTTGAGCATCGTCAAAAATCAAGATAAAGTAGAAAAATCCATCCATATAATATTCATAAAATTAAAACTCTAGAGCCTTATGTAGATGAAATAACTCTGAAAAGCATCAAATACACTGCTAGAACTCTAGGGCTTTATGACCCACTTGTTATTATCCAAATAGACTTGGGAACATAATGAGGACAACAATGCCTGAATCTGCAAGCATTTCCTCCTCTTTCATTCAAAGTTGTAGTTCTTTCCAATAATATTCTTCCAAAGCATCCCTTTTTCCCCTTTCCCTCAGTCATCACAATAGTTTCTATTTCACTTACTTTTCTTCTGCAATAATACAATAATCTCTCTAATAAACACTACATTTAAGTCCATAAAAATAATTAAAGTAAAAGTAAAGTAAAGGCCCTCCCGTTGGTCGTCGATTTGCTCGAGCGGGCCCAGTAACGTCTCCATTGGAGACTTTGTTGTTACTGTGTCTGGCATATCGAATACTCTCAGTAGCTTGCCGGGTTCTTCGAGAGGGGCAGAGGAATCGAACTCGGGTCGGCCATGTTGGCCGCTTGTAAGGCGAACGCCCTACCCGCTGTGCTATCGTTATTGATTAAAAATACCATGCAATCAAACAAGAGAGGGAATATGACTCCTAAAGTTACAGAGAAATTTGACCATAAAGACTAAGGTTCTTTCTTGGAAACAATATTTGAGAATGTAAAAGCATACAGAAGAGACAAGAACAGTGAGACTTAAAGAGACTTTGGTGTACATGTTTTGAATAAAAGGGTAGGGTTGATATTCTCTATTCTTTGAAGGTTGGAGGATAAAGAGATCCTTGGGGGTTCTCAAGTAAACATTTGTCCAGAAAAAGAGCTGTGGAACTCAAGAAAGATGAGACTGACACTTGGGGGCAAAACATTAGCCTTACATGAGGCTAACGATGGGTTCCATCCCCGGCACACCATAAGGTCCCTTCAAGCACTGCCAGGAGTGATTGCTGGACACAAAGTTGGTGGGAGTAAGCTCTGAACACTGTCAGGTGTGCCTCCCCTCCCAACAACAACAACAACAACAAAAAACACAAAAAAGATGAGGCTTACCCAACTTGGAAGGGATCAATACAGATAAAGGAAACAGACATAAAACTGACTACTAGTCAACAAAGAACATACACAGCACTTAAATGGTTATCTGTGTGCCTTTACAGAGGCCCCAGGGGTCAGTCAGAGTTGGACTAGGAGGAGAACAGGAGCACTTTCCAGCACATTCATTAAGAAACCAGCTCCTCTACAAAGTCCTTGTTCCCTATCTGTCTGCCCACATATATCTTTCCTCACACCAAAAGAGCTTAACCTTGAAGAGCAAAAGAGAACACCTCCAAGAGAAGGGCCTGTGTGCCTCAGGCCTACAATAAAATCTTAGTCAACGTTTTTTAGCCCACGCTGTAGGAGGAAGCTTTGATCAAATATGAGAAGGAAGTTTTAATCTCGATTAGACTAAATTGCAATAACTGAAAATGACAAGCCAGCTGGGGGATCTGTCCAAGGTGCTGAGAAGGGATGCTAAGGAGACTCACAGTGGGGTTTTTTTTAAAAAATTAAATTGTGAAAAATAAATATTTCCCATTTATACTGCAATGAATAAATTTTTCTCAATAAATCATTTACAACTGCTTACAACTGGAGAAATAAATATGCCATGCCGGCTCATTTCTGAAAACTGACAAAGATGCTATGTCAGATGCTGAGATGATATCCCGAGGAGAAATTGGCTGCAATTCTAATTTTAAACAATGTATCATGTCAGAGACACCTAGAGCACTGGAATGATAGACAGAGAGCCCCATCAGACAGATACAGTAGATGGAGTATTCCACTGCAGTTACAAATTCAACAGCGGGGGTAGTCTAGACTGATGGTTATCACTTCATAGGACAAGCTACAGTCCACAGAAGGTGATACGAACATCAACAAAATTTCTAAACATAAAATCTTTGCAAATAACCTTCACCTCAGAATTCCTTTATAACCCCATAATAAAAAAAAAACTGCTCCATTCATTTCCTTATGATTTCTGGATAGCTAGCCAACTGGTTACATCATCTTACTCTGGAGTAAAGGCATAGAGAAAAATGAATTCTGTATCATCTCTGTGTGTATTTATCACTGTCACACTGTTCATCGATTTGCTCGAGCGGGCCCAGTAACGTCTCCATTGTGAGACTTCTTTTTACTGTGTTTGGCATATTGAATACGTCATGGGTATTTATCATTCTTTTAATATTTCTACATTGTATTACACTTTTACTGAGGTATAACTGGTACCTAAGTGTCCAATATGACCATTATCAGCTTTTCTTGCAACATTATAACCGCAATCAAGCTTACTCCTGAGACCATATTCATAGTGGAAATTTTCCTTCTGGTGAGATATACTATCTTAACCTTTTAACATGCAATACAATAGCATTCATTATGGTTACCATCATATCCTGTGGCATTTATTAATTTCATAACTGAAAGTTTACACCTTTGGAGACTCTTTACCCATCACCCTGCCTCATGCCCATCCTGTGTTATGTATTTTTCTTTCTCTAACTTACTTCACTTAACACAATGTCCTCAAAATATAGACCTGTTTCAAATGACAATATTTCAATTATTTTATAAAATGTCCGAATAATATCCTGTATGTATCTGTACATATCACATAGTCTTTCTCCATTCATTCATCAGGAAAGCTTAGGTTTTTTTCATGTCTTAAAACTACTGAACAATATTATAGTTCTGTTTTATTTAGGGGGCCTTCCAAACTGATTTCCATTCTGGCTTCATTAATTTACATTTCCACTAACAGCATAGCAAAGTTCTCTTTTCTGCACACTCTTGCCAATATTTGTGCTTCTTTGCATTCCCATTCCTTTTTAGTTATTGCTCTTTCAAGCACTGTGTTTGGGTAATGGAACAATCTATAAATTAAGGGTATCAATCTTTTCAAATAAAAGCCACTAAACAATTTGGGAACAAAATTCCTTTAATAAATGGGATCGCAAGAAATTCAAATTAGTGGATGGTTTTATTTCAGCCATTTTTATTTCGAATTCAACACAAAATGAATTTGTAAATCTTTTAAAGCCACCAAGTTCACAGTCATGAGCAAACCAGTTTAATGAATGTTTCCATTTGTCTAAGGGAACTCAATGGTCTCTAAGATTTCAGCTCGGAGAACATATGCATCTGCTATTGTTAGACTCAACTCCATTGAGTGCCAAAATTTCCCAGGTGCACTACCAATATTCCTCTTTTAAAAAAGGCATTTATGTCTGACAAAACTGTAGGATACCTGAAAAGCATAAAACATTTTCTTTCTCAAATTGGTCAGACCCTAGAGTACTCTAATGCTGTCATTAGTAAACCAATAGATGCTCGTAAGCTACTGAATGCTTTTACTCATTCCCAAGGCCCAAGTTTTTTTCTACAAAGCAATTTATGAAAGCCAGATGCTAGGTACTTCATATGTGCCAAGTATTATGATTAGATATTGATGAACAGGTGGATTTGAAATGCTTTAAACAAATGTACTTAGATGATGCATTTTTTTCCCTGAAGTTCAAATGAGAAAGCAAAACCAGGGGAAATAAAATGAGCCTAAGTATCTGAAACTTGAATAAAAATTGAAAGAAGTTATCCATTCATATTAGCCTTATATGGCAACTTTGTTACCAGATTTGTCTATAATTATTTTATTTCCACTTATGTCACTTCCCAGGCAAGTAATGTTCAATTTCACCAAGCAAACATATGCAGAGAGATGTCATTTTTAGAATAATTATATTTAACCAAAAGAAAAGTTTAAGTCCTAGCTTTAAAAACTATACCATTAGCCTTAAAAATATTGCAATGGTGTTTTGGTATAAGTTTTCTTATCTGCAAATGTAAGGGAGAAAATCAGAATGGAAAACATATACATATATATCCAGTATTTCAACATCTACTGATTCAAAAATAATCAAAGTGATTAAATCCATGTATTTTATTATGAACTTCTAGTCTTACTTTTCAAATTAGAAAACTCAGCTTTAGATTACTAAAAAACATGGCCCTAGTAAGAGACCCCAAATTAAGAGGCAAAGCTGAAAGTTTCAAATATTTCTCATGCTTTTCCATTCCCAATGTGTAGTAGATCTTGTGGTCCCCAATGGCTTTAGTTTTGGAATTTTTAATGAACTTTGATGATACATGCCTTAGGAAAGACAAGGCAAAGCTTCCTATAAAAGACTTAGAGTATCTACTGTCAAAGGATAAAGACACACGGTGGAGGATAAGCCAACAAGTTGAATATTTTAAAATATCTTCTTTAGTATTGTTTCTGGGACCTTCCAACAGGGTTCAAGAATATTTCTGGCATGTAAGAAGCTGCATTTTCTCAGGTTTACTCAGCACCTGAATGGAACTCCAATATTGCCAGTTCCTTTCATAATCTTTCAGTTTTCTTGAGTCTTCAGGGTATATCTATAATTGCTTATAATGAAATATAAGATCCCTTAAGAAACAGTCAGAGGGCTGGAGCAATAGCACAGTGGGTAGGGCCTTTGCCTTGCACACAGCCAACATGGCCAACACAGGTTCGATTCCCAGCACCCCATATGGTCCCCTGAGCACCGCCAGGAGCAATTCCTGAGTGCATGAGCCAGGAGTAACCCCTGAGCATTGCCCGGTGTGACCCAAAAATAAAAGTAAACGGTCAGAAAGAGAGGGACAGACAGAAAGATTGCTTTCATCTGGGGAATATAAAGTAACAAATTGGGAGACTAACACCCAAGAATAGCTGAGATAAGTACCAGGAGGTTAACTCCATGGCTTGGAGGCCAGCCACACATGCTGGGGAAGAAGGCAGCTCAGATAGAGAAGGGAGCACCAAATAAAGGGTGTTGGGAGGGCCATCCCAGGATGAGAGATGCATGCTGAAAATAGACTATAGACCAAACATGATAATCACTCAATGCCTCTTTTGCAAACCACAGCACCCAAAAGGAGAGAAAGAACAAAATGGAATATTTTAAAATATTTTAAAATATTTTAAAATATCTTCTTTAGTATTGTTTCTGGGACCTTCCAACAGGGTTCAAGAATATTTCTGGCATGTAAGAAGCTGCATTTTCTCAGGTTTACTCAGCCCTGTCACGGGGGGGGGGGGGGTGAGAAGGGGGTTAGGGGGTGGGAGGGATGCTGGGAGTATTGGAGGTGGGGAATGGGCACTGGTGGAGTGATGAGTGCTCAATCATTGTATAACTGAAACCCAAGCACTAAAATTTGTAAGGTCAACAACTGTACCACATGGCGTTTCACGAAAAGAAAAGAAAAGAAAAGAAAAGAAAAGAAAAGAAAAGAAATGGTCTCAGGGGTTGGAGCGATAACACAGCAGATAGGGCGTTTTCCTTGCACAGAGCTAACCCGGGTTCGATTCCCAGCATCCCCTATGGTCCCCCGAGCACTGCCAGGAATAATTCCTGAGTGGATGAGCCAGGAGTAACCCCTGTGCATCACTGGGTGTGACCCAAAAAGCCAATAAAACAAAAAAGAAATAGTCTCAATACAAATTTTCAGTCTGATTTTCTCCCTCTACTGGAAGTTGAATCACTTCTTCAATTTCTTCAATAATCCATGCACTTTCAAGTCTCCATGCCTATGTTTATATAATTCCTATTCTCTGGAACCCCTTTTGGCCTTTCCTTATCTACATTTTCTATACTTTCATCACTCTTCTTGATGCCATCCATTTTCTGAGGATGCCAGTGTCTTCTCTGTGAAGCCTCCTTGGATATATTCTGCATATGACTCTCTTTACTCATATTAAATCGTTATATAGCAAACACACATGCATATGTATATGCATGAATTATAACTCCTTGAGGGCAGGAAGTTAATTCTTCTTCACCTCTGTTCTTAGTATTTTACACTATAAAAAATGTTTCTTTATTTTTCTCTGTAAATATTTACTGAACATATCTCAAGTGATAGGAGTTCTGCTAAACAAGTCTGATGGATTCTATTCGACCACATAAACTTATCCCTGACTTTCTAGAATTTACACTCCAGTAAAATTCAATAAATAATTGCTGAATTAAGTATCATTTCATGTTCTGGTCTGCTTATGTGTTCTTATTCATGAGCTCCTATGACTGCTCATTTCTAGAATGGAAAAACTCTCCTCCACTCTGACCGACCCAATGTCAAGCTGCCCCTCAAAACCAGCTTTATCACAAGATCCTATGACTTATATTCTTATCCACCTGGATCTTAATAAAGATTAAAGTCTTTATTACTATCTTTCTCTCCTAAACAGTGGTCCTTTTGATTCCGTACTTAAGCCTACAGGACACTTCCCCTAGTAACCCAGATATAATACATCCCACACCTCATAATTAACCTTTGTCATTTCAACCTATTCCTTCATTTATTCTCACATCTCATCAAATAAAAAACTCTGGCCTGCAATAATATGGAAACCTATGCCATACCTTTATTCCCACCACCCGTACCTCTGCTGATCCACTCATTACTTCTCATCTGTCATGTTTACAGTGATTTTTTCTCTTTGATCTTCTCTCCCTATCAATTTATTCCAGTTTAAGTTTTGGAGGGAACTATTCACTTCACTTGTCCATGTTTAATAGATCCTTAATATACCCTCCTGGTCTCAAGGAGCTCAATCCTTTTTGACCCTGGTCTATGTGTCAACCTTTGTTTTTCTTGGTCCTTGGTATAAGCTCTGAGCTTAGATTACCCAGAGACAGTTATGCTATGTCTGTTACAAAGAGACTCTTGCTCAAGGATTTTGCTCTGTTGCTTCCCTGTTGCCCACCTCTATTGATTAAATGTCACCACAATTGTGGTTCCACACTTTACGCATAGCTTCTTTTCTTTTCCCTTATTCCTTTTCCCAGAGATGACAAAGAATAGCTCCATGGTACTTCATATAGAATTGAAAAACGTCATATTTTGTTCTCTATTTCAGTTTTTGGTGTGCTATGCTACTCAATTTTATCAGAGACCACCAAGCTACCTTTTGGTAGGTTGACTAAGAATGACTCTTCTTGTCTTCTTTAATGCACATTTTTTCCCCATCTAAATTGGAATGCTGGGTCACTTCACTAAAACAATTTGTTTTTATGCCTATTTCTTCTACCACAACATCTGGTCTAAATCTGACAAGACTATAAGCTACACATTAGTATACCTTAATACCAATAATATAGGCAGTGCTCAATAAACGTGTCCTATATGAACAGACAAATACAACACCGTGAAAATATCTCCTTAATGTATCAGCTAGAAATAATAAACTATTTTACTCATAGCAAATAGCGTCTTAAATATAGCTTCTCTAATTTTTCATGGTGCAGTATTCATCTCCATGACTACATTGAAATGAAATATTAGGTTAGTTGGGTCTTTCTAATTAGATAATAGGTTCTTCAAGAAAGATATTGGTTTGTTCTTCATTATTCCCCTCTGCTAACACAGTTCAGAATATATAATGGTTTACAATAAATGTTCATTAGCTGCTTGATAGGCTAATTATTGATTAGACTAGAAAACGGAAAAACTCCAAGTAGAATTTCTCTTGTACAGTAACATAGCAAAAGGGTTTTGTGTTTTCCTTTTCCTTTTGTTTCTGCAGTGTGAGGAATCAAAGTCGATCTCAGGCAGGCGTGCAAGGTACACGCTTTACCATGAAGCCACACACCAGCCCTATAAATAAAAAATTTATTTGCATGTTATGCTAATTGCTTTAAGTAAAATAAACTTTAGATGATTTGTACCAGACACTAAACTTGGGGTTAGAGAGAGTAGAGATTCCTGAAAATCTGTATAATTTACAGATTGTACATATACATGTCTTAAATAGCCATAGATCATTTAAGTCATCCAAGGCCCTTAAAGGCATCTTTAGATTAAAAACCTTTCTATGAACCTCACATTAAAGATGAAGAAAATTCAGGCTACACTACCCACAACAATTTACCCACCAAACAATTGCCTTTTCTTCTGTGCTATGCAGTAAAAACATATAAATGCTGTTATTTAAATACTGTTTTATATTGTGTATCCTGGCATGCTCAGAAAGTGTCAACATCTATATTTTTTATATATATTTGCAAAATTTCTGAGAAGTCAAACATGACCCAATGAGTGATTCCAAAATCTTAGTGTTTCAATTTTTTTTTTAAGTTTTATTTATTGAATCACCAAGAGAACAGTCACAAAGCCTTTCAGTTTAAGTCTCGGTCGGTCATACAATGATCAAACACCCATCCCTTCACCAGTGCACATTTTCCACCACTAAGTATACCCCCAGTACACCCCCACTCCTAGTCATCCCCCTCCACCTACGTGGCAGATTTCCACTTTACTCTCTCTCTCTCTACGTAGATCACATTCAATATTACGACAAAAAAACCAACATTATTATTTGGAATTTTCCCCAACATTCAGACCTGCCAAAAAGACATCATTAGATTCACTTTTACAATTAATACCAAATTCAATGCATATATTGACTGCTTTTTATGTGTTGAGCTGTGGGCTTAGGTGATAAAAGTACTGCGATGAATAATGCACATACAAGGAACAAAGCCAGATACTTCATCTACCCTTCAAGAGAAGGAGTGCATCTAATTTATCAAGTGTCAGCTTTAGGCCTGGTAATGAATGAGCACTTATTTAAAACAATAGAAGAAGGGGGACACGTTTAAATAGTGGAGGACAAATTTTGTGGGTGCTTTTATTTATTAGTATGTGTATTTTCCCAGAATGCATTATTAATCTGTAGCTAATAAGGATCATCAGAGGTGCCAAAGGCAAACCAACTACACGTTTTAGAGGCACTGTTAGCTCTTCACTTTTTAAAATCAGGATAATTTAAAATTTAATTTTTTAATTTTAGGAATCATGGCTTACAGTATTGTTAATGACAAGATTTCAAGGGCTGGAGGAACAGCACAGTGGTAGAGCGTTTGCCTTGCGGGCAGCCAGCCCGGCCAAGCAGGGTTTGATTCCTCCGCCCCTCTCGGAGAACTGGGCAAGGTACCGAGACTCTCTCCCACACGGCAAAGCCTGGCAAGTTACCCGTGACGTATTCATATGCCAGACACAGTAACAACAAGTCTCACAATGGAGACCTTACTGGGCCTATTCAAGCTAATGGATGAACAACGGGAGGAGAGTGATAGTGACAGATTCCAGCGCCATACCCTCCACCAGTGTCCATGTCCCCCCACCTTGCCCCAGTGTCCCTACCACCACCATGCCATACTCCCTACCCACCTCTACTCCCATCCACTTCCTGCTGAAAACCAGTTCTCAGTTTCTTTTGGCTTGGGGCATTTGTTATTCCCTGATTATGTTTCTTTAAGTTATGTTTAATGCCCTAATAAGGTCATCTGAATCAGATTTACAAAAAAAGGAAAAATGCAAGTTTTCTTTTCAAATTGTCATTCTTTTAAATCAATTGTTTTAATGTTTGCTACATTTGTTATAGCTTTTTGGCCTAATCTACATTCATTCTGAGAAATTCGCACTCATATTCTTCATTACAAACTGAAATTTCCACAGCACTAAATATTTATTTTATATTTTATTTAATAATATTTATCAGATTTTTGAGAAATAATATAACTAACCAAATTATTTAATAACTGAGTTTTAAAAACAATGGAGTTTTGAGAACTTGTACTAAATTCAATAATCATCTTTATTTTCATATCACTTGTACATACACTTTCTTCATTTTATTTCTTCTCTCTACATTTTTAATCAATAGGAAAAAAAAAACATATTCACCTAACAGAAATACTGAGATTTAATCTTAGAAAGTTGAATGTTCAAAGTATAAGGATTTTAGTATAAAGATTTAACTTTTGTCATCATAATTACATTCAAATCACAAAGTATAAAGTAAAGTTCCATACCTTACATTTCTATTTCACGTGCACTAGATACAACTATTTTTCAAGAAAAATTACTATCCCAGAACCCCTTTTTAATGTTTATTATCTGACAAAGTGAAATTATAGGAAAAATGACAAGCTTCAAGGTCTGTTTAGTTTCACGCTTGCACTTCTCATTTTAGTGACAGTAGTCTAAGAGATTATAAAACAGCAGAGATGATTAACATTTGAGGCGCTTCTCTAAGTACAGAAGGAAAAATATTTTTCTGCCTTTCTCATTACAGGGAAAAGACTGAAGAAATACAAGCTGAATAACCTGGTATTAAAAATTATCTCCCCCAGCTAGATCAATCACCAAGCACTATCTGTTCCTGCAATAAAGGAAAAGAAACAAAACGCAACTGCTTGCACCAAAAAGAAAGAATTAGTGGCATCAAAATGTATATAGTGCAAAGAAAATGATTTTTTAAATTAAACACTTTATTACACTACCAAGTTGCTGCTATAGCTCTTGTTTCCATATAATCATTCGCACTGCTCTCCATTGACTAGACCAATTAAATTCCTTGTGTTTATGAGCTTTTTCATGATCTAGAACTCTAAACTGCAAATTATCAGTGAATCACCTTACCCATTTAAAAGAACAAGGTCAAGTCTTAGGCATTTTAATACAATTTCAACTAGGGGGTTCACTGACCAGAGATAACTGTTCTAGTTTGAACAGAAGAAGAAATCAGAAGAAATAAAATGCTTCATAGCTGTTTGAAGTTCATCTGGCTATGAAACCAAAGGAAGCGTGTGCTTTGTTTCCACCATGACACTTTGTATTCACGAGATGGTTGGAAAAGAGACACACAAAGTACACTGCATTAGACTCAGAACAACAAATCCCAACGAGAAAGCCCACCAGTTTTCTGCTTCCACTCTGGTTCCCAGGCATCATCTTCCCTGTGCGCTAGGTTTGAGAGATACTATTCTCAAAGTTCTCCATTTAGATGTGACAAGCACACTTTTTTTTATGAAAATGGACACTTTATATGGACTACCAAGAAAACTGCTTTGTTTTTTATATGTGTATGGCTAGGTCATCATCACAGTAATTTAGTGACAAGTGCTTGGCTGGTCTAATCAAACTTAGAAAAGTATATATGAAATCTTGTAACAATTTATTTCTGTAATATTATGAGCAAATTCTGGGCTAGATAAATAGTTTCAGGTAGGATGTTTCAGGTAGGATGCTTCCTTTTTGTGATTTGCCTTTTAATTTAAATTTATTTATTTTTTAACTGAATTATCGTGTGATGCACAGTTACAAAGTTGTTCATGATTGGGTTTCAGTCATATAATGTTCCAACACCCATCCCTTTTGTCACTGTCACTGTCCTCCCATTGTTCATCGATTTGCTCGAGCAGGCCCAGTAACAGCTCCATTGGAGACTTTGTTGTTACTGTGTTTGGCATTTCGAATACATCATGGGTAACTTGCCAGGCTCTGCCGTGCGGGCGAGATACTCTCAGTAGCTTGCCAGGCTCTCCGAGAAGGGCGAAGGAATCGACTCGGGTCAGCGATGTTGGCTGCGTGCAAGGCAAATGCCCTACCGCTGTGCTATCGCTCCAGCCCTTTACTGGTATATATTTCCCACTGCCAGTGTCTCCAGTTTCCCTCCTGCCCCTGCCCCTCCCCTTGTTTATGGCAGGCAGTTTTCTTCTCTCTCTCTCTCTCTCTCTCTCTCTCTCTCTCTCTCTCTCCTCTCCTCTCCTCCCTTCCCACCCACTCACCCCTTTTAGGCCATTGTGGTTTGCAATAAAGATTCTGAAAGGTTATCGTGTATATCCCTTTACCTGCTTTGAACATTCAGTTCCTGCCAAAGTGACCATTTCCAGCTATTACTATTATACTGGTCCCTATCTAGCTGCCCTTCACCCCGCACACACTTGGGGCAAGCTTCCAAACAATGACCTGGCCCCTGTTTTCTCTGGCCTTGGATAATTGTGTCACACTACTTTTTTTAAAGGATGCTTGCTTTGAATGCAGCTGAACCAGGTTCTATCCTGGGGTTCAGCCCTGCTAGAATGCAGAGCCAGGAAGTCGTAAGCACAGCTGGGTGTGGCCCCAAAATAAACAAAACAAAAACAAATCATGAGCAAATTTAACTCAGACAGTGATGGAAATTTTAAAAATAAATATTTTTCCTGAGTTCTGAAACTCTAAAAGAATTAGCATTTTAGGGATTTTTTTTTCCTTCCTTTTTACTGTCTCAAATCTCATGAAGATTCTAAACCAGGATTAGGGAACACCCAGAACACCCACCATTCAGACCATGTGATCAAGCCTTGTTTACGGCAGGAATCAAACACACTCATACACACATGCACACACCCACATATACATGTAAATGCATGCAAATGTTTCTCATTGGCTGCCTGCCTGTGTTGTATGGCCCCAAAATGATGCTATAAATATCCAAATATCTATAACAAATAAACACTCCTGTTGGCAAATTTATTTGCATTAAACAATACAATACACAACAATATGTCGAATATCCTCAGGAACGTGTGACGGGAAAGGAATTGCTCTGGAGTACTCTCTTTGGCTCTTGGCAGAAAAAAACAGAGGCCTGCCTCTGTTCTAAACAAGGAAGACCATATCTTTTATAAGAGAATGTACAGCCTGGCCAAAGCAATAGTAACAGTGGGTAGGAACTTGCCTTGCACATGGCCAACCTGAGCTCTAGTCTTGGAACCACATATGGGCCCCTAAACCCCATCAGAGTGATCTCAGAGCATAGAGCCAGGAGGAAATCCTGAGCACTGCCAGGTGTGGCCCAAAACCAAAGAAAAACAACATAAAAGAAACCATGTTATGATTAGTCCAATGTATTCCTTTACTTCTACCAAGTCCCACACTGTCTGTACACAGATAAGCCTTTAGGAATCGTCTAAAATATGCAGCTAAGTCTGAGGAAGTCATAGTACTTTCAAACGCAAGAAATGAACCCAGTGACCAAAATCTGGGCTGGAGTGATAGCACAGTGGTAGGGTGTTTGCCTTGCACGCAGCCAATATGGCCAGCCCGAGTTCAATTCCTCCGCCCCTCTCGGAGAGCCCGGCAAGCTACCGAGAGTATCTCGCCCGCACGGCAGAGCCTGGCAAGCTACCCGTGACGTATTTGATATGCCAAACACAGTAACAACAAGTCTCATGATGGAGACATTACTGGGCCTGCTCGAGCAAATCGATGAACAACAGGAGGACCGTGACGGACCGTGAGTGACCAAAATCTACGCCTCCAAAGAGCAAGTGGATATACTTCTCCTCAAGTGTTTGAGGAATCAATATGAGGCCCAGCATTCCCCTGATCCCACCTCATGTCATGAGATATCCCCCTTTAAATCAGTGGTCCCATGCAGAAAACTCATGTTGAGGGGAATGATTATCCTCCCCATGTCAGCCAGGACTATTGGGGCGGTGTGTGATTTCTTAATAATTTTCTACAATGTTGGTTCCTCCCTCAGGTTGGGAGTCAATTACACCATCCCATAAATTCTCTATGATTTATTACTTAGTCTGTAAAAATAATGGCAGGCAGTTTTCTTCTAAGATACACAGGCTATTATAATCTTTGAGTCAATGACAGAGCAGCCAGAGAACAGGATGGGAGGGAATGATAGAAAGAAAAATATAAGAGTTAGAAACAACCCCTGTGAAAGAATTCATGTTACTACATGCAGGCACAGAATGCTCCGGCAATAAGCCTTCATGATCTGCCTATTCAATCCCATCATTTTCAAAAGGTACCAAATGAGGCCCAGAGAGGTTATGTGTAGAAATATAACTGGCAGTTAAACAACAGAGTTCAGTAAATGAGCAACCCAGTCTACATTGCATGGAGAAAATAACTCCAGCAATATCGAAGGAAAACAAGAACCAGGTAAATAGCCAAAAGGATGAGGATTGACCCAGTACAGAAGCGCATCACTGGGGCATGGCAGAGACAGTGGTGGGCTAAAGAATGAAGGACCTATCTAAATGTGGTAGCACTATTTGGCCCAAGGAGATTTTTTTTTCCCTGGCTTCGTGGTCATATGGTGCTGGGGCTAACAGAAACATCGGAAACCAAGACTGTGAATGTGGAAATCCCCTGCTATTTAAGTGTTGGAAACTGATTTGAGGGTTTTCACTCCCACACAGACTGATGGTATCTGCAGCCCAGACACTGCTCACAGATTGTCTGCTTGTGAATTTAGCCAATGGAAGTCCAAGTGTCTCCAAAAACATTTTTTTTAAACATGGTCAAATTGGTCCTAAGGTGATGTGTCTATGATGGCATTGAGATAACCAACCAAGCAGAGGTGTGATTGGTCTTCATTTTCCCTTGTTAACATCCCTACTGTGTGCCACATTGGGCCTCCTTTCTCTGAACTGACAGACAATCCAATGTAGAGCCTTACTTTCTTCTTCAGCTTTGCAAGATCCAATTTTGAAGATTGTTTTTCTCGGTTAAAATCTCAACCTTTTGTGCCTTCTCTACCCCCAAACCAGCACTTTTACTATGAAGCACAAAAAGAAGTCAAATGCCCCCACGGAGCTTGTGAATGGAAGGGAATTGCTCCAGGAAGCTCTCTTTGGAAATCAGGGAGACATATCCTGTATTAGAGCTGAAGGGTACTGGATGCCATTTGCTGAGTACTGCCTGTGTGAAATGCTCAAGGCAGGCACCTATGGAAGGACAGACAGACAGCAATCTTAACTTCATCTTAAGCTGTCACAGTCCTTGTTGGCTCTTTTTTCATTTCAAATTCTTGATAAGGGCCAGATAGTATAGGGGTTAAGCTACATGCCTTACATGCAACTATCCTCCTTTAATCTCTAGTACCTCTCGATCCCCCAAGCACCTCTGGGGTGCCCTGATGAATCCCTGGCAACAAAGAGCCTCAAGTTGTTAGGCATAACTGTGTGGGTCCTCCAGGTTCCCTGAGTACCATATGGAGCTCTCCTACCACTCCCTTAAAAATTCCCACTGCCCCTGTTATTAGTCATTTATTCTTTAAAATCACTATTTACTAATGCATTAAAAGCACTTTTCACTAAAAATCACTGAGCACCAACGGTGAATATAAAAGACACAGTCTACCTTCATTGAACTTCCATTTTAGAAGCAGAGTGAAAAGAAATGGATACAGCAAAATGTTGATGATCTAGCATTTCTATGACTAGCATTTCTCCAGAGAAAAGACTCTGGTTTGTAATATCTAATGTCTTTGGTATTTATACTCTTACCATTGCTGATTTTAAGACACCAGAGGGATATCCCTAAACCTGAAGTTAGAAAAGATTATCAGTAGTAAATCTTTAGTCTACATTTCCACCATTCAGATGATAGGGGTCAGTAGCACCAAGAGCACAAAAAATACTAACATGTAGCAAAGTCATGTAGAAGTGGAGATTTTTGAGTATTAATTCCCTTGGCTATTCGCTGTTAAGTTTACATTTAAGTATTTCCTTTTCTTTTTATTTTAAAAGATAAGCTTTATAATTAATTTATTTGTTAATGCAACCTGTTTTATAACTTGTTCCAAAAATTCTTGAACAAAAAATATAGTATGGCTTTCTTGGCCCATATCACCAGCTGGCAACGGTGAAATATTAGACAGACAGAAGAACAAACAGACAAATTGACAGCCTAGATAACAGGAAGAGAGAAAGTTAGAAGAGACAGAGACGAAAACTAATACAAAATAATAAATTACATGAAAAAATAAGGGGGTGAGAAGGAAGACTAACGAAGGAGGTTATCCACTGGAAGAAGCCTAAGAATCAGAATCTCTGAGGCTAGAATAGTCAGACAACAGAATTATGCTAGGATTGAAAAAGCTGGTAAAACACATTAAAACTTTAATACTGGGGGCTGGAGCGATAGCACAGCAGGTAGGGCTTTTGCCTTGCACGTGGCCGACCCGGGTTCTATTCCCATCATCCCATATGGTTCCCTGAGTACCGCCAGGGGTAATTCCTGAGTGCAGAGCCAGGAGTGACCCCTGTGCATTGCCGAGTGTCACCCAAAAAGAAAAAAGAAAAGAAAAGAAAAAAAATTACTGCCTACAAAGGCAGCTTACTACTTGAGTGAGTGCCCATTCCATCTGTGGTTATTTCTAACAAAGAGAAAGTGCTTCCCATTTTTTGTACTAAAATCTATAGCTGTGGTTTCTAAAATCTTGCTCTAGCTGCAGCCTTAGGAGTCCTATATACATGCCCCAAGGATCTAAGAGCCTTCATATTCGGGATAGATAGACATGAAGCACTTTCTCTTTGTCAGACATGAGGCCATTCCAGATTTAACAGAGTTCATGTACAACTTCTCTCTTACCTACTGGGAGTCTGTAAGTTTGCTTTAGAGAAAATATTCATATAATTGAAACCTGGTCTAAACCCACTTCTGTAATTATCTGTCTTATCAATTTACATGTTTTCATCAAGAGACATATATCTTTCTTTCCATAAGGACAAGTAATAAATCTTCCCCAAAGTCTAAGTGGTTTCCTGTAAACAAAATTAATCTCTCACTTTGGCACATGTGTTCCACGTCAGATGACCTTGCTCACATTTTCTCCTCTTCAAGTGCCACAGAAGTGGCAGATGACACAGAGCTTCTGGGAAGAGGTGGAGAGGGGAACCCATCCGGTGTTCAGAGAGCTCTATTTTTTACAAGGGTCATATGAAATTCTGAACTACACCGCTCCTTTCACTTTTCAAATCCCTTTTGAAGTCCACATGAAGAAGAAACACCTGCCCACATCTCTAAATTTGACTTTCAGACTTTTAAAACTGATCAGTGACTACAATGGGTTTCCTTGGAACTTAAATTAAGGCTTCCATCAGAGAATTCAACTTTCACAAATCATTAAATGCACACAAATAAAAATTAGGTTAAGTGGAAATAAACAACTGCAAAAGATCTATAACTCAGTTCATTTGTGGACTTTCAAGTACAATGTAAACTTAACTACTGAGTAAAGCTGCGAAATCCATCTGAATTAAAAAGCAGTACTTTCCACTGGCCAAAGCTTATTCATTTTTGTCAGGGAGAAGCAGCTGTTCTTTCTAGAACTTACATTTGAAGGCTGAAACTAAAAGTTACCCTCACAGCATTAAATATTAGTATAGATAGATAAATAGATTTGAGTACTGGAATATTTTTTTCTTTTATATCTTGAATTTTACATTAAATATTCTGTCATGTTTTGCCTGTTAGGGCAAAGTAGAATGTTTCAGTAATACTCCATGGTATTCAGGGGCTATTCCTGGCTCAAAGCTCAGGAATGATCCCTGGCGGTGAACAAGGGGGACATACGTGGTGCCAGGGATTGAACTCAGGCTAGCTGCATGCAAGGCAAGTGCCTTTAGCCTTGTACTGTCTCTTGGGGGGTCTATTTTACCTTCTGTTTTTTCTTTTCTTTATTTGTTATTTTTGAGTGATGGAAGATTCTTAGCCATATATTGCACAATAATACTCTAAAACAAGGTTGGGTAAACTACAGCTCATGGACAGGCTCAATTTACACCTCGTATTTGTATGTCCCATGAACATAAACCAGCTTATATATTTAGAAATTTTAAGAAAATAAAAACAAAGAAAGCTATGTGAATATTGGCTGCAAAGACTAAATTACTTAGTAACTATTAGTAACAATCCAGACCTTTAGAAGACGTATGCTGCTCTGCTCTCGGATTTAAAAGCCCATATTCACTGGATAATTTTGTTTCAAGTTTAAGATTCCATGAAATTCTGTCAATCTGAGGAAGAAATTCCATACTAAGGAACCATGGACCAAAAACAATAATAAAAAACTTATGCTACTAAGGTTATTTCTCAGGAAAGTTTCAAAAGGATGGATGGATATACCTAGCTCTAAGAAGGAAACCTTTGCAGAATAAGATGTCTCATGAGTTCCCAGAAAATGTGTGGTTTGAAAAGGAAAGTTGACCTATAGGTGAAGAATTTGTTTAAACTCCCCAAAGAAGCAACTCTTCATATCCCTGTCTTCCAGGTAAATCAATTCAGAATATCTTACATCTTGACAAGATGCAATATATGATAAAAATGTAGTATGAGTCACATTTCCATAAAGATGATAATATCATCACTGGAAGAATATGCAAAACGAGTGCCAGAAAAAAATGTAGTATATAAAGAGAATGAGTAAGAAGTTGTTATAAAATCTCAGGAAAAGAAAATTAAGAGAGTCTCTTGAAGTTCATTTCAGGGCAACAAACAAAATAGCGAGTGATTAGTGAAATCAGATGATAAATGGATGGATGTTTTCCAAAAGCTTGAATGGATGATTCAACATGTGACTCTATCAGGATGTATTCAATTTCAAGCAATGGAAAATCCAATAAGAGTAAGCAACGAAGCATTTACTGTCTACTTAAACCCATGTGCAGAGGTGGCACTTCCTGGGTTCATGCTGTTGCTCACCAGGTTCATCATGAACCAGCCTCTTTC
The DNA here is from genome assembly GCF_029834395.1 of Sorex fumeus. Classification (NCBI taxonomy): domain Eukaryota; kingdom Metazoa; phylum Chordata; class Mammalia; order Eulipotyphla; family Soricidae; genus Sorex; species Sorex fumeus. The sequence goes on from NW_026606102.1 coordinate 1,725,197, forward strand.
CATTCAAGTGTGTGGCTCTTTGCCCTTGTAGTTAAAAAGACTGATACAATTTCATATGCGGCATTATCTCACTGCTCCCCAAAAGAGGGAGAAAAAAAAAAGTAAAGGAACTAGTCAGTGGCCGCTTCTCATACACATTGGGAAGGCAAAGCATGTTCTTAAACAGTCCTCGATAATCTTAACCTTAATTCTCTTTGGCAAGTATCTAACTTTTCAACTTCTGATGTAAAGGGACAAGACATAAAAAGAGAAAGGGGTACAAAACATTTTGGGATCCCCAGTTACTCAGGTTTGCCACTGATCTAAAGAACACTACACTGCAGGATTTAACTGAATCAAACAGCAACCTTCTCTTATGCTCGGTATGAGAGCTACACTAGGTTTAATGGACTTGGAATAACAGACACACCGGCCATTCTAATGCTCTGTTCTATCACCAGGGAGCCTAATTTCTAAGAGCTGGCCCTCTTCATAACTCACAAACCAATGCAACTCAGACCTAAAGAAAAAGCCACTAAGTCAGTCAGATCAACAGTGAAATGCCAAGAATGGTTTAAGCAAGAAAAAACTGCTTTTGTGTGAATTGGATATATATGGAGATTATGTATATATGTATTTATACATAGGTATGTATGTTATTTATATATATACATATTTCAATGATGTAATCTCAAAAAATTTGGAACATTACTATAGATTCCTCCGCCCCTTTCGGAGAGCCCAGCAAGCTACCGAAAGTATCTCACCCGCACGACAGAGCCTGGCAAGCTACTCGTGGTGTATTTGATATGCCAAAAACAGTAACAACAGTACTGGAGTCCGCTCAAGCAAATTAATGAACAACGGGAAGAAGGTGCTACAGTGCTACTATAGAAACATTAGGGGGAATTTTTTATGTCAACTAAAAAATTTGACATAAAATTTCTTTTATGGACTATCTTGGCGTCAAGAGATAGTACAGCAGAGAAGGCACTTGCCTTGAGCACTGTTGACCCAGGTTGATCCCCGGCACCCAATATAGTCCCCCAAGAATCACCAGGAGATCCCTGAGCACAGAGTCATGAGTAATACCTGAGCACAGCCAGTGTGCCCAACCTTTAAAAAAATAAAGAAATTTTTATTGCCGTGCAATTAAACTTTTTTTTAATAAAAGTAGCATTGCCTGGTTATTTAAATAATATAATCATCAATATTGTCACTGTCACTGTCCTCCCGTTGTTCGTCAATTTGTCAAGCAGGCCCAGTAACGTCTTCATTATGAGACTTTGTTGTTACTGTGCTTGGCATGTTGAATACGTCATGGGTAGCTTGCCAGGCTTTGCCATGCAGGCAAGATACTCTCAGTAGCTTGCCGGGCTCTCTGAGGGGCCGAAGGAATCAAACTCGGGTCTACCATGTTGGCTGTGTGCAAGGCAAACGCCCTACCCGCCGTGCTATTGCTCCAACCCAATCATCAATATTAATTCCTAATAAATTTAAACTACTTTTTTAAAGTCCACGTTAAAATATATACCACTTCTCATCATTGAGGATTTTTTTCACAGTATCTTTGATATATTAATGAAATCATTTAATGTTAAATGTTTGCTTAAATAACATCAACAATTAAGTCCATTGTTTTTGATCTTCACAAGTAGCATGTGACAGATATTTTAGTTAAAAGAAAGAATTTGCACTAGATTCAGAAGACTCAGTTCTTGGACTTGATAAGTTGAATGATTTTAACAGAATAAGATATTTTAAATTAAAATTTTAAAATAAAACCTTACCCCCTGGACTTGAGTTTTTCTTCGAGTGAATGATTCCATATATCACAAAAAAAGTTTCCCTCATCTAACATAAGGCACTCAACTGAGACAGGGGGTGAGGGACAAAGACGAAGGTTTACATCTTCGTGGATTTACTGCTGGGCTAAGAGAGTAACTACGATTCCAGGTAGCAAGTGGGAAGTAGAATAAGGATAATATAAACCACTATCAATGACACCATAACAGTAGGGCCTTGTATGGAAAGAAGGAACTATGTGCTGCTATTAAAACTAACAAGATATAACAAGATTGACAGAAGAAAAAGGTAAATGATGAACTAGATTGCGCACGAGAGATGCAACAGCTATACATCCAATAGAAACAAGGGGTTCAGATTTCATATCAAAACAATCAAGATCGAAGGAAGTCAGCAACATTTTTAATATGGGAGTTAAATAATACTTTAGCACAGGAAAAAGAACCTGGCATGATGAATTGATGATGAGACTGGAGATTCTAAACAATGGCAAGAGCACGATTAATATGCTGAGGTGATAAAGACTTCTGCAAGCACAAGGACAATAGGAACAAGGAGCAGAGGATACAGGTGGGGCATAAAAGCAGTTACTCAATATCCCCAGCCATTTTCAAAATTATGTATAAAAATTTTTTAAATGCAGGTACACAGGAAAAGATAACAAATCTGCAGATTAAGAAGTTAGGATGTTGGGGCTTGGAGAGATAGCACAGTGGGTAGGGCATTTGCCTTGCATGCGGCCGACCTGGGTTCGATTCCCAGTGTCCCATATGGTCCCCTGAGCACCACCAGGAGTAACTCCTGAGTGCAGAGCCAGGAGTAACCCTTGTGCATCGCCAGGTGTGACCCAAAAAGCAAAAAAAAAAAATTTAGGATGTTAGGATGGTTAAGACACATAAGAAAACTATTCATTGTCATTAGTCATCAGGGAAACACATATTTCAATCACACAAGATGCCACTTTCCATCCCCCGATATGAAAAATAAAAGCAAAACCTTGGAACTCACATATGAAGATAGAGATATGGAACAACAAAAATCTCAAGCAAGTAGTTCCCTGTTCTTGGATGCAGCAAACCCAGGTTCAATTCCCAGCACCCAAGACCTCGAGGAGTGATCCCTGAGCAAAAAGTCAGGAGGAAGCCCCAAGCACAGTGGGTGTGGCCCAAAAAGAACACCCCAAAATTAAATAAATAAAATGAAACTTGGCATTATCTTGCAAAATTGAAAGCTGTAAGTGTGAAGATACGGTCCAGTCCAACAATCCCACACCTAGAGGCCAGAAAGAGGGTGTTTAATAGATGAAATTAGCAAATAAAATCTAAAACTCTAAATGCCATCCACGGATTGATAGAGCTATTGATTAGGTTATACTTATAAATGAAAAGAAATATAGCTGTGGGTACCCACATGAATCAAAATCATATGGAGAACTTTAAAAAGGTAAGTAAGAGTTTCAGACAGTACAGCAGATAGAGCATTAGCCCTTCACTTGGTCATCGTGGGTTCAATCTATAGTATCCCATATGGTTCCCCAAGCAACAGCGGCAATAATTCTAGAGTGCAGAGTCATGACCTAACCCCTGAGCATCTTAACGTATGATCCAAAACACAAACAGATAATTTCAAGTAAATGGATAAGTTGTGTGACAATAGTTATGTAAATATAGAAAGCTCCACAAATATGTGCTTTCATGACCATTTGTTCATGAAAGCACATATTTGATTTCTAATCAAATTAAAATGAAACTGAAGGGAAATATAATATAATATACAGAAATGCCTTCCAAAAGAAAGAAGAAAGAGAAGGAAATGAATGGCCAAGAGTACACCAGAGACTTCACCATCAGTAATGTCCTAAGTTTTTTGAACTGGGTGGTACAAGTCATTTTATTGTACCCATATGTTATTTTTAACATTTAATACTGTATTTAGCAATGTTTATGAAATTTTCAAAATACAAACTTCAGATACTAAATAACCCAATATCCAGGAATTGCTGTAAGGAGTGGTCTCTCCACACATAACTTTCACTCACGCCAAGAATAACAACCACCATCCCAGGAAGGCAAAATTGATCAACAGCTTTATTTTTTTTTTCTTTTTGGGTCACACCTGGAGATGCACAGGGGTTACTCCTGGCTCTGCACTCAGGAGTTACTCCTGGCGGTGCTCAGGGGACCATATGGGATGCTGGGAATCGAACCTGGATCGGCCGCATGCAAGGCAAACGCCCTACCCGCTGTGCTATCTCTTCAGCCCCCGATCAACAGCTTTAGATTGTAGGATAAGTAGGATAAAATTATGCTCAATAGTGATCTTCAGTTTCTAGGGGAAAAAATGAGTATCGTCACCTGATATAAAGTTCAGGAGTCTGTTACAAAGAAGTGCAGACAAGATAAATCAAAGGTACATACAGAACCATTAAATGGAGAAATTTCATGTCAAGAGACGATGATTAGAGAAAATATATTTCCTCATAAGGCAGCTTCAGCACAAGAATACAAGCACTAATGCTACTCTCTAGGAAAATGTTGCAAAGGAACTTGCTAAACTGCTTAAATATTAATGAGTTGGGGGCCCAGGAATGTGGCTTAACAGTAGAGCATCTGCAATAAAAAGTCACAAGACGTGAGTTCAATTCCCACCCCTGCCCCATGTGCCAAGTACAATGACCAGCAAGCAGTGAATCTAAAATGTGGGTGACTCCCCTCCCCCAATGAGCACACAACCAATGGGTGAGAACCAACACAAACAAGTGTGTGCAAAGCTTAGTCATGGCAGTAACAACAGCAACAAAGGGAAGGGAACGGGGATGGGGGGTCAGAAATCACCATTGAGCATATCCATAATTGATAACAGGATTTGAACTTTCCAATCTTTTTCTAATCTTTTCCAACTTTTTCCAATCTTTTTTTTTTTTTTTTTTTTTTTTTTTGCTTTTTGGGCCACACCCAGCGATGCACAGGGGTTACTCCTGGCTCTGTACTCAGGAGTTATTCCTGGCGGTGCTCAGGGGACCATATGAGATGCTGGGAATCGAACCTGGGTTGGCTGCGTGCAAGGCAAACGTCCTACCCGATGTGCTATCTCTCCAGCCCACTTTTTCCAATCTTTTGAGCAACAGTTATTCCTGAGCTCATCTGTTGTAGAAAGGATGGCTGTTGCCATAGAAATCACTCCCCTGCAAATGTAGACAAGCATAAAGGGACTGTTATAAACCACACCACTTTACACTTTCCAGGGCAGTGTGAGCATCTTTGCTGACTGACGAAGCTGTAGTTAAGACACTGTCACCAGGGGTATGGTGCTACCAATAGGTCAATCTGTACCTGCAGGGTGAGTGCAATAGCAGCCTGATGGTACCTTCAGGCTTCCTGATAACCCCAAATTTCTGCTATGCCTCAGGCAAGACCCCAACAACTTGAGACCAAGTTTACCAATAAATTATTCGGCCAAAAGTTAGGTATGTAGGAGCCACACCACCTCCAGCTCTGCTATACAAGCTCATAGCTATCTCAAAGATGTAATGGACCACCTCCCTCCACTTTCCAATACACATGGAAGCACTGGCAGTCACCCCCATGAAACAACTCCAGTGCCACCCTACAAGCTCTACTACTGGCCTTGCTTCAGAGACCCCTAATAAATTTTGAAAGAGATCAAAAGCCGCAGTTAAGTTCAGGCCCATGCATGGCTGAACAGATTGAAGTAAATTGGAGGGGGCGACTTGGCCTGTGCCTGCCCAAACAGAGTCCCCAGCAGCCACTTGCTTTCCACAGTCCAAAATCACCACCACACCCCCAGCCTGACTCCACCGTCTCCAGGATGGATCTCACCAAGATTTTTTTCTGCTGAAAATTTTGTAATGTGTATCTTAGCCGACCAACAGTCCTGGCTCAGAGACACAGAGGTAAGTCCTGAAAGACAACACAGTGCTAGAGATCTCTCCGGGCTCCATACCAAGTCAATATCACCGGGGCACCCCAGATGGAGCAGGTGCAGTTTCCCAGCCTACTCCAGATAGAATTCCAGTGACCAAGAGCTTCCACAAGCAAGACCCTCATTGTGCGGGTTCTAGGACTAAATCTCCAGGCCACATGGCTGCAGAGGACCTGGGCTGTTCCTCCCTGGGTCCCCACCCACCAGAAGACTGGCTGTCATGCCCACAATTTACCATCTTAGGGCACCAGCAGCCCCGGTCCAGAGACTCCCAATTGAATCCCAAAATGGTTTAGTGCCATACAGAGATGTCTCTAGAACCCAACCATTTACAATCTAGAAATTTACATTTACAATCATGGCCAAGCAAGTTCTCATGATATTCAAAATGAGCAATGGAAAATAAATTATCTAGTGTCTGCCCCTGGAAGGTAAAAAGCTTGAACAGTGGTGAGAAAATTCGAGCAAAACATAATGCCCAAAATTAGAGAGAGAGTATTGGAGAGAGTGTCTGCATATAGGCAGGGTGAGGTTTCGTATGTGTGTGTGGGGGGGGGGGGGTATACTGGGGAATTGGTGGTGGAGAGTGTATACTGGTGGAAGGATGGGTGTTCCATAATTAAACTGCTGAATCTCAAACATGAAGGCTTTGTAACTCTATCACATGGTGATACAATAAAATAAAAAAAAGTAAAGTGGAGTTCATGCCCAATTCAATCAGCTTAATCAATGGCTGAACAAATAGCAGTCATGATCACAATCATCTTTTTGTTCATGGATTGCCTCGAGCAGGCACCAGTAACATCTCCTTCACCCTAGTCCTGAGATTTTAAAAAGTGGCCATTCAAGGCCCTTTCAGGGTTAGGAGAATGAGACCCATCATTGTTACTGGTATTTGACATATTGGGTATACCACGGGGAGTTTGCCAGACTCTGCCGTGTAGGCAGGTTACATTCGGTAGCCTGCCAGGTTGTCCAAAGTAAGAATGAGATAATAAAAATAGCAGTACTCCTATATTATTTTTTTGAAAAAATAATATAATAATAATATATAAATAGCAATACTCCTATATTATTTTTGTTTTAAAAAAAAGATGCTGTAGGGGGTATGGTGCCACCAGCAGGTCAATCTGTACCTGTGAGGTGAGTGCATCAGCAGCCTGATGGCGCCTTCAGACTTCCAGATACCCCAAAATTGCTGCTGTGCCTTTGGCCAGACCCCAAAAACCTGGGGCAAAGTTTACCAAGAAAGTAAACGGCCAAAAGTTAAGTATGTGGGAAACACACCCACAAACTACCTTCGGCTCAGCTGTATAATTGGAGGCAAGGCCTCTCTGGTTCCTGATTGAACTGCTTAATGGCCATGATCCAAGAGACTCAGAAACAAATCTCAAAACCCAGCGGCTTTTGGCAGAAATGCATCCAGTCCCTGCAGTAGGTTACTGGTGCTGGGCCAACCCAGATGGTAATAGGTTTCGTGCCTTGGCCTTTTCCCCCCGGCAGCACAGTGGCCGCCATCCTTCAGAGGCCACTGGACAGTCAGGTTTGGGCCCCCAGTGACAAGACACGCAGGGCCTCACGGGATGGGGGTGGAGCCGGTCCTGTCCTCCCCACCCCAACGAGACCCCGAGTCATCGCTCACGAACGGCCTCTCTGGCTCCTGATCAAGCTGCTTAACGGCCATGATCCCAAAGACTCAAAAAAAAATCTCAAATCCAGTGGCTTTTGCCAGAAATGCGTCCAGACCCCGCAGTAGGTTACTGTCACTGGGCCACCCCAGGGGAGAAAGGGTGTTATCCCTCCGCCTGCTCCCCCTGGGCGGTTCAGTGGCCATCATCCTCCAGAGGCCATTGAACAGTCAGGTCTAGGCCTGCAGTGACGAAACTTGTTGGGCCTCACAGGATGTGGGTGGAGCTGGTCTTGGTCTCCCCATCCCAACGAGACCCCAAGTCATCGCCCACAAACAGCCTCTCTGGCTCCTGATCAAGCTTCTCAATGGCCATGATCCCAGAGACTCGGGAGCAAATCTCGAAAACCAGTGGCTTTTGGCAGAAATCCCTCCAGATTTAAGTGTTAAAATTTCAGAATTTCAAAATCAGATGGCCCTACTGCAGCCACGCAACATCATATGTTATTCATAACCAGCAGTAGAACACAAATTGTCTAAAAATAAAAAAAGATGCTGTCACCATTAGGGCAGAGAGCTTTATATTCCTTGCTTTATATTTTTTGATGAATCACACCCATTGTAAGAGTCATGTAAGATTTATAGTCAATGCACCTAAAATTCTTTACTAAGTTTCAAAATTCATCCTGACACTGAGCAAGGGCTTCTGCTGTAGACCCCCTGCTCACCAGGACCCTCACCATGACACTCACCATGACACTCACAGAACGCATTAGCAGGGTACCAGAAAGTGTTTGAAACCAGTGTGGGTCAAGTCCTGTCTTTCTAACCTCACTTACCCTATTCTTTCCTAAAAGCTAAAAATAGCTAAATGGATGACCCTCACTATTACTATTTCAATGAGTACATTATTGGTTGGAACTACCTCAACTAGTCAATATTCCATGTGCATAGACATTTATCGAGGGCTGGAGCGATAGCACAGCGGGTAGGGCGTTTGCCTTGCATGCAGCCAACGTGGCCGACCCGAGTTCGATTCCTCCGCCCCTCTCGGAGAGCCCGGCAAGCTACCGAGAGTATCTCGCCCGCAAGGTAGAGCCTGGCAAGCTCACCGTGACGTATTCGATATGCCAGACACAGTAACAACAAAGTCTCCAATGGAGACGTTACTGGGCCCGCTCGAGCAAATCGATGATCAACGGGAGGGCCTTTACCTTTATAGACATTTATCAGAATGAAACAGAAAGAGGGGCTGGAGCAAATAGCACAGCAGGGAGGGTGTTTGCCTTGCACGTGGGCGGGTGACCAAGGTTCAATTCCCAGCATCCCATATGGTCCCCCGGGCACTGCCAGGAGTAATTCCTGAGTGCAGAGCCAGGAGCAATCCCTGAGCAATGCCGGGTGTGACCCAAAAAGCAAAAAAACAAACAAAAAACAAAATGAAACAGAAAGAAAAATTAGACCTACTTTGTAGATGAAGAAAGTGAGAAACAAGAGCTAAATTACTACATCCATGGGCTTACTGCTATCTTAGAGTAAAAGTTTTGTTGTTTTTAAGGGGCCACTATCTGGGCTCAGGGCTTACTGCTGACTCTGCTCAGGGATCACTCCTGGCAGTGCTCAGGAGACTATAGAGTGCTGGGGATCAAACTGGAATCTACGGCATGCAAGGCAAATGCCAAAACTCCTGTTTTATCTTTCTGTCCCTTTAAGGCTAATTCAAAATCTGAAGGGGCTAAAAAACATAGAACCTGTTTACTTAAAACCTGTACTTTTACTCTGCATCTTGATCTCCTCTTGAGGTAATTCCCATTGCCCTTCCTAAATCTCTTTTATACTTCCAACCACACATGATCTAATCTAATCTCCCAAGTGAGAAAGCAATGCTTTGATGAATCTCTGTGATATTGTATCTTACTTTAACCATAAAATAAGATTACTAAAATTTCCACAAGGGTCTCTCTAACTTGGAATATTTGAAGTTCCCCCTCTCTGTAGCAAAATTACTGAGATTGGTTTCTGTCATTCAAGGACACTAAAGTGGTTAGCAGGGATGGAATCGTTCTTCATTTTTAAAGCTATTTCCTTCTGTGTGTCTGAGAAAACAGTGAACCAGCCCACTTGAATACACAGCAGAAAACAAAGCTCGCTGTACCTCAAACCAGAGATCTAAACTCTCTCCCGGCCCCAGTCTCCACTCAGAATGTCCTAGATTAATCTTGTTGACTTCACTTCTACCTTTTAAAGTCTCATCAAATCTGTAACTATCCGTTTATTTGCCCCCTTGGCTCTGCTGAAGTATCTGACAGCAAGATCTCTTCTTCCAATTAGTCCCTTGCTACATTTGGTACTGCCTTATTCTTTCTCTTCTGAATTCTTTTCCTTAACCTGATTTTCCTAACTCTATTGCACTCCTTGCAGTCTATCTTGCAGTCTATCTTGAACTAGATTAATTATCATGACCAATTATTCCCTGCTATTAATTTCAGGATAATTAAGAACAATGCAAACACCAGAGAGCCTGGCAAGAGTGACTAGAGAATTAGCTATTATTCAGCACCTAAGACTCCATAATACTAATGGCAGATTCATTTCATTCAGTGGGCTCTGAAGTGACACTGATCAAATCACAGTGCTGGCATGCTTCCTAATGTTATGGCATTCATTCATCATCAAATATTGAAAGCAACAACATACCACACAGTTAACAGTGTTGAGTAGGCAGTGGTAAGCACAATTAGTTCCCCAGGGCTGATGATTATGCCAATATTTACCAAACATTTTATGGTCCCTCTCTAGGTTGTCATGTCTGTAGGAGGGTTATAGATAGAATTTCATACTTTGGGTGGTCACGTGATATGATGTGGCCATGAAACAGTAGAAGTTCAAAGTCATGAAACTCCTTCATTCTCCTCTAATAACTGGCATTCTTCCAGATAAAGACTGTGATTCATTAGACTGATCTCACAGTCTAGGTGTCTCCTGATGGTATTGTACTCATGATGAACAAAGACACAATAAACACTCATGAATAAGAAATGAAAATAGCTGTCTTAATTTTTTTTTTGAAAGTCACCAAAATTTGGGAGGACTTCATTCCAACTAAATTTGACTAATACCATTCTTACCTTTACTGAGCTTCAAGCCAAGGGTAGGAACAGATATCAAGTAATAACGCAATAAACAGGGAAACGTCTACCATTATCTGGGTAATAACATCAACCCGTGCCTTTGGTTAGGGGATTTCAGAAGGGGAAAAATAGTGAATGTAAAGTCATTGGCTTTTATAAATGAAAGAGTACTATAAAATAGAACCTTAAATATCCATAATAAAATAAGTCAACAGCTAGCTGAGAAAAATGTGACTCTGGCCTTTTGTGTACTTCACAAGAGTTAGTGAAGATTCACAAGACAAGAAGAAAAGTAACAGTTCTGTACATGTTCCACTGGGAACACCAGAAAGGGACACATGACTCTGCCAGGTAAAACTAAAATCATTCAAAAAAATGTAGAGGCTTTGTTCAAGGAAAGGGATGGTAGCAAGAATGAGGTGGGAAAGGAAAATTCAATCACAATCACAATCACGACCATCCTGTTGTTCGTCGATTGCCTCGAGCAGGCCCCAGTAATGTCTCCTTCATCCTAGCCCTGAGATTTTTTTTAAAAAGTGCCATATTCAAGGCTCTTTCGGAAAGGAAAATTCATGAGAAACAAATCAAAATCAGGGAAAAAATGATAATACTCTGAGAGAACACAAATCACAATTCATTTCAGTAAGATTCTAAGAACAGGATGCAAAAGAGAAGAGACCAGCAGGAAACATTCCATATTTCCAATGGGGACAGAGTCTCCAGCCTGGGAACCAGAGTTTTGTTTTATGACCAGGAAGCTTAAGAAGAATTTTAAAAAGGGAAACAGCCACAACTAGATTTGCATTCTGGAAACAGCTCTCAGAAGGTAGTGCTGAGGGTGGAAGAAGCCAGAGGAGAAAATAGAAGGCTGCTAAGGCAATTCTGAAGGCAAGCGATGGGAGCAGATTCAGAGTCTGTGACAGCTGAGCAATGAATTCAGCTTTGCTGTCGGGTAACAAAGCAGAATGGACCACACATTTTTATCTGACAAAAGGCATCTTGTAAGTCTGGCTGGTAATGCATCTTCCTGAAGTGTTAATCTATTAAGAGTGACAGAAGAATGTGGATGCTTATCAAATGTAAATCAAATGTCCCAATGAATGCCATCTTCAATTAGGACTTTCCAAAAACACTTTTTAAAGATATATAACAGTAAGATGATATTTACGGGGCATACCTGGAAGACTCCATAAATCTAAAATGTAAATAACCATGAGACCAATTGGCTCACCCATTCATAGATAAATACAAACAATCCTATCCTTTAAATGCAAATGTTGAGATATAGAAGCTGATCAACATGCCAGTCAGTGTTGCAACAGCAAAGAGATGGGCTACAGTTTGGCATTTCACAGCTGGCAGAAAATAAAACCAGTTCCTATGCACACTCTGAGAAGCAAAGGCTTGTTCAGAAACCACAGACACACAGACATACACACATGCACACACATGTAAACATTCTCACTCAGATATTTAAGGACCAGTCCTGCCGTTTTAAAATTTCAACCTGAAACCTATCTCAAAGCTCTGCTATTTCCCTAGCACCAATGAAACTAAACTTGTGTGGTGTTTTCAAAGTTGTGAAAGTGACAGCACGCAGTCACAGAGAAGAAAGGCCGCCAGGGGGGCCTCCACAGCTCCCGAGAATGCTCCCGGTTCCGAAGAGAGCCGAGATCACCAGGAAGTCCCAGAAGGGGTAGGTGCCGCATCCCGCCTCCTCCAGAGGGAACCCCAGTGACCATGAGCCTCTACAAGCATAGCTCGCTTATGCAGGAACCAGGACTCTTACTCCAAACCGCGCAGCCACTTACGCAGCCATGCGACATCTTCTTATATATAAAGTGGTCAATGGAAAGTAAATTCTCCAACGTTTCTCCCTGAAAATCAGGCTTAACTCTTTTACAAACCACAACACAGAATAGGAAAGAGAGAACAAAAGGGAATGCCCTGCTACAGAGGCAGGGTGGGATGGGGATGGAATGGGGGGTGGGAGGGTTACTGGGATCGGTGGTGGTGGGAAATGGTTACTGGTGGAGGGATGGGTATTCAAAATAAATAAATAAATTTAATTTTTTTAAAAAAGGGAAAAAAAGTTGTGGAAGTAAAGAGGACCTCCAGTTCCCTCTCTTTGGGAGGGATTTGAGAGTAGGTATTAGGGGCCACCCCCAATAGGACTCACAGGTTATTCCTGCATCTTTACTCAGGAGTGAGACCTGGCAGTGCTCTGTGCTCAGGGGACCCTATGCAGTGCTGGAAAGCAAACTGGAGTCAGCTGCATGCAAGGGAGCATCTTAATTCTAAGGTCTCTGGAAGGGGTCAATTTCTCCTAATTGAATCAACAGAGACTAACGTCTTCGTGAGAATTCTCCAGATATTGTTTCTGGAGTGAATAAGTACCCAGGGGCTTTATATGTTCTGCTTGTGGCAGGCAACTTGATAAAGTCTCTTCTTTGAGCCTTGCTTCCCAAACACAATACGAAGATCACTAAGTCCGCAGAGTATTCAATTACCTTGGTTTTCACCTTCGAACCTCAGTGGTAAGTGTAGAAAACAAGGAAAATCTCATTTGATATTATATTTCATGTCTGTCTAAACTATGTTTGACTTGCATTTTTTATCAAATTACTTTTCAAGCTATAATTCTATAAAAATTACAGTTAGTCTTAGAGAGAAGCTGCTTACAAACCTGGGGTTAAATTGCACTATTATATCTTGTGTTTAAAAGAATTCATAGATTTTACCACTCACTAAATATTCTTCAAAAATGTTCTATATAAGGCCAGAGAGATAGTACAGGGGTAAAGTGCTTGCCTTGCATGCAGTAGATGCTGGTTTGATCCCAAACACCACATAGGGTCTGTCCCCTGAGCATCACTAGGAAGGTGTGTTTTCTTACACAGAGCCAGGAGTAAGCCCTGAGTATAGCTGGGTAGGTTTAGCCCAAACCCCACCCCACCCCACATATAAATGCTCCCTATTGCTTTAATTGTAAATAGTACAATATTCTCACATTTGACAAAAATTAAGTAGTTTGTTAATTTTCACCCATGATTAATAATTTTGCAACCAACATTTTATTTATATTTTGTGAGGAGAAGAAAAAAACATAGAAATACCAGATTCATAATTAGGAGTAAGTGACAGACACATGTATCTGTATTATATGTATTTGACAGACACATTGCATAAAGTGCACTTATAACAACAAAAATGCTCTCAAAGAAAAATGGGCCAGGGACAATAGGCAGTCAACGAAAGAGTGCAAACCATAGGCTGATGTGCTGCAGGGGCCTGTTTCCTTCCTCCTGTTTCCAGCCAGAGGAACACCTTGACTGGACCCCCTATTTTTTTTCTTTTTGGGTCACACCCAGCGATGCACAGAGGTAATTTCTGGCTCTGCACTCAGGAATCACCCCTGCAGAGGGGACCATATGGGAATTGAACCCAGGTTGGCCGAGTGCAAGGCAAACGCCCTACCCGCTGTGCTATTGGTCCAGCCCCTGGACCACCTATTTCTTTTCTTGTCTGTTACTGTTTTTGTTATTGTTGCTTTTGTTGGGTTTGGGGTCTTACCCAGCGATGCTCAGGGCTTCCTCCTGGCTCTGCACTCAGAAATTACTCCTAGCAGTGCTCTGAGGACCATATGGGAAGCCAGGGATTGATGGAACACAGGTTGGTTGCATGCAAAGCAAGCACCTACCTGCTGTGCTCCCACTCTGGCCCTGGATTCTCCATTTCTCACTCCATCCCAAGTAAGGAGGATCTATTCCTCTGATCTTAAGGTTCTGGAAGAAAAGCAACCTCACAGCCTTTTTTTTATTTGATCTTTTTTTTCTTTGGTGCACCTCTGCTCTTAGGCAAGTTTTAGGTCCATCTTGGGATACCCAATTATTGTATAAAGTTGTTTTCTTTATATTCAATATGATATTTTTTTTACCATACTTGGTGGTGCTTAGAGCTTACTTTTCTGCACTCAGGAATTACACCTAGTGGGCCCCAGAGACCATATGGAGTACTGGACATTAAACCTGTGTTGACTGTATGCAAAGCAAGTGCCCTGTCTCCTTTACTATGGCTCGGGTCCCTAGTTGGCCTAATTATGAAAAATTTAAAAAGACATGTTTGGTTACTGTAATTTCTGCTTACATTATTGCTTTTATATTACTTATTTTTATTTTGGGGTTTGGGGCAACATCCAGCTGTGGTTAGTGATTACTCATGGCTCTGTGCTCAGGGATCTGTCTTGGTAGGGTTGCGGGATCAGATGCACAGGGAAATTGAACTCAGGTCAGCCACTTGCAAGATAAGCACCTTACCTGCTGTTCAATCTCTCTGCTGCACCAGCTTCCATTTTCATAAATATTAATATATAAAGTACATACTGGGGGCACAGGGATACAGTGAAAAGTGTAATTAATAACAAAAACCCTGTAAGCTAATAAACACTTGAAAATATATTAATTTTCCATAAAAATTCCAAAAGTGCAATTTAATTGATTTAAAGAAGACCTCTGATTCTGTTGAGACTGAAGCAGTCATCGAAGATCTAGCCAAACAGGGCATTCAAACTCAATACATCAGGATCCTCCGTGAGCTGTATTACGGACTCACTACCAGGATCTCACCATTCTTCAAGGAAAAGATCATCCATGTCAAGAGAGGACAGGGTGATACCATTTCACCAAAACTCTTCAGTGTCACCCTCGAGAACATCATGTGATGACTGGAATGGGAAGGAATGGGAGTGAAGATAGACGGTCAGCAACTACAACACCTTCACTTAGCTGATCACATCATTTTAATAACACCAAACATTAGTCAAGTGGCACAAATGCTGGCCGACTTCGACCATGAGTGTGGAAAGGTTGGACTGCAGCTGAATCTCACAAAGACAACGTTTATGAAAAACAGACTTGTTCCTGACGTTCCATTTGCTCTCAATGGAAGGAACATTTCCGAATGCAGCAGTTATGTGTACCTAGGTCGAGAATTCAACATGATGAACGACCTGGCATCTGAGTTGTGCAGGAGGAAGAGAGCAGCGTGGAATGCCTTCAAGAGTATCAAAGAAATAGCTAAGAGAACAAAGAACATCCGGCTCCAGGCACATCTTTTCAATTCCACCATTCTCCCTGCACTAACATATGCCTCAGAGACCTGGGCCCTAAGAAAACAGGACGAGAAAGCTACTGAGGTATCCCAAAGAGGAATCAAAAGAACTATGCTTGGAGTATCGTGCATCACTCAAGTGAGAGAAAGAATCTGGAGTTCTGACCTCCGTCAACAATCAAGAATCAGGGATACTGTCTCATTTGCCAAGGCGCTGAAAATCAGATGGGCTGGACACGTAATGCGATTTGGAGATGACTGCTGGACTAGAGCTGTTGCTGACTGGATTCCATGGGACATCAAAAGATCATGTGACTGTCCCCCTATGAGATGGTCAGACTTCTTCATCAAGATCCTGAACAAACGGTTTGAGGCTCTTCATGTTCCTGGAGGGAGCAGACACCATTGGGCTACACTAGCATGCAACAGGGATGAATGGAGATATTACTGGCGCCCACTTGAGTAAATTGATGAATAATGGAATGTCAAGTGATCAAGTAATCAAGTGAATTTAATTTAATTTACCAGGCTGTGGGGCTGGTGAGAGTCCTTCCCACCCCAAAGGAGCCAGCCCCAACAGCCAACCTCCACTGCCCAACCACCACCATGTTCCAGGCCACTTTGCGGACCACGCAGCACTTTTTAAGACACTTCCTACCTATTTTCTACAATTACTACACCACAATTACTGAACCTATGGACAATTTAGAATTATCATATACACTACCAACATAATGCACCACAGAACGGAAGGTGGATGAGAACAAATATTAAATCACCTGGTTGCTATACCTTCAGGGCCTAATGTGTATTTCAGAACTTTTTCTTTTGTTGGACCACACCAAACAAGGTTATAAGATTATTCCTGGCTAGATACTCAGGGTCTGTGATCTTGTGACCATGTGGTGCCAAGGATTGAACTGGGACTTCCTGCATGCAAAATATGTGCTTAATCCCTTTGAGCTATTACTTCCCCAGCCACATATTCTTTTAAAATAAATATCCCTGCTTTACCTCAGGAAGAATGAAGTCCAAGGGTGGACACTCAGTGCCATCAACTGACAGTGAATCACAGATAAGGACTGGAGTTAAGAATCAACAAGATTTCTTAAACTTTTCTCACTTACCAGCCCTTTTTTGCCTAAGAAATTTTTACCTGACCCAAGTAAATCAGTATACAAAATATTTTATCAAATAAAATATTGAGGGGCTAGAGGGACAGCACAGCAGGTAGGGCATTTGCCTTGCACACAGCCGACCTGAGTTCCAATTCCCAGCATCCCATATGGTCCCCTGAGCACTGTTAGGGCTAATTCCTGAGTGCAGAGCCAGGAGTAACCCCTGTGCATCACCAGGTGTGACCCAAAAAGCAAAAAATAAGTAAGCAAATAAAATTTTTTTAAAAATAAAATATTGACTGTTAATAACTTAAAAGTTTAAAACAATTTTTTTAAATGTTACATGACTTCATGGACTTGAGCAATAATAGCACAACGGGTAGGGCATTTGCCTTGCATATAGCCGACCTGGCTGACCCAGGTTTGATTTCTCCTCCCCTCTCAGAGAGCCTGGCAAGTTACCAAGAGTACCTCTCCCACACAGCAAAGCCTGGCAAGCTACCCATGATGTATTCGATATACCAAACACAGTAACAACAAGTCTCACAATGGAGACATTACTGGGCCCACTCGAGCAAATCGATGAACAATGGGAGAACAGTGACAGTGACTACACCATATCTGATGGGGTTCAGACAGTAGGCAATAAATCATAAAGAAAATATATAAATATATGCCTCTCAGAGAGCCCGGCAAGCTACCAAGAGTATCCTGCCTACACGGGCAGAGCCTGGCAAGCTCCCCGTGGCGTATTTGATATGCCAAATACAGTAATGACAACAGGTCTTATTCCTCTGACCCTGAAAGAGCCTCCAGTCATTGGGAAAGATGAGAAAGAAGAAGCTGCTAAAATCTCAGGGCTGGGAGGAATAGAGATTTACTGACATCTGTTCGAGTAATTCGACAATCAACGGGATGACAGTGATACAGTGAATTTAATTTAATTTTATTAAAGCATCATGATTTCCATAGTTATTAATAGTTGGGTTTTAGACATACAATGTTCCAGCACTGAAATTTTAAGAAATTTTCAATGTGGGAAATTTGCCAAGTTCCCACACTTGTCCATTTTCACAAGAAGGTGTTTTTACTGTTCCGGAAGCCAGCGCAGGACACCCTAATGCATTTAAATGCAGTTTGATTTTAAATTTTAAGTGTACCTTTTTAATTTAATAAAGAGTCAAGATTGCCCGCTTCTCCCACATCAACCAATCACTTAATATTCATCATGTTTTCCAGAAAGAACACACCAAGTTCATTTTAAATGTGACTTTAAAATTGTTCTCTCTTAAATTAAATTTCTATAAAAGCAGATACAATATTTAATTCTGATTCCCTAAGCACCAGATGTGTTTGCTCAGAAATGTGTATTAAATGAAGAATGAATAAGTACACTTAACCTGGGAAATATGAGCACTTTCATATAACTGTGTATTTTCTTATTACTTCGAACAAGCAAACTATTCTATAACCAGGTATTCACATACAACAAATGGAAATATGCCCACACAGAGAAAGCACAATGTAAAATAGAATACCTATGGCATGATTCCACTTATACAAATTGCTAAAACAAGTACCATGAGCAGGGTGCTTGCCTTGTATGTGACCAATCTAGGCTTCACTGCTGGCATCCCATATGATCCTTCAAAGCATCACTAAGAGTGATCTCTGAGAAGAGAGCCAGTAGTAAACCCTGAGCACCAAAGTATGTGATGCTCCCCCCCCCCCACACACACACACACACACACTCCGCTTCAAAAAAAATTCTTTTTTCTAAAACTGGAACCTAAGTTAAGAGGAAAAAAAAAAAGATCAGTTGTAACAAGAAACAATATAAAATAAATTATTGTGGGAAAGGCTTAAAGGGTGATTGGGAAAATTGGAGACATTGGTGAAGGGAAGGTGTAATGGTGGTGGGATTGGTGTTGAATATTGAATGCCTGTAACAGATCACAATGAACAACTTCATAAACCAGTGTGTGTATATAAAGTGTAGAGGAAAATTTTGCATATGTAGGCTTTACCTATTCCATGTAAATTCCTATAATTAATATAGAATTGCTTTAAAAATTGTATTGATAACAGGAGAGACATGATTATTACCAAATGAAATCCAATGTCCTATCCTGTCCTCCCATTGTTCATCGATTTGCTCGAGCAGGCCCAGTAACGTCTCCATCTTTTTTTTTTTTTTGAGACTTGTTGTTACTGTGTTTGGCATATTGAATACATCATGGGTAGCTTGCCAGGCTTTGCCGCACTGGCAAGATACTCTCGGTAGCTTGCCGGGCTCTCCGAGAGGGGCAGAGGAATCGAACCCGGCTTGGCCAGGCTGGCTGCATGCAAGACAAATGCCCTACCTCTGTGCTAATGCTCCAGCCCATGAGATCCAATAAAAAATAAAATTTAATGCAATATACTTTAAATTCTAGGGTTGAAAATTTATATATGTAAAAGAGAATAGGCATTTTATTATATTGTACTAAATGATCTTAATTTTCTTATTTATAAAGGTTAAAATCATGTACTAATCACAAATTGGCTCTTATTGATTTCTTTTCTGATCATTCTATTTGCCATTTCTGAAAGTGTTTTTGGAATAATCAATATAAAGTAAATCTGTTATGTGCCAAAAGGCACAGGTTGGGATTGGGAGGGAAACTGGAGATATTAGTGGAAGGAAGATCACATTGGTGGTGTTGGAACACTAAATGCTTGAAACAACTGTATAATGAACAACTTTGTAAATCACGATGTTTTTAATAAAAATCAATTTTAAAAAATATCAGTTGCTAACAACTAGATGGAGGGAAGTATTTCAAAGCCACCATGAGGAAATTTGGGGAGTAATAAAAGCACCTTGATAGCTGGTAAGGTTTCCTAAGGGAACACACATGTCAAAAAAAAATCATCAAATTGAAGACCTTAAATAATTGATTGTAATTTGTTGTGCATAAATAATACTGTGATAGAGTTGCTTTCAAACTTGCACAAAGTGCACAAAATAACCCACTGGTTTTAGAATTTGTATTAAATCCATCCTTCATCAAATAATTTCATCTTTGTGTATTTCTGCTTGAATGTATTCTCTGAATCACACTCTGTGCCTCTATGTTCATACACACACACACACACACACACACACACACACACACACACGATAGGTGCTTTAAATAAGTTTAGTTAAAAGGACAGGAATAAAAAAGGACGTAAAGACTCCCACTACAGCAAAAGAGGAAGAGAGAGGTGCGACCAACCAGCAGCTGCCGGGCAAGCCTTTGGCAAGCTGAGTGCTTGAGTCAACTCACGATTCAATTTCTGTCAAGTGCCCAGAGTGTCCCAGACCTTCTGTTCACCTGGCTCTCTGCTCTGGGTAACACCCCAAGTTGGAAACTGGGCCCATCGCGTTGTTTGACCTTCAGTTTAAATATTTGCTTGGAGCACAAATGAAAAATATGGTTTGCAGCATCACGGCCACACTGAAGACCAAGGCATCTTTCTGCAGCCTCCCCCACTCCCCCCCACCCTCCCACCCCCGTTTTCCACTGCTGGTCCTCCTGCTGCTCGCTGGACTTGCCCTTTCAAAAGCTCTATCCCAGCCTGGCTCAGAGTAGCATGCCACATCCGATGGGATGGACAGTAGAAACACACAAGTGTGAACCGGTAACAACGTGTTAGTAATCTCTCCTACAAGGGCTTAATGGCTCCATGGTGAGATACAACAATCTTCACATGCTTTCTTCTAAGGAAATATTTTTGATCGTTTTTAGCAAATTATAATGAGCAATACAAAATAGATTATTCAGGGCCGGCTATAGAGGCAGGCTTGAGGGGTGATTGGGAAAATTGGAAATAATGGTGGTGGGAAGGTGGAATGGTAATGAGACTGGAGTGTTGGAATATTAAAAGTGATAAATCACGAACAACTTTATAAAGATTAATTAAAATAATAGTGATAAAATAAAGCACTAGAAAAAAAAAGTTCTATCCCAATGCAAATTTAATAGGATTTTTCCAAAACTAGTTCCCTGTTATATACACTTGCCAAAGGGAAGAGAGGATGAGGGGGCCAGAGGGCAATACCCCGATATTGTCCTCAATCCATTCACTTATTTTACTTTTAAAATGGTCATTCCTGAGGCTTGGAATAATAGTACAGTAGGTAGAGCACTTGCCTTGCACATGGCTGACCTAGGTTCAATCCCCAGCATCCTATATATTACCCCAAGTCCTGTCAAGAGTGATCCCTAAGCCCAGAATCAGGAGTAAGCCCTGAGCACTGTTGGGTGTGATCATCCTCCCCCCAGCCAAAAAAAAAAAAAAAAAGATCATTTCTACCACTTTTATCTTCAGGTGATGTAAGTTATGGTTATAGTGGTATTTCTTGGTAGTTCTGTACAAGGGTATAAGCAGCAACATTCCCATACTGTTGGCATATTCCCCATGGGCAGGCCCACCATCAACATCACCATCACCACCAAAATCATACAGATCTCTCCACCATTCACTTCTAAAATCTGGTTTCTTGGTTCTCAAGAGCTTGAGAACCAATTTCCAAGTGCTTTCAAGATTCTCTTATGTTTTACAGATTATCACAAATTCAGGATGTTCAAACATCAGTGCGACTGGCCCCTCCCCAAACTTTAACTGGCTCTTTTTCTTTAACATTCTTTGTGTGTGGGGGGGAGGGGGGTTGGGGTCACACCTGGCAATGCTCAGGGGTTAGTCCTGTGTTAGTCCTGTCTCTGAACTCAGGATTCACTCTTGGGGATGCTAGGGATAGAACTATGTGCAAGGCAAATGCCCTACTCACTGTACTATCACTCTGGCCTCTCCTGTCTCTTTATTTTTTTTCAATGACTAGAAAAATTACCATCACCATCCCCCAATTAATTACAATTTGAATGGTATCATGATTTTTTTTTCTGCTGCTCAATTCTAAGTGGTACTTATGGCAGCCTGACATAACTGGGTGAGGCTATGAAATAGTTTCATAAATCAAGGTCTCAGAGACACTCCAGTATTTTCTGAAAATAACTGAAATAAGCAGCTCACTCCTTTTCCATTTGGTAGCCGATTTTCCAAATCCTCCAGTCCGTCATTGTGGAGTCTGCAGGAACCCAACCTTCCCACCTCCCACAAATTCTGTTCCAGGTCTAACATCTCCCACTGTACTCACATCTAACACCCCCGACACTATCTACCCCCAGTAACATGAGACAGAAATCTCAGTTTTCAAGCCTTATCCTAAGTCCTTCAGGGTTTGGGGGGAAGCATCTGAAAGTCATTGTGCAAGATTTTAGCCACTTCCTCCCCATCCCAGGGTGATTATTTGCCATTACCTGGGAAACGGTGTAGGGCACTTCAATTCTAGTAAACATCTGTGTCTCTTTCTGTACTGAAGACAGAGATATCCACCACCAGGTCCATAAGGAAGCCTTACAGGTGCTGGAACCCAGAAATGTGTTAGCTACGCATCTCAGTCTTCTCTCCAAATATGCCCAAAGTGTACCCCCAAATGAAGAAAACTCAAGAAGCACTGCAAGCATTAAAAGGCACTCGGGCATCTAAAAACATAATTTGGCATCAGGGCATGTTGTCCTCTGGGGAATTCAGAATCAGTCTCTGATTGGAACCTAAATGATTATGCTTGGAAGGGATCCGTTCACATCGGCCTTGGGCCAGACAGAGCAGTAGAAGGTGAGATTTCCTGCAACTCAGACTTGGCAGAGCATGACATCAAGTCAGTCGCGCCTCCTGAAAGAGGATGGGGGCACCTCGACAGGGAAACCTCCGAGCAGAGGCTGCAAGCCAGGAGCACAAACCACAAATGAGTCAGAGGAAATGTGGTGGCGGAAGGTCAGACCTTAGGGAAGGAAGGAGAATGCCAAAAGCAGCAGAAGGCTGAACTGAGAGCAGAGATGAGTCAATACAGAGCTTCTGGAGGCAAGGAGAAGGCTTTCCTTTGGGCCACCGAGAGGGTTAATAAGTCTTAATAGTTCCTCACTAAAAATGAAATGAACTCACATTACTTCTTCCTAGAAATCGAAATTAATTCTGAATGCTAAGTTTGCTTCTGGTATTGCTATTTTGGTGGTTGTTTTGTATTTAATTTTTGTTTGTTTTGTTTTGGGGGACCATACCCAGTGGTTCTCTGGGACTACTCCTGGCTCTGCATGCCCCAGGGTCACTTCTGGCAGAGCATAAGAGCATAGAGAACCATATGGTGCCAGAGATAGAACCTGGGTATCCTACACAAAAAGCAAGAACTCAACCCACTGTACTCTCTCTCTCTCTCTCTTTCTCTCTCTCTCTCTCTCTCTCTCTCTATCTGTCTCTCTCTCTCTTTCTCTCTCTCTCTCATACTTGAGTCATTTCTCCTTCCTGCCTCCTCTCCTATATTGTTTGTTCATTATTTGTTAACTTTTTGCATTCCTTCTATTTTACTTTTCCTCCTTCTGTGCTTTATTTAATTCTAGGCCATTTTTATTTTCACATTAATAAAACAGCAGTTTGCAAGTTGTTGCAGGGAGACCAAAGGAAACATTTTTTCTAACACACTGGATTGCCCAGATAGCTGACGATCTATCATACCATAAAGGGAAAACTCCAAACCATTTTTATTATCCTAAATATAATTTTACTAGGAGTTATCATTTACCAATTGTTTTAAGCTTGTGTCATATTACTGTGCCAGGTGGCATTTATTCTTCAAATATCATAAAGAGGAATTCTTAGTCCTGATTAATGTGAAAACCAAAACTAAAAAAGATACAAAATATTTTTCCAGGATCCTCTAATTAATGGCAAGGATAAAATTTAGACATATGACATATTTTATTCCAAATATCATATGCATTATGCTCAATTTTATTTAAGACATTCCTCTTTGGGCTGGAAAGATAGGACACTGAGTAGGGTGTTTGCCTTGCACACAGCCAAACCAGATTTAATCCCCAAAATCACATATGGTCCCCTCGAGCACAACCAGGAGTAATCCCTGAGCACAGAGCCAGGAGTAAGTCATGAACATTGCTGGATGTGATTGAAAACCTAAAAATCAAACAAAAGTTCCTATTTAAAGATAGTTCACACTTGCATGCGTAAGGCCTCAACTTCAATCCCCTGTACCACATGGCTTCCAAGCTCCGATGAATAGAGCCCTGGAGGCCTCCAGCATGGCATCACCCACGTGAGCACTGAATTAAGAAGCCCAACCGGCCAAGTCTTGCCAGATGGGGCCTATCAAAACACACAAGTAAGATTAAGAGATGATGTACTTAAAATGCATCATTTGTTGAATGAACATGTCAAAACACCGCTGGGCATTAAGAACCTTTCCAGATGTCCTTGGAGCAAAAGAAAAAGAAGACTGGCCTGGCTTAAGTCTCCCAGAATGCTCAAAAGAAACTGAAAGCCATGGACTAGACCACTGATCTAAAGTGCAAACTCATCTGAAGTCCTACAGAAGCTTTGAGTTTGGATCCTAGAAATAATCGTTCGCACCAGGGTCATCTGAGCAAGTTATTCTTTGTGTGTGAAACAGATGATTAGGAGGGGAGTCCCCAAGGTGCTCTGAGGATGAGACCCAAAAGGCTACAGTTCCTCACCTCAGGGGGTTTTCTCCCACTCTGCGATCCATGATGATTCTGGATATTCTTGGTCAGTATAACCGAAAGCAGGTGCAGGGCTATTGGTCACCAGTATGAGAGGCGGAGGCTGCTGCTGATGCTCTCAACATGTACAGGACAGGCTCCTGCACCAATCACGAGATATCACTGGCCCAAAATGTCAGCAGGGTGGCTACTGAGAAACTAATGGAGACGATTCAGTTAGCAACCACCAGTGGCATGCAACCAACTCAGCCAAGTATGGTTCAGTGCTCAGGTGGGTGACGCCATGCTGGAGACCTCCCGGGCTAAATTGGTTGAGCTTGGGTGCCATGTGGTACAGGGGATTGAAGTTGGGGCCTCAAGTGGGCAAGACACGTGTTCCCCTCCTTTAAATGGTCTCTCAGCACCTCCCTCCCCCCACTTCCCCATGAGCTCTGATTGCATTCACAGGGGAAAGTGAAAATATGGACTTAAGCAGCAAGAGAATTTTTTTTTAATTAATAGTGTGGGAGTACCGGGGGCTGTGATGAGGGGGGGTGGGGAGGGTGAGAGGATGATAACAAATTTTAAAACAATAGTCTTGAAAACAGATTTACAAGGTCAGGCTGTGTGGCAGAGCTCAGTCTTGGCAGTCAGACGGGCGTCAGCGTATCGCCTCCTGTGATGGGATGTGCATCAAATACTTAGATGCTCAACCTCTCAGCTTCCTCATCTTGAAAAATAAAAATAAGGGAGAGGGATCTCGTCTGAGCACATGCTTTGTACACAGCTGCCTGTTTCAACCCCCGGCACCATGTGATCCCCAGAGCAGAGCCAGGAGGAACAACAACCCCCACTCAGTATGGCCCAAATAAGATAAATAAATAAATAAATAAATAAGAGTATCCGCACTTCCTTTCTTATTTGGTAAAGATTAAATGAGATAAACTAAGCACCTAGAATATAATAAAACTCCCAACAAGTTAACTGGAGAAATAGTACAGGAGGTGAGGCATTTGCCTTGTATTGGCTGTGGTGACATGTCCTTGGTTTGATTCCTGGCACTATATATGACCCCCCTGTCATATATAGTCATATATAGGGCACTGTCAGATGTGGCCCCAAAAGAAAAAGTTAAAAAAAAACTCTTAACATGTATTTTCAGAATTTAAACATACTGTCTTAAGTTTAATCTAGAAAATTTGAGACCTGAGGTTTGGTGTCAGAAGGAAAAACTCTCTCTCTCTCTCTCTCTCTCTCTCTTCCCTGCTCTGCTCTGTTCTCTCTCTCTCTCACTCTCGCTCTCTCTCTCTCGCTCTCTCTTTAAAGAAGCAACTTACTCAATGGGGCTGAACTTGGCATTTCCATTTTATCACACCTAGAATAATACACCATAACAAGGATATATTTAGAAATAGACAAGAAACCATTTTAAAGCATTGAGTAAGATTTCCCCCTACAATGAGGTTTTTATGACTGTGAGAAGGTTGAAATAATAAAGATTGCTTTAGCCAGAAAAGGTGGACTGTTAGTGGTTCTGGTCCACACCCTCATTTGCCCACTCTGTGCCTTGGGAAAGCTTCCAAACTGCATTTGACATAGAGCTTCTCTCTCTCTCCCCTCCCCCACTTCCAAGCACCTGGCCTTTGGCCTATGACTGTCACTATGTCATATCTAGACTCAGCACAGCCCCAACTGCAGCTACAAAAAAAAAAATTAAAATTGAATTCTTCACTTACCAATATACCCTCATTTCTTAGCATCTAAAACACCCGCAGCAGTTACTATTCATAGATAAATAAATGAATTAAGCACAAGACACGATTTATCAGAGATACTCGCCACTCCACTGTTGAAAAATGATCATTAATGAGGTTTTATAACCAATTCTGAAGATCACTGTCAGGCAGTAATACTGGAGATGAAATTATTTGTTCAGTAACTGACTGCCAAGGCAGATACTATCTAAATGTATAATAAATGCTATTTCAGAAAACACAGTTTCAATTTCAATTAAAACAGGAAAATAACCATACACCACCCAAATATAAATGCTTCATGTGAAATCCTTTTTAAAACAGCCTGTTCTATAGAGTTAATTTCTAGTCAAATAAAACAGTGTTTAAGTCTTGCTTGCTCTAATATTTCATATATGAGAGGTGTCTCCAATACACCAGTGAACTAAAAAAATACAGCACATGCAAACCACTCATCTAACTGGCTTAATGAGTGCCTTTTTAATTTAAATTGCATACTTGCTGCTATTGGGCAAAGTTGATGATCTTATAGCAATGCGAGAGGATGACTTTGAAGCACTGTCTGAATTCATTTTGCATTTTTATATGCTATCTTCCCACATACCAATATGATATGTTTAAAAGCAATTTCACTTTGTAACTACCTAGACACATTATACGGCCTGGCCTGTCTATCACAAACTGAGCTTCCTGTTCTGGAAAATGAAAACAACAGCCCCATACAGGAATCATTCAGCTGATTCTGTGTCCCTCTAAACATAATCCAGCCACAACAGAAATGATGCTAGCCTTGCCTTTATTAAACTGTAGCAACTGCAAGATGCACGTAGGAATCAGAGGAGATAAAGGGTTTGTCTTGCATGCAAATGGTCCCATTTTGATCCCCAGCACTACAAATGATCCCCAGAGCATTACCAGGGCCAATTCCTGAGCACAGAGCTAGTAATACACCTAAGCACCACTGGTTGAGTGCCAATCCCTCCCCCACCAAATATATATATATATAGAAACCAAGAATCCAATCTTTTCTGTAGCTTGCACCCATTTCCAATGTTATTCCACTCAAATTAAATTTGCTATTACATTTCCTAAAACATAACCTTTGGCAGAGATCACCATATCAAGAACTAAAATTCTCGAGATTTCCTGCCTCCTTAAGCTATAGAATATATGGAAAATGTAGCTCAGATATGAAGTACTTTACCTTGCAAAGGTCTTGGGTTTGATCCCCAGAATCACACACATGCAAACACATGCATGGAACACTCTCTTAAAACTCATATTTAATAACACTTAAAGTTTCACTGTGACCATAACACCTTTGGAATACATCTTCCCCTCATCTTTTAAATGGACAATTGTCTAGGGTTCAAGTTCTCTGACTCTTCTTCCTATCTGGTAGACCATCCCTTAACTGACTCAGAACTCACATCTCCCTCTACACTGCCCCCAACCTCTTACGTACATGTCTAGATAAGGATCATTCAGTCTGAAGATTGTGGCTTTGTGCTCCCACAGACACTTTAGCTAAAGTAACAAAACTGTGGTACCTAGAAAGTGTACAGTAGTTTAGGGAAGACAAGGATCTTCACAGTGCTGAAAAGGGTTGAAACCAATGAATTCCCTGGACTACCCACATCCCAAAGCAGGAGTTCCTCCTCATTCCCTGAAACACCTGCTCTGTCATGGACCAAATTCCCACTCAAACTGCCCTGTTAAGGCCCACGAGGCAGCCCCATTTTCTATTCTAGGGTACACGAGCACAGAAAAAAGATTTTTCAGGCTCCTTAGCAAACAAGCAACAGGCACTTTTGAAAAGAACATAAAGATCGCTTTTTTCTCTCCCCCAATTATCAGAGATGGGCAAAAGCTAGCACTAGAGAGATGTGGGGAAATCATTATTCTGAAGGAGAGTTCATGGATTGGGATAATATTTCTGGAAGGAAATTTGCGAGCAACAAGCATTTAAAATGTTAGCCTTCAAGGTGATAAAAAGCCTTAACTCAGCCAATCATTCATATTTACATTAGGATGTTTTTTAAAGCAGTCTTTTAATTGCAAAAATTAAAATGGAATCTATTTAATGTTCAACATCGAAGAATGGATTAAGGCACAGTATGTTTATTCAATAAGAATACCACGCTCTCATAAATATTTTAGAAGTCTATCGTTTTCATTCTATTTGGAGGGAATTAATCATGCTGTATAACAGAATGTAAACTATTCTTGTGAATCTGTGCAGAGGACAGCTGGAAAAGTGTCTCCCCGTACTTTTAGGTATAGTTTCCCAATGCAATTGCAAAATAGATGACTAAAGAAAAAAAAAATTCGAGAGTCTTCTAATGCATGTGCTGCTTTCAAGATAAAGTAATCCCAGTAATCCTTACCACTTCACCATCAGAATATTCAAGCTCCTTACTGCACTGGTATACTAGCCACAAGGAAGAAGAGTTAGGTTGTTCCTATCTGTCAATCCTTTTGTACAATAAAATTGTATATATAACAAAGTGTGAGATGTGAAAGCTGGATTGAAAATGAGAAGATAATTTTAGAGATTTAGTCCAGGTGCTTCAACATCAACCTGCCATGCACATTTTCCACACTACTGTAGTCCTGAAATCAGATACATTTTTGAATCAATTGAATCTTACAATTGCTCTCAGAGAGGCAGCAGTAATAGCAAAGTGTCACAAACTACACATTCATGAAGATTTTTCGAATGAGTATTCATTTGCTTGGACGAAAATGGAAGAGATAATCATGAAATATCATTTTAGCATCTGAAAATTGCATATTTGTAGAAAAGGAGAGAATTGGTGAATCAAATTTTTTAACCAAAATTCTTATGGCAAGAACACAAAGCAAGTTCACTCTACATGATTGTTAGGCATCTGCTCAAGACCAGCACAATCTCTATAGTACAAAGGGTATAGATCACAGACACTTAATGCCTTGATGAGTCCAAAAGACATTTGACTTAAATTTTGAATGAGAATACGTTTTCAGAATAAACTCATCTAACTTTTTTTTTTAACTTTTTTTTTTTTTTGCCTTTTGGTCACGCCTAGCGATGCTCAGGGGTGTTACTCCTGGCTCTGCACTCAGGAATTACTCCTGGTAGTGCCTGGGGGACCAAATGAGATGCCAGGGATTAAACTGGATCAGTTGTGTGCAAGGCAAACATCCTACCCGCTGTACTATCTCTCTAGCCCAACATCTAGTTCACTTCATCACTTGACATCCCGTTACTCATCGATTTGCTCAAGTGGGCGCCAGTAATGTCTCCATTCATCCCTGTCACATGCTAGTGTAGCCCAATGGCGTCTTCTCAGTCTAGGAACATGAAGAGCCTCAGGGTCTTGATGAAGAAGTCTGATCATCTCGTAGGAGGGGGGCCACATGGTCTTTTGATGTCCCGTGGAATCCAGTTGGTAACAGCTCTAGTCCAGCAGTCATCTCCAAATCTCATTACGTGTCCAGCCCATCTGATTTTCGATGCCTTGGCAAACAAGACAGCATCCCTTATTCTTGACCATTGATAGAGATCAGAACTTGGGATTATTTCTCTCATTTGAGTGAAACGTGATACTCCATCTATTCAAGTGTAATCTTCCAATTTGGGTTGTTAGGCATTAGAATGAATCAATGTTTATGGCCAAGTTCGTGTTGACACGGACACCGACACCACTGACACCTCTTTTGTCGCATGTTCTGAGAAACAGTTTTCTCCAGTTTCAAAAATGGCATGATGTGATTGATCCCTCTCATCTCGATCAGACCAATGATGTCGTACTTGATCTTTTGTGCTTGTACCATCAGGTCCTCGATGGATGCATCCAATGCCAGCATATGTGCATTGAAAGTACAGACAGTCATTTTTGTCCTTCTTTGTTTTGGCAGACTAGTTCGGCCTTGAGATTTTATCAGCCTCTCCTTCCACATCCTTCTCAATGCTGCCGTATTGGTGGCTCCTTCAGGGTCAGGGGAATGAGACCCATTGTATTTACTGGTTTTGGCATATCGAATACGCCACGGATAGCTTGCCAGGCTCTGCTTTGCGGGCGGGATACTCTCAGTAGCTTGCCAGGCTCTCTGAGAGGGATAAAGGCGTTTGGGAAGGCCTCTAATGACCCTTGTAGGTGTTCCCATGGTTCAAACCATATTTGAACACTATCAAATATGGTGTGGCAATCCTGGAATATGGGTATTAACATCTAGTTAATTTTTGTATATTACTTTTCCTGTATCTAATGAAGACATTGCAGAACATTTTTACATGTCTGATCTAAACATGTTCTTTTGATCAGAGTAAAATTAATATTCAAAGCAATCATAAAGAATTGTAAATAATAAGTATATTTTTCTGTGATACAAATTGCATGTTTTATAATGAAAAACATTATATTCAATAAAATAAGTTAACAGAAGTTCTAGAGAGAGAAAATCAAGAAAAATATATAAAAAGAATTTGCAATGATTTACAGAAATTAAGACTCTGATTCTGGCCCTTGTTACTCAAGAAATGAGAAGGTGTCCGCAGACAACTGTGTTCTACCTGAGTGTGGCCTGCCAATGCATCAGCATACATTTAACATGCATCCTGATTTTCTGATTAAATCAGAAAATAAGGTGAAGAGGAGTGGGAAATTGATTTCAGAATTGATGACGTTAGGTACATAGGTTTCCCCTGCAAAAGGCAGAGAGTTCTTATGAAACCATTTGTAAGGCATTCTGAAGTTAAAGAGAAAATTGATTACCTCTTAGGAATATGGAAATTTGTTTGGTTTCTTCGTTTGCACAACCTATATGAAGCAATTAATTCCCAGGGAAGGACCTCAGAGACGTCACCAAATATATTTCGTGGAACACTGGTATCTTTAGATACAAAATGAATAATGAATGCTATTTAGTTTTTCACTTTCTGCAAAAAAAAAAGTGCAAATACTTGGGATTTCTTTCAGTTAATAAAAACAGTCATTAGTGGAGGAATTTCTTTTAAAAAACAATAGACAACAACCACACTGGTGCCATAGAAATGAAATTGAACAAGAGTAACTCTCAGAACTGCAGGCTACAATGCCATTGTGTCCCTTCCCTGATAAATGAAAAGTGACTTAGGCTATAGTGCATCATCTTGAAATTTCAAAATTCCAAGAACAGTAAAATGATGCTGAATGCTTCAAATTGGGGAGATGGCGGAAGAGGTGTTACATTTAAAGAGTTGAGATAGAAAAAGCACCAGACATCATCATGGATAATACGTCCAAAATATCAGCAATAAGACACTGAAATACAACATCAAAATGAATTCCTTATCCAAGGGCCTAAAGAAATAGTTCAACAGCTAAGGAGGTTTTCCTTGCATGAGCCTAACCCTGGCTCAATCCCCAGCACCCTACATGGTGCCCCGAGCACTGCCAGGAGTATTTTCTGAGTGCAGAGCCAAGAATAACCCCTGAGCTTTACCAGGTGTGACCCAAAAACCAAAACAAACAAGCAAAAAGAATTCCTTATTCATAGACTGTAGAAATAGTACAAGGGATAAAATGTTGCAGTACAAGGGATAAAAATGCTGTCATACACGGTTGTATTTACAGTTTCAACCCCTGATACCCACCAGGAGTAACTCATGAAAACAGAGACAGGAGTAAGCCCTGAGCACTGCCGGGTGTGATCACCCCACATCTCTCTCTCTCTCTCTCTCTCTCTCTCTCACACACACACACACACACACACACACACACGCGCGCGCGCGCGCGCACACACACACACACACACAAATTCCTTGTTTATAAAAACTATCTAGAGGTAAACAGAATGAAAACATTCTCAGATTTAAAAAGCAATCTCAAAAGCTGTATCTTCAAGTTATACTTTCTATAAAAGATGTTGGATAGGATCAGAGAGTAAGCATCACAGGGGTTAAGGCAAAGCATATGCCTTGTATGCAGGCCACCCCGATTCAAGCCCTGGTACCACATGGTCACTCATGTATTATCAAGTGCAGTCTTAAAGGACAAACAGGCTGACCCAGGCAATCCCTGGCACCACACCCTTAGGCCTTCACATTGAACCACCAGCCACATAAGCTGAGAATTACCAGGAAGGGCCCCAGGCCTCCTAACATCACTAAGAGATACCCCTAAAAATATACTAGAGAAAGTGCTCCCTCCACGACCAAAACAAGAAAATCAAGAAAGGGCAAGATCTTCAGCAAGTGATGCTGGGAAAACTGGACAGCTACTTGCAAAAAAAAAAAAAAATGAACTCAGACCTCTGTCCAACACCAGGCACAAAAGTCAGATCAAAGTGGATTAAAGACCTCAATATCAGACCTGAATCCATAAGGTACATGGAGGAAAATATAGGCAGAGTCCTCCCTGACGTTGAAGCTAAAGGCATCTTTAAGAATGAAACACCACTGACCAAGCAAGTAGAAACAAATATAAACAAATGGGACTATATTTTTTTAATTTTTTTTTTAGTGAGACACCATGAGGTACAGTTGTAGACTTACAAATTTTTGTGCTTGGGTTTCAGTTATACAAGATGTGTGCTGAAACTAGATAAAGGACCAAACATAATGACCTCTCAGGATTTTTATTGCAAATCATAGTACCCAAAAGTATAGAGAGTAAGAGGGAAATTGTATGCCATAGAGGCATGGGGAAGGATGGGATGGGAGGGGAAGGATACTGGGGACATTGGTGGTGGAAAATATACACTGGTGGGGGGATGGATATTCGATCATTGTATGACTGAAATTCAAACATGAAAGCTTTGTAACTGTATCTCACAGTGATTCAATTAAGAAAAAAGAAAAGAAAGTGCAAGAGAGAAGGAGATACTAGAAAGTAAAAGCTCTGTCCTAGGAGGGAAACAAATCTGCAGACATAGCACCCTGCAGATACCCATAGCTGTCCACCCAAACTTGTGTCGTCTCTAGATAAGTCTAGGCAACACTATGTCATTATATTCTTCAGCTCCTATACCCTTCTTTGTTCCCTGGCTTCTAACTTCATTTGTCTACAAACCAAAATGGAGATTCCAGTTCCAGCTGGACTTGATTTTCCATTAGCTCCATCTGAGTTTACTCCAGGAGCTGTAAAACTGAACTCTAAATAATGATATCTAAGTAGAAAGAATAAAAAACAATCAGGACAACCTCCAAGCCCTTAGCAAAGCAAGTTGACCACTGGAACCCTGCATTGAAAAGAACAGTGTCTCTACCCCTGAATGCCTTCAGGAAGCAGAGTGACATCCCATATTGCATGCACCAAAAACAGTTGGTTCTTAACTCCCATTCCCAAATCATCTGTAACAGTTTGGTGGCAATAAATATATTTTATGATATTTGAACCATCATAGAGTTAGAAATTACATGTTATATTAGCCTATAATTACTCTAACCAATTTAGATAAGAAAAGAGGACTCCAAATGACAGCTAAGAACAAAGACTAATTGTATTGAACGAGGATGCTTATGTGACCAATAAAAATGGTGAAATATAAATGTATATTAATTAACCTATGTCTTATGAACATATTACAATGTAGCTGCAATGTTGGAGGGTACAATTGTGAGAGACATTTGGAACACAAAATAAAATAATTGAAATAATTATGAAATATAGGAAAATTAACACACTTATAAGAGATATAATCATATTACCCCCAAGGGTTTGAGCTGTGATTTTTTAATCATAGCAATTAAAAACTTAAATTGATAAAACAAAGTAGGTCAATAAGAACATCATCCATAGAAAGAAACAACTATATAACAAATAAAACTAAAAATTAAGAAACAGTAGCCTAATATCATATTTTTATAAAAAGTAGGCAGATGTGAAGGGACAGTGAATAATTTGAATGTAAATGACTCTGGGAAATAGGAAACAGAGATAGATATCAGGAAGGATTAGAAAGAGCCCAAGCATTTCACCAAACTTCATAAATGTTCAATCTGATATGTTTTCGAACACCTATTTTTTTTTTTGAGGAACAAAACCATCAAACTTACTTGTGACAAGCCAAATTATAATTTATCAGAATAGTAACACTCTTCCACAGTCACTGAAAGAGGTCGCCGGCTTCTTTACATGATCCTGATAAATTTTTAAGAACTTAATAGCACAAAGTTTGAGAAACAAAACATTTCCAATCAAGAGAGTCAGAGCCGAGAAAATGGAAACAGTTGTCAAAGTGTGATTGTCTAAGCCCCTTTTCCAGGAGAAGGAAATAGGATGTCATCTGGAAATCTCCAGTCTACTCCGGCAAGAGCAAAGGCAACTCTAAGGTGTGTGTGGGAGAGCCTGTTTGGAAAATGACAGCTTGCACCTCCAGCAGAGTTTGGCCGAGTTCCTCGGCCCCCACCAGACCTTCACTCTTCAGCTACTACTTCTACAGCTATTATCACACTGGTTTGGACAAGGGCGCACATTCCCACCTACAGCTCTAGCTGAAATTTGACCTTCCCTTTAATTTTCAAAAGACACCGAAGATAGTTAAGCGAGACTCCTGAAAACTTGAAGAAATACAACATTTTTTTTTTAAAAAAAAAGAGGGTTTGAGGCTGGAGCACAGCAGGTAGGGCGTTTGCCTTGCACGCGGCCGACCCAGGTTCGATTCCCAGCATCCCATATGGTCCCCTGAGCACCGCCAGGAGTAACTTCTGAGTGCAGAGCCAGGAGGAACCCCTGTGCATCGCCCGGTGTGACCCAAAAAGAAAAAAAAAAGAGGGTTTTAGTGAAAGTCATGGAGATACACCATTACTAACAAAGAATGGCATGCTGTCCTTAACTAGAAAATATTGTCATCTCGGTGAGGTTCATGATTGGGTTTCATTTCATACAATGTTGTTGTTGGGTTTTTTTCCCCGCCCCCCCCATACAATGTTTTAATACCTGTCCCTTCACCAGTGTATATTTCCCACCACCAATGTTCCCAGTTTCCCCCCCACCAGAATCTCCCTCCTGCTCCTACCACCAGCATGCCACTTTGTCAGGGACTATTCCCACCCTGCCCCTTCTCTCTCCTTTGGGCTTTATGGTTTCCAATACAGGTACTGAAAGGTTATCATGTAGATCCCTTTACCTCTTTCAGCACTCAGTTGTCCAAAGCGATCACTTCCAACTCTCATTGTCATCGTGGTCCCTACGCTGTCCTCACTGTCCTGCCCGCCACACATACTTGTGGCAAGTTTCCAACCATGAACCATTCCTCCTGGCCCTACATTGCTTGATTATAGCTACTGTCTCTAGTCTACACCACCAAAGAACCCCATATTCATTGGAAAAATCTAAGAAGATTAGAAAATTTTTCAAGAAATCACCTAGGAGAAGGGGGAAGAGATAAAAGCAAATTGGCTATCCTTAGCCACATTTCCAGACCAGCTTTCATATGTTTAGTTCATGACACACGCAAGACCAACACGAAAGAGGCCTGGTATTTTTCCCACAGAGGTATGATGATCTCGAAACATCTCAAGTAGACAACTCACAGATCATCTTACCTCAAGAATGCCCCTGCAAGTAGAGGAATGGGTTTCAAGGGTGCTTCTTTATCCAGGCAATTAGACAACTTCCATGGTACACAGACAAATTAGCGGCAAAGCTGAGATAAGAACCTTGCTTATTGCCCTGTCAGTGATACATCTTCATTTAGCGACCAAAATATAAAAAAAATATGGCACTTAAGTTAGAA
The DNA here is from genome assembly GCF_029834395.1 of Sorex fumeus. NCBI lineage: Eukaryota > Metazoa > Chordata > Mammalia > Eulipotyphla > Soricidae > Sorex > Sorex fumeus. The sequence continues at coordinate 1,760,963 of NW_026606102.1, forward strand.
GGAAAAAAATAATTTCCTGTCCCAAATTATTTTTTAAGGAATAATGACTTCTGGTCAAAGTCACGTGAAGCACTTTTGTACTGAAGATACTACAAAAATCTTATGTGAAGTTTTTGATGAGTCAAATCAAACCTCATGATTTTCAAGACGCAATCACTGGAAGTTTTATTCTAGGTTTTAATCAGTCCACATTTTAGTCACATTTTAGTCAGTCCACAATTTAGTCCACATTTTAGTCAGTTTTCCCATGCCCTAACCACTTAAGAGACCCAAAAGATGTTTTTTATATGGGTAAAATTTATTGTTATACTGCATTTTTTAATAAATCATCACTTTTTGAAACTCTAGTTTCTTGCCCCTCACAATTGAAATTTCAGTGCAGGAACTTAAGAACGTGTTGCTATAGTGCTATTCTTTGAGGGGGAGGGAGGGAGGAACGAACCCTAGAAAATCTCCCCTCAAACTTCTGGTTATAATACTCACTTTTGGAAATGTTACCCTATCATCTTGTTTACACAGTAATACCACTATTTATAGAAGTTATGTAACACTTTCTTTCAAAGCAAAAAAAAAAATGTTCTTCACATCCATTATTTCATTTATGTTTGTACTATCCCTCTGAATTGTGGTGAGAACATTTGCCTCACCCTATTTTAATGGAGGAATCTTAACCACAAAAGATCCATTATCTTTCTTGATGTGGATAAACAGCTTCTAAATAAAGTGCCTACATCAATTGGAGAATAAACCCCTCAATTACAGGGTATCTGTCAATATCCTGAATGGGAATAACCAAGTAGAAGGGCTGGAATTCTGCCAACTTTATTCTTTCTTTCAAAGATAAATATCTGTGTGGAGGGAATTACTCATATATGTCATTGAAAGTGCTGGGCCAGGAATCTCAAGGATAGCCCAGTGGTAGAACAGACCTGAGGCTCCATGCCCTGGCATGGCTCCACATGCCATGAGACTCCACTGGGATACCAGATGCCACCACAATGAACCTGTGACCAAAGTACATGGGGACACCACAGCCAAGGGTGTGGATCCTCAGTGACTACTGCAAATCAACTACGTGAGTACCACAAACAACTCTGCATAAACAGGAACCATCATAACAACAGGAAAGGGTAAAGAAGAGCAAAAATAAAGAAGAATAAAAAAATAAATGAAATTCAAGATCTCAAGACAATTAGTACTGCACAGTAGCATTGTCCTCCCGTTGCTCATCGATTTGCTCAACTGGGCACCAGTGACATCTCCATTGTGAGACTTGTTACTGTGTTTGGCATATCCAATACGTCACAGGTAGCTATCTCAAGAGAATAACAAGTCAAAAAAATATCAGTGTAACTCAGGTAAGCTTGTGGATCAGAGAGAGAGCTCGAGGGGCTAAGTGCAAGCCTTGCATTCTAAAAGCCCGGGCCGAGCACCATAAGGAGTGACTCAGCGCACAAAGCCAGGTTCAAGGCATGATGGATGTGGCCCCCAAATCCCAAAACATAAATAAAACTTGGTAATTTTATGAAGAAACAGCATATAAAGTATCACTGCTTTCTCAGAATCTCACTTAAATGTCATCATTCATTGTTGAAGAAAATTGGGACTTACTTTTCTTTTTTTACCTACAATTACATTAATTTCAATTAGTGCCAAGATATATTTTGAGCTTTATATATAGTAGCTGTCTTAATGCTTAGTGACATCTGAAATAAAATGTGCTTTCTAAGAGTAAGACAAATAATTTTAAACTGCAAATTTTAAGGAATCCCCATATATATATATGTGTGTGTATATATAGACCATATATATTATTAGTCTACATATACATATAATATGCATATGCATACTATTATATATACTGTATGTATGCATTTTATTATAAACTACATATTATTGACATTGTTCTAAAATATGATTTAAAATAAAAGCTAAAAAATTTCTCTAGAAGCAATGAAGTTGCTTAGCCAATATCTATTTTCTGCTGCTTTAAACAACAGAATCCAGATGTTTTAGGAGGTACCAAATTTCCTATATTTTGATAGGAAAACAAAACCAATGCTGCCTTTCAGACCTCTTTGCAGTTAGAAGTGACCATTACAGACAGATGCAACTTTTAAGGAGCTATGGTTTCCTTATTACAAAGGACTAACTCCATCAGTATGACTTGCCTTTTGTCTTGTTCCTTCTTCCTGCCAGCGAGGTCATGTCATTCTGCCAAAAGAATGAAAATCATATTCCAAGGGTAACAGAGCACAAAGCAAGAAGGGCATGGCATCCTTAATAAGTAGAAGGCAGTGAGGCTGACCCAACCTTGGACCATTTCCTTCCAGAAATCCTTTTGTTTGTTTTGGAGCCACACTCAGCGATGCTCAGGGCTTATTCCTGGTTCTGCACTCAATAATTACCACTGACAGTGCTTAGGGGACTTTATGGGATGCCAGGTATTGAACCTGGTACAGCCTTGTGCAAGGTAAATGCCTTAACTGCTCTACCGTCTCTCTGGCCCATTCCTCCAGAAATCTCCTCATTAGAACCTAAGATAATAATAAACTCCTTCCCGTAAGAATATATGTGAAATCCATTTACTCTAAAATAGATGCAATCCTTAAGGATAAAATAACACAAATATGTCCTAATCTGATCCTTCTTTTTTCTCTTAATACAAAAAGTAGTACCCCGTTCTTCAGCCAGGCAAATCAAAACAGAGAAAGTACTGATGCTATATCTCACAAAAAATTATTTCCCATCTTTACTGTGAATAACTATCTTTCTTTAATAATTAAAGTTCTTTTAAAGTATTTCTCAGTCACACAAAAGTGTTAAGTCAGAAGGAATTCACCGGAAACAAATTTGGCTAAGAGAATTAACCAGGCAACCCACTCTGCTATATATTTTTGTCTATAAACTAAATAAGGAAAACTTGCTTTCAAGACTCATTGGTATTCTCTGGTGTGTCCCCATTTTACCAAAGATTATAGCTAAGTAGGAGGGGTGACTCACAGAAATAGTGTGCATATAAATCTCAACCCATTGAATGAAATTTGAAATATTCTCTCAGAAATACAAAAGGCTCTTTTGCTTCTTGCTATGAACAATCAAATTAAAAGGTTTACAAATTATTGAAAATTCTTACACTTAAGCCTCTTCTGAATGAATATAATCGTACAATCTCACTTAAAGTTTGTAGTTAATGATTAGCAATCACAATGATTCACAAACACTAATTTTATCCCTCAAACATGTAAAATGCAAGAGCATAACAATTACTTTACATATTCAGTTGGGAACATGTTTGACTGAGTACAACAAAAACACCTATAAAAAATGAAAGACATTAGTTTTCTTTTTCCATGGAATGATAAACTTGAAGGTAGCTAGTACAATGCTGAAATAGAAACTGAATAGAAAGAGAATCCTTCTGAAGAAATGGAGATAGTGAGACATAGTTTGTCAGCAAGCTCCAAAACTACATCTGTTTTTCTGCTTTATCATACCAAAGTGTGATTTTACTCTCCAGAGTTCTAAGATGGCTGCTCCCTTCAAAACAGGGGAGAAGAGAAATAGTAAGACTCAAAAGCTTTTTTGTTCAAGAGTGAGTACACTCCAGAAATCTCCAGCTAACCTTTGTAAATGTGGATCACTCCTAGCTTCAAGGGAGGCCAGAATGTAGAATGATTTGCTTTTGAACTTGCATAGCAAGAGGTAGAAGAGAAGGGGGTGGTGAAGAGATACTGAAGAAACAATTCGCTCTGTGTCACACTATCTCCATTCCTTCAGAAGGATTCTGTTAGCACCATTCACATTAGTCCCATCATCACTGTTATCATAGTTGGAGCTAAGCATCGGCTCCCCAAATTGTGATGTATAGACACAGTCAAGTGGGTCCAACCATTCAGCCAATTGTAACCTCTCTTATGAAGGAAAATTTGTGACTGTATGATAATAATTTCAAACTAAACAACTTGCTCCCTGAAGAGATTTCCTATGAAAGTTTAGTTATATAGGCCTATCAAAAAATTATTCTAGGGGCTGGAGCAATAGCACAGCGGGTAGGGTGTTTGTCTTGCACGCAGCCAACATGGTCAACACAGGTTTGATTCCCAGCATCCCATATGGTCCCCCGAGCACCGCCAGGAGCAATTCCTGAGTGCATGAGCCAGGAGTAACCCCTGAGCATTGCCGGGTGTGACTCAAAAAGCAAAAATTAATAAAAAAAAAATTATTCTAATATCGGGGCTGGAGCGATAGCACAGCGGGTAGGGCGTTCGCCTTACAAGCGGCCAACATGGCCGACCCGAGTTCGATTCCTCCGCCCCTCTCGGAGAGCCCGGCAAGCTACCGAGAGTATTCGATATGCCAGACACAGTAACAACAAAGTCTCCAATGGAGACGTTACTGGGCCCGCTCGAGCAAATCGACGATCAACGGGAGGGCCTTTATTCTAATATATCAAAAAGTACCTGGTAAATTACCAAATCCTAATTCAGGAAAAAACCTTGGAGATAGTCATAATTCAGAGTCTTCCTTTAGACCATGAAACTTTTTGACCATGACCCATTGAGTAGCAGAGCAGAATGAAAACACAGGACTTCGAATTCCCAGTCCTAACTCAGTTACTACAGGATAACTTAACAAATAAAAGTCCTCTCATTTTTGAAATACAAAATCAAGAGAAAAAAATTTTCATTTCTAGTACACTCTCTGTATTTTCCTCTATTGAATCTTTGACCTCCATATAGCGCATGGCTCCTCCAAACATTTCAGGATATTACTCTTATCGAAGGAGCTATACACAAATCACAAAGAGATACACAGAAGCTGCCTTTCAAGTGTACATGGGCACTTCCCAAAAATCATTTCTATCATGTAAAACTGGCCCATTTACTGATACCTGAATCCAGAGATATTTGCCATTCTATATTCTTAGATTCTTTTGATCCATAAAGTAAGAGAAACAGGGAGAAGGTTTTCTTTTACACTCCAAATGTCTTTAGTTAAAACTGTAAATACCTCCATGAGTTTTCCTCTTTAATCACCATCATCTGCTGACAGGATCCAACGAGGGATATGAACAACAGAACAACCTTAGTAGAGAGAGAATTGTCTCCAAGAGGCAACACTTCTCTACCCAGTAAGAGGGAGAGAACAGAGAGAAAAGCAGATGGAGAACCATCGAGGAATATCAGGTGTATGCATAGGGATCGAAAGAGCAACTCTTGTGGCAAATATTGTTTCCTATCTATTATTTCCCACAACCTATTTTAACATCTGCTGGTCCTATTCAATCCTCATCTACTGGTCATTAGGAAAATAAATTCCTCAGCATTTCAATGAGCTTGACACAAATAAGAACCTTGATCCCATATACCTTAAAGACTATAAAATGAAGTGATATCCCTAAGGAGCTTCCTTCAGCAAAGAACATATCTGTGGCACAAATCACACATAAAGAAAATAAAGAAAAAACAGTATTTGGGTCAGAAGGGTGGGGTCCTTCACCAAAAGTTTACAAACCCTCAATATCATGAGCAATTTTTTAGTTCATAGTCTTTTTTTCATCATATTAGCAAAAACCTGTTTATTTTTTTTAAGAGTACTAGCAAACAATCTCGAGTTATTTCTCATTTTTAAAGGTTACTGAGAAATCACCCTTTAATGTGAGAGTTTAATAATTTTCACAAAAATTAAGGGATTCTGAATTCTTAAGCAATCATAAAATTAGGAAATACTTAAAATTCAGAATAAACCAGCATTTTTATTGAACAGGATTTCGACTCCAAGAGTCTTGTTTGTTTTAGCTTTTTTGGGTCACAACCGCCAATGCTCAGGAGTTACTCCTGGTAGTGCTCACTGGGACCAGGGATCTGAACCCACTTGATTGCATGCAAGGCAAGCGCTGAACCCTCTGTACTAGAGCTTCGGCCTCCTCCAAGAGTCTTTTAAAGAAACAGTTTGTCTCGGTGCTACACAAAGAGGTTAACTGAGGTAATCTCTAAATTCACATTTAGTTCCCCAAAATGCCATAATTCTGAGTCAGCACTAAGGTCTAAACAAGGAGAGTTAAATACAGAATCTTGATACCTTGTTCTTACTCCATTGAACGTATCAATGAATTGCTTGTTTATAAAATGTTACTGATATCTACAGCATTTAAAATGTCTGCATGATATAGAATTTTAGTAGCATTTCCCAGAGATGGCAGCAGATAAAAAGTGATTAATATGTTTTCAAATGTATTCAGACAACTTGGAGGAAAACATTCAATAGACAAAACATCACATACATAGATTTTTGTCTGAGAGTCTATTGACAAGATGGAGCTTCATAGTTAATGCCAGTAACCCAATTAGAGTAATAGAAATTAAGTCAATTTAAATATGGACCAATTTTTTCTTTCTTTTTTGGTTTTCAGCCTACACCCAGGGGTGTTCAAGGCTTACTCCTGGCTCTGTGCTCAAAGATCACTCCAGAAGTGCTTGAGAAACCATATAACATCCCAGGGTCAAACCTGAGTCAACCAGATACAAATCCTGCACCTGCCCACTGTACTTTATCTCTGGCCCCTGATAAATTTTTTAACTGAGATCGCACTGCATATCTAAAACTCAGGCGCTAAAGGAAGTCATAGTCAATCCAGTGTGTTCAGCTCTCTGTGAAGACAGTGTGGATGAATTCGACTCATGCATTTGCTTTGTTTTGTACTGTTTCACCATGGAAGGAATCAAACCCAGGGTCTCACATATGCCTGACACGTGATCGACCTTGGAGCTCCAAGCTCAGCCCCTCAAATGGTTTTCAATAGAATGCACTGCTGGTGTGGGCATGACGTCTCTCCCCACTTAGTAAAACCATAAGCCCCCAAAATGAGGCCAGTGGCCAACTGTGAAAAGGAGAGGATTAGGTAATGGCCCACAGGAGCAACCCTGAGGTTGGCACTAGAGAACTGTGGTCCAAGAGTGCCGGTGGAGAGGGGATGGGGCCTTGGGGTACTGGTGGAAGAAAGGACCCTGGCTCTCTGCTGGTGGACCTGGTGTGGTGACGCTGCAAGTACAGAACATATTGTGCTCTAATTTTTTTACTTAATTAAATAAAGGGTAGAGGAAGTAGTAAATGACACCCCCCCCCAAATGGGAGGCATGGAGCAGCAAGGTGATTTAAAGAGTTCCTCCCCAGTGGGCAAATAATGTAGAGTCTCCAGGCCCCAACCTAGGAGTAGAAGATAATCCAGACTCACTCAGTCTTCTGTACCCTCCAGTTGGGGTACAGCCAACACTAGCAGATGGCCTGGCAGAACCGTCGGGGGCCCAGTCACACACAGCAAGCTCCGGACCCAGGAAATACTTTCTTGCTGAAGGCCCCAAACTCTTTCTCCCCGAGGTACCAGTAGGTCCTGCTCTGGAAAATGCTTTCTTCCCCCTTGGGTGGGAACCCCCAAGGCATCTTCCACACCAGACCGACTGCAACAGCACCAGAAATTCTCCGGAAATTAAATTGTTGATATCACAACCCACAGAATAATTGAAGGCCTGTGTGCTAACCCTTTACTGTCTGTGAAAATCTAGGTTTGGAACTGGAAAGAAAATTCAGGGGTTAAGGTGCAGCTGACCCCAGTTCTACCCCCAGCACTACCTGGTCCATTCACCATTGCCAGGTAGAGCCCAGGAGCCCCTACAAACACCACTGGGGTGGGCCAGTTAACCCCCAGCATTTCCAGACGCAAGTGGTCCTGCGTCCTTAGGCCCTCACATTGAACCAAGGGTCCAGTTGGCTGAGAATCACCTGAAGTGTCTCTTGGCATCCCTCAGTACCACTTGAAAGGCCTCCTAAAATAAAATAAAAGATAAGATTTGAAATGGACTTGATAACTCCTAACAGAGCAGCTAAAATGTCTGGGAAGCCAACACTAAAATAAGAAAAAAACAAGAGACATGTAAAGCAAATCAGATATTAGAATGAACTGTTTAGGGTTTTTAAACTTTCATTTAAAAAAAGTGCTTCACCCAGCAAATTCAAATGATCTGGAAACTGCTGTGGTGGAGGGAAGCAGAAGGAAAAGGAAGAAACAAAGAACATCTCAGAAAAGATATCTCATTCTCAATACGACCAAATGGCAAGGGAAGGACTAGAAGACACAGTAATAGGAGAAAATGCTCCCTGGATAAGACAGAGAACAGCAGAGAAGTTGAAAACAGATTCCGAGAATGTGTGCTCTGAACAACAGAGAGCACTGAGACCTAAGAGAAAAGTACCTCGGTCCCAGCGGGACACTAGAAGAGTACTAACATTCCTATCATGAAAGAGCTAGAAGGGAATGAAAAATACTGAGGACCAGGAACAGTGCAGAAAAATGCTCCAGATCTGGTAAAAGATACAAACCTAATGATTTAAAAAACTGATAAATAGAGAAAAACTAGAAAGAAGCCAAGATATTTGATGACGAAGCTTCTAAAAAAAAACCGAAGGCAAAGAAAAAGATCTTAAAATCATCCAAAGAGAAATGACATAGGGCCGTCAGCAGAACATCATTCCAGGCACCAATTATTTCCTCTTCAAAAGCATGAAGGTCTGAAGAAAATGGCACATTTGTTTTGTTCTTATTTGGGGCCATACCCAGCAGTACTCAGGCCTTACCCCTGGCTCTGCACTCAGGGATCACTCCTGGCAAGCTCCAGTCACCATACGCAGTGCTGGGATTGAACCTGTGTCAGTCACGTGCAAGGCAAAATGGCTTTATTATCTCTCTGGTCCCAAAAATGATACATTTTTCAGGCACTAAAAACACCTGATTTGCACCTGATCAGGTACTGATCGGCTGACCACAAATTCATCACTGATCTGAATTTCCTAGGCCATATTGAAAGATGAAAACAAAAATTAGTGACTGTCTCACATCCAAAACAAGAGCATTTAGAAAGAAGGTAGAGTACAAAAACCCAGAAACCTCTACATGAATGAATAACCAAAGAGCAAACACTAAGAAAAGTTTACAGACATACACTCAAAATAACTATAAATAAAAATTAAATCCTATAAAATATATCATTCTAAAAAATAAACTAACTTGCAGAAGGGCAATAAAACAAGGAATAAAGAAAGAGAAAATACATAGAAAATATAATAAAATAGCAGACAAGATGGAGAAATTGTATCATCCATACATCACTGGAGAAAATGCCAATAGTATGTCTTCTCTGAAAAATTACTGGGTAATTTCTTTAAAAACTAAATATGAAATTGCCATAGGGATCAACTATCACTCCATCAGGTTTTTATCCCCAAAAGATGAAAACTGACATTCATACCAAAACCAAGCACAAACGTAAACAGCAGCTTAAACCCTGATGTTTCCACTCTAGAAACAACCCAGATGTCTTTCAACAAATGAAAGGTCAGACAAGCTGTGGTACACCCATACCATACAATACTATGCAACACTAAAATGGAAAAAAGCATTGACACACATAATACCTTGGCTAAAGTTGATAGAAATTGTGGTGGGAGGGAAAATATGTCAAAAATCACATAATCTGCCGTTCCATTATATAGCAGTTTTGAAATGACAAAATTATAGATAATGGAGAACAGATGACTGGTTGTTGGGGAGTTAGTAATGGGAGAGGACGGGAGGTGTATGTAGTTCTAATAAAAAAGGTCAAAGACTTCTTAAGGCAATGAGCTAGATTGTGGTGGTCGATACGCAAACCACCAACACTGGTGGTCAAATGGCATCAAAGTAAACACATGCATGAATATAAAATTGGCAAGATCAGAATAAGATCTGTAGGGTGTATTGATGTTGGCTTTCTGTCTGTGATATCCTATAACAGTTTTTCAAGATTATGGAAAACTGAATTGAAAGTACACAAGGTCTCTCCACAATATTCCTGCACGAAAATCTTCATCCCAACATTCAAAATGAAATTAACAAAATGGAGAGATTGAAGGGAAGGAAGCAGGTTTTTCACATCATAATAATAAATACTCACTTTACACCTAACTTCAAAGGTAAAAAAAAATAATAATTTAAAAAGGAGAGAGGTGATTGGTCCCACCTCTCCAGGGATCTAACTTCATCCCTTGCAATGCAGACACTCTCCTGCCATGACACAGCAGGAAGTAGGAACTTTCATACAAGAAATGTTCAATTTGTATCTAAGTAAGCTGGACAAATCCACACTCTCAAACACACTCTTTGAAGCATTTTTCCTGTATGCCGCCCAAATGCAAAAAGAAATCACAAGAGAAAAAGAAAAAACACTAGGGACTAGTATAGTCAATGTTTTAAAGAACACAAAGAGACTACAAGAAAAAAAGAAAAAATAACTGAAAACAGCCAACTCGGAATGAATATAGTCACAGACAGATATTTTACATTACCACCAAGGCAGTTTGTTAATACGAACCAAATTCCCTAACACACACACACACACACACACACACACACACACACACACACACACACAAACACACACACACATGCAAAGGCCAGGAAAAAAAACTGAATTGGGTGGAATAGTTAAGTTTGAAGAAAAGAAGATGGGGACTGGAGCAATAGCACAGCAGGTAGGGCATTTGCCTTGCACGTGGATGACCCGGGTTTGATTCCCAGCATCCCATACGGTCCCCTGAGCACCGCCAAGAGTAATTCTTGAGTGCATTAGCCAGGAATAACCCCTGTGCATCCCCGGGTTGACCCCCAAAAAAAAAAGAAAAAAGAAAAGAAGATGTGTGTAGGGGAAGGAGTTGGGTGGACGATAAACTGCAGAGAGCACAAAATCAAAATAGAAAGGAAATAAATAGGGACTGGAGCAATACCACAGCAGGTAGGGCGTTTGCCTTGCACTCAGCCGACCCAGGTTTGATTCCCAGCATCCCATATGTTCCCCCAAGCACCACCAGAAGTAATTCCTGAGTTCAGAGCCAGGCGTAACCTCTGTGCATCACTGGGTGTGACCCAAAAAGAAAAAAAAAATGGTAAATAATATAAGAACTAGAGGCACATACCTTAGGAGTACAGACACAGACAATAATATCTAAAGGCTGGAGTGTTCATATGTACTACGGGACAGCTGGCTTGGTTTTGTGCCCCTGAAAGAAAGATTTCTGAGACCACGCCAAAATAAAGGGACATGCCCAGAAAGGTTGACCTCTCTAAAATGAACTAAAAATCTGGCCCGGGTGGTAGAGAAAAAAAAAACTTGCATCTTCCAGTAACTCTGAATTAAAGAAGAAATGAATAGTCTTTGGATTAAATCCCTAAAAGTACACAGAGAGTATGAATTTAGAACAACTACATGGTGTGGGGAACACAGACCAAGACATGAGTGCAAAAATTGATCCTAGACCAGAAACGCCCGTGGGCTACAGAAGCAAACACAGCATCCCTCTATTGGGAATTCTTTTAAATGAGGGGAAAGATGACTGATGCTGGGAGAGAGACCAAATCAGAAATCTGCCTGAAGATGAGTTCATAATCCAAATATCAAACCATATAAGGAATTGATCCACCTTATAGTGAATCTACAGTTCTGGGAGAACCAGCATGAGTAATCCCCAGAAGCTTTTCTTCTCTTATTTTTCTTTTTAATTGAATCACCATGAGCTACCCTTACAAAGCTTTCATGTTTGAGTTTTAGTCATACAGTGATCAAACACCCATCCCTCCACCAGTGTGCATTTTCCATCACCAATGTTCCCAGTATTCCTACCCCCTTCCCCGCCCCATCCCTGTGCTATGTCCATGGCAGACAGTTTCTCTCTTTCTCTCTACTTATGGGCATTATAACTTGCAATACAGATAATCAGAGGCCATCATTTTTGGTCCTTTATCTACTTCCAGCACACATCTCCCATCCCGAGCGATCTGCCCAACCATCATTGACTTAATGATCACTTCTCAGAGGAAAATCTGAGACTACAAAATCAGTATAGGCATAATAATTAAAGAAAGAAGGAGGTAAAGGTAAAGGTAAAGGCCCCCCGTTGATCGTCGATTTGCTCGAGCGGGCCCAGTAACGTCTCCATTGGAGACTTTGTTGTTACTGTGTCTGGCATATCAAATACTCTCGGTAGCTTGCCGGGCTCTCTGATAAAGAAAGAAGGAATCTATAAGAAAAGAAGTCCTTAAAGGATGTTTGGAGGATCCTCCCAGGAGGGGAGATGCATGTCGAAAGTAGACTATGGACTGAACATGTTTGCCACTCAATGCCTCTTTTGCAGACCACAACACCCAAAAGGAGAGAGAGAACACAGGGGATTGCCCTGCCACAGAGACGGGGGGATGGGGGGATGGGGGTGGGAGGGATATTATCCATGGTGGTGGAGGGATGGGTATCTGATCATTGTATAATTGAAACCAAAGCACAAAAAATTGTAAATCTACAACTTTAAAAAAAAATAAAATAAAATAAAGGGGGAAAAAAAAAAAAAAAAAAAAGAAGTCCTGGCTTGGGGAGGGAGAGAGGGTTATGAAAAGGCATCAAATATTACTTCTAGAAATAAAAAAATAAAACTCAGTTTGATGGACAATTTAAGCAGCAACTATGACAAGATCATGATTAGCACTGCACTAGAGTCCTCCCATTGTTCATCGATTTGTTCGAGCAGGCCCAATAATGTCTCCATTGTGAGACTTTGTTGTTACTGTGTTTGGTATAGCTTGCCGGGTTCTCCGAGAGGGGTGGAGGAATTGAACCCGGGTTAACCGAGTCGGCTACGTGCAAGGCAAACGCCCTACCCGCTGTGCTATCACACCAGCCCAAGATCATAATTAGTGAATTATAAACATGAAAATAGAGGAAGGAAAGAAATCGAGGAAGTTAAGAAGAGACAGGGGGCTGGAACGATAGCACAGCAGGTTGGCAGTTTGCCTTGCACACGACTGACTGGGGTTCAATTCCCAGCATCCCATACGGTCCCCTGAACACCACCAGGAGTAATTCCTGAGTGCATAGCCAGGAGTAACCCCTGTGCATTGCCAAGTGTGACCCAAAAAGCCAAAAAAAAAAAAGAGAGAGAGAGAGACAGACAGGGGCTGGAGCGATAGCATAGCAGGTAGGCCCTTTGCCTTGCACGGGGCTGACCTAGGTTCGATTCCCAACGCCCAAGCACTGTCAGGAGTAATTCCTGAGTTCATGAGCCAGGAGTAACACTTGTGCATCACTGGGTGTGACCCCCCCCCCAAAAAAAGCAAAAAAAAAAAAAAAGGAAGAGACAGACAGACGTTATCAGGGGCAGGGGGCAGGGAGCAGGCATGTATAGACATGTGGTATATGTATATATCTAAACTACAGATATATGACAACACTGAAAGCATGAGATCCAAACTACAACAACCAAATTTAAAAACACATCTGTGTAGGAGGCTGACTGTGAAATGGGAGGGAGCATGGGGACACTGATGAAGGGAAGTTGACACTGGTGGTGGGATTGATGTTGGAACATTGTACGCCTAAAACTCTATTACGAACAATTTTGTAAATCACAGTACCTTAACATGGAATTTTTTAAAAGTCAGTGATAGCACAGCGTGTAGGGTGTTTGCCTTGCACGCAGCTGACCTGGGTTCGATTGCTCCACCCCTCTCGGAGAGCCCAGCAAGATACCAAGAGTATCTCGCCCACATGGCAAAGCCTGGCAAGCTTCCCGTGATGTATTTGATATGCCAAAAACAGTAACAATAAGTCTCACAATTTGTTGTGAGATGTTACTGGTGCCCACTCAAGCAAATCGATGAACAATGGGAGGACAGTGCTACAGTGCTACAAACTAAGGGCAATAGTATAGTTGATAGAGCACTTGCCTTGCACATGGCAGACGCTCCTTCAATTAATCCCTGGAACCCCATATGACCTCCTCCTCACAACTGCCAGGAATGATCCCTGAGTTCAGAGCCAGGAATAAGCACTGAACATCGCTGGGTGTGGCCCAAAAACAAACAAAAATAGTGATAATTATCTGGAAAGTTGTCCCGAAGAATTATCCAAAAGCCTTTGAAAATTACTTCCTAAACGATACAGAAGTAGTAGACATAAGAGATCAAGCAAAGATCAAACAGAAAATGCAGAAGAAAGAAGAAAGAATGGACCCAAAGTAATATCTGACGAGATACAAATTCAAATAATGGGAGAAACATGGAGTTATAGAAGCTTACAAATTCCAAAAAGAAAAAGTAACAACAAACCCACACAGGGCTGTGGAAAACCAAAGATTAAGAGTAATCTCTAAAGCAAACAAGAAGCAATCTCTCATCAACAACAGAGGGGAGACACATACAGTGAGAGCAAACTAATTGTCAAAGATTTATGCTCCCAGAAATCTGTTATTTAGATGGTTGGGTGAAATACAGTTTTAAACACACACACAAAAAAAAGGATTAAGAGACTTTTGTCATTTGTATATGCTTACCAAAAGAACTGCTTCCTTAGAAAAGAACCTACCTCATGAAGAAGAGAGGAGTCGGACAGAGAAATGGAGGCAAATTTTGGTGTGGATGTGGGGAGTAAGGGACCCTCCTACACTGCTGGTGGGAATGCCGACTGGTTCAGCCCTTTTGGAAAACAGTATGGACGATTCTCCAAAAATTAGAAATTGAGCTCCCATTTGACCCAGCAATACCACTCCTGGGAATATATCCTGAAGAGGCAAAAAGGTATCGTCAAAATGACATCTGCACTTGTATGTTCATTGCAGCACTGTTTACAATAGACAGAATCTGGAAAAGAACCCGAGTTCCTGAGAACAGATGGTATACACGATGGAATACTATGCAGCTATTAGAAAAGATGAAGTCATGAACTTTGCATATAAGTGGATCAACATGGAAAGTATAAAGCTAAGTGAAATGAGTCAGAAAGAGAGAGACAGACATAGAAAGATTGCACTCATCTGTGGAATATAAAGTAATAGAATGGGAGACCAACACCCAAGAATAGTAGAGATAAGTACCAGGAGGTTTGCTCCACGGCTTAGAAGCCAGCCTCACATGCTGGCGGAAAGGTCAGTTCAAATAGAGAAGGGAACACCAAGTAAGTGTGGTTGGAGGACCCACTCAAGATGGGAGATGCATGCTGAAAGTAGACTATCGATTGAACATGATGACCATTCAATACCTCTATTGCAAACCACAATACCCAAAGGGAGAGAGAGAACAAAAGGGAATGCCCTGCCGCAGAGGCAGGGTAGGTGGGAGAGATGGGGTGGGGGGAGGGATGCTGAGATCCTTGGTGATGGAGGGTGGGTACTTGAGCATTGAATGACTAAAATACAAGCATGAAAATGTGTAAATCTATAACTGTACCTCACAGTGAATCACTAACAAAAAGTTTTAAAAATAAATAAATAAATAAATAAGTCTTGACTGTTAAAACAATCCAACAATTTGTTAAAATGACAGAGTGGAAAAATGGTAGAAGAACTAAATCACTACATCATATTATGAGACATGGGGAAGAATCAGAATAAGCACATTGGGAGGTCCTTATATTATTCAAGAGTAGTTCTTTTGATGGATTTCATCAGAGAGACTCAAATTAAAATGTTAAAAAAAAATCCAAGTACCACTACCCTAATAGCAATGGAATATATAGCATGCAAATCATGGTAGATCTAGGAAAAATAAAGTATGATAAAACAGAAGGGACAGAAGAGCTGGGAGAGGGAACCAGCCCCCAAGTGATAGGAGTTGGAAAGCCATAAAGGGGCAAAATGAACATGTATAGAAAAGATATGGTCCAGGCTGGTGGCCCTAGGGAGGCTGACCTAGCAGACAAGATGGTGAGCTTGTGATTTGAAGACACCTTGCTATCAGTATCTGGGAAAGGGGGAATGAAATGGAAATCGACAAGGAGAGACATCAAGATATCAGGGGACAGGCGGGAGCAATAGCACAGCAGGTAGGGCATTTGCCTTGCATGTGGCCTTCCGGTCTACTGGGGTTCCAGTCCCAGCATCCCAAATGGTCCACTACGGCACCACCAGGGGTAATTCCTGAGTGCAGAGCCAGGAATAACCCCTGTGCATCGCCGGGTATGACCCAAAGAGAAAAAAAAATCAGGGGATAATCAGGAGCTAGAAGAGTCCTCCAGAGTCCTACACTGAATTTGGTAAAGGCTGTTATGTCCCCACCCCCGTCATTACACATCCTGGGAAAAGGCATTACTTAGACACAGAGGTTTCGACTTTGGGCAGCTCAGGGCATCCTTAGTGGAGCTGAGGCTTCTAGGATATTATGGATTATGCCAACACCCTGGGACTGGGACCACTAAGACCTTTCTTGAGGGGGAGCTAAGGGAGGACAAAGGGGCATCTCAGTGTTGCCATAGTACTGTCAGGTGCCAGACAAACTGTGTGGAAAGAAACTCTCTTACTTGTCCTGTGATCGATGTCCCACTTCCAAATGCTGCTCCTTAAATTTGCGTGGAAAGAGCAATGAATTCTTGAGCCATAACACAAATAACACGAATCCAAGTTACTGGCCTCCAAATTGGGGTACCTCGAAACATCATACATCACTTGCTCCTGAACCAAAGCTAGCCAAATAAGATATTCAGAGCAACTGGGGACTCTAACCTTTCATGATTTTAAATCCTTAGTTTTCAAACCAAAATGGAAAAAAAAACACCATTTCTGGATCTCATATCTTTATCAAATATGAATTCATACTGTGGTTATGTGGCTATTATTAACTGCCTGTCTTTACACAGCCAAATGACTTCGAGATCAGAAACCCGTATTTGATTGATTTCTTATCTTCTAATCAAAAACAACTCTATCGAGAAAGGAAATGAGCATACCATCTAGAGAAATTCAAGATGATCCATCATTGGAAAATGTGTCCAGTCAGCTGAGGAAAACAATGCTAATAGACACATCGCAAAATTGTCTAATTCAACAGCTGTAATAAGGAAGAAAGAGAGAGATACTAACGAATATCAGAATACCAATCCTCTCCACATTTCCACATTTCCGGTCTATTTAACCCATTTTACTTATTTATCTATATGTGGGGGGGGGGATTGAGGGGGGCTTACTGGTTAGTTAAAGAAAATGGACAGAGGGGGCTGGAGTGATAGCACGGAGGGTAGGGAGTTTGCCTTGCACGCAGCCAACCCGGGTTTGATTCCCAGTATCCCATGTGGTCCCCGGAGCACTGCCAGAAGTAATTCCTGAATGCAGAGCCAGGAGTAGCCCCTGAGGATCGCCGGCCTTAGCATCGCCAGGTGTGACCCCAAAAAGTAAAAAAAAAAAATTGAAAGAAAGAAAAGAAAAAAAGAAAGAAAGAAAAAAAAAAGGAAAGGAACAGAAACAGCCAGCAAGTTACAAGCTAAGTACTGACTTGAAGAGCTGAACAGGCTGTGTTCAGTGTTAAGCTGATAACACACCCTCTCTACATTAAAGAGGTGTAACCCTTGGGATTCAGGAAAATAGAGGCCACCCTAGAAGGGAAGTCTTTGGCATCTCCTTTTACTTGCAGTAAATTCACTGGCCTTATGTCCTTGAAAATTCATGGCAGATCAAGTCAGGCATGCTTTCCTGGTGCCTGAGAGCTAGTACAGAGTGGTCAAATGTTTAGCTTGCATGTGGCAGACCCTGGTTCATCCGCAGAGCAAGGACTAATGACCAGAATACAGAGCCAGGAGTAAGACCTGGGGACAGCAGGGGTGGCCTCCAAATTCCAGCTGACACCTCAGGCCAAAGATGAAACACTTCTGAGTCCCAAACTCTTTTTGTTTTCATGAAAATCATTGGCATAACCACCTGTTTTTGATACACTGGGGAAGTGTATGATCCACTAAAATTAAAAAATCTGTACTTTTTCTAATTAACCCCAGGATTTTAAAATATACTCTGTATCATATGACATGTGAACAATTACATGTATACTGTGCAGTATGTATATAGTGTAGTACAAAATATAGTTATATTTTATGTTGTAACATTCTAAGTAGTCATCATAAATACCATGCGCATATGTAGACACAAGCACATATATATATATACATGTTTTAAATATATGTGTGTACATGTGTCTTTAAAATGAGCCACACTAGAATTTAGAGCTATTGCTCCGTAATCTCATATACCATATAAAGCTTATATTTAAGTGTAAATTTACTTACATTTAAAGCTATTGATGACGAAGTCTTCCGTTTTGTGCAAGTTTGTTTTGTGGGGTTTGTCTTTTTTTTTTTAAGAATAGCACTTAGGGCTGGGGAGGGGGTCTTCCCAGGGGGGTTGGTTAGAGAGACTCCAAACACGAACACTTGTTAGAAAGGGCCAGGCCCTAAACAGCCGCAGCACATCGCCGCAAACCCAGCCCGCGCTCCCTAAACTTCCCAGCAGAGCCAAAGCCGCGGAGCGTGCCCCTCGGGGCTCAGCCGCCTGGCACACAGGACCAACTCCCGGGTACCCGGGGATGCCATCCTCTGCGGCGCGCTCCGACCCGCACCCGGATCCGGGGGCGGGGGTGGGGTTCATGCTGCCTCTCCCCTTCCTTCGGGACTCGCCCTCCCTCGACGCCCTTGCGAGGCCAGGAGTCGGGGCGGCGGCGCGAAGGGGAGCCTCAAGAAAGGGCCGACGACGGCGCTTGCAGCCAAGGGGACCGCGGCGCCGTCCAGGCAACAACCCGGAGCGCCCCCTCCCCCGGGGGCTGCCCGTCAGCCTCCACCTCGGTACCGCCCGCCCCAAATTCTCTCCCTGGGCTGGCGGGGTGCTGAAGTGCTGGCACGGGGAGCCCGCGGACAGCGCTTACCTCGGCCCTGCTGCCAGCTGCCCGGGCTGCCGCCGCCGCGCTCAGGACGCCCCGGCCAGGGCAGCACGCGGCTCCGCCCCGCGCATCCCGTCGGCGCCGAGACCCCCGGCGCCCCAGCCCCGGAGCCGGTCAGGGACGGGGACCGGGCGCCGCCGGCAGCCGGGAAACGGGCACCCGAGCCGGGGGTGGCTGCAGAGCGCGCGCGTACCGGCCGCTCGGTTGGCAACCGTGGGGGACCCCCGCAGAGCATCGCAAGCGGCACCCCATCCCCTTCTCTTCCCCCCACATGCCTCCCGCAGTGGTCCCCCCACCTCCAGTCCCCTAGATGAGACAGCTGGCCCACGGCACTCGGTCCCCCGCGCTGCGCTCCCCGGCTGGGTGCGGGTACTGAGCTCGACTTGCACGGACGAGCTGCTGGGTGAAGGTGGGAAGTGCCCAGGCCACCACCTGTCCATGTCAAGGAGCCAGGCACACGGTCCCCAGCCCGCCGCAGCGTCTCCTGGATCCCCCCAAATCCCCCCACCCCCGCCGCGCGCCCCCACCTACCTCGCCGACCTCCCGCACGGTACCGGGGGACTTGGGCGAAACGACCCTCACTCGCCGCCGGGAGCTCGGGGCATCTCCCCAGCCGCGGGAGCAGCAGGATCACGCACAGCCTGGCGTGTCTCTCCCACGCCGGATGGCGAAAATCCCGGGCTGAACCCCACTCTCGCCGGCCCCCCCCGCCCCCATTCATAATCCCAGCGGCCGTCTGCCACTACGCGCCCTCCCCCCGCCGCCCGCGCCCGCCGCGATTCGCAGTCCCCGGAACGTGCAGTCACTCGGCGGCCGCGGATACTGTAACTGGGGGCTCGGCCGCCGCGGCGGGAGGCACGATGCGGGCTACGGAGGCGGGGCGGGGGCGGGCGCGGGGGGTTCCTGGGAGCCCCGGGCCTGGGGAGGCGGGGAAGGAGCCCGCGGGAGGCTGGGAGCCCGCGGCTCTCCCGTGGCACAAAGGAGCTCCCGGCTTGGAGAGGCGCCGCGCTGCGGAACGCGCGGGTCAGCTCAGCGCCCGGGAGGGGCCCCTCCGGCACCCCCTTGGGAGCGCGTTCTACAACTTGGGGGATCTCGTGTGAGCAAGCAACAGGCACTTGGTAGCCTGGCGACCCCCCGCGGGAAAGGAGGTGGCTGGTGGAGGTCTGCCAGGCAGAGGGGGGAGGGGAGAAATTGTGGGGAAACACGGGGTGTCCCTTTCCCACTCCTGTCCACTATTTCTGAGGTGGGTGGGGGACGGAGAACGCGGGAGGGAAAAAAATGCCAAAACGAACAGAAAGCTGGCCCACGGAAGAGGGGAGAGCTGGGGGTACCGTAACTTTGCTCATAGCGCCACCAACCACTAGCTGGATCTACCAGGACGGACCGACCTAGGTAATGTAAGAGTCTGGCACATTCATTCTGCCAAGGGCCAAGAGCTGGGTGCTGGGCGCAGGGCTGGTGAAGACCGTCTCTGCACTCAAGCAGTCCTCAGCACGGAGGAAGAAACTATGACAACCCCAAATGGCCCACGGGATGCTCTGGGAACACAAACCGATTACATACCAGAGCAGATTTTTCTCTCAAATGGCTTAGGGATTTCGATGGCTTCTGAGCTGAGAAAGAGCAGTCTGGAGTTTGATAAAGAAGTGGAGTGACATTTGTGGAGGATAAAATAACATAACATGAGACGGACACCCGAGGACAGTAGACACAAGGGCCAGGAATATTGCTCCATAGTTGGAAGCCTGCCTCATGAGCTGGGGGAGAAGGCAGCTGGAATAGAGAAGGGATCACTAAGAAAATGACGGTTGGAGGGATCATTCGGGATGGGAGATGTCTGCTAAAAGTAGAAAAAGGACCAAACATGATAACCTCTCAGTATCTGTACTGCGGACCATAAAACCCAAAAGTAGAGAAAGAGTACGGGGAATATTGTCTGCCATGGAGGCAGGGGGCGGGTGGAAGAGGGGGGTTATACGGGGGATATTGGTGGTGGGGAATGTGCACTGGTGGAGGGGCAGGTGTTTGATTATTGTATGATTGTAACTCAAACATGAAAGCTTGTAACTGTATCTCAAGGTGATTAAAAAAAATCTTTGTGTTTATTCTTCCATTAAACCAAAACCAGCGTATAGGCCAACACATAATAAAAGGCATGCCTGGGGGGGGGGGAGGGGAACAGGGTAGACCTACTGAACCCCTGTCCTTTCCTTTGTACCTTCAAATTCTTGCCCTGTTAGTGTAGAAGATGCAGTTCTTCACCAGGGCGATGAGGCCTGTTTCCCGCCATCTTCCAGGATGTGGAGCTGTGCGTTGCATCCCATCCACCCATCTGTCACCTTGAAATGCAGCCGAAAGCCAAAAGTCGTAATCCTGCCAGTGTGCGTCCAGAGGGCGGCCAACCACTCTGCAATGCAGTCATGGGTCTCACAGTCTTTGTAAAACCATGACAAATGACTCTCCCTTTCCTGAACTACAGTTAATTAGTCAGATTATTAAATGTTAAAAGACTATTGTCTGGATGGAGTGTAGGATAAGAACCGAAATTGTGAGTCAATCAAAGAAAGAACTGCTGTGAATGGCACATTTCCTGACACGACCACTACCAACCCGCCACCCCCCCCCCCCACACACACACACATACACACTGGCCCTCACTGCTAGAACTTTGAAGATCTGCCTGATCATTAAAACTCCCAGGTTTGTTACATCAGCTTCAAAACACATGCCCAAAGGATTCCTGCGGCCAAAGACTTTAAGAGCTTATCTGGACTCTTTAAATATCTTCCCCACTTCTTACTAGAAATCATATGAACTAACATAGAGCCTGGAAGAAATGTCCACTGCCATTTTCGGCGAAATGAAACATGTTTTGCTCACAAATGTCAAAGGATGTGTAAAGGAGGCTGACAGAAACAAGCTGGGTTTGAGCAGAAGCTACAGGGGACAAGTGCAGAGAGAGTCAAAGGGGACCAGCAGGAGGAGATTAAAAAGTGAGGAGTTGGGGCTGGAGAGATAGCACAGTGGGTAAGGCCTTTGCCTTACACGCAACCGACATGGGTTCAATTCCCAGCATTCCATATGGTCCCTTGAGCACCGCCAGGAGTAATTCCTGAGTGCATGAGTCAGGAGTAACTCCCGAGCATCACCAGGTGTGATACAAAAAGCAAAAGCAAAACAAAACAAAACAAAAAAAGTGAGGAGTTGTGAAAAAAAAAACTCCAAGGTTGGCCAGGGGGTGACCCCGACAGCTCTTTCCCTGGCCGCCAGTTTCTGGGGGTCCTGACCGCCAGTTTCTGGGGGTCCTGGGCTGCCCCCCCCCCCCAGCCAGAGCGGCCTGGGCCCCAGGGCAGATGGTGGAGGAAGCGAGAGCCAAGCCAGTTGATTGATCAGATGCTGTTTATTTCATTGTCATCCCAGTTCACTCCTGTCTTTCTCTCTCTCCTTCTCTCTGGGGCCCCGATCTGGAACCCCTATTTCCTGGCTCTGGCTCTGGCTCTGGCTCTCGATCTTCTCTCTCAGCCCCCTCTTACAGTCTCCTTAAATCCCCAAACCATGAGGGGCTGGGCTTACACATAGGTGTGGTCACAATCAACAGGGGTAAAGTTCTTCCCCTCAGGGGATGCTGCTTCTAGGACAGATTCTCTTTCAGCAGGACCACCCACCCAAGGGTGGAATCCCATGAATGTGTTTCTCCTATTGTTGTCCAACAAACATATAAGCACTCATAATATTAATCATTTTATATGGAGTAAGAGTCGTCGATTTGCTCGAGCGGGCGTCAGTAACGTCTCCATTTGTCCCTGTCGGGTGCTAGTGTAGCCCAATGGCATCTGTTCGCTCGGGGAATATGAAGGGCCTCAAACCGATTGTTCATGATATTGACGAAGAAGTCTGACCATCTGGTAGGTGGGCAGCCATGCGGTCTTTTGACATCCCGTGGAATCTAGTCGGTAACAGCTCTAGTCCAGCGGACATCTTTAAATCTCATTACGTGACCAGCCCATCTGATTTTCGACACCTTGGCAAATGAGACAGCATCCCTGATTCTTGATCGTTGACGGATGTCAGAACTCTGGATTCTTTCTCTCATTTGAGTGAAATGTGATATTCCAAGCATAGCTCTTTCAATTCCTCTTTGAGAGACCTGAATAGCGTTCTCATCCTGTTTGCATAGGGCCCAGGTCTCTGAGGCATATGTTAATGCAAGAAGAACAGTGGAATCAAAGAGATGTGTCCAGAGCTTGAGGTTCTTCGTCCTCTTAGCTATTTCTTCGACGTTCTTGAAGGCGTTCCAAGCCGCTCTCTTCCTCCTGCGCAGCTCAGGTGCCAGGTCATTTGTCATGTTGACCTCTCGACCTAGGTACACATAGCTGTTGCATTCAGAGATGGTCATTCTGTTGAGAGCAAATGGGGCGTCAGGAACAAGGCTGTTTCTCATAAACATTGTCTTCGTAAGATTCAGCTGTAGTCCTACCTTTCCACACTCACGGTCAAAATCACTTAAGTGATTAAGTGATAGAGTAAGAGATGCATTAAACTTATAGAATTGTTCTCCTGGGGTCATCCTGATCTCAGACTACAGTGCTCAGGCCAGATCAGTCTTTCCTATCCCTAGCAGGGTCCTAGTCTTGTCATTACTTTAGATCATGAAAGCATTTGTTATGATCAAGCTCTTAACTTATAGTTAAGAATTGTGGCGCTTTGGCCAGGCCCATCTCGATGACAGGGTAGCACATAGCTTACCACTTTCCCTGGTTCCATCCAGTCCCTCGTTGGGACCCTGCTTTTGGGGGCGCTAGAAAGTGAGGGCAACTGAGACTTAAGTTGAGAAAGCAGATGCCTGGGAATGAAAAATATTCAAAGCCAATTAAATCCCTAGTTACAAAAGCATAATATTGTCTTCTTGTGTCTATACAAAAGGACACAGCTTTAAAGTAAACTATTCAAAAGACATAAGGAGAGGAGAAAGGAATATTAACTTACAATATAAGTTCAGTATCCTAGAAAGATCTGACCTTACAAACTAACAGAAACTGATTAGGGGAATAAGCTGATTAACTGTTTGGGAAAGAGAGCATAGAGAAGTAGTTACAAATAAACAGAAGAATGGGAGTGACTCAGGAGCACTGGGATGGGTGTGACCAGATAAACATAAACTGCCTGAGGAAGTACAAAACAGTGCCATCCTACAAGGAGTTACTGTAAACTCAGCTCAGTTTTCAGACAGTAGAGCTGAATGTAGAGAGAAAGGCCAAAGGGCATGGGATTGGCATAAAGGTAGAGTTTCTAAGGCACAAGAGGCCACTGATCTCAAAATCAGCAGAAACTGGATTCCTTGGGCTGGAGAAACAGTACAGCAAGTAGGGCAAATGTCTTTCATGCAACTGACACAATTTGACCCCTGGTACCCTATATGGTCCCCCATTCCCTGCCAGGAATAATCCCTGAGTGCTGAGCCAGAAGTTAACCCTGAGTACCACTGGGTGTGTCCCAAAAACCAAAAGGATAAAAAGAACAGAAACTGAATTTCTTGGAGTGGAGGCAACCACAGGGAGATGAGAAAGCCATGTGCTTTGTAAAGAATCAGGGAGCAGAGAGCTGCTGGCAGAAATTTCCAGAATTAGATTTACTTCAGAGCCTCAGGGGGAGGGAGTGGACAGGAAAAAAACATTCCTGGAAACAGACTGTTTCTGAGGCATCATTCAAATAAACCACCTAGAGCAAAGCTTTAAGGAGCTGCTGATTATTTGCCTACAATTCACTGAAGTGACAAATTGGAATGGGTTCAACCTGATGACTTTTGGCTCTGGGTGGTAGCAGCTGTGGCCTCTGGAGGATGGCTTCCACTGGGCCACCAGGGGGAACAGGCCAAGGCACAAAACCTATTCCCACCTGGGGTGGCCCAGCTCTGGTAACCTACTGCAGGGACCAGATGCATTTCTGCCAAAAGCCGCTGGGTTCCAAGATTTGTTTCTCAGTCTCTGGGATCCTGGCCATTAAGCAGCACTGATCAGGAGCCAGGGAGGCTGTTCATGGGCGGCAACTCGGGGTCTCTTTGGGGCAGAGAGGAAAGGGCCGGCTCCACACCCATCCCGTGAGGCCCCACATGTCTCCTCACTGCGGGCCCAAACCAGACTGTACAATGGCTTCTGGAGGATGGTGGCCACCGAGCCATCAAGGGGGAGCAGAAGGAGGGACAGCACCCTTTCCCCCCAGGAGTGGCCCGGCGACAGTAACCTACTGCATGGTCCAGACACATTTCTACCAAAAGTCGCTGGGTTTCAAGATTTGTTTCTGAGTCTCTGGGATCATGGCCATTAAACAGCTTGATCAGGAGCCAGAGAGGCCATTTTGTGGGCGGCGACTCAGGGTCTCATTGGACAGGGAGGATAGGGCAGGCTCCACCTCCATCCTGTGAGCCCCACGTGTCTCATCACTGCAGCCCAAACCTGACTGTCCAGTGGCCTCCGGAGGCGTCTGCCACTGGCCTGCTAGGGGGAACAGGCCATGGCACGAAACCTATTCCCACCTGGGGTGGCCCGGCATCAGTAACCTACTACACAGACCAGACTCATTTCTGCCAAAAGCCATTGGGTTTCGAGATTTTTTTCTGAGTCTCTGGGATCATGGCCATTAAGCAGTCCCATCAGGAACAACAGAGGCCACGCCTCCAATTATATAGCTGAGCCGGAGGTGGTTTGTGGGTGTGTCTCCCACATACCTAACTTTTTGCCGTTTACTTTCTTGGTAAACTTTGCCCCAAGTTTTTGGGGTCTGGCCAAAGGCACAGCAGCAATTTTGGGATATCTGGAAGTCTAAAGGCGCCATCAGGCTATGGATACACTCGCCTCACAGGTACATATTGACCTGCTGGCAGCAGCATACCCCCACTGTTTGCTTCTTTACCGATAAAATGGCATGTTGGTATTTAATCTAAACAGAGGTACATAAAAATTAAATAATTTATTCAATATCATACAGCTACAGTCAGTATTTATACCTTGTCTTGTTCCAGAGTCTGTGCTTCAATTTTAGTGAGCATATTGTCTCACTAAATAGAGGCTTTATACGGATCTACATAGTTCCTCTTTGCTTTAACTACTGTGCTAGGGAAACAATAGACTATTAAAAAAAAAAGATGACTAAGTACACATAAAAAAAACCCTCAGGAAATAAAAGAAATTAAAATGAATAGAAGATAAAAGAGCCAAACTACCACAGAAATGAATAAAATATTGAAAAATAGAAAAAACACCAAAGTATGAAGAACACTAGAAAGACAAGAGATAGAGAATACAAAGATAGGGAAAGTGGAGACTGAGAAAGGGAATTAGGGCACTTGCGTAGCATGCGTCTGGCCCATTTGTTCCACAGAGTCCCTGTAGAATCACTGGGTGCATCCTTAGAGATCTCCAAGCCCTGTTAGGGTAACACCCAGCACCAGAAAGCAAAAGAAGTACAGCATCCTGAGGTCCTTGCGCTGATTTGCCAATGGTCCCCTGGGTCTTCAATATCCCTCCTGGAACACCCTTTCCTGAAGAAAGATAAGTGGTCCATATTATATAGAGTCAAGGAGGTCCCCAACACTGTGCCAGTCTTCTTCCCCCACCCCAGGTCAGTTAATCCGTCAGTATTCGAACCCAGGACTTGACTTTCTCTGAGCATGTGCCCCAGGTGTCCTCTAGAACCCTGGGACACTCAGCATCCCTGAGTCTCTTCCTGTTGGTCCTCAACACTGTGCCGGTCTTCTTCCCGCTCCCCAGGCTGTACCCCCCACACACAACAGGTACCCGTGGGTGCATGGCCTCATCAGAAGTGGGCATGGATTCCACAGAAGTGGGCGAGGCCTAATTTTGGGCAGGCAGGTGCTCACACAGCCCTAGGTACTTTACTCATACAGAGAAATCTCGTGTAACATCTCAATCCCCATACCTCCACACCAACAAGAAGAAACAACGCAAATCCTCACCACATGGGGAGGACGATGAAAAGAGTCCAGAAACCTCAGTAGGTGCTATTCACCTAAGGGACCTCTCTGAGACAGAATTCAGATATGAAATAATGAAGATGTTCAATGAACTCAATGAAACAGTGAGACAGATATCCAGTAAATCAAAGGAGGAAAGAAACAATAAATCAGACAATCGAGAAACAATGAAAGAAACAATGGATCAGACTATTGAGAAAATTTCATAGATGAAATAAAAAACTCAGTCTGTGCCCTCAACAATAGAATGACCACAGCTGAAGATAGAATCAGTGAGCTGGAAGATCAGCTGCATGAAGCCAACAGGCAACAACAAACAATGACAAGAGACCTCAAAATAGCTCTAGAGCGAATCAGAGTCCTAGGAGATGATCATAAAATCAATACCCAAAAGTCCATGGCTTTCCTGTATGCAAATAGTGAGAGAGAAGAAAGTGACGTGAAAAAAAAATTCTGTTCACAATTGTGCCCCCGAAAATCAAGTACCTACGATCAGCTTAACTAAGGAAGTAAAAGACCTGTAGAAAACTACAAAACGCTACTTCAGGAAATAAAAGAGGACACGAGAAAGTGCTCATGGATCAGGAGAATTAACATTGTCAATATGGCAATACTTCCAAAGCATTGTACAAATTAGATGCGATCCCTATAACAATACCCATGACATTCTTCAAAGAATTGGAGCAAACACTCCTGAAATTTATATGGAACAATAAGTCCGCACGAATAGCTAAAGCAATTCTTGGGAAAAAGAAAATGGGAGGAATCAACCTCCCTAACTTCAAACTCTACTACAAAGCAGTAATAATTAAAACAGCATGGTACTGGAACAAAGGCAGAGCTGCAGACCAATGGAACAGGTTGAATATGCAGACATCTGCCCCCCCACCAACATATGATCATCTAATATTTGATAAGGGAGCAAGAAATGTAAAATGGAGCAAGGAAAGCCTCTTTAACAAACTGCTGGCAAAACTGGACAGCTACATGCAAAAAAAAAAATGGGCTCAGATCTCTACCTAACACCATGTACAAAATTAAGATCAAAATGGATTAAATACCTCAACATCAGACCGGAATCCATAAGGTACATTGAAGAAAAGGTTGGCAAAACCCTCCACAACATTGAAGCTAACAGTATCTTCAAAGATGTCACGCCATTGGCCAAGCAAGTGAAAACAGAGATAGACAAATGGGACTATCTTAAACTAAGAAGCTTCTGAACCTCAAAAGAAACCTTGACCAAAATACAAAGACAGTCTACAGAATGAGAAAGGATATTCACACAATACCCATCCGACAAGGGGTTGATATCAAGGATATACAAAGTACTGGTTGAAGTCCACAAGAAGAAAACATCCAACCCTATCAAAAAATGGGGCAATGAAATGAACAGAAACTTTCTCAAAGAAGAAATCTGAATGGTATAAAAGCACATGTGATGCAGATCAAAACAACAATAAGATATTATCTCACACCACAGAGACTGGCACACATCCAAAAGAACAAAAGCAACTGGTGTTGGCGTGGATGTGGCGAGAAAGGGACCCTCCTTCACTGCTGGTGGGAATGCCGAGTGGTTCAGCCCTTTTGGTAAACAGTATGGACGATTCTCAAAAAATTAGAAATTGAGCTCCCATTTGACCCGGCAATATCACTCTTGGGAATATATCCCAGAGAAGCAAAAAAGTATAGTCGAAGTGACATCTGCACTTGTTTGTTCATTGCAGCACTGTTTACAATAGCCAGAATCTAGTGGAAAAAAAAAAAAAAACCTGAGTGCCTGAGAACAGATGACTGGTTAAAGAAACTTTGGCACTTCTACACAGTGGAGTACTGTGTAGCTGTTAGAAAGGATGAAGTCATGAAATTTGCATACAAGTGGAACTACATGGAAAGTATCATGCTAAGCAAAATGAGTCAGAGAGGGACAGACATAGAAAGTTTGCATTCTTCTGGGGAACATAAAGTAATAAAATAGGAGACTAACTCCCAAGAATAGCCAAGATAAGTAACAGGAGGTTTAATCCATCGCTTGGAAGCCAGCCGCACATGCTAGGGGAAAATGCTGCTCAGATAGAGAAGGGAGCACCAAATAAAGGGTGTTGGGAGGATCCCTCTAGGATGGGAGATGCATGCTAAAAGTAGACTATATGATTGCCACTCAATGTCTCTTTTGCAAACCACGGCACCCAAAAGGAGAGAGAGAACAAAAGGGAATGCCCTGTCACAGAGGCAGGATGGGATGGGGGGCATGTGGGGTGGGAGGGATACTGGAATCATTGGTGGTGGTGAACGGGCACTGGTGGAGAGATGGGCACTCAATCATTGTATAACTGAAACCCAAGCACAAAAATTTGTAAGTCTACAACTGTACCTCAAGGTATTTTACAAATAAATTTTTTTAAAAAGAAAGTAGAGTCAAGGGTCTGTTTCATCGTAAAGCAACAGCCTTTTTGTGGCCTTTCACGTCTTCAATGAGTCAGGAATCCGGACGGGCTCTAAGGTTTCCTGGCTCAAGCCCTCTCCTGAGATGAGTTCGGATGCTGACCATAGCAGCATATTGGTTCCCCATGCAATTTCTCCAGGCAAGGCAAGAGAACTATTTTTCAAGTACTCTATGAAATGGTTGTGATGGGGGGAATACAATGCAGAGCCAACAACTCTATCATCAGATTTTCTAAAGAAGAATTCTTATGAATAGCTTGTAACTGTAAGTAGCATTTCTATCAAAGCAAGTATTTTGAAAGGAATGATAAAGGAACTTTCCTGAAATTATAGATATAGAGTTTTTATCTTTAGACATAGAGCATTTAGCTTTAAAAAATTATAGAGTATTAAACTTCAAACAATAAACTTTCTTAAAAAAAGAATTCTTAAAGAATAGCCAAAAGGCCAAAGTTTAATAGGGAATCAGTTTGATATTGTCATCAGTTTTCTCTGAAACACTAATTAAAGACTAATGCAAAGGAAAACATCTATGATCTCATCAAGAAAAAAAAGAGCATAATCTAAGCATATTATATCTGGTCAGTTGTTCACATATGAATACCAGGTTAAGGCACTAAAAATAAAAAATCAAATGACATTGGTTCTTTGTGACTGAAATAATGATAGTCCATTTTTCTCCAAAAGCCTCCTGGTGAACTGGCACTGGACTGTATTAGTGGATGGAGCAATAGTACAGCAGGTCAGGTGTTTCCCTTGCTTGCAGTCTACCTGGCATCCTATATGGTCCCTGAGAGCAGAACTAGGAGAAAACGCTTAGCATCCATAGGTGTGGCCCCAAAACTAAAATAAATAAATGAATAAATAAATAAAAATAAACAATGGCTATTACATCTGTAGAATACTATACACTTGGAAAGTATAAGAATGACGTGACACAAGTCATCAGAAAAGAAAAAGAAGTGATGGTATTTTGAGCAAGTTCACTGATTATTTTTTTTGTTATTGCTGAGGTTGCAAATGACATTTAAGACTAGCACATGGGTAAGAGAATTACGTGTAACAATGCAAAGGAAAACTCTGAGAACTTAGATTTTCAGCATGAAATGGTCATGGGTAGAATGCAGAAAAGAAAAAGAAGACATATGCCAATTAATTATTGCTCATAGTAACCATACGTCTAAAATAATAATCACAAGCATAACATGAAGATATAAATGAACCCACTAGAAACCAAAACCAAATATATACCTTACTTTGTGAACATACATATACATGGAGCTGTATGTATCCAAGAATTGAGATAAAAGGCTTCTACAAAACTTAATAATTTAAATTGTTTTTAAGATGTTTAAAATGCATCAATCTTTGAAGATACCCTTAGCTTCAATATCATGGAGAGTTTTGCCGACTTTGTCTTCAATAAACATTATGGATTCTGGTCTGATGTTGAGGTCATAAATCCATTTTGATCTTACTTTTGTGCATGGTGTTAGGCAGAGAGCTGAGCCCACTTTTTTGCATGTAGCCGTCCAATTTTGCCAGCACAGTTTATTGAAGAGGCTTTCCCTGCTCCATTTCACTTTTCTTGCCCCCTTATCAAAAATTAGATGATTATATGTTTGGGAGGGAATGTCAGTATATTCAACTCTGTTCCATTGGTCTGCAGCTCTGCTTTTGTTCCAGTACCATGCTGTTTTAATTATTACTGCCTTGTAGTAGAGTTTGAAGTTAGGGAGGTTGATTCCTCCCATTTTCTTTTTCCCAAGAATTGCTTTAGCTATTCGTGGGGGCTTATTGCTCCATATAAATTTCAGGAGTGTTTGCTCCATTTCTTTGAAGAATGTCATGGGTATCCTTATAGGGATTGCATTGAATTTGTACAGTGCTTTGGGAAGTATTGCCATTTTGATGATGTTGATTCTCCCCATCCATGAACAGGGGGTATTTTTCTATTTCCTCGTGTCCTCTTTTATTTCCTGAAGTAGCGTTTTGTAGTTTTCTTTGTACAGGTCCTTTACTTCCTTAGTTAAGCTGATTCCTAGATACTTGATTTTCTGGGGCACAATTGTGAATGGGATTGTTTTCTTGATGTCACTTTCTTCTCTTTCACTATTTGCGTATAGGAATGCCATGGATTTTTGGGTATTGATTTTATAGCCTGCCACTTTACTATACAAGCCTATTGTTTCTAGGAGTTTCTTGGTAGAGGTTTTAGGGTTCTCTAAGTATAGTATCATGTCATCTGCGAATAGTGAGAGCTTAATTTCTTCTTTCCCTATCTGGATGCCCTTAATATCTTTTTCTTGCCTAATTGCTATTGCAAGTACTTCCAGTACTATATTGAACAGTAGTGGAGAGAGTGGGCATCCTTGTCTCGTCTCTGACCTTAGGAGGAAGGGTCTCAGTTTTTCCCCATTGAGGATGATGTTTGCTGTAGGTTTGTGGTAGATAGCTTTAACTATATTGAGGAAAGTCCCCTCTATCCCCATTTTGGCAAGGGTTTTCATCATGAATGGGTGCTGGATCTTGTCAAAAGCTTTCTCTGCGTCCATTGATATGATCATATGATTTTTATCTTTTCTTTTGTTGATATGATGGATTATGTTAATTGATTTCCGAATGTTGAACCATCCTTGCATCCCTGGGATGAATCCCACTTGGTCATGATGTATGATTTTTTTGATGAGTTGTTGTATTCTATTGGCCGAGCAAGTGAAAACAGAGATAAACAAATGGGACTATCTTAAACTAAGAAGCTTCTGCACCTCAAAAGAAACAGTGACCAAAATACAAAGACAGCCTACAGAATGGGAAAGGATATTCACCAAGTACACATCTGACAAGGGGTTGATATCAAGGATATACAAGGTACTGGTTAAACTCCACAAGAAGAAATCACCCAACCCCATCAAAAAATGGGGTGAGGAAATGAACAGAAACTTTCGCAAAGAAGAAATTCGAATGGCAAAAAGGCACATGAGAAAATGCTCTACATCACTAATCATCAGAGAGATGCAGATCAAAACCACAATGAGATATCATTTCACACCAGAGAGACTGGCCCACATCCACAAGAACAAAAGCAACCGATGCTGGCGCGGATGTGGCGAGAAAGGGACCCTCCTTCACTGCTGGTGGGAATGCCGGCTGGTCCAACCCTTTTGGAAAACAGTATGGACGACTCTCAAAAAATTAGAATTTGAAAGGGAAATGTGTTTGATATTTGCATGACTGAGACATAAACCTGAAAGCTTTGTAACCTTTCCCACAGTGATTCAATAAATAAATTTAAAAAAAAAATTAAAACACCATGGTTTGCAAAAAAAAAAAAAAAAAAATTAGAATTTGATCTGCCATTTGACCCAGCTATAGCACTCCTGGGAATATATCCCAGAGAGGCAAAAAGGTATAGTCGAAGTGACATCTGCAATTGTTTGTTCATTGCAGCACTCTTTACAATAGCCAGAATCTGGAAAAAACCTGAGTGCCCAAGAACAGATGACTGGTTAAAGAAACTTTGGTACATTTACACAATGGAGTACTATGTAGCTGTTAGAAAAGATGAAGTTATGAAATTTACATACAAGTGGTACTACATGGAAAGTATCATGTTAAGCGAAATGAGTCAGAAAGAGCGGGATAGACACAGAAAGATTGCATTCATCTGGGGAACATAAAGCAACAAAAAGGGAGATTAACACCCAGGAATGGCTGAGATTAGTACCAGGAATTTTGCTCCATGAATGGAAGGCCAGCCACACGCTTTAGGTGAAAAGGAAGCTCAGATAGAGAAGAGAGTACCAAATGAAGGGTGTTGTGAGGACCCTCCCAGGTTGGGAGAAGCATGCTAAAAGTAGTCGATAGACCAAACATGATTGCCACTCAAAGCCTCTCTTGCAAAACACAGTACCCAAAAGAAGAGAGAGAGAACAAGGGGGAATACCCTGCTACAGAGGCAGGATGGGACGGGGGGGGGGGGGGGGGAATGGGGGGGGATGCTGGGACCCGTGGTGATGGATGATGGGCACTGCTGGAGGGATGGGCACTTGATCATTGTATAACTGAAACCCAAGCACAAAATTTGTAAGCCTATAACTGTACCTTATGGTGTTTCACTAATAAAAAAAGAAAAAAATAAAAGGTAAAGGTAAAGGCCCTCCCGTTGATCGTCGATTTGCTCGAGCGGGCCCAGTAACGTCTCCATTGGAGACTTTGTTGTTACTGTGTCTGGCATATCGAATACTCTCGGTAGCTTGCCGGGCTCTCCGAGAGGGGCGGAGGAATCGAACTCGGGTTGGCCATGTTGGCCGCTTGTAAGGCCAACGCCCTACCCGCTGTAAATAAAAATAAAATGCATCAAAAAAGCAAAACTCTGTACCTTGTACAAAGTACATTAAAAAGTGTGGTTCAAGTGGATAAAAATAAAAGAAAAATTGTTTTACCTATATAATGGCCCATATTCAATACAAAAAAAAAGGAAATAAAAAGAAAGCAGACATTCAATCTTACTATCAGACAATCTTTATATCAGACAAATTAATTTGGCATAAATAGACATTATATAAGATAAAGGATAATGCCTTGTCTTGTCATACAAAAAAGTAAGATTTATAGTAGAGTTATGAAAGTTATGTATATCTATGAGTTATATATATCACAACAGATTTATAAAATCAGATTGACTATTGAATTCAAAAAAATTAATAAAGATGCAGACCAAAAACAAAAGAATTCTCATCTCAGACTAATTCTGAGGATATTTGGCTAAAAAATGAAAATGGTCTCAAGTTCTTTTTAAAGTATTATAAAATTCATAAAAATAGCCATTTATAAAATTATAAGTTAAACAGAAAGAATGATGAGCAGCATTCTATGATCAAATATAATAAAACTAGAAGATGATAGAAAAATCACTAAAGCAAAAATCTCTCTACCTGGAAATTATAAATGCCAAACTCTCCGTAATATCCTCACAAACAAAAATTCTCGAATTTCTCAAAAACAAAAAAGTTTGTTAAGCAGTGTTTCTGTAAAAACACAGTTTAACAAACAGCATCAGCTTACATGGCACAGAATCATCTTAATAAAATAAACTTCAGTCCAAAATACAAAAAAAGCATCGGAATGAAAATAAAGAAGAGTTTAGAAAGAAAATTTAATAAACTAAATAGAAAATAAAAATTATTAGAATTAATTTAAAAATCCAAAAACTGTTTTTCTCTTTTAGATAAAACTTAAATATCCAAAATTATTATTAAGTTATCAAATATATACAATAAAAATAATACTTTTTTTTTTTTTTGCTTTTTGGGTCACACCTGGCGATGCACAGGGGTTACTCCTGGCTCTGCACTCAGGAGTTACTCCTGGCAGTGCTCAGGGGACCTTATGGGATGCTGGGAATCGAATGCTGGGAATCGAACCCGGGTCGGCCCCGTGCAAGGCAAACGCCCTACCTGCTGTGCTATTGCTCCAGCCCCTAAAAATATTACTTTTTAAAGAGCAAAATAGTAAAGACTATGTTAGTTTATCACCTATCTGACCATTTTCTTCAAATCTGCTTCCTCTATTATTTAAAAAATAATTAAATTAAGATTTTGTTAAAAGAGGTGGAGATTCAAAGGACAAAAATTCATGTAAATACAAATACAAATTGTCCCCATTGAGAATGCACCCGCTACTTGTGATAATACATTTGAAAAACTGTGATAAAAGAATATTAGTAAGAAAATATAATTAAGCAGAATTATTTGTAGAGGACATAAAATACCCAAAGAGAATGAATGAATTAAAATGTCTACTTCCCATCTCCCACAGAATTATCAAGCCAAGATCATTTTCTCAAGAGAATTTTGCCAAATCTTAAAATATTAGGTAACTGTTAAATGTTGAAATACTTAGATTCAAACAATAAAATATTGAAATATTCAAAATAATTTTTTAAATTTTAAATTACTTAAAACAGTTTATTGATTTAATTTGAATAATTAGAATTAAGAGACACCTTTAAATGGTTTAAATTTAAATGTGCAAATTAGATCGAAATATTTTAATATTAGGTGTCTACATTATTTAAATTTGTAAAAAGAAGTGATAATTTTTTTTTTGGCTTTTCGGATGACACCTGGTTGATGCTCAGGGGTTACTCCTGGCTTTGCACTCAGGAATCACTCCTGGCAGTGCTCAGGGGACCATATGGGATGCTGGGAATCGAACCCGGGTTAGCCGTGTGCAAGGCAAACACCCTACTCGCCCTGCTATCGCTCTAGCCCCCCCCCAAAGTGATCATTTTATTTATTTATTTGTTTATTTATTTATTTATTTATTTATTGCTTTTTGGGTCACACCCTGTGATGCACAGGGGTTATTCCTGGCTCATGCACTCAGGAACTACTCCTGGCGGTGCTCCGGGGGACCATATGGGATTCTGGGAATCGAACCCAGGTCGGCCACATGCAAGGCAAACACGCCACCCGCTGTGCTATCGCTCCAGCCCCAAAAGTGATAATTTTAAATAAACATTTTTTTATTCGCACCCAGTGATGCTTAGGGGTTATTCCTGGCTCTGCACTCAGGAATTACTGCTAGCAGTGCATGGGGGATTATATGGGATGCCAGAGACCCGGGTCAGCCACATGCAAGGCAAATGCCCTACCCACTGCACTAATGCTCCGGCCTCTAAATAAAGTTTTTAAAACAAGTGACATTTATATCAAAATCTAACAAAGCGTACACATAAAGAAATCCTATAAACCAGCTTATAAAACCAGAATCTAAGAATTCAACATGATATATATATATATTTAAGTATGTAATCATAAGAAATGCCTTAAAAGCAAAACCTATTATATTATTTCTAGAAACATTAAAAGGCATTTTTTTTAAAGTCCAAACCATTATTGAACACTGCCAGGAGTGAGGATCCTTGAATGCAGAACTAGGAGTAATCCCTGAGTATCACCATGTACGAATTAAGAAAATTTTGAAAAAAACTAACTGAAATGACAAAGCGGTGTAAGAGGTGGAAAGGAAAAGGCAAAAGACAACTGAAATAAGAACAGTGGTGGAGGGTTTGGGGAACTGATGGGAATGAGTGTAGTCATCCTATACCAAATTGTAAGTTATCAAGTTATCTTAAATACAATAAAAAAGAAAGCACTGTAGCACTGTAGCACTGTTCTCCCGTTGGTCATCGATTTGCTAGAGCAGGCACCAGTAACGTCGCCATTGTGAGACTTGATGGTAAGGTTTTTGGCATATTGAATACACCACAGGGAGCTTGCCAGGCTCTGCTGGGCGGGCAGGATACTCTCAGTAGCTGGAAAGAAAAACACATCAAAATGAAAAATGTACATTTATGATTCAATATACTAATTACACTTATTGTTGTGATCATTTGGCAATATGTGCAGTTATTGAATAGTTATATTGTATGCTTGAAATTAATATGATTTTATATACCAATAATGGTTAACAACAAAAGAAAGAATTGCTTTTAGGGGAAAATGTTCTCACAGCAAAGAAAATGACCCCAGTATGAAAAGGCAACCTATAGAAGGTGAAAATATATTTGCAAATCATATATCTAATAAAGGGCTAATACATAAAATATATGTAGAATGTATTTCATACAACTCAATAGCCACACATACACACACACACACACATACACACCAACTTTCAAATGGGCATAAATCCTGAATAGATTTTTTTTTCCAAAAAAAGTATCATAAAAAGTACATAAAAAGTGTTAACATTACTAATCATCAGGGAAATACAAATGAAAATCACCATCAGATATTCCCTCATCTCTCTTAGATGTGGAGATACAATCAAAAAGATAAGAAATTATATGTTGGCATAGATGTGGGGAAAAGGAAATTCCTGTGCATTATCATTGAGACAATATATTGTTGCATTCACTTTGAAGGAAGAAAGAGGAAAAGGAAGGAAGGAAGGAAGGAAGGAAGGAAGGAGGGAAGGAGGGAAGGAGGGAAGGAGGGAAGGAGGGAAGGAGGGAAGGAGGGAAGGAGGGAGGGAGGGAGAGAGGGAGGGAGGGAGAGAGGGAGGGAGGGAGAGAGGGAGGGAGAATCCTTCCATTTGAAACTACATAAATGGACCTTTAGGGTATTATGCTAAGTGAAATTATCTAGACAAAAATATACTTTATGATTTTACATATATGTGGGACTTGTATAACCAAAAAGGTACTAAACAAACATAATAAGCAAATGGACAATCTATGATAAAGTGTTTGCAAGTTTGATTGACTCTGATTGCTCACTAATGGGCTGGAGCGATCGCACAGCGGTAGGGCATTTGCCTTACACGCGGCCAACATGGCCGACCCGAGTTCGATTCCTCCGCCCCTCTCGGAGAGCCCGGCAAGCTACCGAGAGTATTCGATATGCCAAACACAGTAACAACAAAGACTCCAATGGAGACGTTACTGGGCCCGCTCGAGCTCACTAATGGAGCATAAAGAGATTCAATTCCTAAATGGCAAGCAACATAACATACAGATTCATGTTTAAAACAACTGTATTTTTAACAATTCTTATTGTTATTTTTAACAATTCTTATTTTTAACAAGTCTTATTTAAAATAATAATTATAGAAGAGATAATATAGTAGATAGGGCCTTTGCCTTGCACACGGCTGATCCAGGTTCAATCTTTGGCACCCCGTATGGTCCCCCAAGCCCACCAGGAGTGATCCCTTAGCACAGAGCCAGGAGTAAGCCCTGAGCACCACGGGGTATAACCCCCAAATCAAAATAATTAAATACAATGAGCATACTGAGCTGACTCTATATATTAATGGTTTTAAAATAGATCCTCGCATGCATGCATTACATATATATAAACATTAGCTGCTATGTTGTTTGAAATAACAAAAGGTTGGAAATTACTGAAACATTTAACAAAAATACAACAGAACACTACTGTGCAGCTATAAACAATAGCAAGTATACTGAAAGGGAAATTTCCCCAAGACATATTCTATTCCTAAAAAAGCAGTAAAATGCACTTTAAAATTCAAAATCGATAGCACTGTAGCACTGGTCCCCCACTGTTCATCAATTTTCTCGAGCGGGCACCAGTAACATCTCCATTGTGAGACTTGTTATTGTTTTTGACATATAGAATATGCCACGGGGAGCTTGTCAGACTCTGCCATGCGGGCGGGATACTCTCGGTAGCTTGCCAGGCTCTCTGAGACAGACAGAGGAATCAAACCTGGTCGGTCACATACAAGGCTAACACCCTACCCGATGTGCTTCATGTTAACTTTATAGGCATTATTTTTATCTTGGAAAGGAAACCAAACAAAAGAACAAGAAGTTTATTTGCTGGAAGCTTATTTGCTGGAAGAACAAGAAGCTTATTTGCTTGACTCCTGGACGATATCTCAGTGGTCTGGAGCACATGTATTCCATTTAGGATCCCTGGATTTAATCCACAACACTGCCAAGTCTCCAGAGTAACAGTGGGAGTAACCCACAGCACTGGGCTCAGATTAGCCCCTGAGCGCTGCTGGATTGCCCCTCAGAAACGTGGAGACTGTTAGCTCGGAATGAGACCTGTGTCACAGCTGACAAACTTTGTCATCAATTTTTTACCATCAGATCTGAAAAATCAAGATAATTATTTTTATATTGAACACATCTTGAAAGTTACATAGACATCAATACAATGTGAATTACCTGGTTTTATCTGCCATTCTCTCTTTTAATGTTGGGAAAAAAAACTGTGATGTGCCATAGAACAATAGTAATACTATAAGTACGTTCTTTCTATGAAAAGGTCAAACTAATTTTCACATGCAGGGTATAATCATGTTAGCAAGTATGATTCACATGGTTATTTCAGATACATAACCTTCTTCTATTAATTAATATAGTCAAATGTCAAAGGGAATGACAACTTCTAAAGAAATTATATATTTACCTGTAGCCCTGTTTAAAAGTGATTTTATATTAATCTTCGGGCCCAGAATGGCTGGCTTCAAATGCATGACATTTAAGTTGCCACTTTAGCAAACTTGTAACACCTACAAATTCAATCAGCTGTTCTCAAATCCCAGTCCCTAAGTGGGAACCTGAAATCGTTTTTTTATCGTCACAATTTCCATACCCTTTTTCATTTTGTTTTTGTTTCTGGATTACACCCAGCGATGCTCAGAGCTCTGCACTCAGGAATTACTCCTGGAGGTGCTAAGGGGACCCTATGGGATGCCAGGGATCGAACCCAAATCAGCTGTGTGCAAGGCAAAAGCGCTCCCCACTGTACTAGGACTCTGGCCCCAGCTTCCAAACCCATTTGATAGGGAACAGAATGGCAAACACTCAAAGTCAGGGACATTTTCAGAGCTGGGAGAACAGGGTCTGGTTTGGTCTGGGAAAGAACTGCACTCTGGTTTCACCTCTGGGACCCAGTCTTTGGGAAGGCTAGCATAAACACACAGCCACCTATACTATGGTTTAAAATCAGACTTCAAGACTCAAATCCTCTTACTTACCTGTATAACCCACTTCATAAAATAAATTTTAGTTCCTACAAGTATTCCAAGGCATGAATATAGGTTGTGACTTAATATTTAAAGGTCTTTTATTTCATTTACAAGGAAACCTAGAACAACAGCATTTTCTTAAAAAAAGATGACAGCCTTCCAGTTCAGATATAAACGGGACCACCAAGTAAAGAGTACTAGGAGGACCCGCTCGGGATGGGAGATGCAAGCTGAAAGTAGACTGTAGACCAAACATGATGAGCACTTAATACCTCTATTGCAAACCATAACACCCCAAAAGAGAGAGAGAGCAAGAGGGAATGCCCTGCTACAGAGGCAGGGTAGGGTGGAGGGGATGGGGTGTGGGTGATGGGAGGGATGCTGGGACCATTGGTGGTGGGAAATGGGCACTGGTGGAGGGATGGGTACTCGATCATTGTATGACTGAAACGCAAACACGAAAGTTTGTAAGCCTGTAACTGTATGCATCCTATTCAACACCGTCATATAAGCACTCTGCATGGGTGTGTCTATACTATGTTTGATGAATATTGATGGAATGAATGTGTGAAGCAAAGGCTTTTACATTTGGTTATTAAGTAAGCTATAACCATCTTTTAAAAATTTACTTCTAAAATGCTATAAATTAAAAATGAGGACGGGCTTCTGTCCTTTCTTGACTACCCAGTTAACTGGATGGTATGTAAACAAAGTCTCTGGAGCTTCTAGTGTAAACAGTCACATTTAGATGAATGTTTCTCACTGCTACTTGCAATTTGTTAAATAGTACCTTTGTGTACACTAGAAGTTACTACCCCAAAACATTTCATAAGTGGGTGCTACTATAAACTTTCATGAAAATGCTACAGAATTGCCATTTTGGGGGACAGTGTCAGGTGGGTAGTTGTAACTCCTGTTCAGAATTCCCCAGTTTTTCAAATAATTAATAATTATAGGCTCTGCTGAAGATAGGAAGAGTGAATTGGTTTCATTATGGCCAAACCTGGATTCTGCTCAAGTCTAGAAATAAGTGAATATCTCGAATTCTTGCCAAATGTATGCATTTTTCTTACATAATCTTTCAACATTTCTCTGGAATATATATATTATTGCTCCAGGAGATATTAACAACAACTACACAATACTGGTATACTATGGTGTACAAAATCCTGGCAGAGTCTACTTGGCAGAAGATCTTTGTATATGCTTGTGTACAGAAGGCTGTCATTTTTTTAAAATCACAGATTTTTATTCTTCATAAATGATTAATGTGAATCTTAATATTAATATGAACAGAACAACAAATTTGTAAGATCAGTTTCCCAGAAATCTATGATTTTATATGTATGAGTGAAATATTGCCTTTCTCCTCTTCTTATGCCTTATGAATAGTTTACCTTAAAGTAATATCCTTTTTGTATAGATACAGGAAGACCGTTAACATTATGCTTTGTAACTTAGGATTTGATTGGCCTTGAATATTATTCACTCCCGGGCATCTGCTTTCTCAACTTAAGCGTCAGTTGCCCTTATTCCTAACACCCCAAAAGCAGGATCCCGACGAGGGACTGAATGGACCCAGGGCAAGTGGTGAGCTACCCTGGCAGCAAAATGGGCCAGGCCAAAGTGCCACGATTCTTAACTATAAGTTAAGAGTTTGATCATAGACAAATGCTGTCATGATCCAAAGGTAACGACAAGACTAGGATCCTGCTAGGGGTGGGAAAGACTATCTGGCCTGAGCACCGTAGTCTGAGATCGAGATGGCCCTAGGAGAGCAATTCTATAAGTTTAAGATATTTCTTACTGTATCCATACAAAATGATTTATACTATATTCTTATATGCTTGTTGGACAAGGAGAGGAGAGGCACACCCATGGGATTATGCTCTAGGGTGGGTCCTCCTGCTGAGGAAGGATCTGTCCTAGGAGCGGTCTTCCCTGAGGCTAAGATTTCTACCCCTATTGATTTCTACCCCTATTGATTGTGACCGCACCTATGCGTAATTGTTTCCCCAATTCCTCTTGGAGAGAGATATAATGAGACTGTAGATTGGGCATGGGTGAGCAGAGAGAGAGAAGGAGAGAGGGAGCAGAGACAGATGAGGAGAGAATCAGAATAAACTACGACTAATACCAACCAGCCTGGCCCTCGTTCCTTCCTCCGCCTGACCATCGCCATCAACCTCTCCGGGGTGGGAGAAGGGTGAGACTACCGAACGTGGGCGGCGGGAGAGATAGAGCCACCGCTGCTATGGGTGCCATGCCCCCTCTTTGTGTGAGTTTACACAGGTGGTGACAATGTCAGTTAGCATCTCTAGTCCCAAACAGTATCTTTGAAGGACTCTAGAGCTAAACATCTGGCTTCTAATTTTTCGAGACAGCAAAGCAGTAAATTGGCTGTAGCCACTACAAATTGATACACAGTCCAAGTTCAGCTGTGAATTAAGGCAAGACAAAAATTATCACATCATTTAGTCATTAGACCTTGGTTTCCAGGAGCTACACGATTATAGTATTTACTGTATATCTTGGGCTGCCATAACAAAATATTATAGACTAGGTCACTTACACAGCATTACAAGCCATATTAAACATTATAGACTGGGTGACTTAAACAGTCTTTCTTGGTTCTGAAGACTGGAAATCCAAAATCACTCTGCCATCTGCACTGTTGTCTGGTGAAGATTCTCCCCGAGTAATAGATGTTCCTTTTCTTGACACAGCTTAATG
This sequence comes from Sorex fumeus, assembly GCF_029834395.1. Classification (NCBI taxonomy): domain Eukaryota; kingdom Metazoa; phylum Chordata; class Mammalia; order Eulipotyphla; family Soricidae; genus Sorex; species Sorex fumeus. Next base: position 1,803,418 of record NW_026606102.1, read on the forward strand.
TTGCCAGTCTGAGGTTTGTTGGGGAAATTGAGGATGATCAAGAGAGAGTTCTGATGTTTCTTCATAAAAGGCACCAATGACATTGTGAAGACCCCAACCTCATGATCTCATCTAAGCTTAATTATCTCCCAAAGGTACCATGGCAAATACCATGCCACTGGGGATGATGGCTTCAACATGTGAATTGATAGTGGGGTGAATACATTTCAGTCTACAGCTATGACCTTGGATTGAAAAAAAAAAGCAGTGGAGATGCTTCCTAAAGTTTGAAAGATTTGGAGCATTCAAAAATGCTTGCCTACCCATCACACTGAATGGTTCCCTATTTAGATTTAGAATTCATTGACATAGAGTTGGCATTTTTTTAAAAAGCAAAAATTCTAGTTATATTCATCTGTGGAACTTACAGTTAGATTCATCTGAGCACTATAAAGCTCACCAGTAGTGATTAGCATGAATGGAAGCTGAAAAATTATCAGAGTCCAGAGACAAAGTGTGGATTGATTGGGGCTGGGGGTGGGGGGAGGGTGGGATGGATGAGAGAGAAAGTGGTCCTATAAACCAGTAATAAGGTGTTTAAGGAAGGCAAAAAAAAAAAAAAAAACCTCACCAATCATGGCTCATTTGTTTGTTTTGCTTTTATTCAAATAATATAAGGACTAAATGTTGAGCACAACTTTGTTCAATGTGGACATCACTGATGACTGGCTAGGTAAGAGGTAAGGAGAAAACATTGAATAAAGTGAATTCAAAACAGAAGCGGGGGTGGGGATGAGGATGGGGATGAATCAGATAAATGGATGTCATGATTATAGAAAATGAGTTATAGATAGAAAAATGTGTCTGCAGATTGAAACAAAATTATAAGGCAGAAATTACAGAAGCTATTTTTCTAGAGCACTTTCATATGCTCTAGAAAACAATCCAATAGTCTGCACAATTCTATTAGGAAAAGGGTGGTTTCTGCAGAAACTAAATGTCACAGAGGAAAAAAGGAGAAGACGATGGGCTGTGTGCCAATAGGAGCCTTGGTGGGGCTCAGGGAGAGTGTATCATTGAGTGAGGAGTGAAACAGAGATCTGAAGACTGAGTTGCAAGAAGTTTCTAGGACTATGTGATGGTGATACTACAGAAAAGTGCCTTTATCTTTCACTGAAAATAGTTGCTCTAGGACTAGCAGCATGGGAGGGAGTATTGGGAGGCCTGAGATATTGGAAATTGAAGGCTGAGAAGAAAAATAAACTGTTGTCTACAATTCAGGGGAGTAGATTTGTGAGGTAATAGGTTACATAAAATGATGTCATTGTGCATTTTCCCTCAGCCTATTCAGTTTTTAAGTGAGAGAGGGGATTGGGCAGGGGGGTTGGGGGCGGGGTAGGGAACAGGAGTGCTAGGGAAGAGAGACTCACTTCCTAAAGTGGACACAGCGATGATCTTAGATCAAATCACGGCTTGAGTTTTTTCCAGATCAATGGTAGGAAATAGAGTAAGGGATTGTTATTTCGAAAATTAACGTTGAAATCTAAGCCAGTAAATAGGGAATGGTTTGCATAAAGGACGAAGGGGACAGCAAGTGGCTATGGGGGGGTAAATAAAAGATTAAACATTTCAGAAAAAAAGAAACTAAATCTTTGCCAAAGGAACCTTGTCAAAATTGATCTAACTGAAATAAAGTTAGGTATAAGATAAATCTGCTGCACAATTAAGGAAAGAAAAGCTTTTACTAGTCATTTGGTCTTCAATGCATTGCATTTTTAATTATTTCAAATAGTTTTCTTAAGAGAAAAATGCACATATCATCAGGTTGACTCTGTTTAGAGGGTAATGGGGGCATTGGACCACATGTGGCAGTGCTCAGGGCATACTCCTGGTGGTGCTCAGGGAACTATATGCAGTGGCAAGGATGGAAATAGGGCTGGTCTTGTGTAAGACAAGCACCTTGACCTCCGTATCATCCCTCTTGACTTGTAAAAAAAAATTTTAAAGCAGATGAATGATTTCTCATTCATACTAACAATATTTGAGAAGACTAATTTCTCCATATCCTAACAAACACCTGTTCGTATTTGTTGTTTGTATTTTAGCCACACTGCAAGGTAGAACGTATTCTCTTTTTCATTTTCCCATTTGCAATCCTCTGAACGGTTGATTTTGTTGAGCATCTTTTTATGTATTCATGTATTACATTTGTATCTGCTGAGGAAAGATGTTTATGCAAGCCCTTTATCCATTTTTTGTTTGTTTGGCAATTGCTGCCATGGCTGTGTCTAAGGATCACCCACTTTGATGCTATACCCCATAATGTCGGAAATCACACTGGACTCTGAGTCTATGCCAAGAACTGAACTTAGGGCCTCATTCATGCAAGACCAGGACTCTACCTTGGTCTTGAGTCATATCTCCAGGTCCCTCTCATCTTTAATTGAATGGTCATTTTACTGATTTTAAATATGTTTTCTAACTCTAGGGGCCAGAGTGGATAGTACAGCAGTTAGGATGCTTGCCTTGCATGCAGCCAACCTAGGTTTAATCTCCAGCATCCCATATAGTCACCAAGCACCTCCAGGAGTAATTCCTGAGTGCAGAGTCAGAAGTAACTCCTGAGCATCACTGTATGTGGCCCCCCAAAACAAAACAAAACAAAGTGTGTTTTTCTCCTATTCCAAGGGTTGTCTTTTCAGTTTCTTGATGATGTTTCTTGATGATGAATCCTGCCCCCGCGCCTGGCTGTCCTCACCGGGGCCCCTTGGAGGGGAGCAGGTTGAGTTTCCCTCCCCGCCCCAACCAGGGCTCTGGCAGCCAAAGACCTCCAGAACCAGCCACCACCATGCTGAGACCACTGTCCGCACACATGAAGGTACTGGCAGAGGAACAAAGGCATGTGGGTCCTGGGGCTGAGATCTCCAAGCCTACTCGGATTGGGGCTGAGCATCCTCCACCCAGATCCTCCGAATTCCAGTAGGCTGGGGTCACACCCACCAACTGGCCCTCTGGTGCTGTGTAATCCCATCAATGGCCAAGACTCAGAGACTATCAAACCCAGCTCCTGGAAGCGCATGGCCGCAAATGTTCTGCAAATCTTATTATCTCATTCCTACTTTGGACAAACTAACAGGCTACCGAATGTAGGTAGAGTCTGGCAAACTCCCCGTGGCATACCCAATATGCCAAATACCAGTAACAATGATGGGTCTCATTCTCCTAACTCTGAAAGAGCCTTGAATATGGCACTTTTTTAAAAAATCTCAGGGCTAGGACGAAGGAGACGTTACTGGAGCCTACTTGAGGCAATCGACGAATAACAGGATGGTCGTGATCGTGATCGTGATTGTTTCTTGAAACACAAAAGCTCTTTGAAAAGGTCTCATTTACCTATTTTTTTGTCACTTGTGTTGCTGGTGTCATATGTAAGAAATAATTGCTTAATTCAAACACAGATACTTATTCCTGTGTTTTCTTATGACAGTTTTTATAGTTTCCACCCTCTTTCAGAATGCTGCTATTTCAAGATAAATTTCAGATATGGTGTGAGGTAGATGATCTGGCTTCATTCTTATCTCTGTGAATACCCAATTATCCCACCTCAATGTGTTGAACTAAGTCTCTTGATACACTTGTAATATCTTGATACAGTTGTAAAAAATACTTTGGCCATAAATGTAAGGAAATATTTCTACGCTCTCAGTTCTATCCCATTTTCCCCCTTATGTCAGTACCACACTGTCTTATTACAACAGTTTGGTAGTAAGATTTGGAGTTAGGAAATTTGAGTCCTCCAAGTTTGTTCTTCTAACAATATTGTTTTGTATATTCTGGCTTCCTTGTATTTCCATGAGTGTATTTCCATGACACGTAATGCTATTTGAGGACAACCACTGGACTAGAGCCATTACCGACTGGATTCCACGGGACGTCAAAAGATCGCGTGGCCACCCAGCTACGAGATGGTCAGACTTCTTCGTCAAGACCCTGAACGATTGGTTTGAGGCTCTTTGTGTGTGTGTTTTTTTTTCTTTTTGGGTCACACTCGGCGATGCTCAGGGGTTACTCCAGTCTTTGCACTCAGTAATCACTCCTAGTGGTGCTCGGGGGACCATATGGAATGCTAGGAATCGAACTTGGGTCAGCCGCATGCAAGGCAAACGCCCCACCCCTCTGTGCTATTGCTCCAGCCCCTCTTCGTGTTTTTGGAGTGAGCAGATTTCAGTGGGATACACTAGCTCGCAACAGGGATGAATGGAGTTGTTACCAGCGCCTGCTCCAGCAAATTGATGAGTAAAGAGATGTCAAGTGATCAAGTGAATCTGACCTAAGGACTGTGGTAAGACATCTTCTGGAAGTCCTGAGGTAAGATGTTTTAGGACGAACCGAGGTCCTGAAGACTGTGGTAGGACGTCTTAGGAAGAACCAAACTTTAAGTTGACATATCTCTTACTGTGCTCATACAGGATAACTGTAGCACTGTTCTCCCTTTTTCATTGAGTTGCTCGAGTGGGCCCAGTAACATCTCCATTGTGAAACTTATTGTTACTGTGTTTGGCATATCAAATACATCACAGGTAGCTTGCCATATGGGCGAGATACTCTCGGTAGCTTGCCAAGCTCTCTGAGAGGGGCAGAGGAATCGAACCTGGGTCAGCTAGTTCGGCTGCATGCAAGGCAAACGCCCTACCGATGTGCTATCGCAATAGCACAGCATGTAAGGGGTAAGGCATTTTCCTTGCATGCGGCGACAAGGCCAACCTGAGTTTGATTCCTCCACCCCTCTCCGAGAGCCCGGCAAGCTACTGAGAATATCTCGCCCACATGGCAAAGCCTTGCAAGCTCCCCGTGTGGTATTCCATATGCCAAAAACAGTAACAACAAGTCTCACAATTGTTGCAACGTTACTGGTGTCCGCTCAAGCAAATTGATGAACAAAGGAAGACATTGCTACAGAATGACATTGCTAGAAATATTAGAAGTAGATTTACTACAACTATTTAAGAGGAATATGAGCTGAGGAAAGAAGAAATCAACACACCCTGAATGGGATCCCGCCCTTAGACGGATCTCCTAGTAAACCAGAGTAATCTCTTTACACGAGATTTTATCCATGAGTAAATCTCTTGGAGGAGTGGTCTTACCTCTCTTTTTTGATTTGTTAATGTTCAACCCACCTTTGTGTCACCACCCTATGTGATCGCTATATAAGTCAAGACTGTAAGAGCGGAGGGGGGGCAGAATCCGAATCCAGGGGGAGAGTCAGAATCCAGAGCGAAGGGCTCCAGAGAGAGAGATCAGAAGAAACCAGAGGAGAGACTACAGAGACAAGAGACAGAAATAGAGAGACAGACAGAAAAGAGCACAGCGGCACACACGCACACACACACACACACACACACACACACACACAGAAGCCGAGTACGAAAGAGGAGCCATCCCAATCCCGTCCTTTACACAGCGGCTGGAGAGCACCTAGTGCAAGTGGCGCGAGAGAGCTGCCCCGAGCCAGCGGCGAGAGGAGCTGCCCCCAGCGAACCAGGGGTGCGAAATAGCTGCCCCGAGCCAGCGGTGCGAGAGAGCTGCACCCGAGCCAGCAACGAGAGGAGCTGCCCCGAGCCAGCGGTGCAGAGAGCTGCCCGGAGCCAGCAGTACGAGAGAGCTGCCCCGAGCCAGCGGTGCGAGATTGCTGCACCCGAGCCAGCGGTGCGAGAGAGCTACCCTGAGCCAGCGGCTAGAGGAGCTGCCCCCAGCGAACCAGGGGCGCGAAATAGCTGCCCCGAGCCAGCGGTGCGAGAGAGCTGCACCCGAGCCAGCAACGAGAGGAGCTGCCCCGAGCCAGCGGTGCGAGATTGCTGCACCAGAGCCAGTGGTGCGAGAGAGCTACCCCGAGCCAGCGATGCGAGAGAGCTGTACCCGAGCCAGCGGTGCAGAGAGCTGCCCGGAGCCAGCGGTACGAGAGAGCTGCCCCGAGCCAGCGGTGCGAGATTGCTGCACCCGAACCAGCGGTGCAGAGAGCTGCCCCGAGTCAGCGGTGCAGAGAGCTGCCCCGAGCCAGCGGTGCAGCGGTGCGAGAGAGCTGCCCCAAGCCAGCGGTGCGAGAGATGCCCCGAGCCAGCGGTGCGAGAGGAGCTGCCCGAGCCAGCGGTGCGAGAGGAGCTGCCCGAGCCAGCGGTGCGAGAGCTGCCCCGAGCCAGCGGCGGGAAAGAGCTGCCCCAAGAGCCCGCCAACAACACATCATCATCTTCGCATGGTCCTCCGTGCGCGTAAGATATATATTTTTTTATATTTGGGTATGATTTTTCTCTAGTTCTTTGAAGATATTGCTCAAGCTCAAGCGGGCCCAGTAACGTCTCCATTGGAGACTTTGTTGTTACTGTGTCTGGCATATCGAATACATCACGGGGAGCTTGCCAGGCTCTGCCGTGCGGGCGAGATACTCTCGGTAGCTAGCCGGGCTCTCCGAGAGGGGCGGAGGAATCGAACTCGGGTCGGCCATGTTAGCCGCTTGTAAGGAGAACGCCCTACCCGCTTTGCTATCGCTCCAGCCCTTGAAGATATTAGTAGTTCATTTTAAGTTTTTTGGTACGTTTAACATCTGGGCTCCTCAGGAAAGGTTCTGTTTCTACTTTTGTTGGCAAATTCTCTGTGCGCTTGGCATACATACCTTCAGCATGCCAAGGAGCAGTGAGCAGTTCTACCTTTGTCTTTACATGTAAAAAGCTTGAATGTCAGCCCTAGGTGAGAATTTAGGGCCTTCTCTGATGTTTCTACAGCATGTGTATAGCCAAATGAAAAGTATATTGCATGGCTTTATAGATTTTCAAGGATATCTGAATTTTTTCATAAATTCTGTAACCTAACACTATTCTGAATGAACATACAGTAATTTCTTTTTCTTTTTCCAATTTTTTGGATAATTTTTATAACAATCACCTTTAGAGATTATGAATTATCTCCAAATAACATTCATGGCTACAAAAAGGTGATCTCATTAAATGTGGTCTGATTACTTACATCTTGTACAACAAGAACATTGATGACCATTTGGCCTTCTTGCAGTCACTTTACCAAGCTAGAAGCACACAGTATTTTAAACAACTGCTATTACAAGATAGTGGAATTTTGTCTATGGATTTTCATGAGGAATCTGGGATTGAACTTTTCTATGTCAATACTGATATTGATACTTTTCCCTATTATTTCCCTCCTACCCTTAACCCGAGACTAAAGCATCAGGACCATAACACTTTCTATTCGATTTTCCTTTTTTTTTTGGGGGGGGGGGTCACACCCAGCGATGCTCAGGGCTTACTCTTACTCTGGGCTCTGCTCTCAAAAATTACTCCTGGCAGTGTTTAGGGGAACATGAGATGCTGAAAATCGAACCCGGGTTGGCCACGTGCAAGGCAAACGCCCTGCCCGCTGTGCTATCACTCCAACCCCTCTATCCAATTTTCCCTGTAGCATTTATATATTTGGGTGGACACGTTTCTTTTTTGAAGCCTTCCTACTTTGCTAAGGAGTGACCTGAAATTTACTTATATTATTGTATTACTCTGGGCTGGAGTGATAGCACAGCAAGTAGGGCGTTTACCTTGCAAGCGGCCAACATGGCCGACCCGAGTTTAATTCCTCTGCCCCTCTCGGAGAGCCCAGCAAGCTACAGAGAGTATCTCGCCCGCACAGCAAAGCCTAGCAAGCTCCCTGTGCTGTATTCGATATGCCAAACACAGTAACAATTGTCACAGTGGAGATGTTACTGGGCCCGCTCAATCAAATCAATGAACAATGGGAGGACAGTGACAGTGATTGTATTACTCTAAATCAGGCACCAGGTCAGTTTTCCTGAGAGGACTAGCACTATGTGAACATTTTCTTCTCATGTTAAATCCATTTTTGTGCGTGTACAGGGATTTAGATGCATGCATTGCATGCAGCTGACCCCTGTGTAATTCCCAGCACTGTATTGTTCCCCAGTCATCACCAGGTTTAGCCCTGAGGCACCTCTATGGTAGCCTTGGTGGTCCTGGAACTTCAAAGATCATTTGGCGCCACATTCTTGAGCTTTCAGATAGAATCTCAGGTTTAATTGGTTGAGAATTGCTGAGAATAAACACTGGGTCTCCTGAGCCGCACTAGAGAGAAAGAGAGAAAAAAATAAATTCTTGTTCTTTAAGGACTTTTTAAAAAAATCTTGTTTATATTGGGACATACCCAGCTATGCTCAGGACCTACTCCCAGCTCTGTGTTCAGGGGTTGTTTCTGGAGGTGGTTGGAGGGGACCTGGTGACAGACACTAGTAATCAAAACTGGGCAACTGCAAAGCATGGGCTCAACTCATTGAGCTCCTCACTGGTCCCAATCCTTGTTCCTTATCAGTTTGCTTCTCAGACCAAATTAAACAAGACTGATTGCTGAACATGGCTGTTCAGATATGGCCCTGGTTACATAATTAATTTTTCCATTATATAGTGATTTCAAAAATAACAGGTTCTTGGAGACTATATGGACTATATTGTTTTTAAAAGTTGAAAGACTGAATAGAATATCTATTTCTGAACTCTTGGAGCGTAATAAGACTCACAGATCATTTAAAATGTCTATTTTATTTCTGTTTATAAAAGCATGTCTTCTAATGAGTAAGAAATAGCATAAGAGGAAAAGGACTTCCTCTTCTCTATTTGAAAAATAAAATATCAGGGGCTACAGAGGGAAGGGCACTTGCCTTAGATGCAGTTGATCTGAATTCAATACCCAGCACCCCATATGGTCCTTGGAGCCCTGCAAGGGGTGATCCCTGAGTTTAGAGTCAGGAGTTAGCCCTGAGAATTTCTGGGTGTGGCTTCAAACAAAACAAAACAAAAATAAGAAGAAAAATAAAGTATCAAAGATAGCATAGCAATGATCCATGTCAGACTCAGTTCAAGTTCCCACGTCAGTCCTATGTTACAGACCCAAATTTTATGTCAGCTCTCAGCTTTTGAATGGAGTGAAAAAAAGTTCTTTAAAAATGCTGACCCAATACATTGGCACAGTCTGAATATTAAGTACTGTACTCCAAGAGTCTTTTGCCGTTTTATCTCCAAATACTACATACTCAGTGCCTGAAGATCTCCCTACAAAACTCCAATTATCATTCATATATTTGAAGAAACTAGTGAAATCTGAAGCTTATGCAGCAGGCTCTTTAAAACAGAGCAAAAGAAAATTTTATTTAAGAAAGAGACTGATTGATTGTGGTTATTTCAATGCAGTGACCAACATAAGAATGGAGGAAAGTAAAAATTTCTTACTGGCATACAGGACATTATTACTTCCTGAGAAATCAATGATTCCCTTAAAGGTTAGATTGTATTAAGGTTAGATTGTATTAGTAAAGATCAGCTAGCAAAGACTGAGCATCTTTCCTATTTGGCAGTTCTTTCCCAGGAAGCCCTTGCAGTACTGTTACATTAATTAAGAAATATGGAGCATCTCAAACAAACCTAATTATTGTATCACTCTATTTTTGCAGTGCACAGAACAAACACTTGCAAACTGCCAGGGGTTTTGTGATGTAGCTCCAAAGTAATTTTAGGTATGAAAAAATACCCTGAAATTTTCTTCTATTTTTTTTCTTAAAAAGTAAGAAAAATGAAAATGCCATATATTTATTTGATTAAAATGGAATCATTTGGGGGAGGGGGGAGCAGGGCTGGAGGTAGCACAATGATTAGGACTCACACCTGCATGTCCCCAACCAAGATTCAATTCCTAGCACTACATGGTCCTCTGAGCATTACTACATGCAGCCCTGGAGGCCCCCAGCACCTCTGGGGTGACCTGGGCATCCCTAGTACTATAAGGCATCCTTTTTTTTTTTTTTTTTTCTTTTTGGGTCACTCCTGGCGATGCTCAGTGGTTACTCCTGGCGGTGCTCAGGAGACCATATGGGATGCTAGGAATCGAATCCCAGTTGGCTGCGTGCAAGGCAAACGCCCTACCCACTGTGCTATCACTCCAGCCCATAAGGCATCCTTGAGATCTTGCCTTGTTGGACAAGTTGGCTGAGAATTGCCAGTAGAGTCCCAAGGCTTTCTGGGCACTGCTTAGGAGTAACCTCTTTCCACTGAAAAATAACCCTAGGTTACATATTTAGTCAAAGTAAGAATAAATTGTTTCCTATTCAACTTTTGCTTATTAATTTGTGTGCTTGTCTGTGATGCCAGAGACCAAACCCAGGGTCTCACACATATAAAGAACGTGCTTTCTCACAGAACCCAGATGACTCTGGTCCCTCAAAAAGGTGTTCTCCCTGATTCCCTTCCCCCACTTTTTTTTTTTTTTTTTTGCTATTATTGTTGTTGGTTGTTGTTGGATGGAGATAAGATGACACAGATGCCGCCCAAAAACCTTGCGCTCTCCCGTCCCGAACCCGGCTCACCATCTCACCGTGGTCATAGCGCAGCTCAGCACGCCAGGCATGGAAATCTACATGTGATCCCTGCTAGACATCGCTGGCTGTTTTGCAAGATTCCGACAAAGTGGCATTAGCGGGGCGGGGAGGAACCACAGTGGCGGCTGCAAGTGTTCGACCTGGCACAGACCCTCCACGATGGGGTCCTGCTCTGCTAGCTGCTCAGCGACCCCCGGGGGCACTCAATCAACCTCAAGGAGATCAACCTGAGGCTGCAGATGTTCCAGGTGCTTCCCAGAGACGCCTGCAGGTGCGTCTTTGTCAGCGTGCAGATCGTTAGAACATGCCAGCTGACCAAAAGTTTGCATTTGGGAACACCTGTAAAAGCAATTAGAGGCCTCCCCCAAAACCTTCATCCCTCTCGGAGAGCCCAGCAAGCTACCGAGAATATCCCACCAGTATAGCAGAGCCTGGCAAGCTCCCCGTGATGTATTCTATATGCCAAAAGCAGTATCAATAATGGGTCTCATTCCCCTGACCCTGAAAGAGCCCCCAGTACACCATTGGGCTACACTATCACGCGGCAGGGATGAATGGAGACATTACTGGCGCCTGTTCGAGCAAATCGATGAACAATGGGACAAATGATCAAATGAAGTGATTGTTGTTGTTGTGATGTTGGGGGTTGCACACTTAGCTGTGCCGCAGGGATTATACACTTCGGTTGTGGTATTCTCAAACCCTCTAATTGCAGTGCTCATCCTGTCCCCCCAGGCCTAGAGGGCAAGTACTCTACTGCTGAGCCATCCCCCACCCCAAATAGATTTTCACTGAATTTTTACATTTTTTTTTTTGAAACACCATGATTATAATAGTGTTCAGGAGAGGTTTTCATGCATATCCAAGTTTCCAACACTAGCCCCTTCACCAGAGTGCCCACCTCCCTCCACTGTTGTCTCAGGGTCCCTTCCCATTCAAGTGGACTTTTAAGGACATGAACACTGAGCTCTTTTACATGAAAAGAATTTAATTACTTAATAAAAGCAACAAGAGGGCTGTCACAATAGTACAGAGGGTAAGGCACTTACCTTGCACGTGGTCAACCTGGGTTCAATCCCAGCATTTTATCTGTGCCCCCCGACCCCCACCCCTGTCCCCTTTAAATGGAATGAACCAGAAATAAACCCTGAGAGCAGAGCCAGGAGTAAGCTCTGAGCACTGCCAGGTGTGACCCAAACACCAAAAAAAAAAAAAAAAATTAAATATAAATTAGCGTTTCACTAATAAAAATTAAAAATAAATAAATAAATAAAACAAAAAAATATATATATTTTTAAAAAGCCATGATAAAATCAACCCAAAACAGAATAAAATCAACCCCAAACAGAGTACTTCTAGTGAGAGGTGAAGTTCTACTGTTAGGCTGGGTTAATTGAATGGTAAAGTCATAAACCAACTTATCTTAAGAGTGATCAACTAATTCAAACTTTGCATTAACTTGTTTTGTAATACAACTTCCATAGCTTTGTCCCATAACATAAATTTATATTCATCCATATTTTATAAAACTTAGGAAGCTAGGGGCTGGAGAGATAATACAGTGAGTAGAGGTACTTGCCTTGCATGTGGTCTGCCTCGGTTTGATCCCCTGCACCTGGTATGATCCCCAGAGCCCTGCCAGGAGTGATCCCTGACCTCACAGCCAGGAGGAAGACCTGAGTACCACCAGGTGTGGCCCTAAGACAAACAAAAAAAGTATAGGAATTCAGATGTAGTTTAGAAATAGAACATAGACCTCCCATGTGTGAGAGCAAGAGTTCCATCCCCAAGACAACGCAAGAAGAAAAATGTATGAAATTGAAACTTTCCAAATTTCATAATTTCATAGATCCTTAATAGACCTTAGTATCATAGATTAAAACTAAAGAAGCCACCTATAGAAAAATCATCTTCTTATTGTCTACTCCTTGAGGTTTTGTTCTTTAGCATGCTTTCATGTTCTAAAAGAGAACTCTATTTTAAAAATTTATATTAAAGAGCCATGATTTACAAAGTTACTGATAGTTGTGTTTTAGGCATACAATAATTCAACTCCAATCCCTCCACCAGAGTCAAATTCCTTCCACCCGTGTTCCCAGAGTCTCTCACCATCCCAACCTCACTTCACCCCCAGCTGCCAACTTGACAGACGAATTATAAAGATTCAGTGGTTGCTACTTTTATCTCATGTTTTCAGTTCTGTTGAATTTGTGTTTTGGATATAAGGCTATACCCCTCACACATATCACTAATATAACTGAAGTTCTGATGCTTGTTAACCCAGTTAACCTGTTAATCTTGTTCTTAAAAGAGAACTATTTCTCAATCTTTACCAACGAGAAAATCATTTTCAGTTTTACTTAGAAAAAAATTTTATATATAATGGTATTCTACTAGGTAAGTTTCAACTACCAATATTAATTAGTTTCTTAGGTGATCCTGACTCTGTCTGGAACCTGAGGTTCCCAACAAGGGGGGAAATAGATTCACATCTAGAAGAAAGTAAATGTCTATAAACTTACAATTATGCTGCATAATCAAAAATTTTAAGCATTCTAGACTTAAATTATTCATTATTCAAAAACTTTTCAGAAACTCAACTTACTCTAAATACAAAACCTGATCTTTTACTTATTTATTTAATTTTTATTAGTGAAACACCATGAGGTACAGTTGTAGACTTACAAATTTTTGTGCTTGGGTTTCAGTTATAAAATGATCGAGTGCCCATCCCTCCACCAGTGCCCATTCTCCACCACCACTAATCCCAGTATCCCTCCCACCCCCCATCCCCTCATCCCACCCTGCCTCTGTGGCAGGGCATACCCTTTTGTTCTCTCTTTCCTTTTGGGTGTTGTGGTTTGCAAAAGAGGCATTGAGTGGCAATCATGTTTGGTCTATAGTGTACCTTCAGCATGCTTCTCCAATCCTGGGAGGATCCTCCCAACACCCTTTATTTGGTGCTCCCTTCTCTATCTGAGCTCCCTTTTCCCCTAGCATGTGTAACTGGCCTCCAAGGCATGGAGCAAAATTCCTGGTACTAATCTCAGCCATTCTTGGGTGTTAGTCTCCTATTTTATTACTTTATAAAACCTTGTCTTTTAAAGTTTACTTAGTTCTTGTTCCTTAATCATAGGTCAAGGGAAAGGTAAAAAGTTATTTTTTAAACCGAAATCACTCAAACCAATCTAATTGGCCCAAATATTCCTCATTATTATATAAACTTTAAATTCTTCTATAAAAAATTATTCTAGGCTAGCGTTTTGTCTAAGAAGGATTGTTTTTCCCTTACTAGTCTAGCACATTTACAACAAAAGAAGTTTGGTTTCTGTTTATTCATGAATTTGACTGAAATTCTGTAAGTACTTGTTGATATGATCAGGTACCAGAAAAGATAGAAATGGAGACTGATTCATAAGTAAGGAGCTAAAGTGTCCAGTGTCTAATATGAATATCAGACCACTAAGGATGGAAATGAAATACCTGTGGAAGGATGAGCTCGGTTGATGGTGGTCACCTTTTATCTCTCTAGAATACTACCTTCCTGTTTGGTGCTACTCTGTGACTTATGTGAGGCCTCTACTGAAGCTTTAGAGGGTGTGTTGTTTTATGTTAGGCTTGTTCAGTTTCTTGTGTTCACCGTTATTTTGGTGACATTGGAATAGGCTACTGGACTATTGGCCTAATGTAATTGAGATAGCCAGGATGTTCTCCTCAGAATTAAGGTAATGAAAACTGAGGTGAGTCCTGGGCACTGGGAAGGGGGAAAATAACTGTGACCGATTGAGCAGCCACCACCTCCCCAGAGGCCACGCACCCTCCCGTTGCTGCTTGCCCAGGTTCCCCTGGCCTGAGTGCTGGGGGGCATCTTGACCATGAGGGGGAGGTGATCTTGCAGTTCCCTGGGTCTGTTTTCTGAATACCTATGGAAGGAAAACTTGGGTACAGAGCATTTCTGATACAGATATTGATTTAAATATAAATAAAGATACATAACCAGTATCTAAAAACAATAACAAAAAAACCCTGTGCGACATTAGGAATGTCTCAAATGAGGCACTGGGTCTTCTGTTTCATATACCAGATCAACTTTTCCTCTGGCTCAAGCACAATTGAACACCTTTCTTCTGGGCTAAAGGCCCAAAGCTATCTCTGAAGTACCTAGGCATTCTTTTTTCAACCTATTAATTTTTAAGTATGATGATGGATTGGGCCAAATTCTCAAGGTGTCGGCATTCAAAACTTAATGAAGAATTCTCTAGAGTATGCCATATAGGCACCTGCTCATCTTTTAATTATCCTGCCAAGAAATGTTATCTTGGAGGAATGAATTAAAACAACTCTGTGAAATGAAAATTGTATTATCATAAACCACTGGGAGCATGAAGGTACAGGGATAACACATTTTTAAACTTCTTGTAACTATTGTCAGTAACAGTTTTGAAATTATTAACACAGAAAGAATATTAAAAATGTAATTTGTTTTTCCTATTTCAGTGCCTTTGTAGCCTGTAATTCTGTTCAGCTTGAGTAGCTTTCCACTTATGTTTGTAGCCAGTACAATTCGTTGCTCTCTTGTTAAAAAAAAAACTGTCAAAAAAGACTAGTTCCAAGGACTTTTAGAAGCACTGATTTCAGAAGTGGGTAGTGTGTGAATACAAAAAAGACAGCAGCAAGTCTCTCTCCAGCCACCTGTGTTTGGTAGTCTCAGGCCATTTCCCCCACTCCAGGGAGGTCGATGGTGATGGACAGGTGAAGGAAGGAAATGAGGGCCACGTTGGTTGGTCTTAATTGCAGTTTATTCCAATCCTTTCTCCATTTACTCCTGTCTCTCCTCTGCCTCCCCCAGCCCACTCTTACAGTCTCATGTCCCCCAGCATGAAGGGTTGGTGTTGGGTGAACGTTCGTTCAGTCGGAGGCACTGAGACAAGGAACGCGAAAGAAATTTATGTCACGGAGGGCCCAGGTTCTCTTAGAACTGTGACCCCGGTAGAGAGCCCAGAAATCTCCTTTTGTTGATCATGGTACCTCTAAAGGGTGCAATGCAGTGACGTCATCAAAAGGAGTTACAGGAAGAACACTGAGGCAGCAAAACATACATTATTTCTTTGCATCTGCAGGCCAGTAATTTTGGTCTCCGGAAAGAAGATACAAAACCAAAACTGAAACCATTCTTGGGCTACTAGCACTTGGATTTGCATCCCAAAGACTTGTAGGCTAAAGCTTGGAATCTAAATCCCAAAGACAAGTATCTGAAATTTGCATCCCAAGAACTAGTCTGGCTAGAGCCGGGAATCTACATCCCAAAGATCTGGCCTGGCTAGCACCTGAGATCTGCATGTCAAAGACCAGCCAGGTTTCTGTGAAAGGAAAACTGCTCCTTACAATATACTGAAATTATTTACTAAAGGCAGTTTGAAGGGGAAAAATATTTAGCCTCATCCAAACTAGTCAGGACACACGAGAAATCTCGCCCATTTTCATGGGTCCCAATGTTCCTGCCCGGTGTGTGATGCAGTCTACATGGGGTCACCCTGACAACTCGGTCCAGCCCCAACAGGTTGGGGTAACAATTACACATAGGTGTGGTCACAATCAATAGTTCTTTCCCTCAGGGAAAGCCACTTCTAGGACAGATTCATATTTAGCAGATCTACCCACCCTAGAACGGATTCCCCTGGGTGTGTTTTTCCTTTCCTTTTTCAACAAACATATCGATTTGCTCGAGCAGACCCAGTAACATCTCCATTGTGAGACTTGTTGTTACTGTGTTTGGCATATAGAATACGTCATGGGGAGCTTGCCAGGCTTTGCCGTGCGGGCGAAATACTCTCTGTAGCTTGCCGGGCTCTCCGAGAGGGGCAGAGGAATCGAACTCAGGTTGGCCATGTTGGCTGCGTGCAAGGCAAATATCCTACCTGCTGTGCTATCGCAAAAATATAAGCATACATAATATAAATCATTTTGTATGGACACAGTAAGAAATACTTTAAGCTTATAGAATTGCTCTCCTAAGGTCATTTCGATCTCAGACTACAGTGTTCAGGCTAGATAGTCTTTCCTATCCCTAACAGGTTCCTTGTCTCGTTGTGTGAGGAATGGGCCCAGAATTACAAAAAACAGGCCCGAAACTAACCTTACGGGAACCAACTTGTTTTTCTCAGATCTGCTTTACAGGCTTTGTGTGTTACAAATTCATTAGCTACATACTGTGCGGGTTTTGCCGTAACGGCCAGTAAGGGCCTATATAAGATCTTCCTTTAAAGAGGCTCGGGGTCTTGCTCAGAACCCTGGTCCTGCTTGACCTAGGTGGAGCTTGACCTGGCTAGAACAATAAACCTCGTTTGCCCCTTGCATTCTCTGACCAGTTTCTTTGTGCCACACGAGGAGATCAAGAACCATGCCCTAACAGTCATTACTTTTGGATCATGACAACATTTGTCTATGATCAAACTCTTAACTTACAGTTAAGAATCGTGGCACTTTGACCTGGCCCATTTTGATGCCAGGGTAGCTCACAGCTTGCCCTGGGTCCATTCAGTTCCGCGTCGGGACCCTGCTTTTGGGGTGTTAGGAACCAAGGGCAACTGAGGCTTAAGTCGAGAAAGCAGACGCGCGGGAGTGAATAATATTCAAAGCCAATTAAATCCTAAGTTACAAAGCATAATATTAACTGTTTTCCTGTATCCTTACAAAAAGGACATTGCATTAAAGTAAACTATTCAAAAGACATAAGGAGAGGAGAAAGGCAATATTAACTTACAATACAAGTTCAGTGTCCTAGAAGAATCTGACCTTACAAATTAACAGATTCTGATTAGGGGAAAAACTGATTAACTGGTTGGGGAAGAGAGCATAAAGAAGTGGTTACAGATAAAGAAAGGAATGGGAATGACTCAGGAGCACTGTGATGGGTGTGACTCAATGAACCTAAAAAGCTCTTTGTGGCAAGGGAGAAAGGACAAATCAATTGTTATCCTACAGGTAGAGTGAAAGCATGACAAGGAAAAAGAAAAAGAGATAGAGGTATGTTTTTAAATGCTTTTTAGCTGGTGCTGATATTCTGATTGATTTCCTGTTGAGAGAAGGTACTTGAAGTTATTGGAAATGATGGCAGTAGAGCTGACACATTTGATGGGGAACTTAAGAATAAATGTATAAGAAACATTTTTAAAGAAGCAGCTCTGGAAACTCAGTCAGACATACAATAGGCCAGTGAAAGTGTTAAAGTGATGACTAGTGGCTTTAAATATCAAGGGTATATGATCTTGCTGCTGATCTTAGAAGAAGAGCTGGGTAAGATTTGGGTGTTTTTTTTTTTTAATGATGAATCAGCTCTCTCAGTGGGAAAAGCGAGGTAATATACTAATTTTTTTTTCCCAGAATTTACTTGTATGAGTTGATGTTTTCAAAATTCAAAGGTCAATATTTCTGGTTCCCTTGTAATAAGATATTATTATTTTTTTAAAAGTAAACTCTGTTCATAATAAAACAATTCACACAATAAGATCCTATTCTTCCGGTAATTTGCCTCTGCTAAGATGCCTTTTAAATTCTCATCAACTATTTATCAAACACTCTTGGTATTTGGAAGCAATTAATTCCCACTGAATGCCCAGATGGTTTATACTACCCAACCTTTTCCAGTTTCTAAATAGTAATATGTTAATGAGTCCATTTTTTAAAAAGAGATGAGCTTTCACAGCATGGTGGGAAAAGATTTTGAGTGCACAATACAGAATGCTACTGTACGCAATGAAAAAGAAAAAGGTAACTAGGTGCAAAATTAATAAGATAAAATTCACAGGGACTGTGATTCCCACCAAGTGCAGCACACTGTCAGATCAGGACCTCTGAAGATAAATAATAAAAATAAAAAATGGAAACACATAATTAATTAATCAATAGGGCTTTATGCATATGTTCTGAGGTTGTATAGTATATGTATTACGCTATAGGAATAAATTCTTTTCTATGGGCTGATTCAACTTCTGGCATTCAGAGTTAGTATCCCACATAGAAAAAAAAAAAAAAGAAAACCAGCCTGATGCCCAGATGGTGGTATTTGAAAGCAGTGTGGTGAACTGGAGAGAGCTCAGAGGTAAAAATGCAAAGACAGGGATAATTTTCTGCTGTCTCTATAGCCAAATACATTATTTTTCTCGCTTAGTGTCCTCTTCTGTCTGGCAAATAAAATTCCTTATTTCCTACTTCATGTCCTTTTCTCAAAGTTCATCAAGGGAAAATCTATGTCATAATATTAGTAAATTGTAAAGCAGCAAGCTCTAATTTTTTATATAATAAATTTCAATCGTGATGACATCAAAAGATTCTCTAAGCCACATCACAAGTAACTTTTTCATGCTATTAGATTTTCTGAACTTCTTTGAAAAATAGTATATGTATTATGCTATAATAATAAATTATAGTTATAGCTCAGGCAGCATATGCGTGCCCTTCCTTTATTCAAGGTGGCCTTTATAGGATTTCTCCAACCTTTCCTCACGTGGGGTTTCTTCCTAGGTAAAAGTCTCGTTGCTAAGGAGGTTACCAGGGAGGTTGGGAGTGGTGATGGTCTTCTTTGGGCTGGATCACATTTTAATCAGATTAAGGGAGAGGTCCCAAGTTTTGAGGAACTTCAAGGGGAGGGGGCCTATATCCTCATGGTCTTATCAGGTCTTTGTTTTCTGTATCCACAAGGTGGATCAGTTCTAGGTGGATTGCCTGGAACAGGCACCAGTAAGGAGCAGGCACCAGTAATGAGCAGGCACCAGTAATGAGCAGGCACCAGTAACGAGCAGGCACCAGTAATGTCTCCTTCCCCCTAGCCCTGAGATTTTAAAAAGTGCCATATTCAAGGCTCTTTCAGGGTTAGGAGAATGAGACCCATCATTGTTACTGGTATTTGACATATTGGGTACGCCACGGGAAGTTTGTCAGACTCTGCCGTGTGGGCAGGTTATATTCAGTAGCCTGCCACATTGTCCAAAGTAAGAATGAGATAATAAAATGTCTTCCGAGAGCTGGGTTTTAGAGTCTCTGGGTCTTGGCCTTTGATGGGATTACACGGCGCATGGGGGTGGGGGGCGTTGGTGGGTGTGACCCCAGCCTACTGGAAGATGGAGGATCTGGGTGGAGTATGTTCAGCCCTGATCCGAGCAGGCTTGGAGATCTCAGCCCCAGTACCCGCATGCCTTTGTTCCTCTGCTGGTACCTTCATGCGTGTGGAGAGTGGTCTCAGCATGGTTCTGGAGGTCTTCAGCTGCCAGGGCTCTGCTCAGGGCGGGGAGGGAAACTCAACCCGCCCCCCCCACCCACCCAAGGGGCCCCAGCAAGGACAGCCAGGAGTGGGGGCAGGAGATTTTGTGGGGGCAGGAGATTTTGCCCTGTTCTCTTCCGGGAGCTGGGTTTTATAGTCTCTGGGTCTTGGCCGTTGATGGGATTACACAGCACGAGGTGAGGGGGTGCAGTTGGTTTCTTCCATGAAACTTTGTTAATTCAAGTTTCATTGCCAAGGGCCTTTTTCTATCTACCTGCCTAACTCACACTTATTCTATAGGCATGGGAAATGATCCCTGCCATTCAGTTACTCATGGAATCATGAACTCAGGCTGGAGTGAGTTACCTCGGTGCAGGCCTTTGCCTCTCAGAAAAGAATTCCAGGAGGAGACAAAATAGTAAAGTAAGACAGTTTTTATTAAACAGGAGCTTAGAAAGATATGAGAGTAGATAAAGAGAGAAATGTGGGTTCAAGGGCAAATGTGAACTTTTCTGAAATGGAAAGAATCAAGCAAAAAGACATAGAGATAAGAAGTGAGATATCTGCCCAAGGAAGAACACAGGCTTGAAGAGTAAGAGCCAGATAGATTTCAACAGGAGCCTTTATACAATGCTTCCAAGTGGTGCTTTCCTGGAGTTTTGCAAACATGAAAGCTAATCTGGGCATTTGTCATAGGAGAGCCTTGCATGAGGGTCCCTTCATGATTTCAACCCTTTTATTGCTGATGGTCTTTTCACAGTCTCAGGGGGTTTTCTGCATTAAAGCTAGAAGGGTCAGGCCTGGTTAGTACTTGTATGTGAGATTCTTCCCTACCTTCTTTTTTTCCTGAGAGGTCCACCCTTCTCTGGGTGAGGTCTCAGTTTTCTCCTTGCCAAAGACCTCAGTATTTTTACATCAAAGGGATGTGTTTTCCATGCCTTGGGGCTTCTTTGGGGCTAAAAAATCTCTTTTTAAGTTGGTTTTCTTTCCCCAAAGTACATTATCTTGGTATTCCTCCCTATCTGTCTGCAACAGATGAAAATTCATCCACAAAACTAAACTTCCCATGGTGGGGAATATGAATGTTGAATCAACTGGAGGTGGGGTGGGGGGTTATATAGTTTGAGTGGGGGACACTGGTGAAAGGGTGGTGCTGGAATAGTGAATACATGAAACCCTATCATTAACAGTATTGTAAATTGGGGTGCCTAAAATTTAAAAATTTAAAATAAAAGATAAGTTTGGGTGGGAAAGGGAAAGTCAGTTAGGGTGGTTCCACAGAAGACCAACAAAGAAGGTACAACAGAGACACTGTATCACTGTATCACTGTCATCACTGTCATCCTATTCATCGATTTACTCGAACTTGCACTAGTAACCTCTCCATTTGTCCCAGCCCTGAGATTTTAGCAGCCTCTCCTCACTGGTCTGTCCCAACGCTGCCGTATAGGAGGCTCTTTCGGGGTCAGGGGAATGAGACCTGTTATTGTTACTGTTTTTGACATATTGAATATGCCACAGGTAGCTTGTCAGGTTCTGTCATACAGAGATGTAAATTCTTCCTTCCTTGTAGCACTGTAGCACTGTCCTCTCATTGTTCATCGATTTGCTCAAGCGGGCTCCAGTAACGTCTCCATTGTGAGACTTGTTGTTACTGTTTTTGGTATATTTAATACGTCACAAGTAGCTTGCCAGGCTTTGCCATGTGGGCAAGATATTCTCGGTAGCTTGTCGGGCTCTCTGAGAGGGATGGAGGAATCGAACCCTGGTGGGCCTCGGGCAAGGCAAATGCCCTACCAGCTGTGCTATTGCTCTAGTATCGCTTCCTTCCCTAATTCTTCTAAACCCTAATGAGGGGATTAGATCTTCTGAGTACAGTGACTGAGCACCCAGACAGAAAGACCTCTCTCCCTTTCTTCATGGAAAAGCTTTGCCAAAGGCAACCTCCACCAGGAATTCAGAGCTCCTCCTATGGAATCAATCTTTACCAGAAACATGTTTTGAAGTGACAGATCATAATGCCTTGCAAAGCAAGTATGATCAGTGAAAAGGTTTTAAGTTAGACTCAGAAGGGACAATAATAATACAGTGCCTTGCACATAGTAAACCCAGGTTCAATCCCTAGTACCCCAAATAATACTCTGAGCCTGTCAGGAGTGATCCCTGACCACAGCTAGGTGTGTCCCCACAAAGCAAAAGTTAATAAATAAATAAATAAGTAAAATTTAGATATAGAATAAAACATGTTAGTTCTACCACTCTTTCTGTCACCAGTTCCTCGACCAAGCTACCTTCATTGTTTTTATTTGACCCTTAAAAATAGCTTCCTGTGTGTTAAACCTACTTTTAGGTAGAGGTTTCAGAGATAGTTGCTTTCTTTACCTTACCTCGTTATGTTCTTTTGAACACTGAGATGGAAATGTTTAATGGATATTTTTGTTTCACAAATCACAAATCACAAATCATCCTGTTATTCGTCGATTGCCTCGAGCAGGCCCCAGTAACGTCTCCTTCATCCTAGCCCTGAGATTATATTCAAGGCTCTTTAGGAGAATGAGACCCATCATTTTTGTTTCAGCATGGATCAATTTGATGTTATATTATTTAATGATTATCTTTAGCTATTTAACTTATGCTGAAATGTTACACTTATTTATTTAAAAAATACATTGCTGGGGGGCAGAGTGATAGAACACCAGGTAGGGCATTTGCCTTGCCTGTGACCAATCCCCAGGATCCTAAACCTTAGTTTGAAAAATATATATATTGCCAATAATCAATGGATAGCACTTCAGATAATATAAACAAAATGTCCTCAAACCCTGCTCAGAGTGATCCCTGTGGACAGAGATGGGGATCAGCCCTGAGCACAGCTGAGTGTGCCCCAGGCCCAAAAAATCTTATCCTCAGAGAGCTTACAATCTAGTAAGACTTAAAATAAACAATGAAAAGCTTATGTTATGTAAGAATTGTGGTAGGTGGGAGATAGGGACTAGGAAGAGGAATTTCTAGGAAAGAAGGTTATAATTTAGAGTGGTCATCTGAGGTCTTATCAGATATGCTGCTTGAACAAAGAAACTAAATAGTTTAAGAATTGACCTATTTGTACATATGGTTGAAAAGTATTCCAAGAAATGTGGTACAAATGACTTGAAATATAGGATCTTATGTAAGTGTTCAAAGAGCAAAAAAGAGACCAAAGTGGCAAGAAGGAACAATCAAATGATCACACTGGTGAAGTGAAGTGACCACACGGTTTATGGTTGGTCAAATTCCAGTATGTCTTGGTGAAAACTTTGGCTTTCAAAGAGTCATGGAATCCTTGGATAGGTCACATAAAATAGTTGGATACGGTTTTGTTGTTGCTATTTTTGTTTGTGGGCCACGCCTGGCAGTGCTCAGGGGTCACTCCTGAAGGCACTTAGGGACCATGGGAGGTGCCAGACATGAAACCCAGTTGACTGTGTGCAAGGCAATCACCCTACCCACTGTATTAACTCTCTGGTTTCCCAGACTTAAATTTCGAAAGTATCATTTTGGATGCTACATTGAATGGATTAACACAGGTATGGGTGGAAAAGGGGAGACCAGTTAGAAGGCATGACTATGTTCTGGAAGAGATGTGAAAAGTAGGTTGAACTAGAGAGAGACTGGGAATAAATGAGTAGCAGTCAGATTCAGAATATTAAAGATAGTATAAACAGAATTTTTAAATAGATTATATAATGGAAGAAGCAAAGTTAATGATAACCTTAAACTTTAAGAAAACATAAGTGGAGCTCTCCATGATAATGACTTCAAGCTGGTTTCAATTGATTCAACTCCATTGTCAAAAATTATTTGACTCATGCCATGTAAAGAGCCTAGCTTCACAGCCTCGTGACTAACCTTGGAAGAGAGGCCAAGGCAAACTAATGAAAGACACAGATGCACTGGTTTTCAGACTGAAAGCTCTGGGACCCCCTCGGATGGTGGGTGGGCAAAATCCCCACCCTGCCAAAACCCTGGCAGCCACAGCCGCATCCCACAGTCACTTTGGTGTTTAAATAATTTTTAAATTTTTTTTAATTTTAATAATTCACCCTGAGATATAGTTACAGACTTAGACATTTTCGTGATTATGTTTCAATCAAACAATGCAGATCAAAACAACAATGAGATATCATCTCACATCACAGAGACTGGCACACATCCAAAAAAACAAAAGCAACCGTTGTTGGTGTGGATGTGGGGAGAAAGGGACTTTCCTTCACTGCTGGTGAGAATGCCAACTGGTCCAGTCTTTTTGGAAAACAATATGGACGTTTCTAAATTTAAAAAAAGAAATTGACTTCATTTCAAAGAAAATATAGCCCCCCACCCCCACCCCATACACACACACACACATACACACACTCACAATATCAAGCTGAAAAGCTTCCACAAGGAAAGAAACAACAGCAAAAATAAAGACACACTTTACTGTATGGGAGAAAATATTTGCACATAATGCAAAGGGTTAGTATCCAATATATATGACACACTTACAAAATCCAATAACAAATCAAAGGCAAAAAAATCAGATAATGGGGAGAAGCGCTGAGTACACAAAGAAGTCCAACAGGTGGTCACCAGGCACATGAAAAAGTGCTTATCATTCTGATTATCAAAAAAGTGCAAATAAAAATGAGAAATCTTCCCACAGCAGTGAGAACGCCTAGAGCTAAAGATCAGAAACAGCCATTCTCAGCAGGGGAGGGGATCAACAGAAACCCTCATTCAATATTGGTGGGGGTGTAAACTCAGCCTTTATGAAAGCAGTATAGAGACTCCTCAAAAACTTGAAAATAAAACTACCATAGATTCTAGGAAGTCTATCCCTGGGTATCTATCCCAAGAATACAAGAATACAAAAACACTAGTTTGAAAACATGTGTGCACAATTTTGTTCTCTGCAGTGTTCTTTGCAGTGGCCAAGAATTGGAAACACCCCAAGTGCCCAATAAAAGATGAAGCACTAGTGATACATATACATATCACTAGTATGTATACATATACATATACAATGTAACCCTACTCAGCTATGATAAATCATGAAACCTTGTCTTTTTCTATAACTTGGATGGAACTTGGGATGCCATGCTAAGCAAAATAAGTCAGAAGAAGAAGACAAAGACCTAGTGGTCTGACTCATGTGTAGAGGATTAAGGGAAAAAGCAAGGAAATGGGGAATGGCATTTGATCACTTGATATCCCGTTACTCATAGATTTGCTCAAGCAGGCGCCAGTAACGTCTCCTCTTGTCCCTGTCACATGCTAATGTAGCCCAGTGGCATTTGCTCACTACAGGAACACGAAGAGCCTCAAACTTTTTGTTCAGGGTCTTGACAAAGAAGTCTGACCATCTTGTAGGTGGGCGGCCATGCGTTCTTTTGACGTCCTGTGGAATCCAGTTGGTAACAGCTTTAGTCCAGCAGTCATCTTCAAATCGCATTACGTGTCCAGCCATTTGATTTTCAATGCCTTGGCAAATGAGACAGCGTCCATGATTCTCCAACGTCGACAGAGGTCAGAACTCCGGATTCCTTCTCTCACTTGAGTGAAGAGTGATACTCCATGCATAGCTCTTTCGATTCCTCTTTGGGAGACCCAAATAGCGTTCTCATCCTGTTTTCATCCTGGTCTCTGAGGCACATGTTAGTGTGTTAGGGCACGGATCGTGATCTCCCTTTAAAGACAAAGAAACTCCAGAGACTGCAAACAGCAAGCAAGGTTTATTGTAAGACTGGCTAGCCAGGGTCAAGCCGCCTACACAGACACGCAGGTCAGTTAGGTGAGGCAAGACCCCGAACTTCTTCAAAGGGGATCTTATATAGGCCTTCACTGGCCGTTACAGCAAAGCCCGCGCATTTCATAGCCAATAGATTTGTAACAACATATGCTTTCTTAACCAATCCGTGTAGAAGTACATCACTCCTTAGCCTATAGATTCAAAGAGCAGCATTTACGTACATAGGCATTGTGACTAGTGGGCATCAGGTAACTTGGACATTTGGTTATCACCTTGCTTCCTCTGATTCTCAGCCCTGCATTCCGGAGGTGGATAAGGGAAGAGTTCTTAAGGGAGGTAACAGATAAGGAGGGCAGGAAAGGGAGAGTTACTAATTTATAGAGTTTTAACTCTGGAATCTCCCTCAGGGTCCCTAGGGACCTAACATTCCTCCCTTTCTCTACTTCATATTGAGGAATCTTCCTCAGTGGGCTCTTCATACAGAGGAGTAATTTCCTCAGTGGGCAGGGTCCAGTATTGTTACCCAGAATTAGGAGGATTTTCAAGACTCAAACTAATTCTCCCAGGCCTCCCTTTCTCTCCGACGTTGTTCAAGGCCCTCCCCGAGCTTGGCCGTGAAGTCTCAGACCATCCCTGTGTGATCAGTATAGAGTAGCAGCATTTTTCTCCCAACACCACACATAAATCCCCATTCTTCATTGTCTTGGGAGGGGGCCTTCCCTATCTACCTGCCTACATCCTATTGCCCCCCCCCCCCCCCCCCCAGAGATTCCACCACCTTGAATCTTTAAGGGAGAATGGCAGAAGGTCCGTCTTCTGGAGCTGCTTCATGCTGACAATGGGGCGCTGGCCCTGCCTACACAAGGGGTGAAATCTCATGCTACCTCACTTTTTAGTGGCCCTCAGCAATGAATTGGTTGGGTTCCTGAAGTTATCTGAAAGAAAAGATCAGTTCGATTAGACTGAGGGATATCACTTTGAAATGGTTAGACCCTGGAGGAGTAGAAGTTCCTTTCTGACCCAGTAAGGACAGAGTTCTCTACCCACAGGTTTGGCTGATAGAGAAATGACTTCCTGTGTCCAGATTTTTCTACTGGACACAGAAACACCAAGCCATTCTCTGGCTTTCTCAGTGCAGATTGGAAAAGCTTCTGCCCATACACTGAAGCTATCAATAAGAACCAACAGATATTTATACCTTGAACATATGAGCATTTGATCATTTGCATAAAGCCAAGCTGCGATCCTCCTCTAAGTTCCTTGATGCTGAACAGGTGTTAGGAGAGAAGGATCAAGATTTCCACTAGGTTCATTAATGGCACAGAAAGCACAGTTCTGAGTTACTTCTACCTTACTTGCTATTGAGTCCCTTTAATAATATTCCACTGCATTGGTCCAGGAGTTAGCAACTTTCCTTGTTGGTAAATCAACCAACTTTCTTTTGGAAACCTCCAATGTCCACTATGTCCACTGTTCTTCTGCAGAACATTCTGGCTTAGAGGAAATACTCTCTGGTGTTAATCCCATGATGCAACAAAAATTAAGAGCTGTTAACATCCTTGTTCTCTCCAAACGACTGTTCACAGAAAATGAGATGCAATACAAAAAGTATAGAAAGAAAATTCACAGTATTTTAGAACGAGCTATTAATCCATTCTAACTTAACCAGTTTAGATGCCCTTTCTTGACACTTTTGCCAATTCACAAACTGGGGGAAAGCAATTCTGCACTTTGAGATGAGCTTCACCCTAGTAAAGCTCTGACTTCCAATGCTCTGATCAGACTAGTGACAGCATGTATAACATTGAGTTCCTTTATAGATTAGGCTGTTTTCCTACAGAGAGTAACCAGGTTTTATCTAAATTTCCCAAAGAGGGTTACCTTTTAGACCAAGATTAAATACATTTATTCAATCACCTTTGTAGAATTAGAATCTGATTCTTACAAAAAGCAATTTACAGAAACATGGTTTTCTCTCCACCTTCATTTCAAAACTTTGCAAGATAGTTTAACAAACCTGGCTTGTTCTTTTGCATAAACACAGTAAGCTTAGAGAACTCTCCATTTCGGATACCCCATTATTTACTGAGAAGTCCTGGGGATTGACTAAAGACAGGAGACACACCAATAGTGGCATTAATCTGATTTGGCACATCAGAGCTACCCAGGCCTAGCCAGAAGATGTCCCACGATGAACTGGATGGCCTCGAGCCTTCAGGCCTCATATTCCACAGAGATGTCCTGGCAGAAAGGAGTCCATCCCATCCCTTCTTCAGGGGTGGGAGAAATCCTGGTTTCCAGGTTTTTTTCCTTGACACTGAGAGTAGGCCCAGACTGAGTTAGTCATTGCAGAGTCCTAGATTCCTCATTCTCTATAGCAGTGATAATTTCTGGTCTTTTCTTGAGCCGGCCTGCCTCTAGGGTCGCCCTGAGGTTTGTAGGGTACTTGAAACAGTACCTGTTAAGTCCCTACTCCTGTCATTTAGACAGATCCCCTGACTGTTTCCCTGGAAGAGGGATTTGGGGTCCCACAGTTGTTGTTTTTTTTTTCCTGTCTGCATGAGGGGTAGACCCTATTACAGAGAGGAAAGGCTTATCTGGATTTATGCAAACCAACATAGAGCCATGAAACATCAAAAACATGCTGAAGGTGCAAAAGAAGAGAAAAGCAAGCATTTTACTTTACTCACAGAGATGTAATACACCTGTTTGCTGTGGGTCCTAGTCAAAAGAAGCTAAAATCTGTAGAGAAAGAGCATACCATTTAACATGTTTTCAATCCCATGTCAAAACCCTTGATTCTCTGCAACTTTTGAAAAATTCAATTATCTAAGAGCACTGTAACAGGAGTCCGGATAATCCACCTATTGTCTTTTCCATAGATCTTACTGAAAAGGTATTAGAACAATTCTGCATGTGATTTAAAGAGTTTCTTATAACAAAACAATTTGATCAGTTCCTTTTCTTAAACCAACCTCAAACCTCATATACACATTTCTTTTACAAACATTCTATAACTGGATTCCTTTTCTTTTTCCCACTGATATCTCCATCAATTATCTTTCTGACTTAAGACACACATCTATATTCCTAATAGTCATCCCACAAGTTTAACCTCTTATTTTACTGAACTTAGTACAACATGATCTTCCAAGTTTAGACACTAGTTACCAATCATCTCATTTAACATTGACAAAAATACTCTGAAGTACCATTTCAAAAGCATTATATCAGTTCTATAGGTATGCAAAAGGCTTTAGAGATGCTCACAATTAAAGTTCTTACAACATACATTCACTGGGCAAAAGTTCACTTCACATTAGAAATTAACCAAGAGACATCTTAGAATTCTGATTTCTAGGAAAACACAAATACAAAAAGATTAAAACACTCATAGATGACCATGAAACAGAAAGAATTTCACACTTAGGTACAAAGTTCTGTGAATGTCAGGACTAGGTTGATACCTGGAGACAAAGCTTGGCATGAAATAAAATTATCAAAATAATAGCATGCACTTTTAAGCAATAGACAGGCTGATTAACAGCATAGTTAGTAAAATTTCCCACATTTTCCATGCAATTCTCCATTCTCAGAAACTATTACAGAAGGCTGACATCTGAGGTGAACCCATTTTATAACTCTTAGTAGTTCTAGAAATTTTAGTTAACCAAGAGTCTCAGAGATCACATAGAGCACTGGTAGGACAAACTTTGCAACCAATTTTATAACTCTAGAAACTCATGTTTAAACTAAACCATTATTTTTTGAACCTGTTTTCATGTGTCATTTTAACTCCTTCTATGTCAAATATTCTAATCCAATCCAGATACAAATATGTACATTAACATAACAGCAAAAGACCTATAAACAATCAATTTTTATAGAACATGATAAAACTTTCTTTGCCTTAATTTCAATAGTTCTTGTACCTTAATTATTTAAAATCATGAGCTCTCTATACCAGACATTTTTAACAATTCCACAAAAATACAAACATGCTTTCAGACACAGAAAAAGCCCTTTGGATTTTTTTTTTTAACCAAACTTTGATATCAGTATAAGAAAATATTTGAATTGCTGTGTGAGCACAAAAAGGATGGCAACAATCTATCTTTCCCACCGCCCGCGTTCGGTAGTTTCCCCCACTCCAGGGAGGTAGATGGAGATGGGCAAGAAAAGGAAGGAAATCTTATGGCCAGGTTGCTTGATCTTAGTTGCAGTTTATTCCAATCCTCTCTCCATTCACTCCCGTATCTCTCCTGCCTCTCCTAGCCACCCATTCTTACAGTCTCATTATATCCCATAAAAGGAACTCAGGTTCTCTCAAGCATGTTTTCCCCTGTTCTCTCAGACCTAGTAGAGAGCCCCCAAATCTCATGGTACTTCTAAAGGGGCAAAAAGGAGAAAGAACATTGAGGCAGCAAAACATACATTGCTTCTTTACATCTGCAGGCCAGTACCAAAGACTAGCCTGGCTAGAGCTGGGAATCTACATCCCAAAGATCAGGCCTGGCTAGCACCTGAGATCTGCTCTGTGAGATAAGGGAAGCTGCCTCTTGCAGTATACTGAAATTATTTACTGAAGGCAGTTTGAAAGGGAAAAATGTTTAACCTCATCCAAACTAGTCAGGACATTCTTCTAGGACAGATTCTTACTTAACAGATCGACTCACAATTTACAATACAAGTTCAGTGTCCTGGAAGGATCTGATCTTACAAAATAACAGATTCTGACTAGGGTGAAAGCTGATTATCTGGTTGGGGAGGAGAGCATAGAGAAGTGGTTACAGAAAAACAAAGGAATGGAAGTGACTCAGGAGCACTGTGATGGGTGTAACATGATAAACCTTAGCTCCTTCTGTCAAGGAGGAATGGACAAGTCCAATTGTTATCCTATAAATTGCCACAGTTTAGGAAAACAAGGAAACTTAATTTTAATGGCTTCTGTACCTCTGTAGTTTGTAAAAGCGGCCTAATTTTTCATTAAAGTTAGCTGAGGCTTATAAGATAAGGTCTTGCTTTCTCTGAACTCTTATTTCACTTAAGTTTCAGGCTCTAGTTCCATAGCTCTTCTAGATAGTACAAGATTCTTAAGTTCAAAAGGATTTCAACTGTTAATCACATAATCATTAACGTTCTTCTAATAAATCAAGATTGAGAATTCTGCTTTCTCTGTAGGCTCAAACTTCTGATAAGAAATCTTCGTTTAAACCTTGTCTAGCAAGTTCCAAAAACAACTGCATTCCTTAAATCACTGAGTTGCATATCACTGACTTCTCTAGAATTTCTACTTCTGATTTCAGCCTGGTCCCAACACTCTAGTGTTTCACGTAGAGAGACAGATAGACAGACACAGACAGACAAACAGACAAACAAGACAATGAACTGACTAAAACACCACACATACATGTGCACATATCTGTAGTTGATCGATCAATCTGACCCTTCAAAAAAAATGGCAGGGAGAAACTGATGGACTGAGAAAGGAAGGGACTGTCCCCAGGGCGAAGAAACCTTATCGCTGATTGGGAACTCTGCTCCCCATTTCCCAGTCTCCCGCTTGTTAAAAATGGGTCAAGAAAGCGCTTTTGTTGATATAAGCCAGCAAAATAAACTATGACAAAGATGTTACCATATTTTGGCCAAGGCTAAATCTGAGGCAGGGAGCTAGTATCATGATCTTGCATTTTCCTGCCTCCTCTGCTTTGATAATCCTATTTCTTTTGTTACCTATGAAGATCTGACTGCAGAATGATCTGGTAATGCAAACTGCCATTCACTGTATATCCTTCCCAATATTCTAACTTATACTCAGGCCACGTGGTGTTACAGAGGTCAACAAGATATTCCTTATCTAAACTACCTACTTGGAAGCTCTTCTGGTGTTTTAACGAGCAACCCAAAGGAGAATATTTAGGTACTGATGTAGAATTTCCCATATCTCCTAAGTGTCAGCAATAACCTATGAAAGGGAGGGAAAAGAAAAATCTAGGGTAGGATAAGTCCTTAGCAAGCTCTCCTCCTAATAGTTTCTAGTGTTGTGGTTCTAGAGAGAGCGCGGACACGACCACAACTGCATGCCAGCCCATCAGAAAAATCTCTCTTTAAAGGATGTCTCCTTTAGATTTCTGAGTCACCCCAGGAGTCCCTGGGTCCTGCCTCCCGAGCGTCCACACAACCATGGCTTGCACATGTGGAGCCATACCTAGAGTGCCATGGGTTTCCAAGAAGCCTATTAAGGGGAGAAGAGAAAAGTTCTGCCTTTCTTAGCATGCCACATATTCCAATGTTCCCTGCTGACGCTTTCTTCCACAAACTTCTTGTCTGTCTTTTTACCTTTTTTTTTTCTCTGCTTCACTTTGCCTAGGGCTAAACCTGCTGACTGCCTCCATTAGCATTTGAATTGACCTCTAGCTGATTCTGCTGGTTAGAATGCTTGGGGAAAGGGATTTCTAACTAGAAATTGATCTGCCTTAGTTTACCAGGATCTTCTCACTAGTGGGCTCTCCTCCCATTCCTCCCATAGTGGACGGTGACGCGAGACAGACAAAGGAGGGGTGCCTCTTTGCAGAGACCATTCAGATGCTTGCCTGCCCGGTGGAGAACTTAGCCTTAGTGGTTCAGCGTTGTGACTTGCGACCGGTAGCTATACCAGTGCCACCATTGACCGTATGTTCTCCGTGGAGTCGCAGGCAGCCCACTCGAGCTCCGTGACTTTAGAGGGACTTTAAGAGTGCCAGGTCGTGGAGCTACAAAATCACGCCCGATAGGAGGACCTATCAGGGTGCTCAGACACACACACATTCACACAGAGGTTATCACATTCCTCCCCCAGTCCCCCTAGAGATTTCCAAGGGAGCATACCTTCACAGCAGATCTTCCACAGATTGCCTCCTTTATCCGAGCCACAAGGTTTGGAGAGAAGGAACCTCCTGGGGGCCAATCCACACCAAAGGAAGGCCATTCTGATGAACAATAATTGGCAAACTTACCTTTCTTGATCATCAAGCCCAGATTCTGAGCTTTCCTGTGGATCTCAGAGAAGTGATCAAGAATTAAAGCTTTGGGGGTCGATTGATTCTGATCCATATTAAACAATCTCAATAAACAGAACTAAGAGAAGGATAATAAGACAAATACACAGACTAAGGACACACGCACAGATCACACTCCTGCACTCGCTCGGACCGGTCCACTCTCTCACACGGGTGCGCACCACACTCACCAGTCACCCTGGAACTCCCGAATATGCCCAAAGGGCGTGCACGTGATTTTCACCTCCGGAGGGTTTAGTTCTTCCAGGTCTTCTCCCGGCGCCGGATTTTCCAGAACAGATGAGGCCTCCAGAACAGACAGACGAGGACCCGAGGAAACCCTATGTCCCCCCAAGTCCTCCCAGTCAGGGTTGGCCACTTCCCTGCCGCGGTCCAGAACAGACGAGGCCTCCAGAACAGAAGAGGACCCAAGGGAACCCTATGTCCCCCCAAGTCCTCACAGGGTTGGCCACTTCCCTGCCGCGGTCCAGAACAGACGAGGCCTCCAGAACAGAAGAGGACCCAAGGGAACCCTATGTCCCCCCAAGTCCTCACAGGGTTAGCTACTTCCCTGCCGCGGTCCAGAAGGGGACACCGTCCCCCCACAGAACAGATGGAATATTCCCCAGAAAAAAAATTTTTTTTTTTAAGGCCTTTTCAAAACCCGCTCTCTGGGCCCGTTTGCCGTCGGGAGATCTCGCTGGGGCCTCCAAATGTTAGGGCACGGATCGTGATCTCCCTTTAACGACAAAGAAACTCCAGAGACTGCAAACAGCAAGCAAGGTTTATTGTAAGACTGGCTAGCCAGGGTCAAGCCGCCTACACAGACACGCAGGTCAGTTAGGTGAGGCAAGACCCCGAACTTCTTCAAAGGGGATCTTATATAGGCCTTCACTGGCCGTTACAGCAAAGCCCGCGCATTTCATAGCCAATAGATTTGTAACAACATATGCTTTCTTAACCAATCCGTGTAGAAGTACATCACTCCTTAGCCTATAGATTCAAAGAGCAGCATTTACGTACATAGGCATTGTGACTAGTGGGCATCAGGTAACTTGGACATTTGGTTATCACCTTGCTTCCTCTGATTCTCAGCCCTGCATTCCGGAGGTGGATAAGGGAAGAGTTCTTAAGGGAGGTAACAGATAAGGAGGGCAGGAAAGGGAGAGTTACTAATTTATAGAGTTTTAACTCTGGAATCTCCCTCAGGGTCCCTAGGGACCTAACAAGTGCAGGGAGAACGGTGGAGTTGAAGAAATGTGCCCAGAGCCAGAGGTTCTTCATCCTCTTAGCTATTTCTTCGAAGCTCTTGGAGATGTTCCATGCTGCTCTCTTCCTCCTGCACAGCTCAAGAGCCAGGTCATTCGTCATGTTGAGTTCTCGACCTAGGTACACACATACTGTTGCATTCAGAGATGTTCATTCTGTTGAGAGTGAATGGAACATCAGGAACAGAGTCCATTTCTCATAAACATTGTCTTTGTGAGATTCAGCTGTAGTCTGACCTTTCCACACTCACGGTCGAAGTCGGCCAGCATTTGTGCCGCTTGGCTGATGTTTGGTGTTATTAGAACGATGTCATCAGCAAAGCAGAGGTGTTGTAGTTGCCGACCATCTATCTTCACCCCCATTCCTTCCTACTCCAGTCATCACATGACATTCTCGAGGGTGGCACTGAAGAGTTTGAGTGAAATGGTATCACCCTGCCAAATCCCTCTCTTTACGTCGATAGGGGAATGGCATATGAAAATAAATTTTAGATTCTACTTTCTCAACAAAACTGAGCTTACCAAACAGAGGAGGGATAAGAAGAAACAGGGGGATAAGTGGCCGTGTGCTGAAGTAGCATTCTATGCCTTAAACATGACGATGAATATTGACACAGGACTGAATAGTAATATCAGATAAGAAAAATTATAATTTCCCGGAAACCTAAAGAAAAGGGCAGTTTATCCTCAGTTTACCATTATCCCCAAAGCCTAACCCTTACTTTGATTAGTTTTGCATTTAAGACAGTAAGCCTTGGGGAACCCACCCAGGAAGGGAATTTTGTTATTCATCTCAACACCCACTAATCTGCAACCTCCCCACCTTCTCCCCTGATCTTTCCCTAGAATTGCTGTTTTTGTTGCCATGCAGACAAATGGTTGCTTTCAATTTATAGATTTTCCAGTCTGCTGACTGGTTGCATGCCTCTGGGAACAGGAAGCTAGGAAGAATGAAGTTAATATTCAGAGAGAAACAGAGAGGAGATGCTGATATGGCAATGAAGAGAAGGGAGACAAGAATGAGAGCAAGGTAAAAGGTATGAGGGTCGTCAGGTTACATAGTAGACAAATCCCTACCTGCAACTAGCGTGGAGGCCAGGCCTCAGCAGTCTCCACCAGCCTGACCCTTCACTTGCTCAGGAGAGCCAACAGAAGCAAATGAATCTCTCTTGAGACTGTTTGAACCCTGGTTAGCAACTGGCAGAGTGTTCTGTTAAAAGCATTTTATTCAATTTAGCAATTGACGCATAGTAGGAACATATTAAATATTTGTTGAATGAATGAGTCAAGGAAAGTACATTGAAATAGTATACAAAAACTCAGAGTTTTGGTGTGGGTAATGTTTGTTTTGTTTCTGGCAACACTGCAAAGATTCTAAACTGGTGTTGTCTGGATAGCTTCAGGAGAAAGAGACAAGAGTTGGTTCAGAAATAGCAAGTACATCAAGGCTGATGTTTTAATTTGATTTTAAAGGATGAGATATGTTTAAATTTACTTTTATTTAATAAATGTCCTACCATAATGTTTCTTCTGGAAGTCTTCCTCACGTATTTTTTTAATTCTATGCACTAATGTCTTTAATAAAATCCATCTGCCCTTCTTTTGTTGGGTGCACCAGCAACAAAAGGGTTTCATTTGGGAGGAAACAGAAGTGGCTCCATTTCCTCCTGCCTGGAAGTATATGACTGCTTCTCTCCATCAGATATCATGATAAGTGATAGATAATGTCAGGGACCATTCATAAAATGAGGCACTCTATACAAACACGTGACATAGCTGAAAAAGAGCTTTGAAGAGCCGACAAGATGAGTCTGGCAGAAATACAAGTGATCTCTGTTTTCCCTGATCATTAAGAAAGAAATGATATTTTATATGTATTTCTTACTGGTCTTCAAACTCCAAAATTTTATTAGAACATTAAAACAGTCTTTTAAAAAGAAAAAGAAAAAAGCAATACAATAGCTTCTCTGATCTGGCAATAGAAACTTGCACTTGACATTCTTTTTTAAAAATTGTTTTAGGGGACTGGAGCAACAGTACAGCGGGTAGGGCATTTGCCTTACACGCAGCCAACCCAGGTTCAATTCCCAGCATCCCATATGGTCCCCCGAGCACTGCCAGGAGTAATTCCTGAGTACAGAGCCAGAAGTAACCCCTGAGAATTGCCGGGTGTGACCCCAACAGCAAAAAAAAAAAAATTTTTAGATATTTTATTGATTGAGGTTCTGTGGTTTATAATACTGTTGATAATGGTTTTTCAAGCGTATAGTTCCACACAGCACACATCACCAGTGTACTCAAGGACCCCGAAACCCCTCCCATTCAGCTTCTCCCTCTACCAAGTCAATTGTGTGGATCGTTTTGTTGCCTTTGAATATCACTTTAACAGTAAAAAAATAAATAAAACGAAGTTAGCCAGGAGGGAAAACCATTCAATTATTTCTGAGCCCTTTTGATCCTAATGGCACTACAAAACTGACCATGGACACTTGGCACTGGCTGATTCCCACTGTGAACTGTTGGATCCATGAATTATTTTATCTTATGATGTAGGATAATGGTAAAGTCATAATGCTTTTCATCAGAACATTTCCTGTACATTTGATCAAGCCAAAGGAGCCAAACGCTTTCTTCCCAAATAATGAAGATAGGGGATTGGAGAGTTACTACAGCAGGTAGGGCACTTGCCTTGCACACAACTGACTCGGGTTGGATCCTTGGCATCCCATATGGTCCCCTGCGCATCACCAGGTGTAATTCTTGAGGGCAGAGCCAGGAGTAACCCTGAGTACCACTGGATATGGCCCAAACAACAGCAGCAACAACAACAACAACAACAAGATACCCATTGAACGGATTTGGAGGATGAGGGACATGGAGATTAAGTGAATTGCCCATAGAAACACCAGGTGGCTAACAGAGGCAGAACCAAACTCAGTCTTCTGTCTTTTTAGGATGCCTTGAAGAATACCATAGGTATATTCTTTGACTAGATAGAGAGAAATATGCATAGAAAAACATTGAAAATTATTTATGTATTCTGCAGAAGTCTTCATTTAAAATAACTTTAATTTTATAGCCATGATATAAGCTTAGTAAAAAGAATACTGGCAACCATTAAAATTAACACTACTATAAAAAATAAATTTTATTGATTTAATAAAAAAATAATACAGGCAATTTTTTTAATTGTATGATTTTCAGGGACTAGAGAGATAGATCAAGAAGATGGACAGAATGGTCTTATAGAACGATTAAACCCAGAATGCTGGCACCCAGGTGGAATGCTGCCCAAGTAGGGGTCCTGTAGCTGTTCTATCTCTAGTCGCTCTCCAGGAAGAATTTCCCCAAGAGAAAACCCACCACAAAGATATTTGTTCCAATATATTAAGAGCCTTGGACATGTAAAAGTTTAACCTGAATAGATTAAGATAGGCATTTGACTAAAAAAAATGTTTTTTTCTCCTTCTGATGGTTACTAGTCTAAGCAATAAATATTGTATATGGAGGACAGTCAAGGTTCTCAGTCTATGAGGCTGACCCCATGCTTTTGCTCTCTTATTTCTGTCTCTTCTAATTTTTTTTTATTAGTGAAACACCATGAGGTACAGTTATAGACTTATAAATTTTTGTGCTTGGGTTTCAGTTATACAATGATCAAGTACCCATCCCTCCACCAGTGCCCATCCTCCCCCCCACGGGTCCCAGCATCCCTCCCACCCCCCATCCCCCCCATCCCACCCTGCCTCTGTGGCAGGGCATTCTGTCTCTTCTTCTTTATCCTTAAAGCATCCTTGCTTCATGCCAATTCACCCAGCATATAATAGAACTTCTAAGTCAAATCCATCTACCCATTGAGATGAACATAACAATTTTTGCTTTTGTCTATCAGCCTTTCAGTCAAAGATCCAAATCTGAAATTTATAGATAAGAAGACTTCCTGTGTCTTATAGAAGCACTGAAAGACTGTTAGGACCTTCTGCTTGCTGTCCTGCCTCTGGCTGACATCACTGGACCTAATTCAGAATGGGAGCAGACTCCTCCCTTCTTTCTGCCTTAGTCACAGTAGCCACCACACCTGACCTGTGCCATAGAAACAGGTCCCCAGTATTGCTGCTGCTCCGCTCTCCCAGATGGGCAGAAAAGAAAAAGAGCAGCCCCAGCCTAATCCCTCAGCATCTTCCAGGCATCTAACTATAAAGACTCACCCCTAGCACAGCAAGAACATGAGAAAACCAACGGGGAAAACACATAGAAACCATGAAGCTCAATGAGCAAAAATAGTATCTCCAATGACATAAACACCAGTAAATCTTTTTTTTTTCTTTTTGGGTCACACGCAGTGATGCTCAGGGGTTATTCCTGGCTCTGCACTCAGGAATCACTCCTGGCGGTGCTTGGGGGACCATATGAGATGCTAGGCATCAAACCCAGGTCAGCCACGTGCAAGGCAAATGCCCTACCCACTGAGCTATCGCTCGGGCCCCAATACCAGTAAATCTTAAGACAATCTCTTGAGTGACACCATGATGAGGATAATCAAGAAACTCAAAGAAACGATGGCACAGGTAGTTAGTGAAGCAAACCGTGCTATTTTGCCTTACAAGCATCTAAACAGATGGAATCCTCGTTTCTGGAAACACCCCTCCCATCCTTAGAAAACTCGTGAATAAAAATCCCCCTGCTTTGTATGTAATCAAAATGTCCACGAAAGTCTCCTTGGAAGTCAGTTTAGGTGCTATCCCCTTTGCTGCCTACCTTTTGGCCCAGTAAAAGTAGTCTCTTTCAATAGTCTCTTCATTTTTTTGCCTCATGTTGCTTCTATTCTAAGAGAACTGACCCTGAAACAATTCTGTGATTATTTCAACCTTTTTCTCCCATATCAGTAACATAAATATAAGTCATCTGTATTCTATTAGTTTTTCCATTTATTTATTCATTACATAGTGCAGTGGTTTGGTAGCATATTTTTCTTATCTCCACAAAAAAAAACTTCCTGCATCATCTTACCTTATCAGAACTCTCATTTTATCAAATTTGTGCTTAATTTAAATCCTCTGATAATAATAAATGATCACAAGCAAATGCCTTTGTCCCTAGAGTTATATTTTGGGCAGTATCAACATCCATTTTTATTTTATTATTCACATTATATTTCCTTTCACTTTTTATTATAGATTGTTTGTGCAGCCACAATGTGATTTTTTTTCATACACTTTTGATATTAATGTTTCATTCAATCTCTGGAAAAAGTAGAGGGAGAAGAGTCAAGAGTGGCAGAGATCATAGATCTCTTTATCCCCAAAGGCTTCATCTGTGCCTGAGTGTTTAACAGAGACAGAATAATGCAGCCATTAGTCTTGTTTCCGGCTTATGCAGAGTACTGTCAAGACCGAATGTGACTGGCAATCTCTTCCGTTCTTATTGATCCGATTTGGGGATATTATCCTGCAGGATAACACATTGTAGATTGAGTGATGCCATGCATGCAGTCGCATACAAGTCTGGTGTGGAAGACTGAAATTTCCTCATCTAGCACTTTTTTTTTTTATAATTTATTTCTTTATTGAATCACTGTGGGAAAAGTTACAGAGCTTTCGGGTTTAGGTCTCAGTCATGTAAATATCAAACACATTTCCCTTTACCAATACTTATTTTTAACCGCGAACCCCAATAGAACCCCACTTCCCACCCCTCCCAATTCCTGTGAGGCAGTTGAGTTCTAGTTAATACTCTATCTACTTTGACTAGATAACATTGTTTCGATAGAAGATGCACAATTATTGTTTAGGGTTTAGGACCCACCCTCCCCATCAGACATGCTGAAACAGCGTTGTGAAATGATTTGCTTTCTACAACTTTGTTTAAGAATAAACAAAGTTGGATTTCTGCTTTGGATTTCTGCTATTTTACTTATTAACCCTGGAAGAATTTCAGTTGGATTTCTGTTTTGGATTTCTGCTATTTTACTTATTAACCCTGGAAGAATTTCTATTAAAAGTTAGATAGTTAAGAGATTGGCTTCTGTGCTCTGGAGTCGTGGCCGTGCCAGAGAGCCGCTCATGGGGGGCAGCTGGCGACCTCGGTCGGGCGTGAAGGACGGCCCATTTCGCCCCCCTTCCCATGAGGTCCCTGCCGCCCCCACCCACGGCTCAAACCTGCTGTCCACAAGGCTCCCGTGCGGCCACCATCTTTCTTTCCAGAGAGGAGCGGGCGAGTCCTCATCTAGCACTTTTTTGTTCCCTGTACAAATTTCAACATAATCATACCCCACTACTAGTGAAGCATACCTTTGCATTAAGTACAGGCAGTTACACTGCTTTGCACACACTTAATCACATTTGCAGAGGTCCCCTACCCCTTACAGAATGCCTTGTACATGTGTGTTGAACTTTAGATTTCTTTTAATGTGTATGCTTAAGTTTGTGTTATGTTAGACTTCTTGCTTTGACATTTTCAATGGTGTTTTACATTATATAAAATTATTTGACTAGGCAAGTGTAGAAGTTGATACATTTGTATATTTTATGAGTGGCAATTGATACAATTTCATATTTTATGAATGAGACAAGCGGTGATTTTTCTAAATGCAGTCATCTAGGAAGATTACAGTGGTATTCCTTAAATAACCTGATATTATTTTTAAATCTTTTCGATGTAAGTCTGTCAAATATAATGACTTTCTTTGATATGTAATTAAAATAACCAAAGAAAAGGTAATGTTTCCAAGATGCATTATATAAGCAATATAGGGTTTTTCAAATTCCATGATCCAAGTTTCACTTTAAGATTTAAATCAAAGGGTTTGATACATAAATACTTTGAGCTGAAAGCATATCAAATTACTGATACTTTCATGTGCTTGATTATGCTCATTTTCTGTTATTCTTCATTTTCTTGGTTTGTGGGCCACATCTGACAACACTGGGGGATTGCTCCTAGTGGTGCTCATGGATCATGTGGTACCAAGGATTGAACCTGGGTCTCTAGTATGGACTCAATCTTTTGAACCATCTCTCTAGCTCCGTTTCCATTATTCTTTATTATCTTTCATGCCCAACACCTATGATTTCTTTCTTGGTAATAAGTCTCGAAAAAAAGAAAGAAAGAAAGAAAGAAAGAAAGAAAGAAAGAAAGAAAGAAAGAAAGAAAGAAAGAAAGAAATCCCTTCCTTGCTTTCTCTTCAAGCCCATGTGTGAAAGATGGGTTCAATCGTACCTTAAATATAGTCCAAATGCAATCGTTATAGCACGCTGGCTGGCCACATTCAATGTGTGGCTTCTGAAAGACCAAGAGATATTCCTAACTGGACCATGTAGATTAATTCTCCGAGTATTCTCCAAGGTCCGGAGTGAGAACCAGCAAAGCCAAGGCTGTTACCAGAACTTCCTTTGAAAGTTTGTGAGAGTTTTGAAAATAGATTTTCTTTGAAAATCCATGAGAGCTTCAAGCAGAAGAATGTTTTCAGTGGGAAGTTGACAATGGGGCAAAGGTGCTAAGTCTAACAGAACAGAAAACTTCTCTTACTAGTCAATAGTTACTAGTTGAATTCCCGCATTCATTGTTAAATCATGTTTTTAATGACCAGAGGTCCACAAGACCGCGGCTGAGGAAGAATAACCTCTCTCCACAGCTCCCTGGCCAAGGACTGTCATTCTCAGCAGCAACCGTGAAACACGTATCCCAGCAACAGCCCTTCCCCTGCAGACTGCACAGCAGTAGAATTTTCATCCTTTATTCTCTTTTCTTTACTGCTTTGTCACTCTATTCTTTCTCTCTCTTTAGACCCTCCACTTAAAGGCCAGAGAGATAGAACCAGCGCTAAGGTACTTGCCTTGTGTGCAACTGACCCTGGTTCAATCTATAAGTCACCTCAGCACTGTTAGGAGCACCCCTCACCCAAACTCACCTGACTCCCACAGCACAAATCTTGAGTTCTCTGTATTCTGTTGTCTTTCTTTCTTTCTCTCTTTCTTTCTTTCTTTCTTTCTTTCTTTCCTTTTTTTTTCTTTTTGGGTCACACCCGGCGATGCTCAGGGGTTACTCCTGGCTCATGCACTCAGGAATTGCTCCTGGCGGTGCTCAGGGGACCATATGGGATGCTGGGAATCGAACCTGTGTCGGCCATGTTGGCTGCGTGCAAGGCAAATGCCCTACCCGCTGTGCTATTGCTCCAGCCCCTTTCCTTTTTTTTTTTTTTATGAGAGTCTTCTCTGAACCACTTTTATCAGGGTTATATATTTGTGCCAGCACTTTTATTTTACCTATTTTAGTACAACAAGAGCCCATTTACCTGTGGTTTGGGGTTAAGTTGTCATTCTTTCCTAACTTCTCTTTTCTCCCTCGTATTTGGATGTTACCTCATTCCTCAATGGATTTTCTGATTGGAACAGAAGGCAATTTTGTCATAATTTCCCCTCCCTGGAAACAACTGGGTATTGAGCTTTTATAGAAGTTGCAATAGGTACTGTTCCCTGCCTCCCATTCTCCATGACCCTTGCTTTCCTTCTTTTTAGCAAAGCTCTCATTTTGTTCAGAAGCCATTCCTGACTCTCTGGCCTGGTGCATCAGGGGAAGTTCATTCCACTTGGGAGTGACTTTCTAGGGGTGGTACCTACTTACTCTAAGCCGCCTGTGCTCATCTCAGAGCTTTTCCAAGCATGAATTTAGAAAAGAGATTTTGTATTGGCATATGAGAAGTGAGAAGAAGTGACTTAGTAACATGAGGAATTTTTTTCTCTGTGTCTTAAGCAACAAAAACAGTGTTTCTTAAGGTGAAAGTGACCCCTTTGCCCTGAATGCCATCTTCATACTTGGATATGAGACCTGATTTGAGGCTGATGAGACTATGATTTGAGGCTAGCACTTGGGCTATGATTTGATGTCTTCAGGACCCCGCTTTCATTTAGAACATCTGACATGGGGACAGTTCTTGTAGCTGATGTTTCTAGTGGGACCTTCATCCTCAGTCTCTCTCTGCTTCTTAGAAGAGTTGGAATTCTAAGATTGGATTGGAGAGATAGGACCTTGACACCTCTATATGAGGCAATCTCTGTTGTCATTTTTTAATTAGTCACCATGGATTATAAAGCTTTTGATGTTTGGGTCCCAGGCTGACAATGCTCTAAACCAATACCTTTACAAGGGTCTACTTCTCTCTACCAGTGTTCCCAATTTCCCTCCCACCCACCAGTCTGCTTCTGTGACAGACACTTTTTAATATGAATTTTTGGCACTGTGGCTTACAGCACTGTTACTGATAGGGTCTCATGCATGAACATTTTGTCACCTTTTAGCACCCTCACCTTCTCCCTACCCCACAGCCTCATTGACCACTTCCCTCCATCGTTGTTGTAGCATCCTCTTCCCTGTCCTATCCACCCCCCTAGAAACTCCCCCACTAGTGCCAAGCTTCCAACTAGAGACCAGTTCTCATACTATTCATTTCTATTGCCTTTGGATATTTGTTATTCACCTACCATGTTTCTTTATATTTCACATATGAGAGAGATCATTCTAAGTCAGTCTCTTTCCCTCTGACGTACTTCCGTCAGCATGATACTCTCCAAAACATCCACAGAGCAGGAAATTGCATGATTTTATCTGTTGTTAGGGCTGAGTAATATTCCATTGTGAATGCGTACCACAGTTTCTTTATCC
This sequence comes from Sorex fumeus, assembly GCF_029834395.1. NCBI lineage: Eukaryota > Metazoa > Chordata > Mammalia > Eulipotyphla > Soricidae > Sorex > Sorex fumeus. The sequence continues at coordinate 1,846,832 of NW_026606102.1, forward strand.
CATCACGAGTTCGTGGGCACTTGGGTTGTTTCCACATTTTGGCTAATGTGCCTAGTGCTGCAATGAACATAAGAACACAGATGGCTTTTCTCCACTTGGCTCTTGACTCTTTGGGTTATGTTCCAAGATGTAGAATTGCTGGGTCAAATGAAAGTTCACTTTCTAGTAATTTGAAGAGTGTTCATATTGTTTTCCAGAAAGGCTTGATCATTCAACATTCCTACCAGCAAAGAACGAGGGTTCCTTTTTCTCCACATCCATACCAATAGTGGTTGTTTTTATTCCCTTTGATGTGTGCCAGTCTCTGTGGTGTGAGTTGATATCATGTTGTTTTGATTGATGAGTGATACAGACCACTTTTTTTTTATATTTTGGCCATTTGAATGTTTTTGAGGAAATTTCTTTTCATTTCTTCTCCCCATTTTTTGATGGGGTTGGATTTTTTTTCTTGTAAAATTCTATTAGTGATATATATATAGTGATATATATGTATATATACATATATGCGTGGGTATCTTGGATATTAACCCCTTTTCAGGAAATATTCCATGGAACATTCAAAGGACACCCACATCTGTAACAAATGGTGCAGTCTAGTTTTCTACACTCTGGGGAAGCTAGAATTTTCACACAACTCTTCTTAGATGCCATCCCTTAGCTTGAATTCAGTAGGTAAAGCTGTTTGAAAGCTGCTTTCCTACTGATTCTGCAATTTTTGCTGCAGATATGGTCATGGAAGCATCATGAGTTTCTGTAGCAGTCACAACAGGAGACCCTGGCATTGTGACATCCACAGAGTGCTAGCAGCAGTTATTTTCCATGCATGGCTCATGGCTGAGGTTGTATGGAGCTTCAGCCAACAGTAAAACGTCATCCTCTGGTTCCTTCACTTGCAGATGAGAAGGGCTGTGCTGCTTCCAGTACTATAGTGATTTCAGTTTACAGGTATGTGCACATGACAATAGCCTTGACTTGTCAATTTTGAGTATGCTATTGGAAATATTACTCTCCATAGGTCAGCCTAATTGTGACAGTACAATGGATCCTCCCACATGGTTGTAAGCATCTCTGTTCAGACACTTTGGACTTAAAGTAGTTAGTACGATCTGGAACTGTAAGTCAAACCGATCTACTGTTACTTCCAAGAGTGCAAAAGCACAGACAGGTGGAGCAAAAGCAAACTCATTACCCAGTGCCATGTGGATATGAGTATCATGCTCCCCTGGAGAACAGGCCTTGCTGCCATGGTTTGTTTACAAAGCTCAAATTCCTTCCTTCCTTTCAGCAACTTCACTCTCAGGAGCTGCACTGTGTTCCTTGGAAGCTGGCAGGGTGACAGAGCTTTGTCAGACACATTCTGGAAATTCAGTGTTTCTCCCTGAAACTCTCAGTTCTCTAAGTGCTCCATCCAGAGACTCACAGTTCTGTGGATCTATGTATATAAAGAGACCCAGAAGGATCTGTGACCTAGATCCTTTCTGAATATAGTAGGACTCTTCTAATTTTACTCCCTAAGAATCCCTGCCCAGCCAAGACACCTAGTATAGCTTTGAAAGAGATATTATTTGGCTTAGTAGGGTCCAATAAGACAACACAGGAGAAGATGCTAAGTGATGTCTCTGGATCATAGTAGAAGCTAATGAGCATTTTTTCTTATTAGTTCATTATGGGGTAAAGAAGATTTGTGATATCTTTTAACATTGTGTTGAGAATATTTACTGTGTCTGCTTTAACATTGTTTATATAATTTGTCATATATTTTTAAAATTCAAATGCTACCAAAAATATAACTTTCAAGTAATCTCTTAATCATATTTCACAGGATTTCCTAAGTGGAAATTATCATTTGAGTCATAATTTGACTCAAAGCACTGAAACATTTGTTGAGTCAAATATTTCAGTGCTTTGATTTAACACCTGTTTCAGAAATTGGAATAAAACAATAATAACAAAGTCTTTCTTTTGAAAATATTTTATTCTGGAGATTAAAAGCAATTAGTACTAAAGACAGAAATATTCCTAAACTTACACTATGGCCAAAAGCATTAACTTTTCCTTTTCTCTTTAACTTCTTCCTTCTCTCCTTCTAGGTCTTCAATTTTCCTTCCCTGCCTCCCTTCCTCCCTTTCTCTTTTTCATTCATTTCCTCTGTCCCTTCTTCCCTTCTGTCCTTCTTTTCTTCCATCTTTCCTTACTTCTTATTTTACTAAGAAAAGCATCTTTTTTTTCTTTTGGATTCATCTTTTCAATGTTCCCATCAAGACACAGCTGCCTATCTAATCCCATTAAGAAAATGATTCTGGAGACCTCTCATGATATTCACAGTAGGCAGTAGAAAATAGATTGTCTAGCTTCTGTTCCTAGCAGGCAGGCTTGAACGGTGGTGGGAAAATTCAAGGTGATGGTGGTGGGAATGTGTAATGGTGGTGGGATTGGTGTCGGAATATTGAATGTGACCAGTTGATGTGAACAATCTTATGAGAATGAAATTTAAAAAGAAAAGAAAAGAATATGATTCTGAAAAAAAGCTTCAAACTTCTAGATTTGAGCGTGAATGTTTTGAATATTAAAGACATATTATTTGAATCTTATCAAATCACAGCACGTGATTTCTTAGAATTACATCTCTTTGTTTCTATGGTGTAATTATAGATCACAAGTCATACCATAGTCTACAAACATTGATGTAAAAACCAAATAGCAATGTTAACTTGATCAGTCAAAGAAAACATGAAAAATAAGAAAATATCTATACACTTGACAAATGTCATAACTAAAATGTTTGAGAATATTGATTTTAGAAGTATTTTTTTGTTTTATACTTAACAAAATCTACCCTTGAAAAAGAATGTGATCATTTACAATGATTTTCTATAGTAAAGGAAATAATTGCTTTCTACTACACATCCTTAGATCCAGAAGTTTGAGTTCTGTTGTGTCATTTGATTTTGTGTGGCTTTAGGTAAACCACTTACTCTTCTGAACCCTAATTTCCTCAATTTATTTTTATTTATTTATGAATTTAGGACAGAAGTTCTCCCCAGAGGTGCTCAGTGTGAAGGGACCATTTCTGGAGACTCTCAGTCAATCTGGTACATAGAGACCAGGAATCCTGCAATTTGCTTGGGAATGCAGGAAGGGAAGTGACAGTCTCATGTGGGGAACCAAGAGCACTACACTGCTCCCCCACACTTTAAAGGAGTGATCAGGGGGCTCCCCAGTAGTTTAAATGACTCCTTCCAGTTTGACGGATTCCTCTCAGTAGTTTCCTCATTGCAGATCGTAAAGTTGAGGCAGAGTTTAGCACTGCACTTTCAACCTCTTCACATCAAGTTGATTAGCTTCTTTCCTTAGACCGTGCTTATTTCAAATCTTGGGTTTTGCTAACATCCCTTTGCAGAGATCTTAAGGAAATGGGATTTCATCAGTATTTTTAGTGTATCTTCAGCACCGATGATCTGCACCTGGACTGGGGCCGGGCCTACCTTATCAAAATAACCTTATATGACATATAAATATAATTTTCCTTAATTATGCCATGAAGTTTAAAATTTATTTCTCTAACATTTGCTACCATATGTAATACTATGCTAAGCATTCAAATACAAATATTTTGTTCCTCCCCTTTTCTTAGCAAGAGTTCTTGTAAAATATGCTCCGGCAGAGCAAAATCTTTGTAATACATTGTGAAACTTCCCTCGAGATAGATGATAATGTTGCTCTAAAAGGTAAAGGTAAAGGCCCTCCCGTTGCTCATCGATTTGCTCGAGCGGGCCCAGTAACGTCTCCATTGGAGACTTTGTTGTTACTGTGTCTGGCATATCCAATACTCTCGGTAGCTTGCCGGGCTCTCCGAGAGGGGCGGAGGAATCGAACTCGGGTCGGCCATGTTGGCTGCGTGCAAGGCAGACGCCCTACCCGCTGTGCTATCGCTCCAGCCCTGTTAGTAGTATATGTAAATTTTCCTGTTCCTTTAGTAGATTTTTGGAATATTGAGAGAGTGATGAAAAATTTAGATATAAGAAGATGAAAACATTAGTTTCATTCTCACTAAAAATTGAATTGTAAGTCTTCTTTAGGGTTGTAGACAACTGATTTGCTAATATCTGACCACAAACAAGTCATATTTATAGACTCTATCATGAATTTCTATACCTTCTCTGACCCTCACACACAAACACACACCACACGTCCTCTGTTCTGTCCTAACCCTATGGAAGATCACGGCCATCTAGAAGTGGGCTTGCTCAGATATTGAACTTAAAAATTGCTTGTGTGTACAGTATATGTTTAGTTTCTTCTCAGAAGTTCACACAGTCACTCCTCTAAAGAGCAGCAGTAAGAGCAGCAGTAAGAGTAACAGAGGTCTGGGAATGGAGAAGCCACAAATACTAGTCTTGCTAAAATCCCTCTACATGTAAGCATGAGTCAAAACAATTAGAGGTTCTATCACATATTTGCCAAAATAATGCATTGAAGTGATTAATTTTCAAAAGCAGCTTTCTACTTTGATAAAGAAATAATCTCATTTGAATGTATTGCTTTGATTAGAAGATACCTCAGCTATTTTATTCTCTTATAAATTTCTTCTTCACGACTTTTGGATATGCTTGTATTAAAGAATCATCTTTTAATATTGGTTTGGAATATGGTATGTAAGTATTACATAGGGTTGAGAATCTGGTCCCAAACCTAATGGAGCTTGAAAAGTTTTGTTTTGGTTTAGGATTTTTTGGTTCTGTTTTAGGTTTGTTTGTTTGTTTTATTTGTTTGTGTGGGGGCTTTTTGATGTTGGGTGGGAAGGTGTTGGGGGGGCTTTATAATTGAATCCCTTGATTCCTATTTTCTTACTATTTGGGGCTGGGAAGGCCTTATATACACAAAGAAGGGGCAGAATAGAGTCAGAGAGATAGTATAGAAAATAAGGCACTTGTCTTTCATGCAATGCAAGGTGCTGGGTTCAATTCCCAAAACCCTATATGGTCCTCTGAGCCCTGAACACAGAGCCAGAGTAAGCCCTGAGTAAACCTGGGATAAACAAAGAAAACTGGGAAAAGCAAAAACAAGAAAAGGAAAAGAAAGCATTAGTTAGGTCTCATATGTATGTTTGGTTCTGATTAATGTAATAATATATCGGTTAAAGGAAAAATGAGTCCAGTAGTGATGTATTGAGTTTAAATACTGGGAAGCATGTGGCAGCTGGTTTTATTTACATTTCTGCTGGATCTGGACCCATCTTGCAACAGGACATGAGGTTCTTGTGCTCTAGGTAGAAATCACAAAGAAACTGGTTAATGCGAGAATGAGGCCTCAATAAAGAGCTCTGGGCTGAGAGATAGTATTGAGGTTAAGGAATTTGCCTTGCATGCAGTCTATCACCGTTTAATTCCTGGTCTTCTGAACCCTGCCAGTCAGATACCTGAGCACAGAGCCAGTAGTAAGCTCTGATCGCTCAGAATTTGGCCCTAAAAATAAAGTAATAAATAAATAGATAATTTTTTTTAAATTTTACTAACACAAAAGGAAGCAGCAAAGGAACAGAACCCAAGTTGTCTTTCTTAGGAGACTTTCATTGCCTTTCTTGACTACCTTTGATTATATGCAAAGCAGTGGGAGTGTTTCCTATGAATCTGGGTTCCACCCTGTTAGCTCCTTAAAAGGCCATAACTAGGGCATGCCATAGAAATTTTAAATTATCATGGAATGAGTAGGTGTGTCACATTCCATCTTAATATATTACAGTTACCGTATAAAGAGAAAAATTGAGTTACCTTGGTCATCTTTGAGTACCATCTTAGATTCTGCTGATTTAAACAAATGCAAAAACCATCTCCTGGGATACCCTGCAGAGTGTTAGCTAACGCATGAAGGTTTGATATGAGATCACATCCTGCCTATTTCCTGTCTGAATGTGGGCATGCCTGAGTGTGCTGTGGTGTGTTTAGAATTGAATGAAACCCAGCCTTCAAAACTGACATACTTTGTTTTGGCAGACTCAAGTGACTCCCCTTCGTTTGCTTTAGCTCTCTTTTTTTTTAATATGTTTTGTCATAAGGAAAATAATAAATTACTGCATCCGCTGCAAAAAATATTCAGATTATAATTCCCTTTTGTTGATCAAATAGCTTTTGTTCCTTCAAAATAATTCAGACCATTTTTTAATAAGAAAATAATCAAAAGTAGAAGTGGGGGATCTCTGAAAAGTCCCCAACTTGGAAATAATTGGTAAGATTTTAATAAATATATCCTACCATATTTACACGTGAATAAACAGATGAGGGGGTAGAAATGTATATAGATATAAGCGCATAAATCTCATTTAACAAAGTTGGGTTACTTATACTATTGCATAAACTTCTATATTTGCCTTACTATCCTGATAAGCTTATCTTTATGGATGTACTTGGGACATATTTCTAGAATGCCTATGTTTTTAAATGTGGACACTTACATTTATTATAGCTTACCAGTGTGCATCATTAACCCAACATATAATTTTTATAAGTTAATAAAGATAAGAGATATTTTCTACAGAAAATTAAATTTGTATAAGTATAGGCAGCAAAAACCATGGCACATGTTTTCTTGCTGATGAAGTTAACTTGAATATGTATTATAAAATTCCTTTTAAATTCAGGGCATTTAAAATGTGAGAACACATGTTTCTTGGAAACAAGGAATTAAGGATATAAATTCTTATTGTGAATTTAAATACATACTCCCTCCCATTTTTTATTTCAAAATATTATAGTCTATTTTTTTTCCTTTCTCCCCTTGATTAATGACTACCAACATTAGCATCGTTGCCATCATTAATTGCCAAACGTCTCCTGCAAATAACAGCACTTAAGATTTGCAGACATACAGAGTTCTGTTATATTTCTCTGCCATTTTAAAGCAAAAGGCACAAATAGATCATACGCAAGCAAATGTATGTGACTGTGTTCCAGTAAAAGTTTATTTAAAAGAACATCAAGCCAAATTTGACCCATGGGCCTCAGCTTACCATCTCTTTTCTACTGAACATGGAAATTGTTTTGTATTGCGAGACTTTCATTGGAATTTCACCAAGATTAAATTAATCTGGAGTTGACATTTCCCTAACACTGCTGCTTCCCATCTTCAAACATCATTATAGACTTAATTTCTTTCGTGTCCTTTAGAAATGATGTTATATATATTTTTTAACTATCCTGTATTCCTTCTCTGTTAATTGTTTACCGTGCACATTCTCTGTTTTTTTTTTTTTGAAATGTTCTCAGAAAATAGTGTTCTGTATAGAGCCCAATCTTAGAAGTGGATTCTTTTCTCTTTTTATCTCCAATGTGTGTGGGCAGCTTATTGTGTGTTTCAGCTTTTTTTTTTTAAACCTTATTTTTAGAGAATTTTGAGTTTCAAAACAAAATAGAAAGAAAGGTACAAAGATGTTCCATATGCCTCCTACCCCTATTCTTGCACAGCATCTCTCATTATCAGCATCATTTACTAGAAAGGTACATCTGTGTGTTAGCTGTTTTTGTTATACTGGTTTTAATTTGGAGGTCACATCATTCAGTGCTTGGTGTTTTCTCCTGTCTTTGTGCTCAGAAGTAATTTCTAGTGGATCATACTCCCAAACCAGGGACTCAGGGATTGAGTGCCAAGGAATTGAACCCAGATTAGCTGTATGCAAGGTAAGAACCTTACCCACTGTAATATCTTTTAACCTAGAATAGGTAAATTTGTTAACAAGGATAAGATTCATTAGCACGTCATTACTCTAAAATCTATAGTTTAACCAAGGACCACCCTTGGGGTTGTCCAAGTATATAAAAATGTATAAAGTAACTTCTCATAATAATACCACACACATCATTTTTCACTGCCCTAAAATTTTTCTCATCACCCCTACCACCACCATCCACCTTTTTGGTATCTCCACAATTATTCTTTTTCTAGATTTCAAATAGTTGGAATCAGAACATATGCTGTATTTTTAGCTTGACTTATTAATTTAGGAATATTTCTGATTTTATGTATTTTTGATTTCTGATTTGACATATTTTTGCTACTTAATGGGACATTTCTTTTTAATGCTGAATATTATTTCATCATCTGAATGAACCACAGTTTATTTACTCATTCACCTACTGAAGGAAATCTTCATTTCTATTAAATTCTGGCAATAACAAATAAAGCTATTATAAACATCCCTCTGCATCATCACTACTATAAACATTTTCTTTGTCATCATAAATTTTCGATCACTATAAGGAAAATAGCAAGGAGAAGAATGACATGCTTCACATGATTATCAATAAGTTTAGTTTTGTAAGAAACTGCCCAAAAGTCTTCTAATGTGACTTGAATATTTTGCATTCCCTCTACCAATATATGAGATTTTCTGCTGTTTTGCATCATTGCCAACACTTGGTGTTGTGTTCCAGATTTTAGTCATCTGAGTAGATGTATAGTAACACAGTTCTCTATGCTATCTTAAAGGAAAATGTTTCTATTTTGCATGATTTGGTAGATTATTTGAGGGTCCTAAGAAAGTTAAAATTGACAATATGCTTATTTTTCTCCAGTAAATTTTATTTAGTGAAGGAATTTGACCCATTGGTTAATGAAGTTACTTTCTCTTATAATTGAGTTTTAAGAGTTCTTTGTATACTTTGGATAATTTAAGTCATTCATCAGATCTGTCTTTAGAAATAATTTTCTTCCAATCTGTGGCTTCTCTTATAATTCTCTTGACACTATCTCTTACAGAGCAGAATATTTTTATTCACTAAATTCCAACATATCAATTATAATTTATGTGGATTCCTTGATGCTTCAATTATCTAGGGGTTTTCCTAGGTTATCTTCATGAAGTTTTATAGTTTTTGTATTTTGTACGAGGTCTAGCATTTCTTTTTATTTCATTGTTGTGATGGGTTTAAGATCTGTTTTAATTTTTTTCAAACAGTTGTTCCAACATCATTTATTGAGCAGAAAGGCTATCTATTATCCATTATTTTATTTATGTTATTTTTCAAAGGTCAGTTGACTGTATTTCTGAAATACTTTCTGATCTGTTCCATTGATGTTCCTGTCTCTTCTTTTGCCAATACCCTACTATCTAGATTACTATAACTTAATAGTGAGTCTTAGAGTTGGGAATTATTTTTCTACTTCTGTAGAGTGTTGTTTATTTCTGGGTTGGTTCAAGATAATTTGCACACAGAATTTAGGATTTAATTACTCTTCTCTCTTACAAGCCAAGGCTCTAAAATCAAACTGAAAAAGAAAGCAAAGAGGATAAGAGGATTGAGGGCAATAGATTTTAAATTTATATTGGAAAGTCATTTTGACTTTAATGCATTATATCTACCCTCCTCTATTAAAAGAGATGTGCTAATAATTTTAATTTATTCACACATTTCTGCTTTTCATGGGTTATAGCTGAGATAATAAGACAATGCATCTCTCTCTCTCTCTCTCTCTCTCTCTCTCTCTCTCTCTCTCTCTCTCTCTCTCTCTCTCTCTCCCTCCTACAACAGTAAAGGAATCTCTTTATATTGCTGGTCTCCTTTCTGAACAGCAACAATGTTTGTTTCCATTTGCCAGAGGAAAAGGCATTAATGAGTGTGTCATTTTCCTCCTTGGTCATAAGATACCATCTTTAGAACTTCACTTTTTTCCTAAGTTTTCCTTAGAAATATTTGCTTCATCAAAGAATATGGTGGGGGTGGTCTAAGTTTGGACCATACTTAGTGATTCTCAGGACTCAGGAATTATGCTGGGCCAGAATAATAGTACAGTGGGTAAGGTGTTTGCCTTGCACACAGTACACTGGAATTCAATCCCAGAATCCCATATGGTCCCCTGAGAACCACAGGCATAATTCCTGAATGCAGAGCCAGGAGTAACCCTTGAGCATTTAGGTTTGGCCAAAACTCCCCACACAAAAACCAAAAAAAGAATATGGTTAAATAGCAGATAAGAATTAGATTTAAGTAACATTCGGAAAAGTTTAAGTGTATTCATTTGGACTAAAATGGTCATATACAACCTAGTTTGGTTCAATCTCCAGCATGCCATATGGTCCCAAGAGACAACCAGGAGTGATTTCTGAGTTGCAGAGCCAGGAGTCACCCCTAAACACTGCCAGGTGTGCCCAAAAACTAAGCCAAACAAACCAAACAAAAATACCTAACATACTAAATGTCAGTTGCACATAACTAATATCTTCTATTGCATGATTGAAACATAAAAAGTGAAAGTGAATTTAGAAAATCATCACCACTTTAAATTCAACAGCAAAAAAGGAATAAGGTATAATTCAAAATTTATTGATACTAGAGCTAAATTATTGGAACATGTATTTGTTCAGGATATAGAAAAGTGAATTAAGCTCTTCACCAAACAAATATATATTATATTTTAATGTATACTTCATTTTAAAAAAAAATGAACTCCTTTACCTAAGCCTCTTACTTCAGGTCTCTTAGGGAATCTCTGCTACACTTTTTTGTACACAATAACCATACATTTTATAGATGATCAATAGCATTCTTTGTAAAGAAAATTTCAGTATTATACTAGCACTATTATTATAATACAGTGTTATTATTATACTATGTTCTTCTCTTACAACTATAAACATTCAATGTTGGAAAGTGATTTATTTTCTTCTTTTAATATATCTGTTGTTTCCAGATTACATATAAAATTCTTACTATTTGTTTTAATGTTCTTGATAAATATCTTGAAAAAAGTAGCAAAAAGGAAAAATTTTCCCTATTAATTAATAACCACTGTTATAATGTTGGTTCTTCCTGATCTATGTATTTTATAGCTAAATAACTTTATTTTTATCACACCCAGCTTTGCTCAGGCTTACTTCTGGCTCTGTGTTCAGGGTTCACTCCTCGTGGTGCTAGAGGGACCATATGTGGTGCCAGAGACCAAACCCTGTCTGCTGTGTGCAAGATAAGCATCCTACCTACAGTATTGGGCTGGAGTGATAGCACAGCGGGTAAGGCGTTTGCCTTGCATGCAGCCAACATGGCCGACCTGAGTTCGATTCCTCCGTCCCTCTCGGAGAGCCTGGCAAACTACTAAGAGTATCTCGCCCACACGGCAAAGCCTGGCAAGCTACCCGTGATGTATTCGATATGCCAAACACAGTAACAAAAAAGTCTCCAATGGAGACATTACTGGGCCCGCTCGAGCAAATTGATGAACAACGGGAGAACCATGACCATGACCTACTGTATTATCTCTCCAGGCCCTGTAAATAAATTTTAAAACAAAGATGCAATATGATTCTTTTATTTTTGTTTGCAACATGATTCTTATGTACTTGCTTTTCTTTAAACATTTTTATTAATATGAGCTCATATCATAATTTAAATGATCCATAAAGTTTCATCACTTGTATACATAATAATTATAATCGTAATTTTATAAATTAGAATTATTTTGCTTAACACAAAGACAAACGTCTTTATTTAAAACAAAAACCAGTTCCCGTACCACTGCCTTGTAAGCCAGCCTTCCAGCCTTACCCCATAAATAAATCTCAAAAGAGATCAACAAGCTGGAAAAATTTCCCCAGGTACCTGCAAATGGCTGAGATGCCTTGTGCAGCCCTGCATGGGGCAGATCAGCCCAGTGCCTGCCCAAACAGAGACCTGGCAACCAATTGCTCCCACATTCCAAGAACACCACCTTTCTCCGGGCCCGGACTCCATTGTCTTGCGACCCAGACCCTCCAAGAAATTAATCTGCTGAAAAAGCAGGTATGCTGTTTTGGTGATTGAAATCTCCAGGCTTCTCTAGGAATAAGGATGGACTACCCTCCCCCTTCCCAATACTTCGGGAAGGCCCAGCAGTCACACCCACATTCCAAAGCACCACCAAGTTATAAATTTAAACCCAGATCTACCACCCCCTTAAAAATTCTAATACTTCTGGGGTGTGCTGCCGCAACATCTCAATCTTTACAACACTAATAAACCAGTAGTAATATACCAGATTGGGTAAGATGTGACCTAGACTTTGGCAACCAATCTCAATTAACAAAACAAAAACACGAAAGGCTTAGCCTGTAACAACATCTTAATAATCTCTCATACAAGGACTTAATGTCACAGTGGTGAGGTGCAACAATTTACATTAATTTTCTTCTAAGGAAATTTTTTTTATTATTCTGTTAGTGGGCTAGAGCGATAGCACAGCGGGTAGGGCGTTTGCCTTGCAAGCAGCCAACATGGCTGACCCGAGTTCGATTCCTCTGCCCCTCTTGGAAAGCCGGGCAAGCTACCAAGAGTATCTCGCCCATGATGTATTATTCAATATGCCAAACACAGTAACAATTGTCACAATGGAGACGTTACTGGGCCCGCTCAAGCAAATCAATGAACAATGGGAGGACAGTGACAGTGATTCTGTTAGCAAAATTATTGATAATAATTTGCTGTTATCAATAAGCAGTAGAAAATAAATTATTGAGAGCCTGCTGTGGGGGCAGGTTTTAGGGGCAGTAGAGAAAATTGGAGACAATGGTAGAGAGAAAGTGTAATGGTGGTGGGATTGGTATTGAATATTGAATGCTTGTAACAAATTATTATGAACAACTTTGTAAACACAGTGTTTATATAAAGTGTATGGGGGAAATTTACATATGTAGGTTTTAGCTATCCATGTAAATTCCAAAATATATTAGTATGGAATTGCTTTTAAAATTTTATTAATGACAGGTGAGACATGATTATTATCATAATGATACCCAAGTATAAAATAATTTTTTTTTTTTTTGCTTTTTGTGTCACACCTGGTCATGCTCAGGGGTTACTTCTGACTTTGCTCTCAGGAATCACTCCTGGCGGTGCTCAGGGGACCATATGGGATGCCGGAAATCAAACTCTGGTCGGCCGCATGGAAGGCAAAGGCCTCACCCACTGTGTTATCGCTCAAGTCTTAAAATAAAATTTAATGTAAAATAATGAATGAATAAAAAAAGACCTTTGTTTGTTTTTTTTTTTCAGAGAGATTTCTAGGGTTCGGAGTGATAGCACAGCAGTAGGGCACTTGCCAATCCCCAGTATTCCAGAAGGTCCTCCCAAGCCCACCACGAGTAATTCCTGAGCACGGTCAGGAGTTACCACTGAGCAGTGCCAGGTGTGGCCCAAAAACCAAGAGAGAGCCAGAGAGAGAGAGAGAGAGAGATTTCTAAAACAGTATTTCTAGGTTGAAACTACATACATTTTTTTTCTTCCTTATTATGAAGTAGTGTTTATTTACAAGACTATTTTTTAGTTTACAGATTCATCCTTTTTACTCTAAATATATAATACCATATCATACCCACCACCAAAATGACGAAGTCTCTCCACCACCATCCATTTCACCCCCTCCCCCTCTCTATCCCCTCCCTCTCCTTTCCTGACAACCTTAGTTATGTGGTCAGAATTCAAGAATTAGTTTTCTTTGGGTATTGTTTGTTCACTTGCCTTATGGAAACTGTGCATTTAATAATAATCCTTTATATACGCACCCAAATTTATCAGAGTGATATAGCACAGCCGATAGGGCGTTTGCCTTGCACGTGGATTAACCCGGGTTCGATTTCTCCATCCCTCTGGGAGAGCCCGGCAAACTACTGAGAGAATCCCGCCTGCACGGCAGAGCCTGACAAGCTCCCTGTGGCGTATTCGATATACCAAAGACAGTAACAACAAGTCTCACAATGGAGACATTACTGGTGCCCGCTCGGGCAAATCGATGAACAATGTGAAGACAGTACGACAGTGCTATGTTCACCTTTGCTTCATTTAACCCCTTTTTTAAAAAAAAAATTGCTCAAGTGATTTTAAGTTTATTATCATTTGTACACACTTTACAATCCTTGGTCTTTGTTGTTTGGTCATTGGAAGGACTAGAGGTCACACTTGCACTTTTTGTGTTTCTTGCATGTTTTGTGTTGCTTGCACTTTTTGTGTTTCTTTAGTTGTGCTCACTCTCTCTTCGTTGTGGTGCTCACACATACTTGGTGACATCAGAGCTTCCAACAGAGCAGCTACGATTGCTAGTGAGAGTTTGAACTTCAGGCTCACCAACCTCGGGACTGCAAGGCAGATGCTTTTGCCTCTGAGATAGCCCCAGAACCCAAAACTAGAACATTTCTTTTTCTTCTCATGTTTTTTAAAAAATTGAATCACCATGAGATACACAGTCACAGAGTTGTTCGTGACTGGGTTTCAGTCATACAATATTCCAACAGCCATTCCTTCACCAATGTACATTTCCTGCCACCAATGTCCCAAGTTTCCCTCCCACGCCCAAACCCCCCTTCCCCACCATCCTATCCCTATGGTAAACACCTCTGTGTGTATGTCTCTCTCTGTCTCTCTGTTTGTCTCTCTCTCTGTCTCTCTGTCTCTCTGTATCTCTGTCTCTCTGTCTCTCTCTCTCTCTCTCTCCCCCCCCCTCTGCTTTTAGGCACTGCTGTTTGCAACACTGTTACTGACTGAAAGGTTATCATGTATATTCCTTTCCCTCCTTTCAGCACTCAATTTTTGCCCAGAGTGATCATTTCCAACTATCGTTATTATAGCAGTCCCTTCTCTGTTCTAACTGTGCTCCTCCACAGTTTGTGCATAGCTTGTGGCAAGCATCCTACCCTAGACTGGTCCTCCTAACCCTCCTTCCTACTGTCTTTTGGGAATTATTCTCATACTATATAATTTTTTATATTCCACAAATGAGTGTGATCATTCTACGTCTAATCCTCTTCCTCTGACTTATTTCATTCAGCATGACACTCTCCATGTCCGTTCATTTATAGCAAATTTCATGACTTCATTTTTCCTGTGACTTTTTTTTTTTTTTTTGCTTTTTGGGTCACACCCAGCAATGAACAGGAATTACCCCTGGCGGTGCTCAGGGGACCATATGGGATGCTGGGAATTGGACCCGGGTCGGCCATGTGCAAGGCAAACGCCCTACCCGCTGTGCTATTGCTCCAGCCCCTTCCTCTGACATTTTTAAGATCATATTTTTCAGGTCAGCGTATCACGTTATTCTTTAAAAAAATATTATTGAATCACCATGAGACACACAGTTACAGTTGCTCATGATTGAGTTTCAGTCACATAATGTTCCAACACCCATCCTTTCACCAGTGTACATTTCCTGCCACCAATGTCCCTAGTTTTGTCTTCCCTACCCCAACCCCCAATCAGTCTACATCTATGCAGACACTTTTCTTCTCTCTCTTTCTCTTTACTCCCCTACATACACACACACACACACACACACACACACACACACACACACACACACATACACACGCATGTACACCGTTTTTCTTTTAGGCAGTTTGCAGTACTGTTACTAAAGTGTTATCATGCATATCACTTTACCTCCTTTCAATACCCAGTTCTTATTCAGAGTGATCATTTCCAACTACATTATTCTTTTCAAAAGGCTGTGACTAGATTACATTTCTCCCTGTATGGCATTCAGGAATAAACGTCACACACTTCATCAATCCCAACTACTTTTACAAATGCTAATTTCCTCCTAAAAGACATCTCTTAAAAACTTGAGTTATAATTGACATATAATATTATATGCGTCTTAGGTTTGCTATATAGCAATTTAATCTTTGCATTCATCAAGGAATTATCACTACACTATGGCTATATCTGGTTCCAAAAGTAATTTCGAAAATGGTTTTTCTTTTGCTAAAACACATCTTTTTACCTTTTTTATTACCAAACAGTTGACATGTGTTGAAACAGGACAAAGGGTAGGTGATCAATATTATTTTTGTGAATTCAAAAGGACTCTTGGTTAATTTTCATTCACTGACCCTGGAGCCTCATCTCAAATCTCTAAGTTGAATTAATATACCTTCCTACTCCTAAATCTTTTGCAGTTAATTGTATTAAGAATTGCTTGTTTTCCATAAAGTCAATATGAAACCTCAGAATGTTAGTGATTTTAATATCCTCCAGCTTTCAATCTAAAAAGCTTTTAACCAAATCCCTAAGGCTGAATATTGGCATCCTTTCCCAGTGGCTTAATGAAATAAGTAACGAGGAAAATAGACTTAAATTGAGCTGCCAGTTTAAGACTTAGGATTTGTACCGTTTCTGACTGAGGTCTGACCCAGCCATTTTCTTACTTCTAATTGCTTCTTTTCTAGATGGTTTTACTCCAATATTCTTTCACATTACAGATCGAGATACAGTTTGTTTCATTTTGTTCCTCAGCAACTTGAGATGGGGTATGTGTGTGTGTGTGTGTGTGTGTGTGTGTGTGTGTGTGTGTATGTGTGTGTGTGGTGGGGGAGAGTGCAGGGGGAGAGAAAGAGAGAAAGCAAGAAATAGAATTATGTGGGTTGTCCTGTTCTCAGTTACGGTTTTTTAAAATAATAACATGTTTCTTAAATGAGATCTTTTTATCTCTCTTTTGGCCAATGTGGTACAAAGCAGATTATCAAACTGCAGGAATAGCCTATAAAGGGGATGAGATGGTAGATACAGAGATGGAAAGGTTTGCAATCAAGTTTTTTCCGGGGGGAAAGCAAGGCTTTCTATACTAGCCCAACTTATTACACCCCAAAGTAAAGGTAAAATTTTCTCTGTCCACTTAAACTTGCCGAGAGACACTAGTCTCTCTGAGAGCTTTCAGTGTTCTCAAAGCAGGAAAGCATTCAGTAATGTTTCCTTGTCCCTTATGTAAGAGAGAGAAAGTGGTCTGCAGGGAAAGGTGGAGACTAGTTAGCAAGAAAGCTCAGAGGAACAGAGCACATGGCCCCGACCCCCAGCCAACATACAGGTCTATCCTGGGTGTTCTACTGGAGAGCCTGTTTCAGTGTCTTCAACATGCAAGAACTCATCTTGTCACCTTGGCTCCTTCTCTTTCTCTCTCTCTCTCTCTCTCTCTCTCTCTCTCTCTATATATATATATATATATATTTATATATATGTATATATGTGTGTACACATATGTATATAAAGCATATATATGTATATATATAAGCATATATATCGCCATTGCTGGTGAATTGGGTAATAATCTCTACTTCTCTACTGTTCTTAGTTTTAAATACAAAAGAACACTTTTCTGTTACTGTTCTGGGAAGGACTACTCAGGAATAGAATTACACTTTCACTTTTTTTTTTTTTTTTTTTTTTTTTTTGCTTTTTGGGTCACACCTAGCGATTCTCAGGGGTTACTCCTGGCTTTGCACTCAGGAATCACCCTTGGCGGTGCTCGGGGGACCATATGGGATGCTGGGAATTGAACTCTGGTTGGCCGCGTGTAAGGCAAATGCCCTACCCGCTGTGCTATCGCTCCAGCCCCATCACTTTTTTTTTTTAATGTAGGAGTATTGGGCTAGAGCGATAGCACAGCAGGTAGGGCGTTTGCCTTGCACGCAGCCAACATGGCCAACACAGGTTCGATTCCCAGCATCCCATATGGTCCCCCGAGCACCGCCAGGAGTAATTCCTAAGTGCATGAGCCAGGAGTAACCCCTGAGCAACGCCGGGTGTGACCGAAAAAGGCAAAAAAAACAAACAAACAAACAAACAAAAATGTAGGAGTATTGCTATTTATTCAGCCATTGATTAGGCTGATTGAATTGGGCATGAACTCCACCTTACTTTTTTTTTCCTTTTTTATAATTTTATTTATTGAATCACCGTGAGAGCAGTTACAAAGTTTTCTCAATCATATAATAAAACACCCATCCCTTCATCAGTGCCCGTTTTCCACCACAAAAAAAACCCAGTTTAACCCCTATCCCACACCTTCCCCCTACCTGTGGGGCAGACAATGTCCACATTACTCTCTCCCTACTTTGATTACATTCAATATTTAAACACCAGACCCACCATTATTATTTGGGATTTTACCCCAACACTCAGATCAGCTGAAAAGGCAATAGTAGACAATTTGTTTTCTATTGATGTTATGAATAATATGATGTAGTGAGGTCGAAGTACTGGGCGTGCAATTTTGGAATTTTGAAATTTTAACAATTAAATCTGGAGGGATTTCTGCCAAAACTTGCTTAGTTCTGAGATTTGTTCCTGAGTCTCTTGGATCATGGCTGTTAAGCAGCTTGATTGGGAACCAGAGAGGTTATTCGTGGGCAGCGACTCAGGGTCTCATAGGGGTGGGGAGGAAAGGGCTGGCTCCACCCCCATCCCATGAGGCCCCGAGTGTCTCATCACTACAAGCCCAAACCTGACCATCCAATGGCCTCTGGAAGATGGCAGCCACTGAGCACCAAGGGGGAGCAGGCGAAAGGACAACACCCGTTCCCCCTGGGGTGGTTCAGCACCCATAACCCATTGCAGGGACTGGACACATTTCTGCCAAAAACCGCTGGGTTCCGAGATTAATCTCTGAGTCTCTGGAATCATGGCCATTAAGCAGTTTGATCAGGAACCAGAGAGGCTTTACCTCCAATTATATAGCTGAGCCAGAGGTGGTTTGTGGGTGTGTCTTCCAAATACTTAACTTTTGGCCGTTTACTTTCTTGGTAAACTTTGCCCCAAGTTTTTGGAGTCTGGCCAAAGCAGCAATTTTGAAGTATTTGTTAGTCTGAAGGCGCCATCAGATGCACTCGCCTCACAGGTACAGATTGACCTGCTGGTGGCACCATACCCCCTATCCACTTTCACTTTTAATCAACACCTAAGTGGACAGAATTTTAGCGTCTGAACTTTGCTGATTAGCAATGCTTTCTGCTGATTGCCATGGTTGATTTTTGATTGACTTGGTTGTTGGACACATGGTGCTCCCAGTCTTTCCTTCTATTATTGATCTACTTTTTTTTTTCAAGTTTGAGCTCAAGTCTCACCTCTTTGGTGAGCTGTCTTCGTGATTTCTCCTACTCTGAATTATATGACAAATTCTATTTATCTTACCAACTGTCTTGTGGAAGCTGCCACAATAGGCATTATCTATTATTATTGCATTCAAGGCTTCTCTTGACATGTTTGAGATAAAGGACCTTGTCTTGTTCCCCTTCTTATCTTCTCTAACCATATATTCTCTGCAGTGGGACTCTGAAATGAAAGGAATCTAGATTCAGATGAAGGAGTATCATAGAACTTAACGGCATAGCAGTCTCCTAGAGATGACCAAGAATCTCATTACAGTGTCCAAAGGAAAGATCTGGGGTTCAAAATACAATACAAAGGCAGAGTGTTCTAAGCCCCATGATTTTCTGGCTCTTTCTTAGCATTTAAACATGTAGGCTAATATTTTGTTGAGGAGGATAGAGAAAGGAGCACTGATTAAATGATGGTTGGAGGGAATCACTCTGAATAGTAGATGTGTGCTGAAAGTAGACTATAGACCAAATATTATGGCTGCTTGAAACCTGTATTGCAAACCATAACACCCAAAAGGACAGAGAAAGTAAGAGGGAATGTGTCTGCCACAGCACAGAGACAGGGGGTGGGAAGGGGTGGGGGATGGGGGAGGGATACTGGAACATTGGTGATTGAGAGTGGGCACTGGTGGAAGGACGGGTACATGAACATTGTTTGACTGAAACACAATCATGAAAGTTTATAAGTCTGTAACTATATCTTATGGTGATTCATTAAAATAAAATTAAATGGCACTGCACTGCACTGCCCTCCTGTTGTTCATTGATTTGCTCAAGTGGACCCAGTAATGTCTCCATCATGAGACTTGTTGTTACTGTGTTTAGCATATTGAATACATCATGGGTAGCTTGCCAGGCTTTGCTGTGCGGGCGAGATATATGCACCACATATGGTGCCACATATGGTGCAGGCGAGATATATGTACCACATATGGTCCCAAAACATTGTCATGAAATGGACACAGAGCCAGGATTAAGTCCCAAGAACCACTGAGTGTAGCCCAACCACCCCACCCCACCCCACCACCCCCAAAAAAGAGTAAGAACTGAATCTCAGTCAAATAGTTAGAACACCAGCTATAATAGCTGAATATTCTCCTTGCCTAAAGGGATTCTAGTTATTTTATAGTATTTAGGACTATGAACTCTGGAATTTGATAACCTGAATTGAATCGTGCTGCTAGGGAAATTCTCTTTATCTCTCCATACTCAATCTCTTTATCTTAAAGAAAAACAATGTAATAACAATACTTTCTTCACAGGGTAGTTATGAAGATTAAATTTACCAGCATAGGAAGCACATTTAGAATTATACTGAACACATAAATATTTTGTGTAGTACTTATCATTGTTCTTATGAGCTACAAACTCCACTCTGTACATGGAACAAATAGCAAGCACCAAGCAGAGTTGAAATTTTCAATACTGAGGACCAACAACCTGTGAAAGATGAGCTTACTCTCAAGTCTGGAAATGAAGCCGGGAGTGTTAGACTCATTAGTTAGAGGTTAATTTTGGGGGCATTCGGTATTATGGAAACATTTCAGTAAGACAAGGTCCAGGAGATTGGAGTGGAGCTGAGGATCCCTCTAGGGCACAAAGGAAATGGAATTGTGCCTAGGAATCATCTGATAGGAATGAAGGACAGAGAGTAACAGGGTTTTTCCAACCCCAAGCACGCGCAGAGAGACTGACTCATGCCCTCAGTTCACCACCTCATAATAACAGATTAGTCTTGTAATTTTGTCGATGCTTATTATTAGACTTTTATGCATGCATTATGGGCAGATCACATGCACAGAAACAATTTAGTTTTATAACCCACACCTGTAAATGATCCACCGAAGTCCTATCTAAAACCCACCCAAATGTGCCATTAGTAGCACCTATTCACCCTAAAGTTATAGTACAAAGGCATAATAGTTTAGGCATAGTGGGGTGGGCTAAAATCTATGGCAACCATTCCTATTCTCTCTCGAGTATATTTTGCTTAAATAAACTTGCTCTGTTGCTGCAGGACGTTGTGTGTGTGTGTGTGTGTGTGTGTGTGTGTGTGTGTGTGTGTAAGAGAGAGAGAGAGAGAGAGAGAGAGAAATCTTTAATTCTTTGCTGATCAAATACAAGAATCAAGAGAATCAAGGACTTCTTGCAACATTTTGGTGATACCCCAGTCACTGGCAGTGTAAACACAGAAGCGTCTTACTTTGAGGTTTCATCTAAGGGCAACAGGTGCTGTGTTTACAAGACTTACTCCAAAGGGTGAGGATTCAACATGTAGCAAAGTCCCCAACACAAACTCAGGGACAGGGGAGGAAGCTACTCTGCTGCCACTGGTCCTTGGTAGGACTATAGTGAAAGCCAGCAGGAGTGACTATTGATAGATTTGAGACCTCACCCAGAGAAGACACAGGTTCAGAGACAAACAGTGAAGAAATAGAAGTTTATTTGGGTGCTCCCATGCCCTGGAAAAGACTAAGGGGGGTTTGAAGTCATGTTGAACAGTGGGGGGTGGCAGGGGGGAGGGGTGGAAGGGGGAAGGAAACAAAGATCAGTGGAACCAGTGTGCCTGGTCTGGCCTTCTGTTATCTGTAGGGGGGTTGATGTGAGGAAGCTTGGAATACAGCCTGGTGGCTTCCTGTAGCCAGATGAGCTATCTTCCATGCTGAGGGCTGATTCTGGGAATATCATTATTTTATCTGCCAGCCGCCATTAGGACCCAACTAAACCTTTACAACAATCTTCCTGAATTAAAAAAAAAAAAATGTGAGAGCTCAACAGGAAAGTATGTAGGTTAAAGATGACCACTGAATTTCGAATTACTGATCTCAGTTAAAGATTTTCTTGAGATTTTAACTATGACACCGGCCCCCAACTTTACAATGACAGGCAACAGAGAATAAGACAGGCATTGCTGGAGAAGTCCAGAAAAATCTATACTCATTTTATCACTCTCCAAAACTTTTATTGACCACCTACAAAGGCAAGTTCTCTTGATTTTGATAGAGAGCGGGTAGCTTTTACTAATTTGGCTGCTGGTCTAGCAATCAGGAAATTAGTCGGTTATAAATTTCACAATTTGATCCAAAACTCTCAACTTCAGGCATCTCAAACATTCTATTGCTTTTAAATTCTTATAAGACAAGCTTTTAAAGAAATAAAAATAAAAACTCCTACTCCTTGAGAAAGTCAGCAATGTAGGGCAGATGTGCCGAGCAAAGTCTGAATAGGAATAAACCA
This sequence comes from Sorex fumeus, assembly GCF_029834395.1. Taxonomy (NCBI): domain Eukaryota; kingdom Metazoa; phylum Chordata; class Mammalia; order Eulipotyphla; family Soricidae; genus Sorex; species Sorex fumeus. The sequence goes on from NW_026606102.1 coordinate 1,868,955, forward strand.
TTTTTTGCACATTTTATTTATTCCCTTAGAAAGACAGCTGCATCCTGAATCCTTTCTTTTCTCTAGGGTGAGTATTAAGAGGTCTTGGAAAATAAACATGCTGTGCCCCAGTCAAAAACAGCTTTATTCTCTCTGTCCTTTTTATTTTGGGGGGTTGAGGGGAGGGAGAAATCACGGTTTTTAATTAGATGGTGAAGGATGGTGGGTATATTTTGCCTCGCCAGAGTCTAGCTTTATAAAAGGAGTCAGAGAGGGGTCAGAATCAAGGCAGACGAAGGACTCCAGTGCTTCAAGCCCACGGCACCTGCACCAAGCAGCACGGCGCCCACCATTTCAATTTCAGAAAATTGAATTTTCCCACAGTGATAGATGCTTTGGAAATCAAGAACCCTGGAGCAGTACTGCAAAACGTGTGCGCACGCGTGCGTGCGCGCGCGCGTACACACACACACACACACACACACACACACACACACACACACTGCTTTGAGCTTTTCTTCTTAACCCTTCTCCAGGTCAAAGAGGGAAAGGCCATGCCTAATGGAAACATTCTTCCTTCCTCTGGGCTCTGAGCCCATTGCCTGCCTCCGTGGAAGGAGTCGATGTCATCATTTTCATAGCATCAGGCAGCAAGCAGGTTCCCAGCAGGAGGGGAGATTCAAGATGAAACCAAGCAAGAGTTTCTCGGCTACAGCTTTAATCAGTGGCTCTCTAGTACCCAGGACAGCTGGCAGTCTGCATTCCTGCTCCCCTTCACTCCCACTTGAAGCGAACTGGAAGGTGGTAATGAGGGGAGAGCAAAGGCAGCCCGCAGTGGTGGGTCAGCGACCCAATCTTTCTTGGACTGTCGCTTCCCTGGGGGCCTTTCCTAATGGAGCACTGTTCTTTTATTTTTTCTAATCCTCACTCTGTGTTTCCTATTCAAATGAGTCCTAGACTCAAACGTGTTCCAGGTTTTAAAGGTAAAGGTAAAGGCCCTCCCGTTGATCGTCGAGTTGCTCGAGCGGGCCCAGTAACGTCTCCATTGGAGACTTTGTTGTTACTGTGTCTGGCATATCGAATACTCTCGGTAGCTTGCCGGGCTCTCCGAGAGGGGCGGAGGAATCGAACTCGGGTCAGCCATGTTGGCCACTTGTAAGGCGAACGCCCTACCCGCTGTGCTATCCATTCTAAATGGCAGGATAGAATTGCAGGTAGGGCGCTCTCTTTGCACCTGGTGCACCCAGGTTCTATCCCCAGCATCACATGTGGTCTCCCAAGATCCACCAGTAGTGATCCTTGTGCACGGAGCCAGAAGTTAGCCCTGAGTTCTGCTGGGTGGGGCCCCCAAACAAACATATTATAAAAATAAAATAGATTTTATTGTAAGTAGCACATGCACCAAGCAAAATAATTGCTCTGGACAAGCAAAATAACTTAGCTGATGCTTATTTAAAAAATGGAATTGGGGGTGTGAGAGGCCTATGCACATGATATCTCCTTTGTGATCATACATTCAAACCAATAATTGAATATTGAAGATCTATTGAGAGAAGATATGTAACAGACACTAATGGTCTTCGCAAAAGAAAGTGACAACTGCTGTCTATCCCTCACTTTTGTGAATCCCCTGCCCCATAGTGTTTATATTTGAATGGAGGAGAGAGAAAATAAATGAGTATAATTATGGAACAGTGAGTCGTGCTACCAAAGAGAAGTTCAAGGTGCCAAATGGGGAGACTTGGGGAGAATTTGCTCTAACCAAGGGAATGTGTTCAAGGCTGTGGGAACTGAGGTTTTTTTTCTGAGCAAGATTTATTTCTTAATTTATGTTAAGCTTTTATAGGGGCAATCCTAGCAGTGCAGGGTCATTCCTGGTGGTGCAAGGTGTGGGCCTGTGATTGCTCTGCTTGGGCCCATAAATGGACTGTCCCTTGGGCAGTGATGCTGGGGGTCACCAGGGAGTGCTCAGGATGCTGCTGGGGTTCACCCAGGGCTTAGTATATGTCTTACACTTGAACCCCATCCTACTCTTATCTGAGATTTAAAGGATAAAGGTTGGGGGTATAAGATGGGAAAAGGAGGATAGTTATTTCCAGCCCAAGAAATAGTATGGGGATTTTTCTTGGAGATGAGATAAGCATGCATTGCTGAGGGACATTGAAGTGGTTAGACTGAAAGGGCTTTGCATCATATGTTAAAGATTTGGGCTTCATTTCATGAAAGTTTCATGGGTTTCATTCCATGAATCAATAGAAAGCCATTGAAGATTCTCTCATAAGGTAGGTAAAGGCCCTCCCGTTGATCGTTGATTTGCTCGAGCGGGCCCAGTAACGTCTCCATTGGAGACTTTGTTGTTACTGTGTCTGGGATGAGAGGAAAAAGTTTGCACACCAGAGCATGTTCTCTTGCTGCAAAGAGTACAGATTAGAGATGTTCAATTTTTAAGACATCCAGACAAAACGTCAGGTGGCTTGTTCTAGCGTTGGCCATAGACATGGAAAAGAAGTGAATAGAACCTTCATGACTTTAAAAAACAATGGATATATTTGGGCTATACTCCTATCAGATTCTTTTTTTTAATTAATTTATTTATTTTTTAAAATTCATTTATTGGATCACCGTGAGAACAGTTACAAAGCTTCAGGTTTAAGTCTTGGTCATACAATAATCAAGCACCCATCCCTTCACCACTGCATATTTTCCACCACCAAGAACCTCAATATACCCCCCATCCCAACCCTCCCCCTGCCTGTGAGGCAGATGATTTCCACAGAACTCTCTCTCTACTTTGATTACATTCATTATTTCGACAAAAGATGCACCATGATTATTTGGAATTTTCTCCTAACAATAAGACCTGCTGAAAAGGCATCATGGAATAATTTTTTTTCTATTTCTGGTTATAAAGAGCATATGATGTATGGATTTCTGATATTTTACTAATTAAGTCTGGAGGGATTTATGCCAAAAGCCACAGAGTTCTAAGATTAGTTTGTGTGTCTCTGGGGCCATGGCCAAGCCGGGGAGCCACTCATGAGGGGCAACTCGTGGTCTCCGCGGGGTGGGAAGGACACGCCACCCCCAGCCCATGAGGCCACAGTTGCCCTGTCACCACCAGCTCATACCTAGCTGTCCGGTAGGTTCTGAGGCTGCGGCCACCATGCCACGGGTGGTGGGGGGGAGGGAGGAGGAAGGGACAAGCACTTTTCCTTCTGGGGTGGGGGCGGGGGTGGGGACACAGCTCTGTAGCTTACTGCATAGTCCTTTCACATTTCTGCCCAAAACTGCTGGGTTCTGAATTAGGTCCGTGTGCCTCTGGGGCCACGGCTGTACTGGAGAGCTGCTCGTGGTCTCGGCAGGGCGGGAAGTCCTATCAGATTCTTATTTATTGATCACTCACTCTTTAATCATTAAATAAGCATTTATTTTTTTAAATATTTAAAATTTTATTTCAGGTACCATGGTTTATACTACTGTTAATGGTAGGGTTTCGCGCATAACACAATCCTGCATCACACCTTCATTTTTTGTTGCCTTTGGGCATTTTTATACTCTTACTATGTCTCTTTATATTTCACAGATGACAGGTACCATTCCCTTTCCTTCTGACTAATTCCACTCAACATAATACTCTCCAGATCGATCCACATAGCAGCAAATTGCATGGTTTCATCTTTTCTTATAACTGAGTCACATTTCACGGTGTGTATGTACCATAGTTTCATAAGCCAATCATCTGTTCTTGGGCACCTGGGTTGTTTCCAGATTTTAGCTATTATGAACAGTGCTGCAATGAATGTATGAGTGCAGATGTCTTTTCTAAATAGATATTCTTGATTCTTAGAATAGATGACAAAAAGTGGAATTGCTGGGTCATATGGGAGCTCAATTCCTAGTTTTATGAGGAGTATCCATATTATTTTCTAAAAATTCTGGAGCAGTCAACATTCTGACCTGCAGTTAGTAAGGGTCCCTTCCCCCCACATCTAGGCCAGGACTGGTTGTTTTTGTTCTTTGTGCTCTGTGCTGATCTCACCGGTGTGAGATGATATCTCATTGTTGAATAAACATTTCTTGAATGTTCTCTATGTCTAGATTACAGAAGAATAAGTACCAGCAAAGTTCTAACAAGGAAATATTGCAAATTTCCAAGTAGCACTGTTGTCAGTTGTGGGCTTTGGAGTCTGATGAACTGGCTTTTCATTCAATTATTCTTCTTACCTGTCACCCAGGGCAAGTCAGAGGTCTGAACAATTTTTATAAATGGACATAACGTAATTCTGAAGATGAAATGAAATGAAATGAGATGGCTCATGTCATATGAGTGATGATAACATTGAGAACATCTTTAATAAATGTTAACAATTTTCCTCACACATCAAGCAAATGAGCAACAAAAATACATCAAAGTTGGTTTATTTGCAAATGTAATGATGGTCCTACTCCCATTATCCAGAAATAATTAATGAAGGTTCTGTTCCCGTCATTAAGGGGTGATTGATTACGGTCTAATTCCCATTCTTAAGCTATGATATTTTGAACAGTTAGTCCAAAACTATATAAATAGAAAGTTACTGAGTGGAACTCTTTCAGGGGAATAGGTGGACTCCCTGATTATGACTGATGGATGTATTTTGTATGATCAGACCACCCTCACGAAGATGGAACCATCTCTGTTTAAAAGCATGGGGCCTGGGGAACATAAAGCAACAAAACGGGAGACTAACACCCAGGAAGGGCTCAGATTAGTACCAGGAATTTTGCTCCATGACTTGAAGGCCAGCCACATGTGCTAGGTGAGAAGGAAGCTCAGATAGAGAAGAGAGCACCAAATAAAGGGTGTTGTGAAGACCCTCCCAGGGTGGGAGAGACATGCTAAAAGTAGTCTATAGACCAAACATGATTGCCACTCAATGCCTCTCTGGCAAAACACAGTACCCAAAAGAAGAGAGAGAGAACAGGGGGGAATGCCCTGCCACAGCGGCAGGGTGGGATGGGGGGGGGGTATGGGGGGTGGGAGGGATGCTAGGACCCGTGGTGGGGGAGGATGGGCACTGGTGGAGGGATGGGTACTTGATCATTGTATAACTGAAACCCAAGCACAAAAATTTATAAGTCTATAAGTGTACTTCATGGTGTTTCACTAATAAAAAAAAAAAAAGCATGGGGCCTGGGCTGGAGCAATAGCACAGTGGGTAGGGTGTTTGCCTTGCACGCGGCCTACCCAGGATTGATTCCCAGCATCCCACATGGTCCCCCGAGCACCGCCAGGAGTGATTCCTGAGTGCAGAGCCAGGAGTAACCCTTGAGCATCGCTGGGTGTGACTCAAAAAGCAAAAATAAATAAATAATAAAAATAAAAACATATCTCTTATTCTGCACTTGTTCTTCCTCATTTGCATGCATTAGTAAATGGTGTTTTTTGGGATTTTTTTGTTTTTTTCCTTTTTTTTCCTTTTTTTTTTTATTAGTGAAACACCATGAGGTACAGTTATAGAGTTACAAATTTTTGTGCTTGGGTGTCAGTTATACAATGATCAAGTACCCATCCCTCCACCAGTGCCCATCCTCCACCACCATGGGTCCCAGCATCCCTCCCATCCCCCATCCCCCCATCCTACCCTGCCTCTGTGGCAGGGCATTCCCTTTTGTTCTCTCTCTCTCCTTTTGGGTCCTGTGGTTTGCAAGAGAGGCATTGAGTGGCAATCATTTTTGGTCTATAGTCTACTTTCAGCATGCTTCTCCCATCCTGGGACGATCCTCCCAACACTCTTTATTTGGTGCACCCTTCTCTATCTGAGCTTCTTTTTCCCCTAGCACATGTGGCTGACTTCCAAGTCATGGAGCAAAATTCCTGGTACTAATCTCGGCCACTCCTGGGTGTTAGTCTCCCATTTTGTTACTTTATGTTCCCCAGATGAATGCAGTCTTTCTGTGTCTATCCCGTTCTTTCTGACTCATTTCGCTTAACATGATACTTTCCATGTAGTACCACTTGTATGTAAATTTCATGACTTCATCTTTTCTAACAGCTACATAGTACTCCACTGTGTAAATGTACCAGAGTTTCTTTAACCAGTCATCTGTTCTCGGGCACTCAGGTTTTTTCCAGATTCTGGCTATTGTAAAGAGTGCTGCAATGAACAAACAAGTGCAGATGTCACTTCGACTATACTTTTTTGCCTCTCTGGGATATATTCCCAGGAGTGGTATTGCTGGGTCAAATGGTTTTTTTTTTTTTTTTTTGCTTCTGACTCCACTAAATTCTTTCACCAACCACCAACACATAGTGCCTATTTCAAAGACTCTTTTATGGTTGGATCATATAAATTGCCACCTGTTGCTAGTCATCCAGTCTAAAAGTTTTGCTAGTTTTCATACATCCTATTCCAGGTATCCCAGGTGTGTAAAATGTTATAGAAGGCATTTGCAACATAACTTATATTGGGTAAATAGCTTCTTTCATCTCACCTGTAAGCACCAGTCTTTTTAGTTTGTTGGTTTGGTTTATGGATCACACCAAAGGTGCTCAAAGTTACTCCCAACGCTGCGTTTAGGACTGGTTCCCAACAGTCCTTGAGGACCATGAGATGCCAGCAATACAACCCAGATCTCCTTCTGGCAAAACACACACTCAGCCCTTTGAATCCAGCGCTGCAAGAACTGTCTTCATTTTTCAGAATGTCCCTTGTTATGACTGATAATGATAGATGTGTTTTCTCAAATGTAGTTATAAACTATTTGCATTCTAACTCTAGTTTACTATTTTGTCCTGAAAACCCTTTCTACCATAGCCATTCTTATAAATAAAACCTCATAATAATGAACAGCATTTGTGTGCAGATTACTGTCTTGGAGCAATAACCTATAATACACCCAGCTACAGGAATAAGTAGATTAACATTAATGAACAGCTGACTAGAGCTCCATTCACTCTGTGTTTTGAGCAAAAAGTCATTGAAGTAGATAAAGTAACAATGGAAAAGCTCCCTTCAACGATCCTTATTCAATTCAAAAGTTTTCAGAGATGTGCTTATCACAGGACCACAAAAGATGTTAAGGGAAATAACATTGAGAATTTCAATACCAAGTACATTTAAAAGATTTTGAAATACCTGGAAACAGCATGATTGCCTAAATCTGATGTTAGATTTTTCATCAGGAAAAGAAAGTAAATGAAGTTTACAAGTAAAAGCCTATAAAACCCAGAAGAAAAAAATATCTTACAAATGAAGCATTTGTTTATGTTATGGGAGTCGCGTTGGCTTACAACATTATAAATGTCTTAGGAGCAGAGTTCACACCTCTTCAAATGAATATCACCACACCACAACCACCACCAAAATCCCCTCTATCTCTCCATCACAATTTATGGCTGCTCTACACCCTTTGCTCCAACTTTTCACCCCCACAGGTAATCTCAGCTCTGCAGTCAGAATCCAAGGGTCTGTTTTGGTTTCTTTTCACTAGTCCCTTTGCTTATTTTATACCCCACATACATATTAGTGAGATCATCCAGTATTTCTTTATCTGATTTTTTTCACTTAGTATGATACCCTCCAGTTCTATCCATGTTGTAGCAAAGGAAAATTCTCTTTTCTTTTTCATGTGGATTAGGCATTTTTTTAATCCACTCCTCCATTGTTGAACACTTACATTGTTCAAAAGGAGTATTTATCATGTAAGGTAAGGTAAGGTAAAGGCCCTCCCGTTGATCGTCGATTTGCTCGAGCGGGCCCAGTAACGTCTACATTGGAGACTTTGTTGTTACTGTGTTTGGCATATCGAATACTCTCGGTAGCTTGCCGGGCTCTCCGAGAGGGGCGGAGGAATCGAACTCGGGTCGGCCATGTTGGCCGCGTGTAAAGCGAATGCCCTACCCGCTGTGCTATTGCTCCAATACCACTTTTACTTTTGTTGTTCTTTACATTATTTTTTTTCATTTTTTTATAATTTTATTCAGTATTTTGACACCAGACCCACCATTATTATTTGAGATTTTTTACCCCAACACTCAGATCTGCTGAAAAGGCAACAATAGACAATTTGTTTTCTATTGCTGGTTATGAATAACATACAATGTCGCATGGCTGCAGTAGTGGCCACGTGATTTTGAAATTCCGAGATTTTAACATTTATATCTGAAGGGATTTCTGCCAAAGCCTGCTGGGTTCAGAGATTTGCTCCTGAGTCTCTGCGATCATGGCCGTTACGCAGCTTGATCAGGAGTCAGAAAGGCAATGGGGTCTCGTTAGGGTGGGGAGGACAGGACCAGCTCCATCCCCATCCCGTGAGGCCCAAAATGTCTCATCACTGAGGGCCCAAACCTGACTGTCTAATGGCCTCTGGAGGATGATGGCCACCGAGCCACCAGGGGGAAGCAGGCGGAGGGACAACACCCTTTCCCCCGTGGGGTGGCCCGGTGATTTTTACATTATTTTAATGACAGACTTTGGGGTTAAAACAAATCCTAATACCTTATAATGTACAACTGAAAGATGACATTAATGTAAAGACAATATTAAACCCAGTTTTAAAATCTTTAATTTCTTAACATCATGTAATTTCTAGAATGTTCAATTTTATTCTGATGATCTGATTTTTATTAAGTTCCTCTCATTGAATTTTATTAATGTTTCTTATGTATCCTTTAATATGCAGAAATTCTTCCTTTTTCTTTGTTTTGATACCATTTAGTTGTTGAAAATTGTAAGTTATTTTTTCTATGGAATTTTTCACAATCTAGATATTTTGTTGTTGTTTATGTTTTGGGGACACACCTGGTGGTTCTCAGGGCTTACTCCTGGTTCTGTGTTCAGGAACCACTCCTGGAGGGCTCCAGGGACCATATGGGAAGCCAGGATTTGAACTCAAGACAGGCACATGCAAAGCAAATGCCCTACTCACTGTACTATTTCTCTTTTCCCATATATACGCCCTAGATTTGACTGACTGCATCACCATAGAATTATTTGCAATTTTCGTCTAAAGTCAGGCAATGGGCCAGCAGCCTCCTTTTTGTAAATAATATGTTTTGTCACCACCACACTTATTTATGAATTGTCTGTGCTGCTTCATGAGTAGAGTTGATTAGTTATAACAAAAACCAAATTGACTATAGAGTTAAAAAAACATGTATTATCTCCTTGACCCTGCAAGGAGAAACATTGCCAATGTTTTATATAGAGGCTTGAATAAATTTAATGTATTTTTGAATTCTCAACCTACTCCTTCATACACACATATATCCACACACACCACCCTTGTGAGTTCAAAGTGTGATTGCGTTCCATGCCCGAGAATCATTGCCCCAGCCACAGACAACAAAGGAATGGGTAACGAGGGAATGGGGGCCACAGGCTGTTTTGCAATCAACGGCCATTTATTTATTTTTCTCACAGCGTAGTTATATAGAAATCATAGATATTGGGGGTATACATCGGTGGGTGGTGGTGAACATTATCATAACAATAAACCGATGCTTTATTGTTATGATAATAAGGAATAAGGAATCTAGAAGTTTCCATCAGGGAAACTTCTAGATTCCTTATTCAGTTACTTCTTTTTGGATCAAGACAGAGTTTGTTCCATGATCGTTCTGTTAACTTATTATACTTCTTATGATCGTTAGCCTGTCACCTTTCAATGCTAGGATAGCTTACAGCTTGCCCTGGGTCCATCCAAGTACCTTGCCAGGAACCTCCTTCAAGGGGGGATAAGGGTGGGAGTGAGGAATTAAGGTCAATTGAGGCTCAAGTAAATATGATGGATACCCAGGAGTAAATATTATTCGGAGTCAATTAACTCCCATATTACAAAAGCATAGCATCAACGGCCTTTCTGTGTCTATACAAAAAAGAACATTGCTAAACCATGCAAAGGGTATAAAGGAAAGAGAAAAGCAATATAGAATTATTAATGCCTGATGGAATTGGATATGCCTCAGGAGCACTGTGGTGAGAGTAACTCAATAAACCTAAGCTCCCTATGGGAGGAGCAAGAACAAACCAATATTATCCAACAACCAACAACCACAGCCACACACTGTCACTGTACCCACACACTCCCACCATACACACACACACACTCACACCATCACTACCACCATCACCATTATTCACATGCCTCACTCACACCACCACTATACAAGTACCTACCCCTACTACTACCACTCCCACCACTGTGTAGCATCATAATTAATACTTCTACTGCTACTCAGAGTACAGTAACTGCTTTATTTGCTGGATGAATTATGTACCTGAGGATTCCAACATATCCAGAACAAATTCAATAGTCACAAATTTAAAATTAGGGAAGTGTGCAGAGGTGTGCCCCAGAAGAACACCCACTCTAAAGGGAATCAAAAGTCTAACACATGGGGTTGTGGTGCTGCCAACAGCTCAACCAGTACCCACAGAGTGAATGCGTTAGCAGCCTGATGGTGCCTTCTGGCTTCCTGATACTCCAAAATTTGCCACTGTGTCTCTGGCCAGACCCCAACAATTCGGGACCAACTTTTCCAAGAAATTAAATGGCATGGTATGTGGGAGTCATGCCCACAAACCACCTCTGGTTCAACTATATAAGTCATTCATCAGCCTTGCTTCCAAGACCCATAAGTAAATCTTAAAAGAGATCAAAAGCTGCAGCTAATCTCGAACCCACACAAGACTGAACAGACTGGGGTAAGTTGGAGGAGCGGAGAGGGGCTTCATCCCAGTGCTCACCCAAGCAGAGCCGCTGGCAACTGCTTGCTTCCACAATCCAAAATTGCTGCCATGCCCCCAGCTGGATTCCACCATCTTGAGACAGACTTCAATGAGATATAATTTGCCGAAAATTTGGGTAGGTGAGTTTTGTGACTGAAATCTCCAGGCTTTCTTGGATTTGGGAAGGGCTACCTTCCTCTACCTCCCTATACTTCCAGAAGCCTTGGCAATCACTTCCACACCCCAAAGCTGCCACCCAGTTAAAAAAAAAGCTACTCTAGTCTTATCTTCCCCCCAAAAAAAATACTGAACACCTTGAACTAACATGATGACCTCTTAGTACCTGTATTGCAAACCATAATGCATGAGAGAGAGAGAGAGGGAGGTGGTGGGGTACCTGCCATAGAGGCAAGCTGGCAGTGGGGTGGGGGGATTAGTGGATGGTGGGAGGGAGACAGGGACATTGGTGGTGGGAGGTGTGCTCTAGTATTGGATCATTGTGTGACTCAAACCCAATCATGAACAGCTTTGTAATGGTCTATCTCACAGATAATCGAGCAGGCCCAGTAACGTCTCCATTGGAGACTTTGTTGATACTGTGTTTGGCATCGAATACATCACGGGTAGCTTGCTAGGCTCTACCGTGCGGGCGAGATACTCTCGGTAGCTTGCCGGGCTCTCTTAGAGAGGTGGAGGAATCGAACTCGGGTCGGCCATATTGGCTGCGTGCAAGGCAAACGCCCTACCGCTGTGCTATCACTCCAGCCCAACACAGATAATCAATTAAAAAAATTAAAGAAGAAAAAGAGTATCACACAATAAAACTTAAAGCTATCAAGACAGAAGATCTAACTACCTTACTTGAGTCATGGGAAGGGATGAGGTGAATTCTACTTCCAGTTATAGCTTTACGAGTCTAAGTACTCTGGCTCTGGATGGCAAAGCAACTTGTTAGCTGTAAAATTTGTTTAGAACATCCAGAGTGGAAGCACCTGGCTCACGAATGGTGTTTTTTCAACTCTAGTGGCTTTTACTAAGCTTTCAGAAGCCCTTCGCAGTGCTACTGACAAGTGCTAAATCACTTAATCACTTAATCACTTAATCCCCGTTATTCATCGATTTATTCGAGCGGGTGCCAGTAACGTCTCCATTAATCCCGGTTGCGTGCTAGCGTAGCCCAATGGTATCTGTTCGTTTTAGGAACATGTAGAGCCTCAAACCGATCATTTAGGGTCTTGACGAAGAAGTCTGACCATCTGGTAGGTGGGCGGCCACGCGGTCTCTTGACATCCCGTGGAATCCAATCAGTAACAGCTCTAGTCCAACGGTCGTCTTTAAATCTCATTACGTGACCAGCCCATCTGATTTTCGACACCCTGGCAAATGAGACAGCGTCCCTGATCCTTGATCGTCGACGGATGTCAGAACTCCGGATTCTATCTCTCATTTGAGTGAATCGTGATATTCCAAGCATAGTTCTTTCGATTCCTCTTTGAGAGACCCGAATAGTGTTCTCATCCTGTTTTCGTAGGGTCCAGGTCTCTGAGGCATATGTTAATGCAGGAAGAATAGTGGAATCAAAGAGATGTGCTCGTAGCTGGAGGTTCTTTGTCCTTTTAGTTATTTCTTCAATGCTCTTGAAGGCATTCCAAGCCGCTCTCTTCCTCCTGCGTAACTCAGGTGCCAGGTCATTCATCATGTTGATTTCTCGACCTAAGTATATATAACTGTTGCATTCGGAGATGGTGGTTCCGTTGAGAGCGAATGGAGCGTCAGGAACAAGGCTGTTTCTCATAAACATTGTCTTCGTAAGATTCAGCTGTAGTCCTACCTTTCCACACTCACGGTCAAAGTCCGCAAGCATTTGTGCCGCTTGGCTGATGTTTGGTGTTATTAGAACGATGTCATCAGCAAAGCGGATGTGGTGTAGTTGCCGACCATCTATCTTCACTCCCATGTTTTCCCATTCTAGTCGTCGCATGATGTTCTCGAGGGTGGCACTGAAGAGTTTTGGTGAAATGGTATCACCCTGCCGAACCCCTCTCTTGATATGGATGATTACTTCTTTGTAGAATGGTGAGATCTTGGTAGTGAATCCGCAATAGAGCTCACGAAGGATCCTGATGTATTGAGTTTGTACGCCCTGATTGGCTAGGGCTTCCATGACCGCTTCCGTCTCAACAGAATCAAAGGCCTTCTTTAAATCAATGAACGTTAGACAGAGCGGCATCTTGAACTCCCGAGATACCTCAATGAGCTTGGTTATTGTGTGGATATGGTCAATGGTACTGAATCCTTTTCGGAATCCAGCTTGTTCACATGGTTGTCCTTCATCTAGTGTTCTGCTAATCCTATTCAGGATGACTCGAGTGAATAGTTTGTAGATGACAGACAATAGGCAGATTGGGCGATAGTTGCCAATGTCGTGGATGTCTCCTTTCTTGTATAGTAGTACAGTCTTGCTGGTTTTCCATTGGGATGGAACCTTGCATTCAGACAGGTAGCGTGTGAAGAGTCGAGCTAATGTATTGATGAGTACTGATGGTAAGTTCTTCAGGTGTTCAGGTCTGATCTTGTCTGGGCCAGGTGCTTTTTGTATGATTAATATGATTATTCGCCCATTGTTGCACTTGCTTTTCATACCTTTTGTGCCTTAGTCTGAAATTAAGTATATAGTATAGCAAGCCATATATCGGTTTATCATATCAATAGTCCATGATTTCCACAAGTTCTCAGATAGTAGAGCTGAAAGAGGTACTGCCACTTATACATTCAAATCCATACTTGGAGTAGGCATCAATCCTGCAAGAACTCATAGCTGCCCACTGTACACCAGGATACGGAAGGTAGCTGGCCTGTGAGGGCAAAGAGAATCACATACAGCTACATGCTCTGAAGGGCTCACACGTGACTTAATTATCTGCTATGGCTGTCTTGAACTTCTTAATATGTTTGGAATATAGAATTTACCTTTTCACTTTCCACTGAGCCTCCCATATTATATGACAGTTCTATGACTAATGTTAGAAAGAAGAATTCCATAAGATTAGCCCCAAGAATACTTTTGAATTCTGCATACACACACACACACACACACACACACACACACACACTCAACATGTGTGTGGTCATGGTCCCACAGCACAAGTTCTGATGTTGCTAAAGACTATGGTGCACTTGGCAAGCATAGGCCGTGTCATTCCATTCTCCAGTTAGTTCTGGGCAGACCTAGACATTCTTCCTGTCACTATAGGGTCCTCTTCAGCGTCACCCCTCCTCTGTGATGAACTTTGCTGCCAGTGATACTAGCAGGGACTCTAAGAACTCATCCAAAAGTTTCAAACATCTTTGGAACACAATAAAAAGATGCCCAAGTTTGGTTTCCTTTATTTCCTGGAACTCAGAAACCCTCACTAATCTCCTCCCTAGCGACCAGTTACGTGCCTTCTGAGAGGTTGACATTCCCAAGTTTCAAAAAGTCCCATGATTTCCCAGTGGGTACAAGTTTGCCTAATATTTACATAAGAGTGATTATTGACCATCTCCCCACCCTCAAGAGACTTTATCTCTAACACTAATGTGTCACACAATCACATAAGAGCAAGAAGACTTCAAGGGACAGCTCTTCTGACTTAATTTTTTTTTTCCTCACTGCAGATACACAAGTACAGGACCCTAAAAGGTTTAAGGAGCCACACTGGGGACTTTGCATTTCCCAAAGCAGAACTGGACCTAAGACTTCTCCGATGAAGAAAAGTAAGCTTTTTATTTGGAAATGGGGGATTCATTAACTACTATGTAGACACGGCTGCTTGTTACCACTGGGTTTTAAAAAAAAAAGTCACTGGAAACTGGGATCCTATAAGGAGGTGGTGAAGGTGAGACAGATTTCTTTCTGAGCTGCTAGAATATGCGTACTGAGTAACGATACATAATCGAGAGGATTTATATGGGACAAGCTACAAAAGTAAGAATCAAAACAGACACTTGGGCTTTTGACTTGTACACTGCATAAATAGACCTTTAGAGTTTTTGAATGACCTTTGTTCATACAAGGAACATGGGAAAGGAGGGTTGGCAGAAGAAAATGATGGTAATATCACTTTGGGGTATTTCGGTTGAATGAATCAGTAGGATGTATAGGCATGTTCTGGGCTAAAACTGGGTTTCTCCACCCCACCTGCCGACACAAGCTCTGCAATCAGTGCTGACTAGAGGAATGCTTGTAGAGAGAAATCCAAAAGGTGGTAGGACAAACGGGTCTGGAACTGAGGAGAAGTTTCTGGGCTGAAGACATGAGTCTTAATGCATGACATCATAGTGCAAGCTAAGAACTGCATGAACTATCCCAGGGAACGTGTATAGATTGAGCGAATTAAAAGATCTTTTTAATTTGAGGTTTAAGACTTATAGGAATCAAGGAAGAGTTGATTCCAGAGGTTAAGTGTGTAATCACAAAAAAGGGGGCACAGCGGGGCTTTATCTCTCCCACCCCCCACATTTGGCAATCTCAGGCCACTTCCCCCACCCCAGGGAGGTTGATGGCAATGGGCAGGCCAAGGAAGGAAAGGAGGATCAGGATGGTGGGTCTCAGTAGCAGTTTATTCCTATCATCTCCGCTCACTCCTGACTCTCTCCCTCTGCTTCTCCCTCCCCTATGCTACTTCATTCTCCTCCTCCACCCCCCCTTCATTCTCCTCCTAGCTCTGGATCCAGATCCCCCAGCCTGGATTTAGTCTAGTTAAATCCTTCCGCATGAGGGGTTGGACACATAGGTGTGAACACAATCAATAGGGGTAAAGTTCTTTCCCTCGGGGAAAGCCACTTCTAGGACAGATTCTTATTTAGCAGGTCGACCCACCCAAAGCGGAATTCTATGGGTGTGTTTCTCCTCTCCTTGACCAACAAACATACAAGCATTCATAATTCAAATATTAATCCTTTTTTAAAATTTATATATATATTTATAATTTTATTTATTGAATCACCGTGAGAGCAGTTACAAAGCTTTCGGTTTTTAAGTCTCGGTCATACAATGAAACACCCGTACCTTCACCCGTGCCCATTTTCCACCACCAAAAACCCCAGTATACCCCCATTCTACACCCTCCCCCTACCTGTGGGGCAGACTATTTCCAAATTACTCTCTCTCTACTTTGATTACATTCAATATTTCGACACCAGACCCACCATAATTATTTGGAATTTTACCCCAACACTCAGATCTGCCGAGAAGGTAACAGTAGACAATTTGCTTTCTATTGCTGATTATGATGAGTAACATATGATGTCATATGGCCACAGCGGCAGCCGCGCGATTTTGGAATTCTGAAATTCCAACTATCAAATCTGGAGGGATTTCTGCCAAAACCTGCTGGGTTCCTAGATTTGTCCCTGAATCTCTGGGATCATGGCCATTAAGCAGCTTGATCAGGAGTCAGAGAGGCTGTTTGTGGGCAGTGACTCAGGGTCTCATGGGGGTCGGGGGAGGAATGGGCCGGCGCCTCTCCCATCCCATGAGGCCCCTCACTGTGGCCTCAAACCTGACCGTCCAGTGGTCTCTGGAGAATGGTGGCCACCGAGCCGCCAAGGGGAACAGGCCAAGGCACAAAATCTATTCCCACCTGGGGTGGCTTGGCACCTGTAACCTACTGCAGGGACCAGATGCATTTCTGCCAAAAGCCACTGGGTTTCTAGATTTGTTTCTTAGTCTCTGGGATCATGGCAGCTTGATCAGGAAACAGAGGCCATTCGTAGGCAGTGACTCGGGGTCTCAATGAGGTGGGGAGGAAAGGGCCGGCTCCACCCCCATCCCATGAGGTCCTGTGTGTCTCGTCACTGTGGGCCCAAACCTGACTGTCCAGTGGCCTCTGGTGGATGGTGGCCACCAAGCTGCCAGGGGGGAGCAGGCGGAGGGACAATACCCTTTTCCCCGCTTTGTGACCCGGCATAGGTAACCCATTGCGGGGACAGGATACATCTCTGTCAAAAGCCGCTGGGTTCTGAGATTTGTGAGTCTCTGGGATCATGGCCGTTAAGCAGTTCAATCAGGAACCAGAGAGGCCATGCCTCCAATTATATAGCTGAGCTGGAGGTGGTTTGTGAGTGTGTTTCTCACATACCTAACTTTTGGCCATTTACTTTCTTGGTAAACTTTGCCCCAAGTTTTTGGGGTCTGGCCAAAGGCACAGCAGCAATTTTGGGGTATCTGGAAATCTGAAGGTGCCATCAGGCTGCAGATGCACTCGCCTCATAGGTACGGATTGACCTGCTGGCGGCACCGTATCCCCAATATTAACCATTTTGTATTGATATAGTAAGAGTACATTAACCTTATAGAATTGCTCTCCTGGGGTCATCTCGATCTCAGACTACAGTGCTCAGGCCAGATTAGTCTTTCCTATCCCTTGTAGGGTCCTAGTCTCATCGTTACTTTTGGATCATGACAGCATTTGTCCATGATCAAGCTCTTAACTTATAGTTAAGAATCTATAGTTAAGAATCGTGGCACTTTGGCCTGGCCCTTTTTGATGCCAGGGTAGCTCACAACTTGCCCTGGGTCCATTCAGTCCCTTGTCGGGACCCTGCTTTTGGGGTGCTAGGAACTAAGGGCAACTGAGGCTTACATCGAGAAAGCAGATGCCCGGAGTGAATAATATTCGAAGCCAATAAAATCCTCAAATTACAAATGTGTAGTATTAAGCAACTTCTTTTGTCCATACAAAGGAAATTGTTTTAAAGTAAACTATTCAAAAGATGTAAGGAGAGGAGAAAGGCAATATTAGTTTACAATACAAGTTCAGTGTCCTGGAAGGATCTGACCTTACAAATTAACAGAGTTTGATTAGGGGAAAAAGCTGATTAACTGGTTGGGGAAGAGAGCATAGAGAAGTGGTTACAGATAAACAAAGGAATGGGAGTGACTCAGGGGCCTTGTGATGAGTGTGACTCAATGAACCTAAGCTCCTTGTGGCAAGGGGGAAAGAACAAACCAATGTTAGGCCTAAAATATTTAGAGCTATATTCCAACAGTCAAGAAATAGTGAAGAGAGGAGTGTGTGTGTGTGTGTGTGTGTGTGTGTGTGTGTGTGTGTGTGTATGGTATGTGGGGGCATAGTCCATGAAAGCATAATAAGAACCAAGATAATATTCAGTCTATAGGACAAAAAATATTATCAAGAGTCATATGTTGTCAAGTTTTAAATAAATAAATAAATGCAGCAAAGAGATAGATCTCTGTTTGAATACCTTCAAGGACTCATCATTCTCTATGAGAAATATTCATGAGCATGAGAGCAATCAGTGCCTGTTTAGAGAAGTGTGGGCCACAGCACTGAATCCTAGAACGAATCGTTCCAGCATTGGCAGCTGGAAGAGCAAACAGGGAATTCTGCAACAACCCATGGAGTAATAACCATAGGAAGGAAGCCATGGTTCCTTGGATAGGACCCCAAAAGGGGAAAGACGATCCCAAAACTACCCAGCATAGAAAAGTTCTCTGGGTCTGGAATTCAGGCTCCATGGAGGAAGGTCCAGCAAGCTGATGCTCAGAAGATTACTGAACAAAGAGACGAACCCTGCAGGTTTGCATTAACAAGGGACTTCAAGGCCCAGCTGGTGAAGGACCTCAGCCCAGCTGCTTCACTGATTGCCCAAGGACTTGCTGTCCAGCTGCTAGCATATCAGGAGCCTGGATAGGATAGGCTGGCGCCAATGGCCTGTGACTCTTGAGAAACCCACACGGGAAAACAGACAACAGGAAGGAAATCAACTTTGTCCTCCTTTGCCAATCTCTAGTCTCTTTCCGACACCGTCCATTGGCAAAAGCTGCTGGCAAAGGTGTCTGAGATCTCTGACTTGCAGAGTCCTGGACCCAGCACCACAGATGTTGTAGAAAAGAGTGGACTTGTTACTGGGAGAGAACAGATTTTTCAAAAAAACAGCGCACATGGCTTATAAACTCCTGCATCCACACAACAATGTGACTTGAGCTATGAGATCCAGTTTCACCATCCACCAACACAAGTGACATGTATTTACGAGTCTAATTCTTCTTTTATTTATTTATTTATTTAGGCTTTTTGGGTCACACTGGCAATGCTCAGGGCTTACTCCTGGCTCTGCACTAGGGAATTACTCCTGGCGGTGCTGGGGGACCATATGGGATGCTGGGAATCAAACCCAGGTCCACCACATGCAAGGCAAACGCCCTACCCACTGTGCTGTTGCTCTAGCCCCAACAGTCTAATTCTTCTTTAAAATGGAAATTAGTAGTACTTGTCTCCTAATGCCCTAGGCAGAAGACCTTGGAAAAATTGGTGAACTCAGTGGACCCACATGGGTGACTTACTGAAGCAGAGAGGAGAAACAGTCACTTTCTCCGGATCCACCTCTGTCGCCATCTGTCTGAGAAGGCAAGGACTGATAACGTCTGCCCAGTGAGCTCCTACACCACATGGGCCAGAGCCTGGCCAGCCCCACTAGGTTACCATCAAGCCTTACCTGACATCACTTCCTGTTCTCAGTACAGAAGTTAACCCCCACAGCCTAATTTCTGCCTCACTGGTGTTCTACAAAATTACATATGAAAAAGAAAGAGATTCAGGGAGAAAAAATCTAATTTCTCCCAAAGTTGGGATGCTTTGTAACCTGAGCACTCACAAAAACAGTAGCTGAAACCTCAAGAGGTAGCACAGATTATCGGGCAGGCTACCCAGCAGAGCTGAAGGCTGCTTCAGGGGATATTTTTAAAGCATAAAATCAGAGCATGAAAATGCAATTGTATAGGAGCTAAGAAATTGTGAGTCGAAGCCAGCTCTGAGCCAGGGGGCTGCAGTGAACAGAGGGAGGGACTCGGTGCCTAGAGCCTCGAGTAGGCTCTTCTTTTTAATTTTCCCAGAATAGACAGACAGGGCCACAGCCTAAACTGCAGTGGAGCTGAGGGCTTTATTATTTCCTGCAGAAACGTCTCTTTTTTTTCCATCCCCTGCTCTTCCATCCCCTGGCCAAGGGTGGGGGGGTGGGGGGGAATGCCTTTAAGCCAACCCGGCTTCATTTATTTTTTAATTTTTAAAATTTTTTTTTAAATTTAATTTAATTTAATTTAAATTTTTTATTCCAACCTAGCTTCATTATGCTGAAACCAGCCCCCTACTTCCCAACTCTGGGTGAGTTACCCAGTTACCCAGTTCTGCCTGCAACACATATTGCAGAACCAATTATACCAGTTGCATGGGGTTGGTGCAAAGTCAACAGGAAATCCTAGGAAACAGGTGGCATAGAGCACTGAGCTCCTGGGGAGGTAGTTTAGTGCTGGTGTTTGTTCTAAGGTTCCCCAGCTCCTGTGTTACTGCTTTCTCTCACACAAAGTCCGCTCCAGCCGGTCAGGGCCACTTAGAGGAGTATGAGAATCATCAGGAAATCCAGTCGAACCAGCAGCCTGCTGAGTCACGGGGTCAAGTCCCAAAGAAAGAGACAGACAGTGGCTGTGGAGGGTACAAACTAGCTTCTACAGTTCCTAGGATGGGGCAGTTTGGGTTTATTTATTACTCTAGTGTCATCATACCCCTGGCTCCCAGGCACTGACTGGCCATTCTTTAGAAGTTTACAAACAAGTAAAGCACAAAGGCTGGGATATTTGCATTACCTAAGGCTATCCCCAGGATAAACAATCAGCAGCCACCTTTAGTGTAGAGCCTTGGAGTCTTGGTAATCTCTCCTTCTATTCTAGCAGGGGCTGGAGCGATAGCACAGCGGGTAGGGCGTTCGCCTTACAAGCGGCCAACATGGCCGACCCGAGTTCGATTCCTCCGCCCCTCTCGGAGAGCCCGGCAAGCTACCGAGAGTATTCGATATGCCAGACACAGTAACAACAAAGTCTCCAATGGAGACGTTACTGGGCCCGCTCGAGCAAATCGACGATCAACGGGAGGGCCTTTACCTTTATTCTAGCAGGATGATTCCTGTTTTTAGCACTGTTTGCAGTCCTGCATTCTTTTTTCATTTTATTTATTTATTTATTTATTTTCGATGAGAAGCATGTCATTTTATTTATTAATTTTTTGTATTTATTTCTTTTATTGAATCACCGTGAGATACTTACAAGCTTTCATGTTTGGTTTACAATCTCACAATGATCAAACAACCTCCACCAGTTCACATTCCCCACCACCAATATCCCCAGTATACCCCCCCTCTTTCCCACCCTTCCCCTGCCTCCATGGCAGAAAATATTCCCCATACTCTCTCTCTACTTTTGGGCATTATGATTTGCAATACAGATACTGAGAGGTTATCATGTTTGATCCATTATCTAATATCAGCACACATCTCCCCTCCTGACCGATTTCTCCAGTCATCATTTTTTCAGTGATCCCTTCTCTATTCCAGCTGCCTTTTCCCCTCTGCTCAAGAGGCAGGCTTCCAGCTATGGAGTAGTCTTCCTGGCCCATGTATCTACTGTCCTTAGGTGTGAGCCTCATGTTATATTATTTTATAGTCCACAAATGAGTACAATCCTTCTATTTCTGTCCCTCTCTTTCTGACTCATTTCACTTAGCATGATACTCTCCAGGTCTATCCATTTACAAGCAAATTTTATGACTTCATCTCTCCTAACAGCTGCATAGTGTTCCAATAGGGAGAAGAAATGAACAGAAGTTTCCTCAAAAAAAAAAAAATACAAATGGCCAAAAAGCACATGAAAAAATGCTCCACATCGCTAGTCATCAGGGAGTTGCAAATCAAAACAACAATGAGATATCATCTCACACCACAGAGACTGGCCCACATCCAAAAGAAAAAAAGCAACCAGCAACCAGTACTGGTTTGGATGTGGGGGAAAAGGGATGCTCTTTCACTGTTGGTGGGAGTGCCCACTAATCCAGTCTTTCTGGAAAACAATATGGACAGTCCTTCAAAAACTAGAAATTGAGCTTCCATATGACCCCGCAATACCATTTCTGGGAATATATCCCGAGGATACAAAAAACCACAGTAGAAATGACTGTCACTGTCACTGATTTGCTCGAGTGGGCCCAGTAACGTCTCCATTGTGAGACTTGTTGTTACTGTGTTTGGCATATCGAATATGTCATGGGTAGCTTGCCAGGCTTTGCTGTGCGAAAGAGATACTCTCAGTAGCTTGCCAGGCTCTCCAAGAGGGGCGGAGGAATTGAACCTGGGTCCGGCGGGTCAGCCGCGTGCAAGGCAAACGCCCTACTACTGTGCTATCGCTCCAGTAGAAGTGACATCTGTACCTATAAGTCATTGCAGCACTGTTCACAGAAGTCAAAATCTGGAAACAACCCAAGTGCCCTAGAACAGATAACTGGTTAAAGAAACTTCTTTTTTTTTTTTTTTTAATTTTTATTAGTGAGACACCATGAGGTACAGTTGTAGACTTACAAATTTTTGTGCTTGAGTTTCAATTATACAATGATCAAATACCCACCCCTCCACCAGTGCCCATTTCTCACCACCACGGGTCCCAGTATCCCTCCTGCCCCCCATCCCCCCATCCCACCCTGCCTCTGTGGCAGGGCATAATGAAACTTATTTCTTCATTTTTTTTCAATTTAATCACCATGAGATACAGTTACAAAACTTTTCATGTTTAATTTTCAGTCACACAGTCTCCACCACCAATGTCCCCAGTATAACCCCCCCTCTTTCCAACCCTCCCCCTGCTTCTATGGCAGACAATTTCCCCCATACTCTCTCTCTACTTTTGGGCATTATGATTTGCAATACAGATACTGAGAGGCCATCACGTTTGGTCCTTTGTCTACTTTCAGCACACATCTCCCATCCCGAACGATTCCTCCAACCATCATTGACTTAGTGATCCCTTCTCTATCCCAGCTGTCTTTTCCCCTGACTCATGAGGCAGGTTTCCAACTATGAGACTGACACCCAAGGCCAGTAGACACAAGGGGCAGCCCTGCATTCTTAAACTAAACTAACCTTGTTTTACCCAAAGGGCTATCCTAGCCTTGAGATTTTTATTTGGAGGCTGATTTTTTTCACACATCAAAACCTGCACCAGGCTTTTGGAATTCATGCACTGCATGAATTGGTCTAAAATGTCGGTCAGTCTCCTGGGCTTGGTGGAATTAGGTGATGGAGTGGTGAATCCTTTCCTGATACTCTCTGGTTTGGACTCCTAGGGAGTCTTGGGCATCCCTCTCCACCACTCCTGGGCTTCTTGGCCTCCTCTCTAAGGCCACAAACACTGAGTCTCACTGGGATACTAGTGTGGTATCTGGAACATTCTGGTCAACTCCGGCTGCTGACTAGAGTAACAGAAAAAGAAATAGTGGAGAACATCCTTGGACTTGGGTTGGATATTGGATAATAGGCCCAAATTTGGACAGTCCTGTATATTGATTTGTGTGGATAACCTGTGAGTATTTAAGGCAGGATGGTCCCAAGTGAACAAAAGCATTGGATGAACTGAAAAAGGAACACAGATACTTCCAGAAATCAGTGCTACAGGGCTTCGGTGATAGCACAGTGGGTAGGGCCTTTGCCTTGCATGTGGCCGACCCGGGTTCAATTCCCAGCATCCCATATGGTCCCTGGAGCACTGCCAGGAGTAATTCCTGAGTGCAAGAGCCAGGAGTAACCCCATGCGTTTCCAAGTGTGACAAAGAAAGAAAGAAAGGAAGGAAGGAAGGAAGGAAGGAGGTTCCCTCTGTTTTCAGAAACACTGTGGAGAGAACGTGAGCTGGGTTTGTGCAGGCCATGTCTTGTCTGCTAAGGTCAGGAGTCCGAATTGGCTGCTCTCAGCTTCCATTGATTGAATAAGCTGGAAAACTCTTAAACTTGGATATTCACAAACCTCTTTAGGGGTGAATAAAGGAAAAATAAATAAAATAATCCCCTGTGGCTCCTCTGGTTTTCTCTTAACTTCCAATTGAATGCATGCAATCTGTGTCTTATCACTTATCACTTGGTGATCATTTTGTGTAGAAAGAGAGGTTGAAGTTAGGGAAGGCCAGAAAGACTCTGACCATCCTCTGTAGAACCAAAGTCCTAGACACACACACAATCCCCATCTTTGATTAAGAAACATTCTGTTTTATTTTTCAGTGATAGAAACAGTACACCTATAATCAATGTCCACACTTTAGGGAGAAAAAGATAACAAAACACTTAGAAAACCCTGTGAAGAAAAATGACCATTGTCTTCAACTGTTGTTCTTTGACCAGAAATGCTGTGAGCCTGTACTATAAAGCTCATTTCTCACTTCTTTCCATTTTTTTTTTTTTTGCTTTTTGGGTCACACCCGGCAATGCACAGGGGTTACTCCTGGCTCTGTGCTCAGGAATTACCCCTGGCGGTGCTCAGGGGACCATATGGGATGCTGGGAATCAAACCCGGGCCGGCCGCGTGCAAGGCAAGCGCTCTACCCGCTGTGCTATTGCTCCAGCCCCAGCCATTTGTTTTTATTTGTGGGGGTGCCACAGCTATCAGTGCTTTGCGGCCATCAAAGCCACACTGGAGGTGCTGGGGATGGTAGGCAAGAGATGGAAGGGGGACAACCCCCTGTCCAGCCACATTCCCCGGCAGCTTTTTTGATGTTCTTCCCCAGATTTGCAGTGGCAGTGGAAGGAGAACAGCCCCCTGCAATATTGCCAAGGGGAGTGTCCAGTCCTTCCATAGGAGTCTTGTTTCTTCAGGTTGAGACACCTGAGACCTCAGCACCCTTGACTGATGCTCTAGCTGATCCCTTCTCCAATAACACACAACCTCTCCCTCCCTCCCTCTCTCTCTCTCTCTCTCTCTCTCTCTCTCTCACACACACACATGCATTTATGCATGCGCTCACATGCTTTCATGAGCAGTGAGCAAATTTTTTTCGCTACAAGGTGAAGGGAGGAGAGGAGGATCTTCCATTTGGAAAATATCCATGATGCTCCAATGGACACTACTGGACCCTCCCAAGAAAGCCTCATAAGGGTCAGACTTATAGCAAGTGGGTGGGGCATTGGCCTTGCAAACAGCTCACCTGGGTTTGATTCTTGACACTCCATATGGACCCCTGAGCCTGCTAAGAATGATCCCTGAGAACAGAGGCAGGAGTAAGGTCTGAGCATCATCAGGTGTGGACCAAAAACTAGAAGGGAAAAAAGATTACAAAAGAAACAACTTCTTTCGGAGAAGGAAGACTCCTAAGCCAGTGCTCCAAGGTCTGGGGCTAACCTGCCAGTGGTATTTTTGTTTGTTCTTGGGTCACACCTGGCCATGCACAGGGGTAGGGTTACTCCTGGCTCTGCACTCAGGAGTTACTCCTGGCGGTGCTCAGGGGACCATATGGGATGCTGGGAATTGAACCCGGGTCGGCTGCATGCAAGGCAAACGCCCTACCCGCTATGCTATCTCTCCAGCCCCTGCCAGTGGGTTTCATTCAGGCTAGTTCAGAGGATGTGTGCAGTACTATGACGGCTTATTACTTTAGCATTACCTCCCTCCCCCGCCCCCATCAGAAAGGCAATTCTTGAGAAGTTAACATACAAGTGTAAGTACAAATGCTGGGATATTCACATAGCTCTGGCCATAGGTCACAACTTCCAGTAGGTAAGGCCTGGGGGGCACATGGTGCAGGGACCAAAGCAGTTCGGACAGCGGCAGCATTATCCCTCCAACCCGCACCACCTTCTCCTTCATACCAATGGGTTCCCGGAAGAGGCAAGCGGCCTCTGCCCACATCCTGTTTGACGACGGAAATGTCAAGCTTTGGGGGCAGAGGTTCTTTTTTTTTTTTTTTTTAATTTTTATTAGTGAAACACCATGACGAACAGTTGTATAGACTTACAAACTTTTGTGCTTGGGTTTCAGTTATACAATGATCAAATACCCAACCCTCCACCAGTGCCCATTTCCTACCACCAGGGATCCCAGTATCCCTCCCTCCCCCCATCCCCCCCATCCCACCCTGCCTCTGTGGGAGGGCATTCCCTTTTGTTCTCTCTCTCCTTTTGGGTGCTGTGGTTTGCAAAAGAGGCATTGAGTGGCAATCATGTTTGGTCTATAGTCTACTTTCAGCATGCTTCTCCCATCCTGGGAGGATCTTCCCAATAGAAAGATGGCATTCATCTGGGGAACATAAAGTAACAAAATAGGAGACTAACACCCAAGAGTGGCCAAGATTAGTACCAGGAATTTTGCTCCATGGCTTGGAGGCCGGCCACACATGCTAGGGGAAAAGGGAGCTCAGATAGAGAAGGGAGCACCAAATAAAGGGGCAGAGGTTCTTAGACCTTCTCAGGCTATGACAAAATGTGGCCAAGATGTCAAACGAGCTCCTCGAGAGCAACTGTAGGTGGCGCTGTTGGGCAACTGGTGTGAAGCTTCCTTCTGCCTTTCCAGAGATGACCGGCAGATGGCAGCAGAGCACAGCGCAAGTCCTAAGGCCACGGTCCTGGCAGAGAAAGAGACTGAGGAGACTGAGTCCTTCACGCTGTCCCCTTTCCCCGCTTTAGACCCCGGTTCACAGAACCCTCCCCATTCAAATCAAGCCGTTCTAAGTTGACCTTTGTTCCTAAATCTCCAGTGCCAACCTCCCAGGGGTCCCTCTCCCTAGCTTGGTTACAATAAAACAGTAAGGATCCTCCTTGTGGTAAGGGTTTTATTTCCTTCACAAAACTAATTTCCTTTTATGCAGTGCTGTAAGGTCTGATCTTTCTCTGGCTTCGGGTGCGCAGATGTCTAGTGAGGTCTGGGGCAGCGTCCTGCGTCTCTTCTTCCTCCAGAACAACTCTTCCTTCCTCTCTCTAAAGCCTTCCTCACTCTTCTATGTGATTTTCCCTGCAGTTCTAAGGGTCTATACCCTTCCTTTATTGCCCAGCTAACTTGTCTCCTGCATCTGATGGACTTTGGGGCCCCTGCATGCCCGGGGCATTTAGCACTCCTACTGCTGAAGCTACTGAAAGTGGGATTTAGGAAAGAATTTAGGAAAGACGCAGACTCTAGTGGACCCACTGCCCTGCAGAAAATCACTCCCCGCCCTTGCTTCCAGGGCCCTCTGTGCACATCTGGGCCAAGGACTGCAACCTGTGGGCTGCAGCAAACGAGGAAGCCATGCACCGAGCTCTCCTCCTGCCTTGCTTAAACTGCAGAATCCACAGGGTGGGGGGCTGGACTCTGCACAGGGGCAGCGGGGTTAGCTACTTCCTTCTCAGGGCCATTTCTATTTCCTGTTGAAAGTGGAGGTGCTTGGCCAGAAAGGTGGGAGGGGGTGCTCAGGATGCTGGGCAGGAGTGAAGAGGCGCCCTCGGCCCCGCGGTCCCGAAGACTGTAACTTTTAAACATAGATCTCAAGCAGACCCGTTACTGTAAAATGCCTGCAAGGATGGAAGGTTTTTTGCCATCAACTGGGATCTGTTAGAGCAGGAGGTGAGAAAAATGATCTAGCACATAAAGCCTTCTTGAGTCTTCATCTGAACGTGTCAGAGGTGAAGGAATCTTTTTCGATGTGACTGTTATTGGCGAATAGACTGGGGGCGGGGCTCAGAAGTAGGGGGAGCTTCGGCCCAGCCCCAGAACCTCCCCCAAACTAAGGTAAGAAAGACCCAGTGAGTTCCGACTCCAAAGGGGCAATTACCCAATTCTACCACCAGGTGGCGCTCGGACCACGCCTCCATCTCTTAGTTGGGACAAGATTTAGCTGTTTCAGGTCCAGACAAAGATATGGGAAAAAGACCCGATCTGAAAAAATGAATTCAGTTAGGAGACTACATTTTGATTAGAGGTTACTATGGGGCCAGAAGAGAGCAGGGTCCCTGCTCTACCTTGTTTCTTGCTTCTTTGTCAGGGGAAAAAAAAATTCAAGGACAGCAGAAACGACAATTGCAGATATTTATTAAAGGGATAATATACAAGGGGAAGACGAGGGCGCTCTCAAGGGAGACTCATGCACTGGGTTTAGGGGATGTTAAGAAGTGAGCTAAGGGGCTGGAGAGATAGCACAGCGGGTAGGGTGTTTGCCTTGCACGCGGCCGGCCCGGGTTCGATTCCCAGCATCCCATGTGGTCCCCTGAGCACTGCCAGGAGTAACTCCTGAGTGCGGAGCCAGGAATAACCTGTGTGCATGGCCGGCTGTGACCCAAAAAGCAAAAAATAAATAAATAAATAAACATTTATAAAAAAAAAAAGTGAGCTAAGGGGAAGGTGTTGCATAAGGGGCCGGTATGAGTAGATGCTTGGAGTAGTGCTAAAGTTGCACGTGTTGTGTTAAGACTGCTTGCCCATACACTGCATGCATCAGTAGCATCTGATTATGCAGCGAGGGGTTAGGTAAGCTCACCTGCATTTCAGGCTTAATAGGAGGAAAATGAAATGGAGTTAGGGTTCTGCTGTCTGAGCACGCTCTGCCAGCTGGCTGGAACTGGTTTTCCGAAGTTCTGTCAGGGAGATGGTAACCACCAAGTAACCATAGAGAAAAACAGTAAATTATTTTCTATTAAAGCTCTGTTTCATCCAGAGATTTCATAAAGGGTTGGAGTTTCAAGCAGCAGTGTTTGGCCTCCTACGCGGATCGGCCTTTTTGTTTCTTACAATTGAGCTCCCACACTGCCCTCCTAGAACGGTAGTGAGGCTCTCGAGTCAATGGAGCTTAAATTGCTCAAAAAGAAGATTTTTTTCTGGGTGGGATTGCCTAATCTGGGTGGGATCTGGAGGTGAGTGATCGGAGCAGCAGAAAAGCTGGCAGTCCCTTGATGGTTTTGAATTAACACATTTCATTGAATTCTGGAGCTTTAAGGAAAACAAATTCTGATGATGATTATAAGAACTTGGATCATAAGATGGAGTTCAGATGAGACCCATTCCTAGTGTTGACCTTGAGTGGAGGGTCCAGATAAGCCAGTCAGAGACAGCTGCCATAGAGCAAGTGTGGATATTAAACATGGAGTTGGGTGTGTTTGCTTGTTATTTGGGGGGACCACATCCAACTGTGTCAAGGATCACTCCTAGAGGTATTTAGGGGACCATATGGGATGCCGAAGATTGGACCTGAGTCAAGCATGTACAAGGCAAACACCCTATTTGCTCACTATCACCCTAGTCCCTAGACATTGTTTTTAAAGCTGTTACATTTATAACAATTAATTACACAGCAAATTTCTAAAATTGAATAGACACTGTTAACTCATACCATATGGGGGAAATGCTGGATTGATTATAAAAGTCAACAAAACAACGGATTTATAACACTAGGGTAGGTTATCATTGCTTAAATAAGATCTCCCACCAAGTAACCATGGAGAAAAACAGTAAATTATTTTCTATTAAAGGTCTGCTTCATCCAAAGATTTCACAAAGTGCAGTAAAATAATGCTCACTTTGGCAGCACAGATACTAAAATTGGAACCATACGGAGAAGGTTAGCATGGTTCCTGGGCAAAGATGTCTCGCAAATTTATGAAGCACTTCATTTTTTTTACAAAGAGTATAATAAAATATATTTGTAATGTATATGTCTGACAAATAATTTATATCCAGAATATTCCAAGGATCTTTTTCATGCAGTACTGACGTGGGGGCTCCTTCAGTATTCTGCTGGGTGGAATCAGTCTGACAGTTTAGCTCATGCCCCGGCCTGCAATTCAGTGCTCACAATCTCCCGTGCTACACTGGCGATGTCGAGGGGTGCATGCAGTGCCGGGGATCAAACTCTTGACGCCCTGCATGTAAGGCATGTGCTCCACCCCTGTGCACTCTTTCCCCTGTCCAAGAATATAGAAAGGATTTTTTTTAAAAAAATCAATTAGAAACCAAAATAAATTGAGAAGGAAAAAAAATAGGCAAATGTCATAATCAAGTACTTTTTCAAAGTATCTGGAGACTGGGAGAGAGGCGGGAAAGTGGTGGACAGGAGAGGTGTGTTCAAGGCCCAGAGTTTGATCCCTGCATTGCGTGGCCCTTTCCAAGTACCCTAATGTGTGATCCCTGTTAACCCCCCTGAGAACTTCTAGCTCAAGTATCACTAGGGGTGAACCCCCCATTACCCCAGCTTTTCAGCTCTCTGGGGTTAGTGAAATAGCACACATTGGGAAAGCACTTGCCCTGCATGTAGCTGAGTAGAGTTCTAGTCTCGGTACCTCATATGGTTGCTTGAGCCCCACCAGTTGTGGTCCCTGAACACAGAGTCAGGAGTAAGCCCCGAGCACAGTTGTGTATAGACCAAATACTCTAACAAAACAAAACTTACACCCCCAAACCAAAAACCAATGCCACCTCAATAAATGTTTAGGTAAATAGCTGAACAAGAAAGAAAGAAGAAAAGTGTCTGCCACAGAGGCAGACGTGGGGGTTGGGGGTGGGAGGTTGGGTTGGTTGGGGGTTGGAGGAAGGTAAACCAGGGACATTGATGGTGGGAAATACACACTGGTAAAGGGTGTTGGAACATTATATGTCTGAAACCCAATCATAAACAACTTTGTGACTGTGTTCATCACTGTGACTCAATAAAAAAAAATAAATAAAATAAAAATTAAAAAATAAAATATATATGATCAAGGCAACTTATCCCTCTTGGAGAACCCGGCAAGCTACCGAAAGTATCCTGCCCACACAGCAGAGTGTGGCAAGCTACCTGTGACGTATTTGATATGCCCAAAACAGTAACAATAATGGATCTCATTCCTGAAAGAGCCCCCAATACACCACTGGGCTATGCTAGCACGCGACAGGGACGAATGGAGACGTTACTGGCATCCACTTGAGCAAATCGATGAACAACGGGGTGACAAGTGACACAAGTGATATATGATCAAGCAAAACATATCCAGAATGATGCTTATCAGAGAAAAAGCCAATCAGTGTTCTCCCATCTGAGGCCCACTCACCTCCACGTTGGAAATCAGTTGCCTTCATCCAGTTTATCCAAGACTTCATCCAAGTTAGATTAGGTGAGCCTGAGAGAGGGTTGGAAACTGGGGGCAGGTACAGGCGATGCACAGAAGGCAGAAGCCATAGACAGGGTGACATGTGAAGATGGTCGGTGTCAGAGTTGATGGAATCAAGTCCCCTGACCTTGCAACCTGACCATGAACACAGATGGCGCAGCAGAAGAAAGCAGGGGATGTCCTGTATCAGGAATCAGACCTCCGACCATCTTGGGGAATTAGGCGAATGTGATACAATTTCACCAAAAAAACTTTTTTTTTGTTTTTTGTTTTTTTAATTTTTTTTTATCATTTTTTTTATTAGTGAAACACCATGAAGTACACTTATAGACTTATAAATTTTTGTGCTTGGGTTTCAGTTATACAATGATCAAGTACCCATCCCTCCACCAGTGCCCATCCTCCCCCACCACGGGTCCTAGCATCCCTCCCCCCCATCCCCCCCCCCCCGTCCCACCCTGCCGTTGTGGCAGGGCATTCCCCCCTGTTCTCTCTCTCTTCTTTTGGGTACTGTGTTTTGCCAGAGAGGCATTGAGTGGCAATCATGTTTGGTCTATAGACTACTTTTAGCATGTCTCTCCCACCCTGGGAGGGTCTTCACAACACCCTTTATTTGGTGCTCTCTTCTCTATCTGAGCTTCCTTCTCACCTAGCACATGTGGCTGGCCTTCAAGTCATGGAGCAAAATTCCTGGTACTAATCTGAGCCCTTCCTGGGTGTTAGTCTCCCATTTTGTTGCTTTATGTTCCCCAGATGAATGCAATCTTTCTGTGTCTATCCCCCTCTTTCTGACTCATTTCGCTTAACATGATACTTTCCATGTAGTACCACTTGTATGTAAATTTCATAACTTCATCTTTTCTAACAGCTACATAGTACTCCATTGTGTAAATGTACCAAAGTTTCTTTAACCAGTCATCTGTTCTCGGGCACTCAGGTTTTTTCCAGATTCTGGCTATTGTGAAGAGTGCTGCAATGAACAAACAATTGCAGATGTCACTTCGACTATACCTTTTTGCCTCTCTGGGATATATTCCCAGGAGTGCTATAGCTAGGTCAAATGGGAGATCGAATTCTAATTTTTTGAGAATCGTCCATACTGTTTTCCAAAAGGGTTGGACCAGCCTGCATTCCCACCAGCAGTGAAGGAGGGTCCCTTTCTCGCCACATCCGCGCCAGCACCTGTTGCTAAAAAAGCTTTTTTTTAAAAGTGGTGGTGGTTGGTGGTGGTTGGCAGTAGGGACACCCAGCAGAGCTCAGGGGTTACTCCTGTTTGTACACTCAGAGATCACTCCTGTGGGTTCAGGGGACCAGATGGGGTGCCTGAGATTGAACCTGGGTCAGCCACGTGCAAGGCAAATGCCCAACCCACTGTACTATCACTCTGCCCTACCCCACCCCCCCAAAGCATTTTAAGCCTTTTGGGATTCTAGATGTTTCCTTGACAGTTTTTCTTTAAATGAAATTCTAGAGCCTGTAAATACCAGACTTTGACGTAGCAGACACAAAGAGAAACTTGCATAAGGCTAGACCACTGGCATTCCTGTGAACTCCTCTTTCTCTCTTGGGCTGTTTATATATGTGTCTTTCTTTATATGTGTGCGTTGACTTGAGTGGGTATTTGTGTTCTCTCGTCCATCTCAGTGTGCTGCCAGCCATGGACAGTCCCATCGGTTTTATCACACGCAACATTCTCCAGAGCTGTCATGCCCCACACTGTGGCGGCAGAACATGGGTTGCATGGGGACCCGTCTTCAAAGCTGCTGCTCGTGAGCTCTTGAAACTAAACTCAGCACAACAGAAGAACGCAGAAGGTTGAGTTTTAATGAAACAAATACAACTAGGCGTTAAAAAATTCTTTCTATGAGTCCTGAACAATTGTACAGCAGGTAGGGCATTTGCCTTGCACGGGGCCATCCTGGGTTCGATAGCCGGCATCCCATATGGTCCCCTGAGCATCGCCAGGAGTAATTCCTGAGTGCAGAGCCAGGAGTAACCCCTGAGCATCATCATGTGTAGCCCAAAAAGAGAAAAAAAATAAGAAAAGAAAGAAAACAATTTTTCTAAATCAGAACTGTCTTCACTGTTAAAATAGGTTGTCCAGGGGTGGGAGTTGTTGAATTATAGTTCTAAATACTTCAGGCTTAACACTGGTAGGTTCTTTCTCAGTCCTTTCTCCTCAGCTGCAAGGTTTATTGAGTAATACACATCACAATGCTCTCAGGGCACTCCCATTCTCCTGTGTTTATCTTTAAGTCTTCCTTTGTGCTCTGCTTCCTCTAACTGTTAATCACTCATTTCCCCTAATCAGACCCTGGGAATTGTAAAGTCAGATTCTTCTGAGGAGTCTGGATTTTGTATATGCAAGTGAAATATTGTTTTTCTCTTTCCTTGATATCCTCTGCATAGTTTACTTTAGAGCAATGTCCTTATTGTATAGACACAGGAAGTTGATGCTAGAGAATTACTTGGCTCCGAATGATATTTACTCCTGGACATCTGTCATTTTCACTGGACTTGAACCTCAGTTGCCCTTAGTTTCTGGCACCCCAAAAGGAGGGTCTCAACAATGAACTTGAATGGAAAAGCTATAACTATCCAGACAATGGAAAGGAAGCTGTAAGCTACCCTGGCATTCAAAAGAAACAGGTCAAGTGCCATGAAACTTCTAATATGGACAAACTCTGTCCTGACCCCAGATGAAGTAACTGAATAAGGACCCTGCTGGGGTTAGGAAAGACTAACCTGGCTGGAGGCCTGTGGTCTGGGATTGTGCTACCACACCTGTGTGTAATTGCTACCCCCAACCCTTCATGATTTCTATATAACCAATGCTGTGAGTCTGGAATGAGGATGGAGATTGAAATCAACGGCAACTGATCACTAACCAACCTGACCCCCATTTGTTCCTTCATTTGCCCATTGCCAACAGCCATCTGCAGTGGAGAGGCAACTCTTGGCCACTGAACGCACGCGTTGTGCGTCCACACCTTTTGAACTCATGTCAGTGATAATACAGCAGTAAGGTGCTTGCCAAACATGTGACTGATGGGGATTGGATCCCAACACTACCGATGGTTACCCGTGAGTCCACCAGGAGAGACCGCTGAGCGCAGAGGTAGGAGTAAACTCTAAACACAGACAGCTGGGTGTGACATCCCCCACCCACCCACCCACCCAAAGAAGATAGTCTTAGACAAGAAAAGGTGAGGGTCAGAGAGATAATATGATAAGATGTTCCCCTTGCATGTGGCCAACTTCACTTTGATACCCGGTACCATGTATGATCACCTGAGCATCACCAGGGGTCACTCCAGAGCATATAACCAGGAGTAACCCACAGGTATGACCTATCAAGAAAACAAGAAAAGAAAAAAGTGCAACTTTTACTCATTCTTTTTTTGGGGGCGGGGGTGTCACACCTGGCAATGCACAGGGGTTGGGTTACGCCTGGCCCTGCACCCAGGAGTTACTCCTGGTGGTGCTCAGGGGACCATATGGGATACTGAGAATCGAACCCAGGTTGGCTGCGTGCAAGGCAAACACCCTACTCGCTGTGCTATCACTCCAGCCCCTCCCTCATTATTTCTAAAAGAAGAAAAATCTGTAAATTAAATATTCTGTTTTTTTACTGAGCTAAAGTTCCCTGCCATCTGTCAGTCAAGAGGTTTTCTTCAACTTGGAATTGTTCTTTTTCTATTGAATAGACCTGGTTCTCTAACATGAGAAACAGAGTAACCATCCATTCTCCCCATGTGTTTTGGGGATCACAGTCACCCCATTCCTGTCAGTTCCTTTTTTTCTGTGTCAGTAGACATGTTGTCAGCTCCAAGTAGAAGATCAATTAAAATGACTGAAGTCTCCAGGGTAAAAAGCGTTTTGTCTCTTAGGAATTCAGTGATGCTTGGTTTATAGTTTGCCCTGTTTCTAAGGACCAAAGCGTCTCTACCTGTCTGCTCTGCCAGTCTCTGCCTATTCAGTTGTTTCCAGGCTGTATCATTCTGATACTGTCATAAATCCCTGCTGACTCACTGATCACTGTACCACTGTCATCCCATTGTTCATCGATTTGCTTGTGCGGGCACCAGTAACGTCTCCATTCATCCCTGTCGCGTGCAAGTGTAGCCCGGTGGCGTATTGGGGGCTCTTGCAGGGTCAGGGGAATGAGGACCATATTGTTCCTGTTTTTGGCATATCGAGTATGCCACGGGTAGCTTGCCAGGCTCTGCTGTGCGGGCGGGCTACTCTCATTAGCTTGCCAGGCTCTCTGAGAGGGATGGAGGCTTTTGGGGTGGTCTCTAAACACCTTTACAGTTATTCCCAGTCAAATTTCCTCTGATTTGTTGCCCGGTGTCTGAACCCCACTGACAGGGCCCTTATCCTGGGTAAGTGATTTGTTCCTGGCTGCTGGAATTACAGTTGTAACCATTTTAGGTTTAACTTTGGTTTGTCCTTGCTTCTCTGGCAGGGCGCTTAGATTTATTAAATTACTCTCACCAGAGTGCTCCTGAGGCACACCTAATTCCATCAGGCACTCCCAGTCCTCTGTGTTTATCTTTAACCTCTCCTTTGTGCTCTTCACCTATCTGTTCATCACAAGTTTCCCCAAATCAGATCCTGTAATCTGTTGGTCAAATCTTCTGAGGGCTCTGGATTTTGTGTATGCAAGTGAAATATTGTTTTTCTCTTTGTCCTTTGTATAGTTTATTTTAGAACAATGTCCTTTTTATATAGACACAGGAAGACAGTTAATAACTTTTTGTAACATTATATTTACTTACAATATATATTTACATATGTTATGGGCATCTGTCATATTTACTTGACTTAAGCTTCCGTGGCCTTTAGTTATTACCACCCCAAAAGGGGAGTCCTGGCAAGGGACAAGGATGGTCCCAGGGCAAGACATAACTTACCCTGGCATCGAAAAGGAACAGGCTAAGTGCCATAAGAAGTATGATAAGTTAAGAGTACGGTCATGAAACAAACTGACATAACCCCCCAGATAACTAACTGAATAAGTACCCTGCTGGGATCAGGAAAAACTAACACGGCCTGAAGTCTGCAGTTTGGGATATACAGTAAGATATCTTAAGGAAAAGCCACCCTTGAAGCTTAATATATCTCTTACTGTGTCCATACAAAATGACTAGAAATACGATTAAGAAGTAAATTTAAGATGACTGCTTAAACGGATTACTAGCCAGGGAAAGGAGAAAGCAATGCACCCTTAGGTGAAATTCTGCTCTTGAATCTAGAGTGCTGAGCCCTTAGATGAGGTTCTGTCCTTGAGTGAATCTCCTAGAAGAATTTCCCCTGAAGGAAAGTCTTTACATCTGTTCGCTGTTTATGATAATGCTCTATCACACCTACGCGTAGTTGCTTCCCTCCAACCCTTCATGATTTCTCTGTAATTAACACTGTGCGACTTGAATAAATGGCCACTGATTACCAACTAGCCTGGTGGCCCCCATTCCTTCATTTGTCCATCACTGTTGGCCGGCCAGGGGGACAGTGATCAGTCCCAAATGCATTAGGAACCCTCAAGTCACCGCGGGCAGGTCACCACAGCTAGGCCATGACCCCCAGAATAACAACACTTGGCCATGTGCTCCATGGAATTTTGAAGCCTTCTGGATGTGGGTAGAGATGATAGATTTCCCCCAGAGCCCATGCACATGATTTCTGTGACATATCTTAAAGGCTCTATAAGACTTCCCTCTGCTGGGCACAATTTTGGCCATGTTCTCTTTAGATTGCTTGATTTGGGATGGGGTCTCCCTATTCTTTGCTTCCTAAAGATTTCCCTGTTCTTGGTGCCCAATAGACAACCATGGAGGCTTTAAAAAAATTTTTTTTAGAATGCCTGTTTTCCTCCTTCTGTATGGCCAAGTATTGAAAGAAGTTTTATAATATAGCATTTTTAATGCTATGCTTGTTAGGACCCACTTAGCAGGAGAACTACCATGACAGGCTTTGTGGCCTTCTGAGTGACCTTGCTTTTACCAGGAACAAGAAAAGCAGAAAAACCAGGTGCTTTTGTCATAGATTACATCCCCGGAATGTCTCTGGATTGTAACTGTTAGGGGTGGGCTGGATGTAGCGGGCCAAAAAAAAATGTATAAGACCTCACTGAATTTAGTGCTCAAGGTCCTGGTTGAAGCCCGCTGCACTGCGTCAGATACTTGGACCCCAGCTAGCAGGAACAATGAACCTCGCTATGTGATCTGCATTATCGTCTCTATTCTGCGTCAGATACTTGGACCCCAGCTAGTGGGAACCTCGCTATGTGATCTGCATTATCGTCTCTGTTCTCTGTCCTTGAGGAGTGGTCAACTCTGGACTCTAACATGCTCTATTGAGGGATTTTACCATCTTGTTGGGTCAAAAAAGCTTTTGTGCTATTTATGAGCAGATACGTATAAACATATACAAGCATCTATGTGTGTGTGTGTATATATCTATCTATCTATCTATCTATATATATGTATATACATACATACATACATACATACATGATAGCTATTTTTCTACTGAAGGGTTGCTTTCAGGTGATACAGTAGGAGAATTAAGGCAGTATTTTGATGTTGGTTAAAGTGCACTGTGATTTCCAGATGTTTCCTACCTGGACAAATTCTGAAAATCAGTGGTACATTAAAGAGATAAAAGCAATAGTAGCAATTATTGTCAGCAGGCCTTCTCGTTATAGTTTGTGACCAAATATCTTATTGTTGAACTTGGAATGCTCATGAGCTAGGAAGGGACTCATTAAAGACTCATAAGGGAAGAAGTGAACAAACAAAGTAGGATGTTTAATCACTTTATTTATAACTGTGTATCTAAACTTAGGACAGCTACTGTAGTTCTATTCTTTGGTATCTAAAATAGATAGTGGCCAGGAGTGACCTCCAAGCAAAGCCAGGAGTAGGCCCCAGATACCACTAAGTGTGCCTCCCCCCAAATAAATATCCAGAAGTGGGTATTGAAAAGGATTTAATATAATAGATATGCGACTTATTTGTCTTGACAACTATGTAGGAAAATACAAGTAATACTCTCTTACCTCCCCCAATTTTCAATTGATGAATAATGGCGGGTAACCAAAAGCTGTAGTGATAAACATTTTTTTCAACACTAAATTCCAGTTGAAATATATGATAAAGCATATGCTGAAGGTGACTTTTTGGGAGGGGCGGGTGGATTTGGGCCACACCCAGCTGTGCTCAGGGTTTCCTCCTGGTTCTGTGCTCAGGGATCACTTCTGGCAGGCTTAGGGGAACCACACCAGGTACCAAGTACCTAACCCAGGTCAGCAGCAAGCAAGGCAAACAACCCACTATATTATCTCTCCAGCTTGTAAAAGAGACATTCGAATTAGTAAATAAAACAGGATTATTCCCTAGGTATCAATCTGAAGACTATAAAACCACGAATTATATGTTTTTAATATGTTCAGATGGAAGACGGAAAAATATACACAGACACATTCATTGTGCCTCTCTTTACAATAGCCAAGATATGGAAACAACCCAAGTGTCCAAGTGATAGATGACTGGAAAAATAATTTGCGATATAGGGGCTGGAGAGTTAATTATGCTAAGTAAAATAATTGAAAAAATGAAAGACAAATACAGGATGACCTCATTAGTATGTGGCATATAAGAAACAAAGCACAGGAACTAAGCGAAGCCAAATCCAAATAAACCTTGAATTCTAAGTGCAGAGCAGATGTTTCCTGAAGCATGTTGTTGAACTCCCTCCTCTGGGAAGCAGGAGCTCAGGGTGAGGGGCTCAATGGTCCCAGTGCTGAGGGAATAGAGAGACTTTGTTGCTAGACGTGGTGTGGTCAGCAGACATTTGAACAAGTGGGAAATTGCACTAAAACATTTGTGGGTTTGGAAGTCATTAACTCTATTTAAAATAAAAGGGAAAAAATAATGAAGTGTATTTGAGTTTATGTGGAGGTATCATCCAGGGAAGGATGAAAACATTTTAACAACAAGCAGAGACAGATTTTAAATGTATGCATTATAATCGTTTTCATGGTTATTTGGAGGAATAAGAATTCAAGGACGTGAGTGAAGGAAAACTTACACTTTTGTTTTATATTCCTCCATTAATGGTTTATTTTTTTTCCTCTGTTGCCTTATTTTATTTACATTTAAAAATTAAGCAGCAATTGCCACAAGTGTGTGGGGGGACAAAGGACGGTCAGGGTAAAGAAGGGACCAGTACGACAATAGTTGGAACGATCACCCTGGATAAGAACTGAGTGTTGAAGTAGGTAAAGAGATATACACAATAATCTTTCAGTATCTGTATTGCAAATCGTAATGCCCAAAAGAAAGAGACAGAGAGAGGGACTGGAGTAATAGCACAGCGAGTAGGGCGTTTGCCTTGCACGGCCCACTCGAGGTTAATTCTTAGCATCCCTGCACCTCCAGGAGTAATTCCTGAGTGCATGAGCCAGGAGTAACACCTGTGCATCACCGGGTGTGACCCAAAAGGCAAAAATAATAAAATAAAAAATAAAATAAAAACAAGATTTGTATGAGAGAGAGAGAGAGAGAGAGAGAGAGAGAGAGAGAGAGAGAGAGGTGCCTACCATAGAGGCAGCTGGTGGGAGGGGGCAGGGGCTAGGGGGAGGGGGAGGGAGACTGCAGAACCAGGTCATGGGAAATGTACACTGGTGAAGGTATGGATGTTAGAACATTCTGTGACTGCAACCAAATCATTGACAACCTTGTAACTGTGTATCTGACACTGATTCAATAAAAAATTTAAAAATAAAATATAGAAGCAAGTCAGAGAGCCACAAATACCAGACCAACTGGGGGGTTAAAAAACTCAAATTGCCAAGAAGTTACCATGATTAAACACACGTTCAGAAATCACTATATACAAGGCCATATTTCTTAAGGATCTAAAGATAAGGAATCAATGTCTAAAAGCGAGTCATTTGTCATGATCATAAGTTGTTATAACCCTAGTAATAATTTGGTGTGAGGTGATCTGTCACCTTGGCAGGGGAGGGAGGGGAGATACTTGAATCTAGAATATTTTCATACTCTTTCCAAAGGCAAGGCACTGTGAGGTGGGGTTTCTGATGACATAGGGCGAGAATGGAAAAAAAAATTGTTATATGATGTGTATAAAGTACAAGGACTCGTTTAAATGTTCGCTGAAAGCATAATTACACAACAGTTCAGGTGATTGTTGGAATCCCTGCTGGCCTACTCCCAAACCCCCTGATCTGTGTCACCTTCTGGGGCAATCCTCCGGGAGGGATTCTCCTTGAGGCGAGGGGTCTATGGGGACTGTCCTCCAGAGAAGGGGAAGGACAGCACCAAAAGGGGCTCCTCTCCCCATAATTCGTAACTGCTGTGGTTCAATTAACAGAATTTGCTGAGTCAAGAGGTATCCTCCTTCCCACGGAGCGCTAATTAAAGGAACTGCCTATCACCTTGTAACCATCGTTACCACCCACTTCAGTGCTGTGGCACTCTCCCAATTTCCTGGGAGCACTCCCAATTCCCTGTGCTTTGGCTGACCTTCTCCTTTGTGCCTTACTTTCCCCTGTCTGTTAATTGTTTATTGTTGAATATTAACCCGAAGAGTTTTCGGCTTCATCAGTGAATTGCCCCTTTTCCTACCCCTAGAGAAGCTTACAGAACACCCCTAGCACCCACAGTTAATCTTTAACCTTTAATTTGTATTACTAGATTTCCCAAGTCAGTCTTAGTTACTAATAAATCAAACCGTCTGGTAAGTCTGGACTTTGTAGTGAATTGCTTGCTTTCTGATTTCCTTAATAACCTTTTCATATTTTATTATAATGCAATATTCTTGGGCTGGAGCAATAGCACAGCGGGTAGGGCGTTTGCCTTGCAGCCAACCCGGGCCGACCCCAGTTCGACTTCTCTGCCCCTCTCGGAGAGCCTGGCAAGCTACAGAGAGTATCGCGCCCACATGGCAGAGCCTGGCAAGTTACCCGTGCCGTATTTGATATGCCAAAAACAGTAACAAGTCGTCTCACAAGAGAGACGTTACTGGTGCCCACTCGAGCAAATCGATGAACATTGGGAGGACAGTGCTACAGTGCTACAAGAGCAATATCCTTTGCTTAAACACAGTGACTAAAAATGCTATGCTCCTTTGGGAGATGATTGACTCTGAAATATATTTACTTCTCCAATGGAGACGTTACTGGGCCCGCTCGAGCAAATCGACGATCAACGGGAGGGCCTTTACCTTTACCTTTACCTGGGTGTAGAAGGTGTGTAAGTACGTACTTGTGACTCAGGCTTCGGTTGCCACAGTTCCTAATACCTCCAAAAGAAGGTTTCTCACTGTGAAACTTAGATGAATCTGGGGCGAGCAGTAAAGCTACCTCAGCATTGAAATGGGACAGCCTAGAAAGTATAAAAGCATGGTCTTGATGCAAGCCATTAAGACTAAAGAGACAGGACCCCCAGAGGAGGACAAGCTAAACCGTCCTGAGGACTTAGTCTGGGATTTACGGTAAAAACCTTGCTTGCCCTTGGAACCCAGAGTACTAAGTTTTGGAACCCATATCTCACTGCACAGTAGCACTGTCCTCCCCGTGGTAAAGCACTATAGCACTGTAGTACTGTTCTCCCATTGTTCATCCATTTCCTCGAGCAGGCACCAGTAACTTCTCCTTTGTGAGACTTGTTGTTACTGTTTTTGGCTCATCGAATATGCTCCGGGGAGCTTCCCAGGCTCTGCAGTGCTGGCAGGATACTCTTGGTAGCTTGCCAGGCTCTCCAAGAGGGAGAGTCCCGTCTCTTTGTTCCTCTGCAGAGGAAATGGCTCTCATCATCGTGCTCTCCTGAACTCACAGTTTATTTCACTGTTTCCTGTTTTATCCGGTCCCCTGACCCTGCACGTAGCACAGTTTCCCTTTCCCTGTTTGATCTCAATAACGCTATCACTGGTCATCAGCCCGTTGACCCATTCTTCCGTCCATCCACCAGGGGAATGGCTTTCGGTCCCAAATGCACCAGGGGACACGAACACCAAGGGTCAGTGACAGGAGATCTGGAGCAGCTTCAGTTTATTTTAATTCTATTTGAGCTTTCCATTTCTCAAAATTCTGACATTGCATACAATTCACAACAACAAAAAAATTGACAATATTCAGTCATATTGTATACATCACTTTTTATGACTTAAAGGAGAGAGAGAATTAGAATAATCGAATTTTATAGCACAGTAACTGGAGCATATCTTCACATCTGTTCCTAACATTTTAAGTTGTGATTAGGAGAGGGTTAATGACATGCCAAATACCTACTAATGACACATATTTTAAAAGCATAATATTAATAATAGAGCATTTTTACTATAAAATTAATATCGTCCAAATTCACTCAGTTCCAAGATTTTCAAATAAGCTTGCGATACTTAAAATATCCTGTCAAAGATCCTTACCAAATTAAATTTAATGTCATATAGCTTAAGCATAATTTTGAAAAATAGACATCTTCAGCAGAGTTCCAAAATAAACAGGACTGATAACTTTGTTACAAAAATAATTCATTCCATACAAAAACTCATGGAAACCATTTCTTGGTGCTCATCCAAATACAAGCAACACATCTCTGTTCTAACAGATATGTTTGTTGTCTAGGTTGTACCCCTAAAACCATGATAAATACAGGGGGCTGTTTTAAGCTAGTTTGTTCAAAAAAGTAAAATTTGCTTCCTCTGCTAAAGATTTCTTCACTTTATTTGAAATCTATGCTTGGCTGTTTTCCTTGAGAGTAGCTTCTTTTAATCACAGAAGAGCAAGTGGTTTAAATTTTGCTTTTTACAACAAAAATAATTCCTAGACTTGGTGAAAACAATGATTGTTCCCAGAAGGGTGGGAGGAATGACCAGGGGTTTTTTAGGGTGAAGGAATTTTGCTGATGGGAGTGGAGCTAATCCCTTGACTTTTATCAGATTACAGAGGAATTAATGTATGATTCTATGAAAAAACACTGTAACAGTCACTGTTCTCCCGTTGTTCATCGATTTGCTCGAGCGGGCCCAGTAGTGTCTCCACTGTGACATTTGTTACTGTGTTTGGAATATTGAATACATATTGGGTAGCTTGCCAGGCTTTGCTGTGCGGGCGAAATACCCTCAGTAGATTGCTGGGCTCTCTGAGAGGGGCGGAGGAATCGAACCTGGGTCGGCCAGGTTGGCAGTGTGCAAGGCAAATGCCCTACCCTTTGTGCTATATCAATGAAAAATAGACACATTTTGTTTTAAACTCTGAGAATGTGTTTTCTCAACCATGATGACAATGAAGAGTTGGTTTAAAGGTCATCTCAAAATGACCCTTGAGGGGCTGGAGCAATAGCACAGCAGGTAGGGTGTTTGCCTTGCGAGGCCGATCCGACCCGACCTGGGTTCGATTCCCAGCATCCCATATGGTCCTCCGAGTAATTCCTGAATGCAGAGCCAGGATTAACCCCTGTGTAATGCTGATGTGACCCAAAAAGAAAAAAAAATAACCCTTGAAAGAGAAGCAGGAAACATTTCTTTATAAAACTACAGAAGTAATTTGGAGAGGTTTTGTTGCCCATGCCTGGGTGCGAAAGGACACACCCTGTGTCCTGTT
The DNA here is from genome assembly GCF_029834395.1 of Sorex fumeus. Lineage (NCBI taxonomy): Eukaryota > Metazoa > Chordata > Mammalia > Eulipotyphla > Soricidae > Sorex > Sorex fumeus. Next base: position 1,912,188 of record NW_026606102.1, read on the forward strand.
CAGGCAACACCCCCTTGAAGGCCACACTTGCGCCCATAAGCTCAGCTCCAGATGTGGGCAATGTGCCTAACCAAAGACACTTTGGAATCTGGTATCAATTTATGAATCCAGTTTTTCGTCCATCAACTTTCAAGTAGTTGCGATGGCTTTCCCAGGAGAATGTCAGCATATGTTTGAGATTTGGAGAGAGGGGATGGTCTTTTTGGAAAGAGATGAGAAAAGGCAGAAGAATGTATTAAAATCTTATTCTAGGTCCAGGATCACCCACTGATTTGGGAATCTCATCCAAGCACAAATTCATTTTACCATCTGAGTTTGAAAAATAAGAGAATATCTGTTCAGATTTCCCGTGTGAACATTTCTACTTTGGAACAAGATGTCTCAAGGGAAGACCCTGACCCATAGCTAGATGGAGACTTTCGCTCAACTTGTACATCAGGAAACTCCTGTGCTCATCAGCCCAGACACAGAACTTCTTTTCTAGAAGTTTGTTGAAACTTGGGGCCGTAAGTTAAATGATGAATTTTAAAAATCTCTTTTTGTGAAGTCATATTTGCAAAGATCAGTAACTTGTGTTATATATAAGGTTTTTAAATATTTAAAATTCTAGATTTGCCCTAAGTTTAGAAAATCTAAACACATATGACAGCTCCTCCCTCGCTCTCATTTTTCTTTCTTGTTTTTACTGAAACTCTTGGGTAAAACAAAATATTTGTTCTGAAGAATACCATTTTAATGAAAATATCCTAGCTAATGAAAGACACTTTTCACACAAGGACCCCAGTAATATTTTGTGATATATAAAGTGAGATGAACTTTCAAAAGTGAAAAATCAGAGTTCTAGGACACTAGAAAGAAATAGATCCTGATTTTTTTCCCACCCTGGAGAAGGCCATGTTCTCTCTCAATTACATAGTCCTCTTTTTCTCTCCTCCTTCATTTCTCTAAGTAAATTTATTTCAATAAAAGTGTATATGCACATATATGCACATATATATGCAAAGAAATAGATCCTAGATGTCTCTATATCCCAATGTCCTAATGGTGTCTCTTCAATCCTCTCTACGAAATAAAGTCCTGTAGAACTTCAGTACCTCTAAAATGACTGTTTGCTTTGCTTGTTTTGAGAAGCTACACCAGGCTGGTACCCATGATCTCATGTTAAGGGGGTGTCACAAAATGCTTTCATGCAAACATCAGCTCTGACAGTGATCCTAATACTTGCACATTCACTGAAGCACGTATAGAGCAATCTTAAACCTTAGGCTCAGTGGAAAATCTGCATCTTTTTTCCTGTTGTTCTGGGGTTCTGGAGGAAAAACAATATTCCTTCTCAGTGAACATACTCGGTGTTTGATCTCTAATTCTACACAGAGTGGATCAACGTTCAATTTTCTAACTTTTCTATACAGTACCCTGAACTCTATGTCTGTATTCTATGAGCAGTAATGGAAAAAAATGGTCCATTTTATCAAACATTCCAAAAAAGTGAGTTTGTTTCTAGGTCTGTAGTTATTTACTTGAGTATCTATGGAAAAATCTTGTTTTCCTCGACTTTTCTTGGCACAGACCTAAAGCTTTATTACTACACAAGCTATTCATTCAGTGAGCTAATGCTTTGGGACTATGCAGTGCCAAGATTTAATCCCAAATTTCCTACAGAAAAAACATGTGCACCAGCTTTTTCTCCTCAGCCCAACCAGTTGTTGTTTTGTGTGCTTTTCTTTTTTTTTTTTTTTTAGTTTTCTGGGTCACACCCGGAGATGCACAGGAGTTATTCCTGGCTCTGCACTCAGCAATTACTCCAGGCAGTGCTCAGGGGACCATATGGGATGCTGGGAATCAAACCCGGGTCAGCCACGTGCAAGGCAAACGCCCTACCCGCTATACTATCGCTCCAGCCCATTTTGTGTGTTTCAATGGGTGGCAACATGAGCTTAAAAACACATACTATTACTAAAAGTAAGACCATCTTGGTTCAAATTTGTATTCTGGCTCCATTATCCACTAACTCGGTGACTTTGAATATATTACTTATTCTCCTAATGTAGAAAGGGGGTAAAATGATAGTGTGTCATACAATCATTTGGTTAAGTATTAGCACAGTGATTTAGAGAGAGAATAAACGATAGCTATAAAATGGTGTATGTATAAATGGGCAGGGGAGGAGACAATGATTCCAGAAGGATATACAGGACATTTGGTAAACTCTCAGAAAGTGACCATTTAAACACCATTTATATAGAAGAATCCAGACAGATATTGTGCTTTCTATAGTATCTGTGTTGTCTTCAGAGTACTCATGGTAGGTGGTTTCATTCAAATCAAGTATCTTAGAATTGATCAGGACCCACCACCCGGACCAGGCTTCCCTCCATCGCTGTTTCTCTCTGTAAAATGCAGAGGCTATTCCAGCAGAAGTAGGTGCTCATGGCAAATTGGCTAAACTGAGAAATCTTCAAATCCAGTAGGTCTAGTAGCACAAATACAAATACATCACAGACTTTGAAAGTGAACAAGGATGCTAGTTGAGTGTGAGTGTGTGTGTGTGTGTGTGTGTGAGAGAGAGAGAGAGAGAGAGAGAGAGAGAGACCAGAGACAGAGACAGACAGACAGACACACAAACACACACACAGAATTAGCATTTCAGGTAAAATAACGACATCCTTGGAACCACAGTTACATCTCACAAGCATTAGTATGAAGTCTTCTTTCAGACCTAAGTCTACTTTCTATACAGGTCGAATGTTCGCCAAAGATAGTAATTGGTGGATAGACTTCTGGGTGAAAAAAAGCACAAGGCATTGGAGTTCTTTCTCACAGCGACTTATGAATAGAATCGCTACATGTGACCAGAATCCTTTCTTAAACTAACAACAGTGGCTAAAACTACACTTCACATGACTCACTTTAACCTAAAGCTGGAAGATTCCTCGATGAAGTTAGACTGTCAGGTCACATGTATTGTTTTCCATGATTTTTTTTTTGCTTTTGCTTTTTGGGTCACACCCAGCGATGCTCAGGGGTTCCTCCTGGCTCCTGCACTCAGGAATTGCTCCTGGCGGTGCTTGGGGGACCATATGTGATGCTGGGAATCGAACCTGTGTCGGCCATGCTGGCTGCGTGCAAGGCAAATGCCCCACCCGCTGTGCTATTGCTCCAGCCCCTGTTTTCCATGATCTTCTGAGTCTGGGTGGAACAAGTCTGAAACTGAGGCAAGTAAGAAACATATGTCTTTCGGCTGGAAGTTCCTAAGTGGCAGTTATTATCTACAAGGTGAGTGCAGTTGTCCTGGAGAAGCCTGAGGATAGTTAATAAATAGCGGGCCGGGATAGGGCACAGCACCCGCGACTCATTGGTTAAAAGCACGCCATTCTCTCTCCTTTTGATGGAAGTGACCCCTAAATAATAGATGGATCTTTCATTATAGTTTTCTTTCAGAAAATTCCCCTCAACTTTCAGAAGTTCATCCAGTCCTTCTGAGAAGGTCAGGGGAGGTGAATTAATATTGGCTCGCTGATCTGACACTATGAAAAACCCCCGTGTTTCAATCTCCCAGGAGCAACTAGAGAAACAGTCCTTGGACAGGGAGATTTTACTACAGAAGCAAGTGCTGACTAAGCTACGGATAAGTCCCTGTTCTTCCTCAGTATCACCCAGTTTGTAGCTGCTGATGATGGTGGCATACTTAACAGAGGGCGATCTCCTATTTTCTTCCTCGCTGTTTATGTCGGAACCCTCAGCCTCAGAAAAGATAGCCCTGATACCTGGGTTACTAATACACACAGAGCCATTTTCAAGACCCAGAGTTGTCAAAAATTGAGGGACCATAGTTGTGAGTGCCATCTCTTCTTTATATGTCCGCGAGGTATCGATGCGGATATCATCTGAAATGACTTCAGGCTCCAAAAGGAGAGGTTCAAAAGTCCCTGACTTTGTATGCTTGATAAAAAGATGTTCAAACGTTTCTGGCTAAAAGAAAAGATACATTTTAATGCTCAGTGGTACTTACTAGACACACATATATATATATAATATTTGTGTTGTTATCTGTTCTATTATGACATGCTTGTATCCGACATGGAACATGAAAGGATGAATGTATGAAAGGTTGGTACTCAAGGACAGAAGTTGACCACAAATTTAGTTTATTTATATATCAATGTGTTGACATATATGAACACATATATCACTGTCACGGTCCTCCCGCTGTTTCATCGACTTGCTCAAGCGGGCCAGTAACATTGTAAGACTTGTTACTGTTTTTGGCATATCGAATACCATGCGGGCTAGATACTCTATCTAGCAAGATACTCTCAGTAGCGTGCTGGGCTCTCAAGAGGGGCGGAGGAATCGAACACGGGTCGGCTGCGTTCAAGGCAAACGCCCTACCCGCTATGCTATCGCTCTCTCCGAGAGGGGCAGAGGAATCGAACTTGGGTCAGCTGCGTTCAAGGCAAACGCCCTACCCACTCTGCTATCGCTCTAGCCCATGTATCAGAAATTAAAATGGAATAGCTGAATAAGATCGTGTTTTGAAAGAAAGATGTCATGGGCTTAGGTTTGAGTTCTGTTTTCGTGACCTCACACAAGCATGTTCACCTCTGCTTGTGCTTTTTCGAAAGCGATAGCACAGCGGTAAGGCGTTTGCTTTGCACGCAGCAGGGTTCCATTCCTCCACCCCTCTCGGAGAGCCCAGCACGCTACGGAGAGTATCTCGCCCGCGCGGCAAAGCATGGCAAGCTGCCCGTGACGTATTCAATATGCCAAACACAGTAACAACAAGCCTCACAATGAAGACGTCACTGGGCCCACTCGATGAACAATGGGAGGACAGTGCTACAGTGCTACGGTGCTCTACACTCACTGCATGATACTGCACTGAGAAATCCGACAGACAGTCTCTGAATGCTTCTCATTAAGCTTGTGGGGTGGGCTGGAGCGATAGCACAGCGGTAGGGCGTTCGCCTTACAAGCGGCCAACATGGCCGAGCGGAGTTCGATTCCTCTGCCCCTCTCGGAGAGCCCGGCAAGCTACCAAGAGTATCTCGCCCGCACGGCAGAGCCTGGCAAGCTCCCCGTGACGTATTCGATATGCCAGACACAGTAACAACAAAGTCTCCAATGGAGACGTTACTGGGCCCGCTCGAGCAAGCTTGTGGGGAGTCGGGGTTGGGGCTTAAATGGCAGAATATTCGTCTTACACACGGCAGTATCTGGGCTCAATTCTGAGCACTTCCACAAGGAAGGCAGCAACAACCAATCTTGCGAAAAATAGGTGATTGTGAAGTTATCTTCTGACAAGTTCTTAATCATTTATGGCATATTAGATTTTAGCACAGTGGGTAGGGTGTTTGCCTTGTGTGCGGCCAAAATGGCCGACCCGAGTTCGATTCCTCCGCCCCTCGCGGAGAGCCCGGCAAGCTACCGAGAGTATCTCGAGTATCTCGCCTGCACGGCAAAGCCCGGCAAGCTCCCTGTGATGTATTCGATATGCTAAACACAGTAACAATTGTCACAATGGAGACGTTACCGGGGGCCCCCTCGAGCAAATCGATGAACAATGGGAGGACAGTGACAGGGACAGGGACGATTGGAGATTGCCCCCAAAGCCCCCATCTCCCTCCCCACCCCACCAGAGCCCGGCAAGCTAACCTGCACGGCAAAGCCTGGCAAGCTCCCTGTGATGTATTTGATATGCTAAACACAGTAACAACTGTCACAATGGAGACGTTACTGGGCCACCTCGAGCAAATCGATGAACAACGGGAGGACAGGGACAGGGACAGGGACGATTGGAGATTGCCCCCAAAGTCCCCATCTCCCTCCCCGCCCCGCCAGAGCCTGGCAAGCTACTGAGGGTATCCAGCCCGCACGGCAGAGCCTGGCAAGTTCCCCATGGCGTACCAAATGTGCCAAAAACGGTAGCAAAAATGGGTCTCATTTCCCTAACCCTGAAGGAGTCTTCAGCTGAGTTGGGAAGAAAGAGAGGGCTTGTTCTAAGCAGATGGCGTGCAAGTCAACGGGAGGGAAGGCGCCCCGCAAGCAGCTGGCCACCAGGGCGGCCGGCAAGAGCACGCCAGCCATGGGCAGCGCGAAGAAGTCGCACCGCTACTGGCCCGACACTGTGGCACTGCGTGAGATCCGCCGCTACCAGGAGTCCACCGAGCTGCGCATCCGCAAGCTGCAGTTCCAGCAGCTGGTGCGCGAGATTGTGCAGGACTTCAAGACCGACCTGCACTCCCAGAGCTCGGCCGCCAAGGCACTGGGGGAGGCGTGCGAGGCCTACCAAGTGGGGCTCTTTGAGGACACCAATCTCAGCACCTTCCCTGCCATTATGCCCAAGGACACCCAACTGTCATGCCGCATCCGCGGAGAGTGAGCATAAAGTTTATGATGCTAAAATCTCAGGGCTGGGACAAATGGAGACGCTACTGGTTCCCGCTAGAGTAAATCGCCGAGTAAATCGACAAGGAAATTGACAGGGAAATGGGCAATCGAGTCAATCGACAGGGATTTTCATACACGTATTTTAAACGCAAAAAAGAGAACGAAAGTAAAACGCGTCATCATTTGCTACCTAAAATGACAATCCACGACATCTACCATGATACGACGGTGAAAGACCGTTGGGGGACTGTCAAGAACGCATCTGCCCGAGGGGCACCTGCGAATGTTTGCGGCGTGTAAGTGTGGAGCGCCTAAGTGTGGCGTGCCCGGTCACTTTAAATCTCCGCCCTTGGACCCGGTCACCAATCAGAAAGTAGAGTAGGATGGCGGGATGGGATAAGGCTGCAGATAAAAGGAGACCCCTAGCGTCAGCTCGTTCCGTTTTTCGGACCACGCGTTCCATGGACCGCTTCTCTCTCTGGGACCGCCACGTCAAGAGCAGCGCAGCGACTGGACGACTGGACGTGGCGATCGTTAGACTGCATGGGCCTGGACAGTCGTTCAGGGGGCCAGACAGTATCAGGGACACACAGGACCAGGGACCACGCTAACGGGAGGTAAGTAGATGGTATCGGGGACAGGACCGGGCTACCCGGTCATCGCTCACGGGGGGCGAGTGACTGCATGGGACAAACCCTATTATTGCTCACGGGGGGCGAGACCGCATGGGACGGGAGGGACCCCATTATCGCTACGGGGGGGGGGCGAGGAGACTGGATGGGACGGGACAGAAAAGTTCGCGGGACGGGGCAGCCTCAGGGACAGGACATGGTCATCGTTCACGGGTAAAGGAGAAGTCTGGACGTCTGGGGCGGGACCTGGAACTATCTACCTTTTCTGTACAATAAACTAAAACTCAATCTTTTTGAGTTTTCTATGCAAATCCTCTCATACAATTCTCAAGAAAATCCACCAGCGCAGGAAAATGCGCTTTTGCTCTAACAGCGGGAAACAAAAATTAATACTTCTTTGTTGAGAACAGTGAGGATGAGATGGACACAGACTTTAAAGGGACTATTCTTATCAATATTTTCATATATATAAAAATGCATGCTATGAGACATATGGAATGAAGACAACACACAAAACAAATGCACATCATATGCTTTATAAGAACGGGGTTACATTGCAACAGAAAAATCTTGTCAGGCAGCTGCAAATCAAGAATCTGTGCAAAAATAACCTCAAGACATACAATGTAAATGCAAAAATGAAAATACAACACATTAAAAGATTAAGGAATTATTAAATGAATTGCTAGACAATAGGTATTCAATTTGTCTATAATAACTGAACCTTTGAATTTTACCATCTTAAAACCAATGAACAATATCATATTTTTTGCTGAAATGATGACATACTCAACTGTTCTTCATGATGGCAAGCATAGTTCGTATAAAAACAATTCATTTAACAGTTTTGAAAAGTTAAGTAAAATATATTGGTGATTACAACCATAAAAGAAAAAATGTGCCAAACTCTAAGTATAATAATGGTTAGGCTTATATATGTATTAAAATGCTGTATAGTGAGAATTACTGTTCTAACACCACCTTTCTTTTTATTCTATAAACATAACTGATGGAGAGAAACCTACCCCGTATTTCTTTTCTTTCTGGAAGAAATACATAATTAGACTTGGGATTTTCGAAAATGTTTCCTTGTTTTTTTCTTAGGGTTTACTGTATGTGCTGAATTTCTTAAAATGTAAATGAATTTAGAAAGCAAGTTCTTTTTAAAAAAAAAAATGCACACAAATTGCCCATAGCATGCAGCATGCAGCGAGATTCATATATATTCTTCAAATGATGTATCTGGCATATTTCATGTCCTCTAAAACTTCCTAACTGATAACTAATTGATACCAAATAGTTTACTTGTTGTCAATGCCTTCATAGGGATGACTTGACAGGCAATTAGTAAGACATTAAGTAACCATATATTGCTGAAATATATTTTGTCAATGAATCATAAACCTTTGTTATGTGTTCACTAAAAATCATTTCCAGTTTCTATATGTATTTAATTTGGGGGAATTTTAGCATTATTGGTGCATACCTAATAATAACCACCTGGTAAGAATTAAAAACTATTCTCTCATAAACTCATGCTCCGATCTTATTACATTCCAAAGACATCTGATAGTCAATGCTCTTTCTATTTTACCTTTTTCCCATTCTAATAAAAGTATTAAAGAAATCTAAATATAAGTGGTCCATCTATAACATAGATGTGAATATGATCTGAGTTTATCAGTTTTGGTTTTTATTTAAATGTGAGAAACATATTTAGCATGCTAAGTTCCTAGAAATAGCAGGTGGTCTGTTTTCAGCAAAGAAAATCCTGTCCTCACCATGAACTATTTGAAAAAGCTCCCAAAAATATCTCTCTGTTTGCGTCACTGTCATTTCTCTGCATGCCAGAAGCTTTGGGTGGTTCCGTGTAAATAAATTAAGTCTTGGCAAGAATTTCACAAGGCAGCTGGATTGGAGGCTGATGTGTTTTCTCATCTGGTCAAATTGACCTGATTTTGCTGGACCATCTGATAAGAACTCTAAATTCCACTGGCTTGTGTCCAGCACAAACCACAACCTCAGGCATTTTTTAAGAACTGAAATGGAAGTTAGCACTTAGCAATATTCAAGGCTATTAAAATTTGTAGTTTCCAGATTGACCTAATTTAGATATACATAAGAGCTGTAAAACATTCCAAAGAATGCCTGAATGGGTCCTTTGGGAGGCTGAAATATCTGTAAAAGAATGAAAAATGCAAAACTTTGGACATAAAAACATATGCTGAAGACTTTTACTGCATTCTGAAAAGTGGCTGCATTTGCAAAGCTATGGCAGGGTTGCAGTTTTCTCTAATTACAACAGCCTACTATATATTGGAGGCTATCTAATATAGATGTGACAGTCATAATTTTTACTGCTTTTTGACCAGATAATAGTAACTCAAAAGCCAGGTATGATGAAAATTACTTTTTAAACTATAAACTGAAGAGGATTTGTACATCCGAACCAAATTGGACAAAACCTCTATCTGGACCCCGTATTTACCCATCTATTTTAATAACTCAACATATTCCACCATATTTTAGTTATCAATAGCTCAATTTTTTTTTTAGATTTCTCTCCCCATCTTCAAAATGTGAAAGTCTTCTAATACTTTATAGAATGTTTGGAAGTTGGTATACTGGGTTCATTTGCTGTGATCATGATTAGCCTTCAAGGAATGTCCGCTCTGTTTAGGTAAAATAAGAAAGCAAAATAAAAGTCATTTAGGAAGCAAAAGATAAAATACTGTCTGCCAGGCGTGGATTCTAGACCATAAATCCTTGTGTTATATTACAATGTTGCTTCATTCTAGGGAAGGGCAAAATTGAGAACTGTGGTGACCTCTTTCATTTTCTTACCACCTGCTACTCAGTTTCACCCTACGTGGGTAGTTTCAATTACCCCAGAAAAAGGAAAGTTACAGAAGTCAAAGGAGGAAGAACCAAGAGTAGAAAAAACAAAGAGGGGTTGTAGCAACAGCATTAGGGAGTCTGGAAGGAGAAGGCACGAGAAAAGAACTCTAGAAACGAAAATCAAAAGTCAAAAGAGATGGGTCATTTCGAATGTACTTCTGCACTTCCATGTTCATTGCTTCACTGTTCACAATAGCCAAAATCTGGAAAAAACCTGAGTGCCCGAAAACAGATGACTGGGTAAAGAAACTTTGGTACATATACACAGTGGAATACTACGCAGCTGTTAGAAAAGGTGAAGTCATGAAATTTACATACAAGTCGTACTACATGGAAAGTATCGTGCTAAGTGAAATGAGTCAGAAAGAGAGGGACAGACATAGAAAGATTGCATTCATCTGGGGTATATAAAGTAACAAAATAGGAGACTAAAACCCAAGAGACTAAAACGCAAGAATAGCTGAGGTTAAATAAATACCAGGATAAATACCAGGAGGTTCACTCCATGGCTTCGACGCCAGCCGCACAGGCTGGGGGAAAAGGCAGCTCAGACAGAGAAGGGAGCACCAAATAAAGGGTGTTGGGAGGATCCTCCCAGGATGAGAGATGCATGCTGAAAGTGGACTATAGACTGAACATGATTGCCACTCAATGCCTCTTCTGCAAACCACAGCACAAAAAAGGAGAGAGAAAACAAAAGAGAATGCCTTGCCACAGGGGTGGGGTTGGATGAGGGAGATGGGGGGGCGGAGTGGGAGGGATACTGGGAGCATTGGAGGTGGAGAATGGGCACTGGTGGAGGGATGGGTACTCGGTCATTGTATAACTGAAACCCAAGCACAAAAAATTTGTAAATCTATAACTGTACCTCATGGTGTTCGTTGATTGCCTCCAGCAGGCACCAGTAACGTCTCCTTCGTCCTAGCCCTGAGATTCTAAAAAGTGCTACATTCAAGGCTCTTTCAGGGTTAGGAGACCGAGACCCATCATTGTTACTGGTATTTAGCATATTGGGTACGCCATGGGGAGTTTGCCAGACTCTGCTGTGTGGGCAGGTTACATTCGGTAGCCTGCCAAGTTGTCCAAAGCAAGAATGAGATAATAAAATTTTCAAAAAAAAAAGAGATGGGACTGGAGCGACAGCACAGCGGGTAGGACATTTGCCTTGCACACGGCAGACCTGGGTTTGATTCTCAACATCCCATATGTCCCATAAGGCTCCCTGAGCACTGCCAGGAGTGATTCTTGAGTGCAGAGTCAGGAAGTAACCCCTGAGCATCGCTGGGTGTAACCCAAAAAGCAAAAAAAAAAAAAAAAGTCAAAAAAGAAACCTCGGGACCAGCATAGCTGTGTTGGCACGTGGTGGGGCGCTGGGCCTCACATGTGCTAAGCACATGTTCTTCATCCCGAGACTATCCTCAACACCCAAACAGGAATTTAATTAAAAAACAACCCTGGAACTGTCCTCTCTCTAAGATCCACATGTCCTCACATGACCCAAGCCCAATCCACAATCGCTCAAACCCATAAATCCTGCCCCTGAGCCCCAGGCCATGGGAATCATCCCTGTAACCAAGTACCCAGGGTTCGGGATAATCCCCTGCACAAAACAGTTTAGGTCTTAGAATACCAAGGGTTTGCAAGGAAAGCATGGTAGAAAAAGGTTCAAGTCTTCTAGGTGCCTGCTGGTTGGCCATGTGAAATAGCCCAGTCTCTGCTCATGGACCTATTGAATGCTGATGAATTTACTGTCCTTAATGTCAATGTAAAAATTGGCTCCCCTGTTGGGAGCCCAGTGGCGGGGGATGGGAGGTGTGCGGGGGCAGAAGAATATTGGCCTGTATGACCACTGATGGCTGCCCAGGCAACCCTAAGCTTGGACAGGCAATGTGTGCTTGTTTGTCTTTTCATTTGTTTCATTCCCTGAGACTAGACCCATGGCTGGCTGGAGGGTAAAGATCTGTTGCCAATTAGCCGATCTAATGCCAATCTGCCTGGCATGAGACACCAAGCTCCCTGTTCCTTTTTTTTTTTTTTAATTAAGGCCCTGTTATTTACAAAGTTGTTTATGACAGAATTTCAGGCATACAATGCTTCCACATTAATCCCACCACCAGTGTCAATTTCCAGTCTTAAATAGGAAAGAAAAACAAAGGCTTACCACTTCTATGGGAACTGAAAAGGAAGGGAAAAGTCCAAGATAAACAAGAGAAAAAATATGATCTTGGCAGGAAGAGAGTATTCAGGGAATAAAGGAAAAATAATTTAAAACAGAAAAAAAAAATAATGATCCCCTGCTGAGTATTTCTAGTAAAGTTTCTTTTTTTTCAAATTGCATGCATAAAGCCAAAAACAGAATAGTCTCTAAGAGAATTCTTGGAAGTTAAAAGTCCAGCAGAAACATAGCACTGTAGCACTGTCCTTCCATTGTTCGATTTGCTCGAGCGGGCACCAGTAATGTCTCTATTGTGGACTGTTGTTACTGCTTTTGGCATATCGAATATGCCACGGGGAGCTTACCAGGCTCTACAGTGCGGGCGGGATACTCTTGGTAGCTTCCCGGGCTCCGAGAGGAACAGAGGAATGGAACCCGGATCGGCCGCGTGTAAGGCAAACGCCCTACCTGCTGTGCTATCACTCCAGCCCAACAGATAGCACAGTGAGCTGGGCATTTGTCTTGCATGCAGCTGACCCGGGTTCGATTCCCAGCATCCCATAGGATCCCCCCTCCCCCTAGCACCGTCAGGAGTAATTCCTAAGTGCAGAGCCAGGAGTAACCCCTGTGCATCGGTGGGTATGACCCAAAAAGAAAAAAAAAACCACCCAGAAATATCACTCAAAAAAATAGGCTGTGATACATCCCAACTAAAACAAAACGGTGGCACGGGTAATACTCCTGGAGCATGGTGAATGTACAGAAACTTGCTGCATTTTTGGTAAAAAATGTGCTAAGCATCAGCTCCACAAAGTACACAGTACAAGAAGGACAAGGGTTCTCTGTACGTCCAGGGAAAGCAGCGTTTTGACAGGAAGCAGAGATCAGCCTAAGCCAATTTTCTGGGAAAAGAATAAAAGTACAAAGAAGATTGTGTTGGGACTTGAATGCACCAAGCCCAGCTGCAGATCTTTGAGAATTCAGGCCATTAAGGGATGCAAGTGTTTTGAACTGGCAGGAGATTGAAAAAGACAAAGGGACAAGGGCTAAGCTTCATCTATTATGAAGACAGAAATCCTGGGGGAACAATCAGTGTTTCAGGAGGGAAATTAAGGAGTATCATGAATAAACTTCCTGAGAGGAAATCTGCTTGTTTAAAAAAAAATTAGAAAAAAAAAAGGCACTGAGATCTGGACTGAACTGAGCTGACCAAGGGGCGCAGGAAGAGAGGAAAAAGTGGGAGAAAGGTTGAGGTGGAGGCACATTCTGGGGGGAGGTGTTGGAACACCGTACGCATGAAACCCTGTCACTAGCCAACTATAGTCTAAATCATGGAGCCTAAAATGTGAAAATTATAAGAATAAAAACAAAATGGCAAATAATGAGAATACAAGGAAGAGTCTTGATTGTACAAGCACCCATATTTATATATTCATACTAATGCAAATGTGTTTTACTGGTTGTCTATTTTTTTAATGCTTTGATATAATGTAAAACATGTTATCCACCCTGCCTTAAGTTTGAAGGGTGAAAAGGGTCAGAATGGTATCTGCTTATTTAAAAAAATGGGGTGCCAAAAGGGAGCTTAAGTGGCAGAGCACATGACTCAAATGCTCAAAGACCAGCATCTCGGTGTGTCCCCCTAATGGCTTCTAATCATCACTCATATTGGACTAAGAATGACCCCAAATGGCCCATAACCCCTAATGAGCACTGATGTACGGAATTTCTACTTTTTTTAACTTTTTAAATTAAAGAAGTTCTTAGGTAACATTTTAAACATCACACTGGACGTGCAGAAATTAGACATAGATTGCTTTCATGATGCATCTTTTAAAAATTTCAAATTTGGAATTTTCCAAACTACCTTAGAACTTTATATTCAAAATCATGATCTTTAAATAATACTGTATTTTAGTTGTTTACCTGTATTTATCTTTATGGGGGGGGGGCGCAGTTGTTGGGCTACAGTTGTGCTCAAGGGCTATTCCTGACTGTGCTTAGGGGGACCAGATGCAGTGCTAGAAATTCAACCAAAATCAGCAGCATGTAAGGCAAGTGACTGAGCCCCTATTCTACCTTCCCAGCTCCTAATAGTGTTTCAAGTCAACTAGCTCTCCTAATCTAGTTGCTTTATAGTCCAAAGTGGGGTTCGTGTTTGTAGCTTCCTCATGTTTGGGAATTAGCTATATCACCTTTTGCTCATCGTTCAACATCTGATGAACTTTTTAGGATAGTTTCTCATTTTGACTATGATGATTCAAGTTGCTATAAACATTCTTGTCCCAGTTTCATTTTCTTGTCTATATTTCTAGAGGTGAAGTTGTTGGATCCTATGAAAACGGGGGCTAGATATACTTTAAAGAATATATAAATAGTGGGGGCTGGAGAGAAAGATAATACAGCAGGTAGGGTGTTTTGCCTTGCCCGCAGTCGACCCAAATTCGATTCCCAGCATCCCATATGGTTCCCAGAGCACTGTCAGGAGTAATTCCTGATTGCAAAGCCAGGAGTAACCGCTGTGCATCACTGGGTGTAACCCCCAAAAAGCAAATATATATATCATCGTATTATAAAGAAAAAAAACATTATAGGTCTGAAAAAGCAAAAGACATTACCCACAGTGTGGGTATATTCAAAATTCTGCACACTTGTCTGATTTACTAGAACCTGGGACAATCTGGTGAGACTCTAGTCTCCTGGTAGAGACCATCAGAGAATCTGCTGGGGGCAGTAGCCCATCTTCAGAGACTGTGTGTGAGCTGGGAATGGGGGAGCAGAGAGCCTACAAACATTGACTGCTTCCCCCTCCATGGTCCTCCGTGTCAGGTGGCCCTGGGATCCAGGGAAAAGTCATCTGGTGCAGACTCTCACGGCATTGTAAGGAGGCTGACCACCAATCTGCCCTGGGGAATACTGGAGACCCTGGTCAGTGTGTGTTGGAGGGAACACTTCAGAGCTTAGCCCTCAATGAGACATTTCATCTCCCTTTAAACAAAAGTAAGGTGGTCATTTCCTGCATTAATATACAGTATTAATACAGTAATACAGTATTAATACAGTAGTATTCACATTGAAAAAGGTTCTTGGGGCTGGAGCGATAGCACAGCGGGTAGGGCCATTGCCTTGCACAAAGCTGACCCAGGTTCGATTCCCAGCATTCCATAAGGTCCTCCGAGAACCGCCAGGAATAATTCCTGAGTGCAGAGCCAGGAGTAACCCCTGTGCATTGCCAGGTGTAACGCAATAAGCAAAAAATAAAAAATAAAAAATAAAAATAAAAATTTTATTTTGATAGGCATTCATATTTTTAACCCAAAAAAAAGGAAACAAAACAAAATCCCCCCTCTTATATTAGAGAAACCCTTCCTGCTAAAAGGGAAAACTCCTTACTATTTATCTTCTTTTTGCCTTTATTTTCAGTTTTCCAGTGTGCTAAGGCCCTTTCTGTCACATGGCTTTTATATTTGCAGGTGGTTTGGCCTGGGGTCTACCTACCCTCCACCAAATCTAGTTAATGCCTTTACATCTAGATCTCAACTTGCCATATTTAACTGCTCACTTCCACCCCACTTGAAGCTCTTTGTATCTTTAAACATACAACCTGAAGTTTACATTATTAATACTATAAGTATATTATTATAAAATATGAATTTATATGTATTGCATAATACAAATGCTATTATTCA
The DNA here is from genome assembly GCF_029834395.1 of Sorex fumeus. Classification (NCBI taxonomy): domain Eukaryota; kingdom Metazoa; phylum Chordata; class Mammalia; order Eulipotyphla; family Soricidae; genus Sorex; species Sorex fumeus. The sequence continues at coordinate 1,927,952 of NW_026606102.1, forward strand.
CTCAATATTAATGTTATCATCCATTATAAAGTAATGAATGCTTATTTTCCCAGTAGTCTGTATTCTCTTGGACTCTGTGGTGTTCTGGTCATTTTATAACCCCAGGGCTTAGTTTAAGGCATCTAACAAAATAGGCTCTAAAAGAATGAATAGAACAGTTTTTTAATAAATATTCTGTAGACAGGTTCTTTCTATTCTGTTTTCAACTTGCCCTGGGGAGGTCTTGCCTCATACTGTTTGCTAGATATTAAAGAGAATATCTCAAGTTTTGGTTTCCCAAAGCCTAGCAACAGCTTAAGACTTCCATAGCACCGTAACTACAATAAACACCCCTGTATGAACCTAGAATGGATAAGAAAAGAATAAAACTTTACTACTGAAAAAAGTCAGTTTCTGTTTAAAGGAGTCTGCAAGACTCAAGTGAACAACGGTATGACTGAGAAGTGACAAGAATTCAAGTTAGAGGGCTATTTTTTGAAAAATTATTATAGATGCAAATACAAATTATTCTTTAGTGATACTATAAAAAGAATCAGACAGTAATATTATTGCTAAGTAGAAAATCACACATCTGTATAAAAATAAGTTGGGGCTGGTTAGAAACAGATGAAGGGAAGTTTCTAGAAAAACAACCAAAGAATGTAGAAAACACTTAGCTGCCTGATCTATCGGATATGGAAGTCACTCTACAGCTGAAAGATCACAATTTAATCTTGAGTCCTGTTATGTCTACGGGATTCATATTTGTTCATTCTTTCACTCATAACACTGGAAAGCAATGTTTTTTCAACTACTAATTAGCATGTAAAATCAATTTTGAGAGTTGTGACCTATACTTTTTTAAATGAAATATAATTTTGCTACAAATTATAGCATTGTTTTTCTGCAACTTTTGTTTCACATTTGGCTATCTATATTCATGTGCTAAGTTGCAGGGCAAAATTATTTCTCATTGTGTATTTTGTAGGTGGAAATCAACCTCGCTTTCAGGAAAACTATGAGAAATAATAAAGCACAAAGTGAACTTGAAGGTATATCTTTTTTAAAATTCTATTGTAGATGCCAAGTACAAATTACTCTTTAGTGATATAAAAAATTACATGGCAATCTTATTGCTAAGGAGGAAATTACACTTCTGTATAAAACAAGTTAAAAGAAAAATTTCATCTAAAGTAAAATTATTCATTATTTGCATAAAAGCAAATTTTAGTAAGATAATTTCATTTTTCATATTGCAGTATTGGAGGATAAGATTATGTAGTTTTTTAACTGATTTAAATAATGTGAAAACTGTTAGATTTTAAAAATTGGTTCTCAGCTTTTGTTTAAAGACTATCAGTGTGTACCCAAAAAGCCTATCTATATATCCATTCCTCATCAGATTTCACTCTTAATAGTTTAGGATTTATTTTAGTATAATAAAGATAGAAAATTATTTTAACACGAGATATGTATATTAAGTCACCATATGACAAACTTTTTTCTACCTGATTTCAAATCACTGAATCTTGCTATTCTTGAAAGTATATCAGATTAAATGGGGCGACGAAATGAACAGAAACTTTCTCAAAGAAGAAATCCGAATGGCAAAAAGGCTCTACATCATTAATCATCAGGGAGATGCAGATCAAGTGGTACTACATGGAAAGTATCATGCTAAACAAAATGAATCAGAGAGGGACAGACATAGAAAGATTGCATTCATCTGGGGAACATAAAGTAACAAAATAGGAGACTAACACCCAAGAATAGCCGAGATTAAGTACCAGGAGGTTTATTCCATGGCTTGGAGGCCAGCCGCACACGCTAGGGGAAAAGGCAGCTCAGATAGAGAAGGGAGCACCAAATAAAGGGTGTTGGGAGGATCCTCCCAGGATAGGAGATGCGTGCTGAGAGTAGACTATAGACCGAACATGATTGCCACTCAATGCCTCTTTGGAAACCCACAGCACCCAAAAGGAGAGAGAAAACAAAAGGGAATGCCCTGCCACAGAGTCGGGGGGAGGGGGGGTGCGTGGGGGGAGGATGAGGAGGGAGGGATACTGGGAGCATTCAAGGTGGAGAATGGACACTGGTGGAGGGATGGGTACTCGATCATTGTATAACTGAAACCCAAGCACAAAAATTTGTAAGTCTGCAACTGTACCTCATGGTGTTTCACTAGTAAAAATTACAAAAAAAAAGTATATCAGATTAAATAAAGTTGTGTAAATAAATCATTTTTAAATATTAAGTGCATAAAGCTTAGGAAATCTATGGCTTCCACAGTAAATTATTATTCCAAAAAGCAATCATATATTTTGTGGTTAAAAAAATTACATCCTGCCCTAGCCTGTGTTGCTTGTATCCACATGGCTGAGGACATGTGTTGCCTGCATCTCTCCTCTTGAGCTGTGTATTTCCCTCTTTTCATGTCTAATGCTGGGATGTGTGCAGTGCCTTTCTCCGCCTTTGGAGAAGCCCGTGTTCTCACTCTCTCTCACTTTCTCTCCCTCCATCCCTTTCCTAAAAGCCTCTAAATAAAATCTGTTTTACTTTTAAAAAAAATTAAAAAATGACCTTCTGAAAATTAATTCCTTGTGCCCAGGAACAATTCTTGGGATTTGGAACATCCTCCCAAAACAGCCTTTTCATTCTGCAAAAGAGAAACAAGACATCAGAATTAAAGAAAAATACAATGTTGAAAGTATTTGCAGTTAATGAAAGTTAAAAGTAGAAATTAATCCACCCGACCTAAGCAGGGTCAGATTCGTTTATAGGCTATCTTATGAATATTTTCACCAAGCTTAATAATCACTACAATAACAAAAATAGCCAATTTTTGAATTCATGTGCTAAGCACTGTGCTAGACACTTTTCATATGTTTTTCTTGGAGACAATAAAATATTAAAAATTGCAAGTGACCAACATTTAATTCTTGAACCCAGCCGTAGAAAGCAAATCACTTCACAATGCTTTTTCAGCATGTCTGATTTGGGGGGGGGGTAAACTCTAAATAATAGTGGTGAATCTTTTATTGAAACAGTGAATCTAATCAAAGCAGATAGAGTGTTAACTAGAATTCATCTGCTTCACAGGGACGGGGAGGGGTGGGGGGTGGGGTTTTATTGGGGTTCTTCATGGTAAAAAATAAGTATTGGTAAAGGGAAATGTGTTTGATATTTGCATGACTGAGACATAAACCTGAAAGCTTTGTAACCTTTCCCACAGTGATTCAATAAATAAATTAAAAAAAAAAAATTGCAAGTGAGTTTTTGAAATAATTTCACTTGATCTGGCCTCATGAGCTCATTGAACTGCAAGGTACAGTCTGATTCAAAAATCTCCTGTCTTCTTTTTTGCTACAAGACACAAATTTCTGGCAGGCATGAAATAACCTCATTGATCTAGACCTCTCGGCACGGAGGACATCACACCCACGGAATCGCTGAAAAAATTCAAGGCATTGCCAAGGCAGATGGGAGCCACGGCATGCAGATTCTCAAAGCACAGAGTGTTTAGGACAGGAGAGTGCTTGGAGCACAAGCTTTGGGGTGGAGCAACCCTCACAAAGTCCCCCAGCTCTGCCAGGTGTGGCTCCACAGGAAACAAAATTATTTCAGTTGTAATTAATAATTATTCTGTTCAGAATTATGCTAAGAAGAGCACTAGACAGTATATAAGGTAAAGGCCCTCCCGTTTATCGTCGATTTGCTCGAGCGGGCCCAGTAATGTCTCCATTGGAGACTTTGTTGTTACTGTGTCTGGCATATCGAATACTCTCGGTAGCTTGCCGGGCTCTCCGAGGGGCGGAGGAATCGAACTCGGGTCGGCCATGTTGGCCGCTTGTAAGGCGAACGCCCTACCCGCTGTGCTATCGCTCCAGCCAGTATAATAATGAGTAACACTGTAGCACTGCCCTTCCAATGTTCATCGATTTGCTCGAGCAGGAGTAACGTCTCCATTGTGAGACTTGCTGTTACTGTTTTTAGCATATCGAATATGCCACGGGGAACCTGCCAGGCTCTGCCGTGCAGGTGGGATAATCTTGGTAGCTTACCGGGCTCTCTGAGAGGGACGGAGGAATTGAACCCGGGTAGGCCGCATGCAAGGCAAACGCCCTACCCACTGTTTTAGGCCACCTCCAGGATAGGGTCTACTGTACTCAATGCTGGAGCTGGGGTGATGGGTCGCTCCCAATGGTGCTCTGGGGATCAAGCAATGTCAGTGACTGAACTCAGGGCATCAGCATGCAAAGCATGCACTCCAGTCCTTTAACTAACTCCCTGGTCCTATAAAAGCAGATTCTAATTTCTTCCATGAGGTTTATGATGCGTCAGCAAAATGAAACGTGGTTTCCTAAAAGTGAGCTTTTTCTTTTTATTCCACCTTAATTGAAACTTATTACAAACAACATACACTGAATACCTTATTTCTGGTTTGAGTTTTAAATCAAGGTATAAACATGCTTAAATATTCTTGGGGATTTTTTCTGAGCTATACCCAGCAGTGCTCACTGCCAGGAATCCTGGCTCTGCACCAGGAATCACTTCCTGATGGGGTCAGGAACCACATGGGTGCTGGGGATTGAACCTGGGTTGATGGCATGCAAGGCAAGCACCCTACCCACTGTATTATCATTCCAGCCCACAAATATGTCTAATATTCTTAAAACTAAGTACAATACCTTTGATGGGATATCAGTAATGTTCCAAGCAGTAAGACTGAAGAGGAAATAATTATTGGCACAATTATATATAGACCTGCATTATTCTGATGTTTTTCAGAGCCATCTGAAAGAAAAATACAATTTTTTTAATTCAGGAGATTAAGAAAATAAACTTTCTAGATAAAAACTGTAGCTTTTAAATTTCATTACAAATCTACTACCCCCAAGTATAAATTTTTAAAGGAAAATAGGAGTATAGTTGTAATTAATAATTATTCTGTTCAGAATTATGCTACTTGTAGCATAACGATTTGTATTTGCTGTTAAATTTTTATTTACTGTTAAATTTTTAGTGAATAGTCAACATACATTTGTTGAATAATTAATGAAATTTTATAATTATTTTCATGATAAGAACATCTCTTAATCTTCATTGATGTGCTTGTTCTTAGACAATTTGAAAAGTAACGGAAAATCAAGTTCACTATTCAAAAATTTGAGACCCAGTGAACTTATGTCTATAACTATTTTTCCAGTTTTATTTTCAGAGTAAAGAATCTTTCCTTTATACTACTCTAGCTAAAATTTTAACCTCATAAATTTATGCCTCCAAAATATAACTTGGCATAGATTAAAGAACTGCATACAAAATTAATAATTTTATAAATCAATTTTTATAATGGTATAAAAATACATTATTGGATAGCTGTGTATTTCCAACTGTTTACTCTCATCAACTTTTTACCCAAATTAACACTGAAAGTTTTCCTTACATGAGAATTCAGCAAACATTATATTGATGCGTTCAACTTATTACTACCATACGGGACTACATGCCCTTACTGCAATCACCCCATGACCATGACATTAAACTTTGAATGAGACTCAGAACTCAAAAAGAGAACAATCAGTTGGTAAATCACTGCTAAGGAGAAAGCCACACATCTTTATAAAGAAGAAACTCAAAGTGAAAAACTTTACCTTGGGTGAAACTATCAATTATCTTTGGTTTCCCCACTCCTTCCACAAATACTGGGTAAAGACCGAACTGGTATTTCTCAATGGGAATAAAATGATCTGAGAAGAAAAAAATATTAAAGGTCATTCCTACTGAACTCATACTAATGAGTAAAATATTTGCAAATTCTTCATTGAGTAATTCTTCTATATTTCAAAAATCTACTTTTATTCATGGAATGAAAATAATGATTAAGGAAGTTAAAAAACACAAATAACAGAAGCACCACATGTCTCCCTTGTAATAAAAATAATTCTCCAAAGAAAACTTTAAAATCTTACTCAGAGAAAGAAGATTCTAATTTTTCAAAAGTATGTTCCAATGATAACCAACTCATTGGGTTGCAGGTGTATGAGTTTTCTTATTTCTCTATTCAGAACGTTACACTTTATTACCTCCTCTTCAAGAAAGTAAATACCCCAGAGATATCAGTAATCCGTTTTCATAGGAATTTAGCTTACTACTTTGCTTTCTTAATTAAGGCAACAGGGATAAGAAAGTTTTGTAAACTCTTTTCATTTTAACACTGAATGCTTCCAAATTTGCGCATCATCCTTGCTCAGGGGCCATATTAATCTTCTCTGTATAATTCCAATTTTAGTCTACGTGCTGCCAAAGTGAGCACAAGTCTTTTAAACTTTAACGCAAAAGAAGATGGTAGTGGCAACCAGTCGCCTAGCATTTTCTGGGGAATCTCAATCAGAAATGCAACTATTTCCACAGCAAAGTTCAAGATGAATTTATCAGAGCACGATAATTTTTATTCATCCCAATGCTAATTTATAAATATTATCCCACAAGAAAGAAATCTCTCTGTAGCCTAAATTCTTTACCTGGTTCAAACACGTGCCAAGGAGTAACTATTCCACCTCTATAACAATTATATTACCTTAGTTCTCAATCAGTAATTTGTTTTGACCGACTCAGATGGAAATTTCAAGGTCTTTAGAATGAAGTTGTAGTGAATATTTCAGATGATGCTTGGTAAAGCGAGCATGCCAACCTTCAGCTTTCCTAGTGAAACCTTTCTAGACTTGAAGGTGCTACACAGTGCACCTATGGTCTGTACTTTAGTCAACCTTTGGGGTAACTGGCCCCCTGTGGAGTTTATCCTGGTCTCCATTAACAGGTATAGATCCTTTTACCTTCAGCCTGGCACTCACACTTAAAATAATTTAGCAGTAAACATCAAAACTATCTTTATTTTAAACACCACCAATGTTCTCAAACAGTTTAAGTGGAGTTGGAAATAAAATGTTCTATGATAATTCCAACTATGGTTAAAGGATTTGGGTGAAAGCTAGATTCCTGCCCGTGATAGAGCAAAAAAAAAAAAAAAATCAGAAGAAAAATGATGGGTGATTACAATCATGTCAAATATTTAGATGAACAAAGGATCAAGTTAAATGGAATTGACTATTTGTGGCAAGGAGTTAGAATCAATGTATTAACATAAAAGCATGATCTCAGTTTCTAAATTTCCACTATGCAGTTAAATACTAAATTGCTAAATACTAATATTAAATACAAAATTATCGGTAGTATCTTCAATCCGTAAGAGAAACTCATAAATAAGCAGTAACTTACCGTGGATATAGAACTTCTTAGCAGATGAAGGAATTCTAAGCCATTTCATTTCACTGTCTTCATTAAGCATTTTCCACTCAATAATAAAATACATGATGTTGTATTCATTTGGTGAAAGCACCCAGGAAAGAATCACACAACTGCTATTTAATATATAAGCACTGAGTGACTGCACGATATTTACTGAGGAAAATAAAAAAAAAAAACATGTCAAATTCAAGGTTAAACGTCTTTCCCAATGGTTAAAAGTGTTTCCCAATGGAATACCACACAAGAGTGATTCTCTCTACTCTATTCTCCCTGCTGATGGAACTGTGTTCTCAATTCTGTGAGTGTTTGGGTTTTTTGTTTGTTTGTTTGTTTGTTTTGGGGCCATACCCGGTGGTGCTTAAGGCTTATTCCTGGCTCTGCTCTCGGGGATCTCTCCTGGCAGTTCTTGAAAGACCATACTGGATGCGAGGATTGAACCTGGGTTGGCCACATATAAGACAAGCACCCTACCAGTGCTTGTCTTGAACTATCGTGGAATTGTGTTTTCAAAGCATACACGTGATGGGTCCAACACCTCTGCCAGATTTCTGCATAAAAGCCTACAATGCACAAGTAAGGATCAAACTCTTGCCTCTGTCTTTTGGGATTTTCTGCCTTCAAATGGCCAGGTCTTTATTTCCTTTCCAAATCCACAGGAGCTCCCCTTGGGCAGACTGCTGCTCGCTCTCTCATAACTCAGTGCTCTCCCACCCACGCCGCACATAGGGGATGTCTGAGCCCCCTACATCGCTTCCTCAAGAAGCCTTTCTCTGGGGCTGGAGCAATGGCACAGTAGGTAGGGCATTTGCCTTGCACGCAGCCGACCCAGGTTCGATTCCCAGCATCCCATATGGTCCCCTGAGCACCACAAGGAATGATTCCTGAGTGGAGAGCCAGGAGTGACCCCTGAGCATTGCCAGGTGACCCAAAAAGAACCGCCCCCCAAAAAATAAATAGCCTTCTCTGTCCTAATACCAGGTCATGCTGCCATTTTCTTTAAAAAAAAAATTGCATTAAATTTTCCCCCAGGAATACTTGAGTCCATTACAGTCATTTGCTTCTATGATTAACTTATGAAAATCTATCATGTCTCTTGGGGGTTGTGAGTGCTCTGAACATTATCGAAGGAAGTGGATGACTGGCAGAGGTGTGGGAAATTAGTTTTCCTTTTAATTTTGTGACTGTTCCTCTTCTGGAGAAACCCAAGTTCCTTCTTGAACACTTTCCCACTCCCTCTCGCCATTTATTAACTTTTCAAAACTTTCCCCTTCGTATTTCTCTAAATAAAACTATCTTACTTCAAAATAAGTAAATAAAAATTTAAAGTACTCTTACACACACACATACACACACACACACACACACACACACACACACAAAGATACACACTCCAGGTTAGAAATGTCTATTGAAAATGACTTTCAATTCACTGATTAATCACATATAAAAAGTAAAAAGCACATTCATTACTATGAGATGATTTGCGAGTCTTTGCAATTACCTGTATCAATATATTATCACGTGTATTATACATAGCACATATGTATATATAAATTTAATAGACTACAAATACATATACATATGATGGATGGAGAGATTTACCTACAATATTCACTAGTATAAAATGTTTAAGTGTTATATATTCTAGAATATCACTTTAGTGTTTTGCACATCGAAATTCAGGGACTATTACATAATCCAGGTCAAATCAGACTCATTATTTTTAGACAAGGAAGAGAAAAAAACTTCTAAATTCAAAAATCTGCAGAGCTCTTGGAAGATCGTGCAGAATGAGAGGAACTGGCAATGACCCACTATTCAAGGGAGCAGTGGCTGATCACCCCAGATCTCATTTTACCTTTGCTCACAGGCCAGGAGAAGGTCACATTAGAATTTGCCAAGGAAGTGCCAATAGAATTGACAGCTAGCACTGAGACCGTGTGTGCTTGCTCGGTCCACAGGAAGGTGAATTTTGTGTCATTTCCCACATCTTCCACCCACGTTTTGTTGTCGGAGGTGTGATGTTTCACCACATAGCTGCTCACACTGCACAATGAGTCGTTTTTCGTGAGAGGCTGTAGGATAAACATGATCCTGGTTAGTTCAAATACAAATGGGCATTCGGTACCACCAGAGCTCAAAGAACTCTCAAAATTCTACCCCATGGGAGGCAACAGCAGACCAGCACCGGCACTGCCTGGGCGGGGTCCTGGGGAGGGTCTGACATTGACCGTGGTGTTCTGGGGGTACAGAAGCTCCCAGTGATTCTTAGAAAATTTGGGTTCTCAGTTCAGTACAAGGGTTTGAGGACATGAGGCAGCTTGGACCCTGCAAGGATAGGGACCCCCGGACCACCAAGACCACCTAGGCCCCCCTAGCAATGCTGGGGGTATCCAGAGGCACACTTGACTGTTTTCAAGTACCAGGTGGTGTGAGGGATCGAACCCACGCCAGACACATGTTAGGGGCACATGTCCAAACCACTGTACTAGTTCCTGACCTTGCCTTCATTCCTTTTATTAGAAAATAGCACTAAAAACAAATGAGAGTACAAATGCAGTCCCAACTATAGGAATGAATGGCCTGACTTCAAGGTCCGCTCAGCTTACAAATCAAGGAAATCTATGTACTAGTCCCTAGATCACAATGTTTCGATGTGAATTCCTCTGTATGCAGAATTAACTAAGCATGAGTTTATGTATTGATGTCAAATCTAGTCCGTTTCCACACTAGTCAGCCAGTCTTTCTAACCCCTGCCTGTCTGGCTCTTCCAAACAGGAGAAACTAAGGGCGCCCTACTAATTGCTCACCATCCATTGACTGAATTCATCAATCCTGGCCTGCATGGATAGTGGTATAAATTTCAAATAATAACAGAAAAATGGTGGGCCCGTGCAGGCTGGACACTCAGGACTCGAGCATTTCATGGCAGAGAGCCACCTCCCCAGGCCGGACGATGGCCGAAGAACTGAGAAACAGAGATAGAACAGGAGCCTGGCCCCAGGCTGGTCGGCTTATTTCTCTCCTCCCCGGTGTTGTCCCATCTCTCCCTTTACGATGCAGTCATAGTGTAGTCTTGGTACATTCATCTGAGAGCAGAAATAGTCTTCCCACTCAGGGCCTGGCTCTCTATACCCTTAATCTCGGCCCTCTGTAACTACATCTCAAAATCAAGATGAAATCTTGGCATTGTAGTATCAATAACTGACAGCATTGCATATAAAAATAAAATTTAGGAATAATGGAAAAAAACGAGAATACCTTCCAAAGTAAAGTGACATTTCTCTCTTCTTTAGTTGTAGTTTCATCAATCATTCTCCAAAAATCGGGACCTCTGGTAGGAACTGTAGAACAAGGCACCCAAGTTGGATTTGGCATTCTCAGAAAGGAGTATTTTTCAGTAGTATTTGAAACACCAAAAACATTTATTTTTAAGGGGGCTGAAGCAATAGCAGAGCAGGTAGGGCATCTGCCTTGCAAGCAGCCGACTCGGGTTTGATTCCCAGCATTGCATAGGGTCCCCTGAGCACTGCCAGGAGTGATTCCTGAATGCAGGGCCAGGAGTAACCCCTGTGCATCACCGGGTGTGACCCAAAAAGCAAAAAAAAAAAAAAAATGTTCACACACGTACAACACAGTAACAACAAAGTCTCCAATGGAGATGTTACTGGGCCCGCTCGAGCAAATCGACGAACAATGGGAGGGCCTTTACCTTTACCTTTACACACACACACACACACACACACACACACACACACACACACACACACAACCCCATGACTCTGCAGACCTTTTATGTCCGTGACAACTGTGTAGACTGGAGCGCTCCAGTTGCTCCAATACCCGACTCCGTCCAGCCTCTTACAGCGCAACTGAACAGCATACACTGCACATAGGTCAGCCACAGGAAGGCTTGTCGACCTTGAATTTGCATCAAATACCTCATACATCTGTAAGATAAGCCAAAGCATTCATTACTAACACATGGAGGTAGAGGCCTCTGAAGTGCATTTAGTTGAGTCTGATTCCCAAACTGAGAGAGCAGTAGCTTTGTCTTTTCTGGATGTATTGAATACCCGTATTGGGTTTGGCTTGTGAGCGCCAAGCCGCGGGAAGGGCTATCATCTTACTATGTTCTTGTTAAATGCTAAGATTTTAGACTGGAATTGCCACCTACATTCCCAATCACTCAGTTATTATGTCTTTGCCGTGAAAATAAAACAAAATAAAAAAAAATCAATGCTCTGTTTACTAAGACTTTTTATCTACAGGTTGGATTGGGTCTCTGTTGTACAGAATCCTTGATACTCTCTTTCATCAAATGGTTACGTTCATTTCCATTTAAGTTACTGATTTAATTGACAAAATTTGAGTTTCTGATAATTTCAAGTCTGCAGGCTGCCACTGGAAATCTGAAGTGGTTAGCCTTCACAGGCACTCTTGTCAATATGGGTATGATTGTGACTGGTTGATAAAAGCAGCTTCTAAAATGTGTCTCGTGGAATATTACTATGACAGAATATTACTATATTAGAAGAAGAGGAGTTCCTTGGTCAAATGAGTATTAAAAAAAACAGGAAGAAATAGTCACAGATGTTTTTATAAAAATGAGATCTCACCGGACCTTTATTAGGTGATGCACTGTGTCTGAACACTGGAATATACCACAATTCAGGGTTTCCTACATATACTAGTCTCTTGATCTTTTCTCAAGGAACACTTTGCAAAATAATGGATTGCAGCCCATTTTATTCCTTAAACAGGTTTATACCAAATACATTAATAAAAATTGCTACAGAATACAAAGAAACTATTTTTATGCCAAAACGATTAGTATCGTACAGTAAAATAACAACATTTAAGAAATAGCGTTCAGTGGAGCAAGCTAAAGAAATTTCTAGGTAGAAAGTACCTTCCATTGTTCTTCTTTTTCATTTAATCTGTAGCGAATCTGAAACTGCAGACTATTCTCTGGAAAGATTGGCTTTTCCCAAGATATTTTCAATAGTCCAGTGTTCACAGTAATTTCTGCTTTCACTTTGGATGGGGGCAGTGGTTTCACTGGAAATTTAAAAATGAACAAAAGTGTTATGCAACAGTAATTTATATGAAGATAGAGCAGAAGAATCAATGCATAGATTGCTTGTTAAGCAAGTTAATAGGAAGAGCTGGGCTGTTTCTACTATAGGGAAACCTGAGTTCTCTCTTGAAAATGTATTTTTCTCTCTGTCTTCTCTCATGTCTCTAAATTTCTTTTGATTACAAACTATTTTTACTTCACTTAGAAAAAAAAGAGCTGATGAGAAATTAAGTCATCGGCCCTCATGCAAAAGGGACCACACTTGAAATCTCTCAAGAGCAAACCGTTTTGATTTAGACTTGGAATTTAAAGCCAAAATAAAACAAAAAACTATTCCCCCACACACACATAGACTACAAAAACTCCCTACTCCCTTCCCCAGCAACTGCCCGCACACACACACCAAGAACAAAAATTACCATCAAGCATTTTTCAAACCCTTTCTTCTTCCCGAGGCATTTCTAGGTTAAGTTTAGAGACAAACTTGCAGAGTGAAGCGTTGGTTTTTTTCATCATGGGCTTTTAAAGGACAGCAACAAAGAACTGCACCAGAAAGACGAGCTTTACACATATAAAGTAAAAAACTATAGGAAGACAACATATTTGGGGACCAAAAGTTCTAAAGCCCAAATACAACAGTGTATCTCTGAAGTTCTGATTCATCAACAAGGACCTAAACCTTCCTTTGGAAGGCAGTTTTTCTCGTTTCTTCAATTTTCACACACAAAAGATGTTTTACACCAACCAGTTATTAACATACATTTCATTGTGTAAACAGCCAATGAAGAAACAATGAATATTTGAGAAACCCTACGACATTAAATCTGATTTTACTTGCCTGGATCATATGGCTGTTACTAATCATTTCCACTAAAGCCTAATGGACAGAACAGGTATTTCTGAAGTATAATAATTTATAAGGGATGTTCCATCTGGCATGACTATAAAATAGTTAGCTGGGGGACAGTTAGCAAGCAGTTCAGTTTACTAGGATTTCTATAACTGGCCCAACTGGTAAGATGTGTAAGAGGTGAATCCAGCATTTGAATCTACAAGTTGCAATTTCTACAGTTTTCTAGAATTCAGTAGGTACTACAAATCTGATTTAAGTTCCTTATTTTAGTACCAAAGTACTTATTTTAGTACTTACTTCAAAGGTTGAGTATAAGAATTTCAAATATTCAGTTGTAGAACCAACCTCATGCCATATGTGTCACATATTACATATATGTATATATATATATCACTTGGGTTGGAGTGGTAGCACAGCGGGTAGGGCATTTGCCTTGCATCCGGCCAACCCGAGTTCGATTCCTCCGCCTCTCTTGGAGAGCCCGGCAAGCTACCTAGAGTATCTCACCCGCACGGCAAAGCCTGGCAAGCTACCCGTGACGTGTTTGATATGACAAACACAGTAACAACAAGTCTCACAATGTTACTGGGCCCACTCGAGCAAATCGATGAACAATGGGAGGACAATGCTACAGTGATATATATATCGCTTGTATCACTTGTTGTCCCATTGTTCATCGATTTGCTCGAGCAGGCACCAATAATGTCTCCATTTGTCCCAGCCCTGAGATTTTAGCAGTCTCTCCTTACTCGTCCTTCCCAACGCTGCTGTACTGGGGGCTCTTTCAGAGACAGGGGAATGAGACCCGTTATTGTTACTGTTCTTGGCATATCGAATATGTCACAGGTAGCTTGCGAGGCTCTGCAGTGCAGGACAGATTAAATTAAATACTTAATTGCATTTAAATATATATTGCATTAAATTAAATACAACATATATATTGCATAACACTGCATATATATATATTGCATATCCGTGCATATTTATGGGTTGAACGGTAGCAAAGTTCTTTGCCCTTCTAAGATATTTAATGCCAGAGAAATACCATTTAGGGCATTGTCAGTATGAATGGGAACAAACTAAACTATTGGGAGTGGGAGTGATCAACTAATTTGAACAATACATTGGAAAAAGGTTTTTGCATAATAGAAATTTATCTTATGGTTAGAAAAAGATGTGTACTACAGACAGAACTTGCTTTGTACAGCTAAGTAATGGTTTGGTTTTGTTTTTCACAAACTGAAGTCTTTTGTTTCTTAATGTCCCAAAAATCAGCACTCTGTTTCTTTTGCCACTTAAAGAAAACTGGAGAAATTGAAAATGTTCTGTGTTTACAAGATAAATGGGATTTCTCTGCCCAGAGAAGAGGTCAAAGCATCTACAGTGGAAAAGATCAGAAATTCTGTCCTCACTTCCCCTGCATCAACCCCTGGTTACCTTTCAAAGCCTTCAGCCCCATGGCCAAGCATCCTGCATGTGGCCAACTCACGGCAGCCAAGAGCCAAAACAAGCAATTATTTCCCACGACAACTGAACCAAAGCTACACAGCGGGTCAAGCATCTGTTGTCTAAATGGTACAAAAGCCAAGTGGAAGGTTGCAGCTGGGTTGAGCGAGTCTCAGGGTACCCTTTTTTTTTTGTTTTTTGTGTCACACCCAGTGATGCATAGGGGTTACTCCTGGCTCTTCACTAAGGAATTACTCCTGGCGGTGCTCAGGGGACCTTATAGGATGCTGGCAATTGAACCCAGGTTGGCTGTGTGCAAGGCCAATGTCCTACTTGCTGTGCTATCACTCCAGTCCCATCTGGGTGCCCTTCTTCCCTTACCATGTGTTCACTTAGTCTCTCTGCCATGTGCTGGCAATTTGCATGATTTTTCAGAAGTTCTATTATCTATGTAAGAGTTATCAAGCTTTCACCTCCCTGTACTTCTGGATACCTTGGTAGTCATATCCACACCCCCAAAGCTTCCACCCATTTGAAAAGCTACTTCAGCCTTACCATCCTGATAAAAATACCCAATGTCCTGAACAATCATCACGACCTCTTGGCACCTGTATTGTAAACCATAATACATAAAATGAAAAGGAGAGAGAGAGAGAGAGAGAGAGAGAGAGAGAGAGAGCGCAAGAATGAAAGTGCCTCCCATAGAGAGGCTGGGTGTTGTCGGTGGGGGTTTGGGGGATGGTGGTGGGGAAACGGGGGACATTGATAGTGGGAAATGTACACTGTTGGAGGGATGGGTGCTGGATCATTGGTGACTAAAACCCAATTATGAATATCTTTGTAATGCTCTATCTCACGGACATACAATTAAAATTTTTTTAAAGTAATGTGGAGTTCATGCCCAATTCAGTAAGTTTAATCAATGGCTGAATAAATAGCAGTACTCCTACATTAAAAAAAGACTTATCAATAGGTTCGAGTGATAGGTGATCTGTGGTCCTTACTGCTAAGTGATGTTACTATCGTCCTTGCTTTGGGGTGTCTACACCAGATGGTGAATTTGATCTATAAACGTCGTTTGTGTTCTGACTGCTCTAGTGCCCAACTGTTCAAATCTCTCTCCCTCTCCTCAGTCCTCCTTATTCTGAGACACAAAATTCGTGAAATAAGAACAGATGCTAATCCTCACTCTAACTGTTCTAGTGAAAGGAAGAGTCATGTGTCTCTCACTTTAAATCAAGAAATCAGGCTGGGTGAGGATGTCACAGCTAAAGCAGGAACCAAAAATGCGAATTCTTGTGCCGATTAGTCAAATCATGAATGCAAAGAAAAAGGTCTTGAAGAAAATGAAAAGTATTCTTCGGGGAGCATACAAATGATAAGAAAATCAAAAACAGATTTACTGCTGACATGGAGTAAGTTTTGGTTGCCCAGATACAAGATCAACCTAACCACAACATTCTCTAAAGCCAAAGACTTATCTATTGTAAGTG
Source organism: Sorex fumeus (assembly GCF_029834395.1). Taxonomy (NCBI): domain Eukaryota; kingdom Metazoa; phylum Chordata; class Mammalia; order Eulipotyphla; family Soricidae; genus Sorex; species Sorex fumeus. The sequence goes on from NW_026606102.1 coordinate 1,944,108, forward strand.
TCTCGTTTTTTTTTTTCAACTTTATGATGACTGAGAAAGGTTAGGAAACTGTAGAAGAAAAGTTTGGAGTCAGCAGAGGTTTTTTTGGTTATTTTTTTTAATGAGGCGGAGGGGTACTGTCTATATTATCAAAGTGCCATGCTATACAAGTAGAAGCAGTAAGTGCTGATAGAAAAGTCAGAGCATTCCCCAGAATTTCTAGCAAAGATCACTGGTGAAGGTCCTAGACGCAACAATAGACTTTCAAAGTAGGCAAACAATCTACTATTGGACCAAGAATCCATCTAGGACTTTCCTGGTTATAGAAGTCAGTATCAGTATCAAAGTTTCAAAAGAAAGCTTGACTCTCTTGTCAAGGGTTAATGATGCTGGTGACTTCAAGTTAAAGCCAATGCTTATTAATATTCTATTATTCCTAAGATCTTAAATAATTATGCAAAAGTTATTATGCCTGTGCTCTATGAATGGAAGCACAAAGTCTTTAATAATATGGCTTTCTTTAAGCTATACTATAAGCCTACTATTGTTCACAAAATAAAAGGGGGATCCATTTCAAAATACTACTACTCATAGACAAGGTACATGGTACCCCAGAACTCGGATGAAGAAATACAAAGAAATCAATGTTGCCATGCCTACCAACACAACTTCCATTCTGCATCCCAAAGATCAAGGAGTCTTTTAGCGTTTCAAGTCTTATTTCAAAGAAAACTGAAGACCTTTTGAAGGGGATTCACCATTCCGGCTGCCACTAAGAACCTTTGTAACTTGGAGTTTGAGAATGGCCCATAGAAAAGCTCTCTTAAGCTCTCTGCTTAAGGCAGAGAGTTGAAATCCTGATGCCACCAACAGGCATCAAACATGGCTTTTTAGGAGCTCTGGTGGCAAAACAAAGCAGTCAATTCCTGGCACACTGCAGCCAGGTGTGTGCAAGCATCAGAGCTGATGTGCCTCAACCTTTGTGAGCACTGCAACTAAAACTGCGTGAGTCCCAAAACTAGGTAAGCGATCCCCTTAAACCAGGAAGTGCACACGCACTGCAGCTCAAGTTTTCAAGCGCAGGCCAGTATGTCTACAAACACTGCAACTAAAAGTGTGTGATGTTCATGTAGCACCACAGCCAAGAGTGTGCAGTTCCCTGTCACTACAACAGAAGTGGAGATGAAAAGAGAATGGGAAAAATCAGAAAGTCAAAGAACATTTGTGGTTCAACAGAGGAAACAGTCCCATTAGCAGGAGTTTAGAAGGACTCACTTCCAACCTTCATGGATAACTCTGGGAGGTTCAATTCTTGGTGGAGTAAGATACTGCAGGTGTGGTGGAAAAGGTAAGGGAGTGAGAATACAAGTGGTGATTCTAAGTGTTCAATCTCAAGATAAGATTGACAAGTGGGAATCTGCTTCTTGTGGATCAGCAAAGAAAGCAATTTCTGTGTCTCAAAGAAAAGTCCCTGCCTTAGAGGCAGGCTGGTTGGGTGTATGTACTGACAAAAGGAAAAGATGTATTTAATAACTTACTGAAACCTGTAATAATCCAATTGTATTTGGGGAGAGACTTCCCCAACAGGATAGTATATAGCACTGAAAGACATTCTTTTACATATCAGCTGCACAATAACATATGCATCATTTCTCAAATATTTCACGGCAATACTGGAGAGCTATAAAATTTTTCCAGTGCTCTCAATATTTTGAAATACAAATACTTATTTAAGAGAGTGTTTAAAACGTCATGATGAGTGTTGTCATCCTTGTCTATTATTTTCTTTTCTCTTCTTCACTTCATTTTAGGTAGTCTTCATTTTTCTGGTCCCTGAACAGCCTTATAAATTAAAGTCTTGGGTTATGACTAGGCAGAAAAGTCATCAGAGAATTCAAATTAAACTTCTAGATTAAAAACATAAATGTTTATATAAATACTCTGAAAAAAAAACCTCAAAGTAGTGATGGGAGCCAGAGCAATAACGCAACGAGCAAGGCACTTGCCTTGCATGTGGCTGACCCAGATTCAATCCCCAACACCCCATAAGGTCCCCGGAGTCCACCAGGAGTGGTTTCTGAAGGCAAAGTCAGAAGTAAGTGCTGAACATAACCAGAAGTGGCACGAAAATAAAACAAACAAATGAGCTTCATAGTAGTGCATCACTTAAAATAGTAGTACTAATTTTGGTTCTCAGTGTTTAATATAATTCTTGAATAGTAATTTGAAAATATGTCTATTGCCCTGCTCCGCAAATGAAAGTCCTATCTAGTATCTTGTATTTAAGGAAGACAAAAACTATAGAATTTTATTCATGTATGAAAAATTTAAAAAAGCACAAACAAAACCTTAGATTCTGAGAACAGAATGAATGGAGTTGCCATAGGCACAAAGGAGCAAGAGGGCAAAAATAAAAAATTAGGAGCATGAAATGTATAGTGGTGGATGAAAACTAGACTCCTGGTGTCCATCATAATTAATATATTAATATACACAGATGCTAAATAATTAATTAATATTAATTAATTAATATTAATTGATTAATATACCCAATACATAATTAATTAATTAATATACACAGATGCTAAAATATAAAACTCTCTACTGAAGAGCCGCACTGTCCATTTGCTCAATTTCACTGATTTCCTCAAGTGGGCATCAGTAATGTCTCCATTGTGAGACTTGTTGCTACTGTTCTTAGCATATCAAATACACCACAAGGAGCTTGCCAGGCTCTGCCATGTGGGCGGGATATTCTCGGTAGCTTGCCGGGGTCTCTGAGAGGGATGGAGGAATCGAACCCAGGTCAGCAGCGTGCAAGGCAAATGCCCAACCCGCTGTGCTATCGCTCCAGAGTATATAATGTAACAAACTAACATTACTAAAAAATTGCTAGATATTTAAAATAAAACAAAAATTAAAAATGGGGACATCAGTGAAGGAAAGTAAACACTGGTAAAGGGGTTACTGCTTGTATCTTGTACCTCTCAAACTCAATCATGGATAAATTTTTAACTTTGCCATTCATGGTGACTTAATGAATTATTCTTTAAAAATAATAGAACTGTCTATGGTTGACTGTCTTGCCAACTCCTCCTCGGAAACAGGAAAGAAAATTCAATCTAGTGTGAACATATAGTGGCAAAATGCATTACCTGAATCAAACTGAATTCAAATTTTTGGATAAAAATGAAGACATACAGCTCAGTTGGACATACCCACATAATTAGGAATGAAACACGCTGGTGGAGAATCAAGTGAACCTAAAGGATGATTGATCCTAATCCACATTGTATAGCCAGATAGTAGAAAGATTGGCTGAAATACACATTCATAAACACCATCTCCCTGCAAAAGGCAATCTTTGGATTCAGACTTGGGGTGAATGGATGGTTCTTCAGGACAGTAAAGTCTCCTCCTAAAAAGATAGAAGAACAGGCAATTAATACACAAAATTGGGAAAGCAATATGACATTTAAGAATTTAATTTTATTGTTTATTTTGTTTATTTATTTTGCTTTTTTGGGTCACACCCAGCGATGCTCGGGGGTTATTCCTGGCTCTGCACTCAGAAATTACTCCTAGCGGTGCTCAGGCGACCATATGTGATGACAAGGATCTAACGAACCCAGTTCGGCTGCAGGCAAGGTCTGCCCACACTGGCCCTAATTAAAGGTAAAGGCCCTCCCGTTGATCGTCGATTTGCTCGAGCGGGCCCAGTAACGTCTCCATTGGAGACTTTGTTGTTACTGTGTCTGGCATATCGAATACTCTCGGTAGCTTGCCGGGCTCTCCGAGAGGGGTGGAGGAATCGAACTCGGGTCGGCCATGTTGGCCGCTTGTAAGGCGAACGCCCTACCCGCTGTGCTATCGCTCCAGCCCCTAATTATATTGTTTAAAAGAGACAGTTTCGGAAGCGTACAGAGAGCTTACTGGACTGGGGCTGATGGTTTGCATGCAGGTGGCCCTGGATCCCTGGCACCATGTATGGTTCCCAAGAAACACCAGGAGTGATCTTGCCCATCCCAGCATCAAGTCAGAGTAATTCCAAGCACCACTGGGTTTAGCCCCCAAACCATATTAATTCATTAAATGAAGAGACAGCTTTATTCCATCTAAACAGGAGTCATCTTGTTAGAAAAGCACCTTTTAATTCCCAGCTATATCACAGTCTTGCCACAATACAGGCCTTTATCAAATATTCATTAGCGGGGCTGGAGCAGTAGCACAGCCGGTAGGGTGTTTGTCTTGCACGGCCAACCCAGGTTCGATTCCCAGCATCCCATATGGTCCCCTGAGCACTGCCAGGGGTAATTCCTGAGCGCAGAGCCAGGAGTAACCCCTGTACACTGCCGGGTGTGATCCAAAAAGCAAAAAAAAAAAAAAAAATATTCATTAGCTGTTAAGAGACAGAAATGAAATAAACTTCATTGTCCTAACAAGGTGATTAACAGTTCAATTTAAGAAATCTACAATACTCTAAAAGTTAAGTTCAGTTATGCCTGTAGCACTGTAGCACTATCCTCTCGTTGTTCATCGATTTGCTCGAGCAGGCCCAGTAACGTCTCCATTGTGAGACTTGTTGTTACGGTGTTTGGCATATTGAATACATCACGGGGAGTTTGCCAGGCTTTGCCGCGCAAGCGAGATACTCTCAGTAGCTTGCTGGGCTCTCCGAGAGGGGCGGAGGAATCGAACCTGGCTCAGCCAAGACATGCCTCATGCAAGGCAAATGCCCTACTACCGTGCTATTGCTCCAGCCCCAATTATGCTTACGCAAGCAAAATAGAATATTGATACAATATTTAAGGGTTTTATGATGTCTTTTTTAAAATCACACTTGGCAGTGCTTGGACTACTTCCTGCTCTGCACTTGGGGGGTGGCCCCTCAGCTCAGAGGACCAGGCAATTCCAAGGATCAAAGCTGGGCCTTCCCATGAGTGAGGGGCACGCACTCCGACTGTTAGGCTATCTCTCGAGCCCATGTTACAATTTTTAAAGGATAGAGCAAAAGTGTATGTAAAAGGGGCATTTCCGAAATGGGAAGGAAGATGCATTCCGTGCATTTTAACAGAGATTAAATGTTATGGCAAATTACTAACAGTAAACATAACTGACTGCGAATGTTTAATGTCCTAATATTTTCTATTTTAAAGCAATATAGTTTTTAAAGCCATTTATTTCTATATGAATCACAGTCAAGTATTTCACTCATTTTCTCTAGCTAACACTCCATCTTAATACATATGTAGCATTTCTCCTCTCCTTTAAAAATTTTTTTAACCAATACTTGCTCTGAAAATTGCCTAGAAATGACTAACGTAGTAGACTAAATGACTCAATGTAAATGACTAAAGTCATTTTTACACATGTAAAAAAAGTAGGCACATTTTTTCATAGGGAAGGAAGGATGCAAAGAAATTAAAAATTCTGTTCTTCTACTTCTCATTTTCCATTTTTGGTGACACCTTTTTTTCCTATTTCCTCAAACTTACAGCTCTCTCTCTCTCTCTCTCTCTCTCTCTATAGAGAGAGAGAGAGAGAGAGAGAGAGAGAGAATGAGTGAATTCGTGGTGGTGATGAGTGGAAGGAAGTGAGAATGAGTGATGAGCTAAAAGCAGCACGACCTTGTTTAGAAGCATGGCTACAGACCAGTTTGAATCCAAAGGGAACATCAGTAGCATAACACCCGCAGTAGCCATTCACTGAGTGTCTACCAAAGAAATGGTAACACCTTAATTGTGAGTATCACTTGTATCACTTGTCATCCCATTGCTCATGGACTTTCTTGAGCGGGTGCTAGTAATGTCTCCATACTGTCCCTGTCACTAGCACGCGACAGTAATTATTAGTATATGGAATATGTCATTAATTCTTCAGGGGTGGGGGCGCTGGTGGCTGCAGGATGGGGCGGGGGTTGGGGACCAGTCTAGGCAGTGCTGAGGGAACCATATGTGAACTGGGGTCGGTTACATGCAAGGCAAGTACCTTAACTTTCATATTATCTCTCTGGTGTTAAGTAATGCTTTAAGATGGGCTATAAATCCTTGATTTCCTCCATTTTACAGAAGAGAACATTGAAATCAGAGAGGATAAAACCTTGCTCAAATATATGTAAGGAGTTTAATGGTCCTAGAAATGTTAGTAAGAAAATTGAGACACAGTGTTGATACTGTAGTGATCCACCACCACGTCTGTATGTGAAAATGTCATGAAAAGAAAGTATCAATTATAAAAAAAAAGGCATACTAAGAACTTTTTACTGGCTTGAAAATGAGCATATGAAGTTATTTGGAAGAAACTATTTTTCCCATGTGAGAAATGCATAACAAAACAAAATAAGCCCCCATTTTTTTCTAACACTGCATAAGAATAGACTGGGAGCATTAGAAAAAGAATTTGGGTCTCAGTACTTGAGGAAGATAACTTGTTTGTCAAGTACAAAATTTAGATTTTTAAGAATAAATAAACACATATGATATATGTTGAAAGTCCCCAATGCTAATACGAATTGAGATAGTGTTTAAGAGAAGCACACATACTTGTAAATTACTGTGGAATATTATAAAAATAAAAATTTATCTGTCTTTTCTTAGTCAAAAAGATTATTATTTAGATAAAACTCAGTAGAAAAAATTAGATAAAACTCTAGAAAAATAATGCCTTGAATTCTAAAACAGGAGAAGCACAAATAAATATTTTTTGGTTGTTTTTTGGGGGGTTGGAAGTTACACCCAGAAACACTTAGGGATCACTCCTTTCTCTGTACTCAGAAATCATTCCTGGAGGTGGTCAGAGGACCATATTAGGGATCAAACTCAGGTCCACTGAGTGCAAGGCAACTACCTTACTGCTGACTATGACTCCGACTCCAGATTAACCTATTTCTAAAGTCATCCATATTATCTCTTACAATCTTGGTGTACCACTAACTTTTCCCCAAACATTATTTTTAAGCAAATGATAGTAGGCATCTGTAATCTTCAGTATCCTTTTAAGTCAAATTAAGATGTACAGAAATTATTTTTCTCAAATTTTATTGACTAGTCAAAAGCAATTGTAGTAAATTTATCAGAAAAAATAATTTATCAAAAACAAATTGAAATGAAAACAAATTAAGAATTTTTACCTCAAGGATGAATTTCCTTTCAAGAAAATCAAATTTATTGAATTCTACTATGTATATTCTAACTCCTTCCAGGAAGAAAGTCTTTTGGACTACTCATGACAATATATCTACAACAAAATTCTTCATCATATTTCAAAAAATTAAACAGCCAAAATTATACATACCTATGATACCTCAACTCTAAAGTACTTCCCACGAGTGATTCCATTTCATTGGCTGACCATCTGCAAGTCATTTTGGCTAAGTATCCATCCGTTTCACATGATATACTGATATTAACATCTATTTAAAATACAGAAAAAGTATTAATATGAAGAAAAAACACCAAAGATGCTTATTCAAAATAAATTTGCTTGACATTTCCAACAGGACTTTTCTACAGGGTCCCAAAATAGACATATATCTTGTGGAACAAAATAAAGAAAAAATCTCAGCATTTCTTACCAATCACGTGTAATTCAGCATAGCGATGATGGCATTCTTGCTCGTTGCAACAGTATACAGCATCGTAGGTAAACGTCCCTCGAGGTATGGTTGCATTGACATTGGGAAAAGTTACTTCGCTCACATGGTCATTGACCACATGGTACTGGCTTTGAGGAATTTTCTCAGCTAAATTTAGCCACCAAACAATCTCTTTTGAGGAAACCATCTTACCCTCATTTTTGTACATGCAGTGAAAAGAGACATTAGACCCAACACTTGTCAGAATTTTAGGTGGAAAGTATACGACATCTGTAAGGAGGAAGGAAAAGTGGAATATCAGAGGAAGACAGAAAACATCACGAAGGCAATTTATACCAAGTAAAGAGGATTCACATTGCATTGAGAATTACTCAGCCAACTGTAAAAAATGCTCGAAAGATCATCCAAATGTAATTGTATATCTGTGTCATTAGTGTCCTGTCTGTGAATAACATGAGTTTTCATAATGTCTTCAGTATTTCTAAACACAGAGATGTACTCAATACAAATATGTAACTGTCAATTGCTAGTTTGCAGGCAAGGAATTAATATAAATAAAGTAAAACCTAATTCCACAATGATTTTTTTTATCAGACTGCTTCCACAACTAGGAATAAGCATGAACCAAAAAAATTAAACACACAAAAGTACCCTAACACAGCAAGATAACCACAAACCAAAGGCAATGGGGTGGGAGGTATGATCCACATAACCTGAGTTGGAGAATGTGTGTGTGTGTGGGGGGGGGGGGGTGAAGGTTTAGAGGGAGGTAGTTTAGAATTCTTGGGGAAGGAAGGTGGGCACGTTCGTGATGGGTGTGCTGCTGGAATTCTGTGCGTGAGGAATTTGTAATAGTATTGTAAACCACAGAACCTCAATCAAAAAAAGTTTTAAATAAAAAATATATGAAAATGTAAGTGCTTCATGCTTGGGACGTAATTCCCTTCAAGTAAATATTCCTCATGTTACTGTGAATATGATATGTATTTATTGGAGTTTTAGGACTCAGTGAAGCTTTCATACTATTATTCTACAAAAGAAAATAAATCATTGCTAAAGTATTAAAAAATAGTCACAATACTGTGGAGCAGCTAAATGCTAAAAACATTACCTTAAGAAGAAAACACAAGTTATAAAAACCTTATCATTCACAAAGTTTACATTAAACACATAGGGTTGACATTTACATAAAGCAAATGTTATAATTTTCAAATACATAAATACATTTTATTCTCAAATGAGACATTTAATTTGTAAGACAAAAAAGAATGATTTTCTTTACATGATAAAGTAGTAATAATACTTCTGCAAGATTTATATTAATTAGCTTTATGAAAAGAGGAAATTTTATTCACAAATTAGTGAATTCCTCTGAAGAAAAACTAAGTCTGTACATTTAGACAAATTTATTTGAAAATAATTACTATAGTCCTATGAAATACATTTTTGAACTCTTGGGGAGTACAACCTAATTTTTAAAGGAAAAAATATTTCTCTATCCTATCATAAGAGCTGTCAAGTGTGAAACAGAATAACCTAGCACCTGTTTTTCCTCTTTCTAGAGAGCGATTAATAAAGATTAATAAAGAATGCAATTAATAAAGAAATGATAACAATCAGCATTCCTTATGCGGTCTTCAATATATGGTATGATCTCTTTGCAACAGTCTTAAACTTCATAAGTTCTGCAAAGATTTTAAGTTGTCTCCTAAAGGACCAACATCTCCGGAGAATCTCATTTGAGAAATGAAAACAGCTCATTTCAAAAAGAATTAAAAAAAAAAGAATTCAAAATTCCTTGATGAAGTATAATTTATACTTCACTAATAGCACGAGATAGGTACAACTTTAATATATCAAAGGTAAAAAAGCTCTGAAGTTTTTGATAATAATTAGCAATGCTTTTGTTTGTCCTTTAAATTTATTTTAATTGCAGTAACATTGACTTAACTGTTATCATATGTCCCAAGTAAACTCTGTTAAGACAAATAAAGAACAAGTATTTAAAAATGATAAAACAGATATGCTCCTTCCAAAAAAAAAAATCAATGCCTCAATTCTGCAGAATGTTTTTCTCTGCTGGCTGCCGTTCATTGTAACACACAGCAGAAAACAATAGAGGAAAATTTAATAATCAGTGCTTAGATTTCAGAGAGGAAGATTCTGATCATTTTACACAAAGAAGAGGAAGTTCCTAGCACTGGAGAAGTCCACTTCACGGCTGTAATTGTTTCCATGTGGTAGATGACTGAGAAAGAAATCCAGTAACACTAAACCTAGAAATCATAAACACTGAAACCTCATTTAGTGGGAGTATCTGAGGTCATGAAGTAGTCCTCGGAAAACATTCCAGTTTACTGGCTTTGAGTGTCAGCTGTTGGTAACCTCGAAAGTTTGCCTGAGTAATGCAAGATGAACAGATTCCTTTATTAGTAATGAAGCAGAAACCGCAGGATTCATGTCCAGCTCTGCTACTTTCCTAAGTCACTCACCCAAACTATTTCACAAGGTTACAATCAGGATACAGAGTATATATGTAAAACATTCAGAACAGTGCCTGAAATACAAGAAGTACCCTCTCCACTGCTATTTAATCAAGAACTGCTAAAATGATGTCCTTCTATGTTCACTACAACAAAAGCCAGAATCTGGAAACAACCCGAGTGCCCGAACACACGAATGGATAAAGAAAATATGGTACGCCTACAGAATGGAATACTACACAACTGCTTGCTAGGAAAATGAAGTCATGAAATTTGCCTACAAATGGATGAATATGAAGAGTATCATGCTGAATGAAATGAGTCCGAAAAGAGACAGATATAGAATGACTGCATTCATTTATGGTATATATAAAAAAAATAGTATAAGACTAATATACAAGGCTAAAGAAAACAGGGACCAGGAGGAATGGTGAATGGTTGGAATCTAACACAAGTGGCGGTGGGCAGGGGGGCGGCAGTGGGGTGGAGGGTAGGTTAGACAGAAAAGGTACTAGTATGGCAAGAATAGCTGGAAATGATCGTGTTGGGTAAGAACTGAGTATTTAAAGTAGGTAAAGGAATATATATATACACGATAACCTTTCAGTATCTGTATTGCAAACCACAATGCCCAAAAGGGAGAGAAAGAGCCATACAGGTACGCTGGGGGGGGGGGGGGAGGGGGGTAACTGGAGGTGGGTGGGAGAGAAACTGGGTATACTGGTGCTGGGAACTGTAAACTGGTAGCGGTATGGGTGTTGGAACACTGTATGACTGAAACCCAACCATGAACAGCTCTGTAATGGGCTATCGCACGGTGATTCGATAAATTTTTAAAAAAATATTTAATAAAGAATTTGAGATGAAGTAAGCGCTGAACCCGCAATCCAGTCAAGAAGTCCAGCCTGTAAGTTCTACTCCAGCAAGACAATTAGTTCCTCGACAGCCTGGTCCTGGCGCCTGTGCAGCAGTGAGCAACTCTGGCCTTCCTGGTGTGGCAGTAAGAACTGTGCCAAGTTAGTGGGGCCAGGTGTGCTAATCTCCTTCAGGCACGCGCGCTCTAGGGCCGGGTGCCAATCTCGGGAATGGTGTAGGGCAAGGCCGAGTTAGGAAGCAAGCCCAGTGCCCAGAGCAGAGTGCTGAAGCTCAGTGTATCCTGGCACTAAACAAGGAAGTTGCTGGACTGGACCAACATTCTGGAATTCCATGTGCGAGAGCTTAGAGAACCTGATTCAGCTACTTAATGGTTGGCAGCCAAGATCCTCTGTCTGGTGCTCAGAAGACCCTGGCCTTAGCCTTGTACGTGGCCGACATGGCCGACTCGAGTTCGATTCCTCAGTCCCTCTCGGAGAGCCCAGCAAGCTAATGAGAGTATCTCGCCCGCATGGCAAAGCCTGGCAAGCTCTCCATGACGTATTTGATATGCCAAACACAGTAACAAGTCTCACAATGGAGATGTTACTGGGCCCGCTCGAGCAAATTGATGAACAATGGGAGGACAGTGGACAGTGGGCAATGAATCACCGTGAGATAGTTACAGATTTACACCTCTGTGTTAGGCACATTCCCTCTTATTATCTCTCTCTTCCAGGGTGTTATGGTTTGCAGTACAGGTACTAAGTGGCCTTCATGTTTGGTCCTACTTTCAGCATGCTTCTCCCTTTTTCTAATGGAGATGAAGTCAGGGCCACCCACTTTATGACTAGAAGAATATAGTTCGGGGGCTAGAACTATAGTACAGCGGGTAGGGTGTTTGCCTTGTAGATGGCCGACCTGGATTTGATTCCCAGCATCCCATATGGTCAACCAAGAACTGCCAGGAGTAATTCCTGAGTGCAAAGCCAGGAGTAACCCCTGTGCATCATCAGATGGACGCAAAAAGCCAAATATATATATATGTGTGTGTATGTATGTATAATATATATATATTTCAGGGGAACCCTGCAGATAAGACATTTCAGAGTGAATAAAGTCCTATCTGAGAAACTCACTTTTTACTCTCTGAGTGAAGATGCCGTGCTTTGTGTTTGGGGAAATCTCCACGTCTCTCAACAAAGGGGAAGCATTGGAGGGTCACCCTATAGTTCTCTAGACTTGTTTGCTGCTAAGACACTTCTCCCTGTATATGTTACTGAATAGATTTTTCTTTCCCTAATCTGTTCTATGTTGTTTTGATTGCTTGGTCAGCTCAAGAATCCAGAGGTGTGGGGGCTTGAGAATCCAGAGGCATGGGGACTTCTCCAGCGGTGCACCCACAAATATGTAACTTAAATATTTTCAAACTTAAAATATCTATGATTCTGGGTTGGAGAGCTAGGGCAGCAGGCAGGGCACTTGCCTTGCAGGCAGCCAAATGAGTTCAAGTTCCCTCTCACAGGTAAGAACCTTAAGGACATACTTTGAAATCGAATGTGATGAATTCACTCCTCTCTACATATCTTATCACTGGCTATTAAGCTCTATTAATCAAAGATATATAATTAGAAGTAGAAGATTAGCTTTCCTTGGGGAAAAAAACTCACAAAAGCTCTCTGTCATCTCCTGTTACATACAATGGGACACTCCATGATTGTTTAAAGAACAGAGACAGGAAGTCCTATATAGTCTCCAAATCTATTTCACATGACCCCAAACTTTTCCAGGGATAATTACTTTTCCTGGTGTTTAGCACTTTGTCAAGTTCTTCTCTCAATTTTGGTTTACCAAGCTGGGCAATCTCCTACTCCTATAGACTCAGAGATTTAAAAGACTGAGTAGATTTTAAAATCTACCAAGTTGGTTACTAGATTAGTCAACATTGATAGTTGACTAAAAGCTCAGGAGCATAAGTCACTGTACTAAGCATTCATTCTGTCCTTCATTTCATTTTATCCATATAAAAACATCACTACTTTACAGTTAAGAAAAATAAGGCATAAAAAGTTAATTTTCCCAGTAAGTGATGGATGGTGGGGCAGGAGCAATAGCACAGCGGGTAAGGCATTTGCCTTGCACGCAGGCGACCCGGGTTCGATTCCCAGCATTCCATATGGTTCCCTGAGTACCGCCAGGAGTGGTTCCGGAGTGCAAAGCCAGGAGTAACCCCTGAACATTGCCAGGTGACACCCCCCTCCAAAAAAATAAACAAGTGATGGAGTAGGATTTCTATACCCTGTCTATAGCAAATATCAATGCTTTTAAACCATTAATAAGACTTACTTTCTGGCTAATCAATGCTTCTTCAATTGTAAATATAGGTGCTGGAGAGAGATTACAGTGGGTGGGACACTTGCCTTGCACACAGCAGACCCACACATCCCCCAGTGTCCCCTGAGCCCTACCAGGAGTGAATCCCAAGTACAGAGTCAGGAGTAAGCCCTAAGAACTGCCAGGTTTGGCCTCCAAACAAACCAAAAAAAAAAAAAAACTAAATTGTTTTAATAAATAAACTTGTTGAGTTAAGTGTGTTGAATTTCCACTTAGGATTTTACGCGGTCCTTGTATTTTCCAAATACCATCAACCTGGGAGAGTCTATGTAGGAGAACCAGTCAAAGGCACAGGAGATGTCTTCCTTGGCTACCCTGGTGTGACAATGAAGGAGGTTGTGAATAAACTTCTGATTTTTCCTTATGTTAAGAACTTTAAGGACCAGAAAGATAGTTCGATGAGCTGCGTGCATGTTTTTTCATGTAGGAGGCCCAGGCTTGATCCCCAGCACTGTATGGTCCCTGTTCACAAAAGTGATATAAAATATAAACAATTTAAAAATATGTACACAGAGAGAGGAAGAGAAGGAGGGAGGGAGGGAGGGAGGAAGGGAAGGAGGGAGAGAGAGAAAGAACAAAGAAGGGGCAACAAGCTGAGAAAAGGTTTTGCAAAGGCATTGCACGTGTCGCTTGTAGGAGGCCTGGGTTTGATCCCAAGCACTGCACAGTCCCCAGGCATCACTGGTAGTGACCCCTGAGAGCACGGACCCAGGAGCCGACCCATCTCCTACCATCCCTGGGTGTGGCCCAAAACAAAAAGGGGGGGAGACAAAATGAGAACTATCAGAAGCAAATATCAAGCATGAAGAAAATTATCTTACTACCTTAGTCATACTACATTTACTAAAATGAACTTTAACACCTGGAACTTATGTTAAGTGTCTCTGTGTCTTTGACATAAGAAAACACTGATACAAGTAATATACTGAACTTGTCAACCTAGAACTCCAAATTTAACTTGATCAAGCTCTTCAAACAAGTTTTCATGAGCTCTACTGTTTCTGAGAAATCTTTCAAAAATTGAAATTTTTAAAATACAAATTATTAGTACCACAACAGTGCGTCTGAATAATTATCCCCAAAGCTATTTGATCAATGTCATTTCCCTCTTAGTAGAAACCCATTACAACCTACCTGGTGTGGTATAGGTTAGCGGGGTGCTCCACTCACTCCACACCCCTGGGCTGTCCAGCTTCTTGCACCTGACCTGCACCTCATATAAACACCCAGGGAACACGCTGTCCAACACCAAAGATGTAGCTGCGACAATTTCGTCAGCCTGTCAAAGATTATTTAGAAACATCAGAGCATCAAGTCACTGTGCAGCCTTGGCCAAAAACAAACCACGCAAAGGTCTCAATACACTTCAATAAAGAATTAAAATCTCATAGAGTGGTTGGCTGGCAGCAATGGAATCAAACAAGAAATCAATGTCCAACAAACGTTTACCCATGAAGCAATAAATAAGTTAAGTAGTCTGGAATTCCAGATCCAAATCACAATAAGCTTAAGCAGATTTTTAACTGAAGGAGAATGAAGATGGAGTTTCAAGACTCCAGGTATAAAGCTGAAGCAGGTGAGAGGTTTGGAGTCAATGCACTCACTCACATTGAGTGAGCAGAGGATAGAAACATATGCCAGGTGGCCAGAAAACTGAATATTTTATTAGAGCAACCATCCCAGGAGGACATGAATAGTCATAAAGAACCTGACCCTACTGATAACTATAACAAGTCAAAAGAGACAGTTTGACTAACGGGAAGAAAAACAGCTGAAAGACTTAACTGCACCACTAGCTAAGAGTTGTTTCATACGTCACTTCAGTTTTCCAACAGTACAGCCCAGAGTCATTGAACTCTTTGCTCAAACAGTTAAGTTTGGATTTTCAATAGCCAAACTCCTTGACTTGCATGATAGAGAGTAAACATTCAGCGTGTGGCAAGCAAAGGTAGAGCAGCCCTATGTGAAACCCTACCCTGTCCATAAGGTGGAAAACTTCAGAAGCCCAAACAAGTCTTTATTCTGCTTTTCTTTTTTCAGACATGACATTAAAGATTCCCACCTTGCTCTCGATGGAGCATAGGTCTTCCAAAACATTAGCTCAGATCTATACAGAAAGGTTCAACTCTCAGTTATATGAAAGTTTTATCAAGTGCCCAAAGTCATGACCTGGCACTTTAAGAGTGCCTTCTCAGTCCTTGGGAGCCTGTCACAAGTGTGTGGGGACAAAGAGCAGTTAGGACAGAGAAGGGACCAGTAGGGACAGTAACAGAAATTGATCACTCTGGACAAGAACTGAGTGTTGAAAGTAGGTAAGGGATATACATGATAACCTTCTAGTAGCTTTATTACAGAACATAATGCGAGAGAGAGAGAGAGAGAGAAAGAGAGAGAAGTACCTGCCATAGAGGCAGGTAAGAGGTCATGGGTGGTGGGAAATGAACATGTTTAAAGGGACTGATGTTGGAGACTCTGATTAAAACCCAATCAGGAACAACTTTATAACTGTGTATCTCACTATGATTCAATTAAACAGAAAGTCCCCCTTCCCCTCCCTTCACCTTTTTCACCTGCCCCATCCCTCCTCTGATTCATCTACCATTTCCCAGACCCCACTCTCATCCATCATTATCTTCTCTCCATCACTATCTGTACTCAGGAATTATTCCTGATGGTGCTCCATTTCTTTCTTTCTTTTTTTTTTTGCTTTTCTTGGGTCACACCTGGCGATGCACCTGGCTGTGCACTCAAGAATGACTCCTGGCGGTGCCCGGGGGACCATAGGGGATGCTGGGAATCGAACCTGGGTCGGCCGCGTGCAAGGCAAACGCCCTACCCGCTGTGCTAACACTCCAGCCCCGGTGCTCCATTTCTTAATGAAAGCCAAAAGCATGGTATTTAATAACTGACCTGTCTAGATGGAGCATTCACATTCACTATGCCAGAGACATTTTCTATGGCATGTGGAGGGGAGCTCACCTTTACCTGCTTCCCGACTATTCACCGACTCACTGAAATATACTCACTTTCCTTAGACCTTCTGTAGAATTCTCTGAATAGTTCACTTGATACAAAAGTTGAAATGGTACCGATGCTGGGCTGGACCAAGAAATCCTTAAATTGCCAGTGTCTGTAAATGCCATATGCAAACCCACCGGAGGATCGGGCTTCACTTTAGTGCAAAAAAAAAAAAAAGTTAAGACTTTTAAGTCAAGAAATATTCACCATAGTCATATGATCAAGTCAAATGTAATTTGAGCACCTCTTGTTCCTCTAACCACTTCAAAGGTGACCTTATTAAAGGCTAATCACAGAACCAAGATTTTAGGTTAAGTACCTGTACCAATCTATATATTTTCACTTCCTTATTTTTGGCAAAAAGAACGAATCAGTGCAGAATGAAGTTGCTCTAATAAATGTAAATTTCTGCAATAAAAAGACTGCTTTTAAAAAAAAAAGCCTGCTTAACTGGAATTTACCAACTAAGAAACTCCCACTCTTATGGGTAATAAGGAGGGAAAGCATTTTGTAGAGTCTACTAAGAAAATACGTGTAGACTTTTTGTTTTGTTTTTAGGCCACACCTGGCAATGCTCAGGACTTACTCCTGACTTTGCACTCAGGAAATTACTCCTGGTGGTTCTGAGGGACCATATGGGATGCTAGGGATCGAACCCAGGTCAGCCGCATGCAAGGCAAACACCCAATCCACTGTAGTATTTATTGCTCTGGCCCCAAATACATGTAGTTTTGCATGCCAAAATCCAGACAGATATACATCAAATTAATGAAAATAAACAATATTTTGAAATTTTATTTATTTTGAAATGCACCTGGAGCGATAGCACAGCGGGTAGGGCGTTCGCCTTACAAGCGGCCAACATGGCCGACCCGAGTTCGATTCCTTCGCCCCTCTCGGAGAGCCTGGCAAGCTACCGAGAGTATTGGATATGCCAGACACAGTAACAACAAAGTCTCCAATGGAGACGTTACTGGGCCCGCTCGAGCAAATCGACGATCAACGGGAGGGCCTTTACCTTACCTTTACCTTTGAAATGCACCAATACAGATAGACCTACTCAAATAATACAAGCATGCAAATTTTACATGCAAAAAAAAAAAAGCCCTGTCTTGTCACCAGAAGTGGAGATGAAATTTTGTAGGTAATAAATACAGTGTTTAACTTGGTAACCGATTTCTGAGTTCATATGACTATGAACTACTATGTGTATGCATGTGTTTATATTAATATGTGTATGTATTTTAAACACAGAACAGAATATTGACATTATTTGTAAATAAAACAATAGGAACATCTTACAATAAAAGGACTGATTGAATTAACAAGATTTCCTCCCTATTAAAGGAAGCCTATTTAGTTATTAAAAATCAAGGAGAACAAGTGTTGAATACTGAACAATATTGTTCAATATTGTTAGCTTCTAAATTTTATTAATCATGTACACTTCAAATCCTGAAATCCTGAAAAAATCGAGATAATGTATAAACATTTATTAGGTAAAGGTAAAGGTAAAGGCCCTCCCGTTGATCGTCGATTTGCTCGAGCGGGCCCAGTAACGTCTCCATTGGAGACTTTGTTGTTACTGTGTCTGGCATATTGAATACTCTCGGTAGCTTGCCGGGCTCTCCGAGAGGGGCGGAGGAATCGAACTCGGGTCGGCCATATTGGCCGCTTGTAAGGCAAACGCCCTACCCGCTGTGCTATCGCTCCAGCCCATAAACATTTATTAGAAGTGAGAAAATGCTAAAATGGAAGAAAATAGATGAGTCAGTTTTATTTTATATGCGTTTCTATTTTCAACATGTTTTCAATTAACAGGAATTACTCATGGATATAGAAGAAACAATGAACTGAAACATTTTCTGATTTTTATCTTTTTTGGGTGGGGCACTGTTTGAGCCATACCCAGAAGTGCTCAAGGAGTACTTCCGCCTCTGTGTTCAGGGATCAATCCTGGTGGGCTTGGAGTACTGAGGATTGAACCTGAGTCAGTCACATGCAAGGCAAATGCCCTATCCAATGTACTATCTCTCTGGCTCCCTGATTTTCATCTTTAAGAAACTGAATGATGGGGCTGGAGAGATACCCTCTGTAGAGGGTAAAGTGACTGACACCCAAGATATCTGTCAGACACTCTTCCCTGCTCATATATGCTTCCTTGATATTTCACGGGTTACTAATAACCATCTCAGCAAGGCATGCACATATCTGTAACTGCCCCAAACTTTAAATCTCAGTATCTGGATTTATCCTGAAAGTGCTCCATGGGGTTCCATTCTCCCTCAAAGCAGGACTGGTCAATGCAGGACAAGCTTGTAAAAGTCTATATGTTTATGTGCCTGATGCTTAAGTCAGTGTCGTCTTTATCAGAACTTACCAACTGTTTGGGGCTGAACTGACATTAGCGGTGACTGAAAAGTCACCCCGCCAGACCTGATTTTCAAATACATAAGAAGAGTGTCGTTGAGCTTGGCTGCTGGCAGAGGGATGCGGCATTCACAACCCTCCTGGCTGCTGACGCTGCATTCAACTCCATGAAAACTGCCTTTCTGGGAACTGAGCGGGACCTCGTCTTGCGCTTCCGGCCTATTCAGGAAAAAAGAGCAAAGGTTAATATGGATGCAAAAGTACTAGAAGGATTTGAATGCAGGACACAAGATACACATTTCGGCTATTGTGAACAACTGACTTCCAGAACTTTTGGAAGATAGGAGAGAGAGAGAGCGCGCATGAAAGGGAGAAAGAGAGTCAGAGAAAATCAGAGAGAGAGAGAGATACAGAAAGGGACGGAGAGAGACAGAGAGACAGTGAATCAGAGAAACAAAGAGAGTAAATCAATATTGCAGGTTGAAAAGGGAGAAAACTGTGATCCTAAAAACTTATACTCGATATTTCTCTTTCAGATGCAGAGGGCATACCAAAACAAAGAATTCATCATGATCCAACCTCATGACAGAAATTGTTTAAAGAAGTCCTGTAGGCAACAAAGAAAATGAGAGCAGAGAGAAGTTGGATTCTACACAACGAAATAAAATTTAACTAAAAGGGTCTGTACAAATTTATTATTCAAAGAATTAAAAATAGCCATGTAGTGTGGGGTTTATAACATGGATAACATCACCTCCCACCAATCCTGGGAAAGAGAAGGGGAGACAGGACTGTAAGCAGGTGTGGTGTTAGTATACTGCATATGAATGGGGCAATATAACTGGGAGGTATATTATCAGTTAAAATATAAGGGCTGGAGCGTTAGCACAGCAGGTAGGGTGTTTGCCTTGCCAGAAGTGCTCAAGGAGTCAAACCCAGTACTACTTCTCCCCAAAACACACACACACAAATGTTCTTTGCATTCTATTATGTGTTAAACAGGTATCTACCATATGATTTACACTTTATAAACCTGGGCTTTCATCCTAGGTAAAGGAAAACTTATGTCCTTGCAAGACTTATACGCAAGCAATTATTGGGGCTTATAAGAAGCTGCTTTAACAACTGGAAAGCAACTCTCTATCAGCAGGTAAATGGGTACACAGGCCCGCAAGATAGCATGCACTCCATGCCTCCTACCTTACAGCCCAACCAAGCTGGGCTTTTCAAAGAACTTTTTACTTGCAGTAGGGCATTTGCCTTGCACACGGCTGGCCCGACCGACCTGGGTTCAATTCCTCTGCCCCTCTCAGAGAGCCCAGCAAGCTACCAAGAGTATCTCGCCCACACGGCAAAGCCTGGCAAGCCACCCATGACGTATTCGATATGCCAAACACAGCAACAACAAGTCTCACAATGGAGACATTACTGGGCCCGCTCAAGCAACTCCATGAACAATGGGAGGACAGTACTACAGTTCTACTTTTTCTAGTATCTAGTATCAGCTTCTCCGCTCCAGCAAATCGATGAACAATGGGAGGACAGTGCTACAGTGCTATCTGTTTCCATGACTTCCTGTATTTATTACAACACAAAATTTCCAATTGTTCTCTCGTGTTCTGTCTTGGCTGTCAGCCTTCTGTGGAAAGGGCTGAGTCTGAGCCAGTTTCTATTATTACACACCCAGTGTCCTAAGAGAAGAATACCTCCTTCCTACAAGTAAGAGAAACTGTCTAAAAAGCAGTTTCAAAAAGAAGCACCCACTCCTTCAGGTTCTCTGACAAACATTAATACCTGAACGCAAATAATGTTCTTCTGGGAGAGTCATATTTCTAGGGCTCTCAGTCCCGTCTGGACATTCGATTTTTTTCCTTTAAATGTGTGATTATTTACACATGAAAGTATTTGAGATGTTTCTCTTGTGAATTCCCTAATGTTCATAAAATGGGATTGTGATTTAAAATTTTACTACCACTTCAGACTTTCTCTTCAATGGAGGTCTAGCCAGTTAATAATTCAAACTGGTCTTTTTTATACTTGCCCAGCTCTTCCTCCTCGTAAAAATCTTAGTTTGAGTTATTTGGGGAAACAGCTATGGGATGCTGGGAATCGAACTCAGGTCGGCAGACGCCCAACCCGCTGTGCTATTGCTCCAGCCCCCAAGCTCTTCTCTCTTAACCTCAAAACCACATCAACCTTCTACACTGTTTCCCACACTGGGGCTGAAACTACAAATTTCCTGGATTCTCTTTTATGTTTTTAAATTTTTGTTAAGGTTGGGATTCACGTTAACTGTTGATGATGATTTCGTGCATGCATTATTCCAACACCACACCCATCACTAGGGTACCCATGTCCCTTTACTAAAGGCCCCTCCAATTTTAACACCCCTGCTCCCAGGTAACTCAGTTCTGTAGACCAACTTTCTATTTCTGTTGCCTTTCACTACTTGTTACTCCCATACTGTGTATCTAAGTCCCACACAAGAGAGAGAAATCATCTATTCCTTTCCTACTAATAATAGACTTTTCTCAATAAGAATCCCTCTTGTTCCATCCGTGTAGCAGCATAGTACATGATTTTGTACTTTGTTACATCTCTGTAGTATTCCATTGTGGATACAGAACATAAATTTTTGATCCATTCATCTGTAGTTGGGCATTTGGGATTGTTTCCATACCTTGGTGACTGTACACTGCAATAAACATGGGTATGCATATATCTTTAAGAATTCATATTTTGAGGCCAGAGTGATAGTGCAGTGGGTAGGGCGTTTTCCTTGCATATATCCAACCCTAGTTGGTTCTCCAGCATTCCATATGTACCCCAAGCTAGCCAGGTGTAATTCCTGAGTATAGAGCCTAGAGTGACCCCCAAGCACTACCATATAGGGCCAAAAAAATTAAAATTTAATGTTGTTGAGTTTGGAGGGTGAATGTGAAAAAGTGGTATTGCTGGTCATATAAGAATTCTATTCTTTCTTTAGGCAGAGAGATGTACGTATTACTTTCCATAAAGGTTGAACATTTCCACCAACAGTGAATGAAACCTCCTGGATTCATACTAAATTCTACCTACAGCAGGGAGTGCTAAAAGGAGACTATCAGGCTAATGGAGGGAAAGGAATTTTGGATCCATCCTGTGTTTTGCTTTCCATTCTTGGAAGTATCACCCCAGCAAAGTTCTTCTCTGGAGTACCTGAAGTAAGTTCCTCTGACCAGCATTTCTTCCCACCTACATTTTCAGATCCAAATACAGCAACAAGCCTCCTTAAAGTCCACACTCCCCTCAGAATATATGCCCATTCGTATCTGCAGTGTCTTGTTACCGAAACAACTGGAGGTAAAGAAGAAAACCTACTGAAGAAGAAAGTGGCACTTAAAAATGTATAATATGGGTGCCGGAGCAATAGTACAGCGGGTGGGGCATTTGCCTTGCACGCAGCTGACCCAGGTTCAATCCCCGGCATCCCATATGGTCCTGCAGCACCGCCAGGAGTAATTCCTGAGTACAGAGCCAGGAATAACCCCTGAGCATTGCTGGGTGTGACCCAAAAAGAAAAAACAAAAAACATAAAATGTATAATATGTATACATTTTTAAATGCCACTTATAAATGGGCACATAATATGTACGTGTGAATATATATGTATATATATATGTTCTCGGAAATGTATATAAATCTACTTAAAAACATAGGGACAGGAGAGTTTTATAATCCACTTCTGTATACGGACACTCTTGCTTTAAAAAGCAATGTGTCACTGAAATGTCCACATTCATTTATCTGGTACTTACAGAAAATATAAAAGATGGACTTCAAGGTCATGATTCTTGAAAGAATTCTTAAATAATGGATCCATAGAACAGATGAATAAGTTCAAGTCCTCTTTCATCCAGCACTCTATGTTCCAGTTTGCACCTAAATGAAAAATAAACCACACTGAATCTGAACATCATCCTGGGCTGCCCAGTGAAAGAGAAGGACAAATTAAATTTACCAATGTTCCAATATAACCTTCATTTCCCAGTCTAGAGAGAAAACGTAAGCCCTAACTTGTGGTATGTGCTTGCTCTAGTGATTCAGTCCCTTTGGCTCTCAGTCTGCTTTTTATGAAGTAAAGGAATTGAGTTCGATGACTGCTCCTCAGTTCTTTTGAAAAAAAATCTGGAACCATTTTTGTTATAAAAGATGACAAGTTGCTCCTACGTCAATTCTAGCTCATTTTCCCAGAGCAAGAGAATATTAAATATGAAGGTATAAGCAAAATGGAGGTAGTGTTTCTGCATCTGGACTAGCAAATGAGAGAAGAGTGAATGACATGAGTCACATCTGAGGATGATGCAATGTCTCAAGTTCTTCATATTGTAACCTAGCAACCAATCCTCAAATGATGGTGCAATTCTGCTCCACTGAACACCGAAATACTTGATAATGATAAGCTATAGGTGATGTTTCTTTTTAAAATTTTTAAAGTTTAGTTTTAGCGTTGGAGCGATAGCACAGCGGGTAGGGCGTTCGCCTTACAAGCGGCCAACATGGCCGACCCGAGTTCGATTCCTCCGCCCCTCTCGGAGAGCCCGGCAAGCTACCGAGAGTATTCGATATGCCAGACACAGTAACAACAAAGTCTCCAATGGAGACGTTACTGGGCCCGCTCGAGCAAATCGACGATCAACGGGAGGGCCTTTACCTTTACCTTTACCTAGTTTTAGCGTTTTGGGTCATACTCTTGTGTTCTTGGCTTATTCCTGACTCTGTGCTCAGGGATCATTTCCAGAAGTACTGTGTGGTTCTGGCGATTAAACCTTGGTCAGTCACATGCAAGGCAAGTGCCTTACCCATTATACTATCTCTCCAGCCCAATGTGATGTGCAATTTGAAAAATAAGAAGAGCAACAGATGAAAACACCAGGAACTTCTCCAAATCCTAAAGGATAGTTCTATCTGTAGGTCCTTTGCAACACTGTTGATTCCTGGAGGGGCGAATAACTTAACTTCCTTAGCAGAGTAACTAAAATCTTCAGTAACTACCACTTAACCAAGTAGATTTTAGTTATAAAAAATGTAATTCATTTAAAAAGTAGCTATTTATTAGCCTTTATCTGTGAGATGAAACTCTTCAACATCATAAACATTATTCTGGATAAGTAGAGAAATGATCAAAGTTTTTTTTTGATAATTTGAAGGTTCCTCAGAAGGAACCTTCTCAAGTTCATTCTACATTTAATAATCACCATGATGGCTAAATTAAGTCTCCTTACTAATTTAAACAAATTTAAATGTGCTCCATTAAAATTTGAGTGGAGATTCAATTGGAGATACTGGGAGTTAATAGTGCTAGCTTATTTTAAGGGCTGGAACAATAGCACAGCAGGTAGGGTTTATGCCTTGCACATGGCCGATCCGGGGTTCGATTCCTTCTCGAAGAGCCCAGCAAGCTACCAAGAGTATCCCGCCCACACAGCAGAGCCTGGCACGCTCGATATGCCAAAAACAGTAACAGCAAGTCTCACAATGGAGATGTTACTGGTGCCCGCTTGAGCAAATTGATGAACAATGGGAGGACAGTGCAACAGTGCTTCAGCTGATTTTAAAACTAGTCTTACTGTCTATGCTTTATTCTTATTTCTAAGGTAACATATATTCTAGGGTGTTTCTTTCATCTAATCACTGGGGTTAACAAACAGGGATTCTGCCCTCCTGAGGATATCTGGTATGGACTAGAGGTAATTTTTGGTTGAATTTTGGAGTGAGAGCTACTGTCACTTGGTGGGTAAGAATTCAGAGACACTACTATACTTCATCCAGTGCACAGAATATTCTCTCAATTACCAAAATTGTCTGGTTAAATGTCAATTTTAAAAAGGCTAAGAACATCTGGTTAACTCTACATAGAAGCGTTGTACTGACTTGGGACTTTGTTTTCACACTGAAGATCTTTGAGCTGCCAAGTGAGTTGGCTCAGCACTAGTCTTTCCAAAAGCCTACATAATTTTCTTATTTAGATTTCCAGTTGTAGACATAGTTCATTTAATTTAACTTAAACAATTAAAAACCCTTGACTCACACTATTGTCAAAGGGGAACTTCTTTGAACCAAGATGAGTATTCAAAAATATATTAAAATATAACTATTTCAATAATACTATTAGATATTTGCTATTTTATTTAGCAAAAATGTAGTGCTCTTTCTATTTTAAAGCAAGACTAGGAGGTTACAAGAAAAATAGAAGGTTACAGGAACTCTCTAAAGACAGAGTTCTCTTATTAATTATATTTTTCAATTTCATGGACTATAAAATAATATGGAACTTAAATTTTATCTATGAATGATAACTGGTAAATCCTAATTGTATAACTAAAATTATATGTAGATATATATTCAAATGCATCTTTTAAATACATATTTCCAAGAATGGAAACATTTGTTCAATGCAGTTTTTAAGTAAGCACTATCTTAAAACATCAAAATGCTTACCTATTTCTTGAAAAACTAGAGGATTTGTTGTTGAAACAGATGTCTTCCCTTCATTGCTGTCTGCATGCACTGAGCAATTTTTGTCTTCCTCATTTCCAAAGCAACAGTGGAAAGTTGTTTCTGATGACTTGTTAGGAAAGTAGGTGCCACTTGAATTCAATTTGGTTTCAACTATTTCCTCATACTCTCCATTCCAGTTTGAACTGTTCTCCGAGACTCCAGCAGGCAAACGGAAATCATGGCTTGTGTTGGATGGCATGCACAACAACTTGAATCTCTCGGGAGTGATTGGGTATATCACTTTAGATGCAGTGACCACATAGATCAACTCTGCTAGAACATTGAAACCGAAAATGAATCTTCATGGCAACTGTGTTCGAGACCTCTTATGATTCATAAAACTTTATCAGACCACATACCTTCAAAAAAACAACTGTGAAGCATTAGAATGGCACTAAATAAAAATTGGAGACCGTAAGAAACAATAAATGCTATTGCTGTTTTGATAGTCCCTTGTAGGATCTCTTTTTTTAAAATCTGTACCAAAATATTCAGATGGCTACAGTATGAGAGAAAACAGTATCCACAAGAAGTATTTACAAAAGAGAGCAATATCCGCAAGAGCGCCTTCAGCTTGTAGTAGCCAAAGAAAAGCGCACAGGTGACAATGCCAGATTAAAATGGCTTTAAAGAACGCCTAACTTTCTTTTTTTAATACAACATAAATGAGACTGAGTCTCAAAAATACTTTTTTCTGGAATGTAGTTTTTTTTTTTTAAAGCAAGTAAGAATAGTTCATTCCAAAGTCATCGGCCATGTTTGACTACTTCAAATAGATACCTATTGTGGTTCATGGAATTCACAAAATCTAAACCTCACAACAGCTGCAAAATTTAAACCCAAAATGTGTTCTTCCCTTTTCTGTCTCAGCAACCCAGATTTGGGGGTACGGGCACCGGGGGGTTGGGTGGGGGAAAGAACAGAGAAGGGGACAAAATACAAGACCTTAAAGGAACATTTACTAGTTTTTTTTTTTCTGGGGGAATATCCTGCGATGGAAGAAAAGATGAACTTATTTTAAATTTTGAAAAGCATTCTTCTAGTGGTACTCAAGGGAGAAATTTCCAAAGTATATCTCCTTATAAGTTACACTTGTCATTTCCTACTAGAAGCACTGAAAAGTAGGTAAAGGGATATACATGATAACATTTCAGTATCTGTATTGCAAACCATAATGCCGAAAAGGGGAGGAGGAGAGAGAGAGGGGGAGGATAGTTTAGGATGGCGAGAGAGAAATTGGGGATACTTTGTTTTAAATATTGCAACCTAGTAAGTTGCTACCTGACAGAGAGACTTTAAGTTGGACTATCATCTGATATAAATTCACATGATTAAATTTAAGTTTTCATTATTAAATACAATTTAAATATTTAAATTTTATATTTTGCTTCTACTTCCTGTGCATATATACACGTAATTTTCCTGTGATTTTACAGAAAACACAAATTTAAAAGCAAATGTCAGGCAGGGAAAAAGCGTATTTCAAAACAAATCCACTCTAAGGACTTATGACTAATGCTCCATGTCAGTCTGGCCAGATCCATGAGGTGGTCAAATATTTGTTTAAACATTATCCCAGGTGTTTCTATGAAGCTACTTCTGGATGAACTGAACCCTTGATCTGTTGACTGAATATGCAGATTGTACTCCCTGGTACAATCTGCGGGTACAAAGCGGGTGGCCCCTGTTCAATCCTTAGGAAGCTGAATAGAACCAAAAGACTGAGTTAGAAGGAACTTTTGCTGACTGTCATCAGTTTTTGCACTCAAACTGAACATCTGGTCTTCTTGGGTCTTAAGTCTGCCAACAGTCCATCTGGAACATGTTCTGGCAGCTTGCCTTGGGGCTCCCTTTTGCCAAATACCTATCAGCCTCCATAATCTGTAAACACTTCCTTGTAATAAACTGCTTTCTATGTAGATATAAATTCTAGTTGTTCGGTTTCTCTAGAGAACTCTGATTAATATTATGCTAAATATATATGATGTCTTAGGACATTTCTAAACCTCATGTCAGGTCAATAAATCTCAACAACAAAATGATCAACATACCATTGTTAGAAAATCATGGAAGAACTATAAATGGCCAATTAAACATGCTGAACCCCACATATGAATAAGTAGATGAGAGTGAAATGGCATCCCATATTTTATGTATCTAATAGGACAAAATTAAAATGATATGAATGATAATATGCATCTTTGGTACCTTAACCATGACAAAGATGCAATGGAATGACTTTCATATTCCCCCATTGGAATTACAGATGATATAAAGTTTATACATCAAATTTTGCATTCTAGTCAACAAAGAAATTTCTCTTTAGGAATTAACCAGGAGAAATTTTCCCAACTATATAAAGATTATGGACTTTGATAAAGAATATTTATTTATGACTGAAAAGGAAGGATCACTCAATGAGAAATTGATCAAATACAGTACTAATTTATGGCATAGTTACATACTTTATGTTATATAATCAATGAACAGATAAGTACCTTAGTAAATACTGACAAAAATTGACATAATATAAAAGCTAAGTGAAAAAGAGAAAAACAATATAGTGTATGTTGTAGAGCACTTCTATTTTGCAACTATAAATGTGAACAAGTTTGCGTGAGGGCAGGTGTGTGTGTGTGTGTGTGTGTGTGTGTATGTGGGTATGTGTATGTATGTATGTGTGTGTGTTATAGTGAGAGGATACACATCATATTATTTCTGAGAGATTGGCAATGATTTTTACTTTTACTCCTAAGGGGACAAAGAATAGCTTTCACTTTCTCTTATACTTTTGTTTGGTTTGCTTTTTTGTATCAAGAGCATGAAAATTCCAAACTGGAAATTAAGAATTCTATTAGCCAACTGAAAGAAGTCCTGAATCTCTTAAAGGAATATCTCTAATTAGTATATGAGCATTCAAAAATATTAAAGAACTTACCCCAGAGTAACAGAGCCATAGGGAGTTTTAGATAAATCATCTTTCTTCAGGAAGTACACCTGAAAAACAGTAAATATAAAACAAATACAAAAAAAAATTTACATCTATACCAGCTATCTGTGAAAAATACACAAGGAAAAGGAGTAAAAATAAGGCTTTACGTTGAATTCTCTGTTATAATACTGATCAGTATAACACTGTTTAAAAAAATACAAGGAAAAGTAGTATAAAAAGTAAGTTTTACTTTGAATTATCTTTTCTACTGCTAATTAGAAGTATCCCACATTAAAGTTACCTATAAGTTAGAGATTTATTCCTGTGCACTTGTTTTTTGTATGGTTAAAATATAAACCACATATTCAATAACAAAAATGTTTTGTTTCTTCATGCCATGATAAAACTTGTCTAGGATAACACCAAATTTTTTTTTAATTTTATTTTCAAGGAGTTGTTCACAGTAATTGATCACATTCAATATTTCAACACCATTCAAACCAAATTTTTAATTTAAATAAAAGTGCTCGTAGGGGCTGGAGCAATAGCACAGTGGGTAGGGTGTTTGCCTTGCACACAGCCAACATGGCCAACACAGGTTCGATTCCCAACATCCCATATGGTCCCCCAAGCACCGCCAGGAGCAATTCCTGAGTGCATGAGCCAGGAGTAACCCCTGAGCATCGCTGGGTGTGACACAAAAAAAAAATAGTCTTCAAGGGGTAGATTTTATTCCAGTTAGTTGTTCCAAAGGTCAGGGATTGGCAGGGCGAGGGTAATAGGTCAAGAGATGACTTTTTATCACAGTAGGTTTCTGTACACAAGTGCAGAGATTACTTTCATGTAAAATTATTGTCTTGCCCCTTTAATGAAGCACGTATTATGGACATTCAGGGAAAGAAGCTACTAACAATGTCCTAGAGGTCAAAACAGTTCACAGAATTGAAATTTTAATGGGACTTCAAGAAATATAAATTAAGTCATGCTGTGTTTCTTCTATTTTTAAGATTCCCAATATTTTAACACTTCTGACGTCAAAATCTTGGTGAGAATCAATGTCATCTTACCCTTACCAATGGCGTGGGAACAGCTGAGATCTAGTTTTCACTGATTGCTTGCATACAAACCAGGGCGCCTTCCTAACGACAGACTGAACAATTTTAACCTATCAATAGTTCAACTAACAAACTATTTATGTAATGAGTATTTGGGAGAGAAATATGGACCCTGTGTACGGTCTGACACCTCTAAACAATTTTTAAAAGTAAACTAACCATTTCCTATAAAGTGGTCTAGCATAATGCTCCTGACAACTGAAAGAATGATGCTGTTCGAAAAAACAACATTGAAACTGTAGGGTTGAAAATTGATGTGAAAAAATATGAACATGAAATAGAATTCCATAACCAAGTTCTTGGATATCAGTTTTCTTTGTGAAATAGATATGATTCTAACAAAAATCTCCATCTAAATATTTCTCAAAGAGCATTTGTAGCAGACATTTGAAAAATCAAAATGATGAGGAAGCATGATTAATAGTTCACTAGACAGCTTTTCCTGTCTTAGCAGTATAAAATTGGTGTTTCTTAAAATTCATATGTAGATTTAAAGAATGTTTTATTACAGCACCTACAGCTATTGGGTGCGTTTTTTTTTACAGACTTACAAACTTTCATGATTGCGTTTGTCATATAATGATGGAGTACCCACCCCTCCACCAGTGCCCATTCTTCACCACCAATGTTCCCAGTATCCCTCCTGCCACCCCCAACCCATTCCTCCTTCTTCCTCCCCCCATTACCCCATCACTGTGGCTGGCACAATCTGTTTTACTCGGTCTCTCCTTTTGGATATTATGGTTTGCAATACAGGTACTAAGTGGCCATCATGTTTGGTCCATAGCCTACTTTAAGCATGCATCTCCCATCCCAAGCGAGCCCGCCAAGCATCATTTACTTAGTGGTTTGGGTGCTTATTATATGTGCATTTTCTGTTCATGCACTTGCCCTACATATACATACATGGGTATACATTTACACATGTTTTTATGAGTGATTTATTTGCTCTTTTTCTTCTAAACACTAGCCAGTTTAGTTTCAATGTTTTGCCTGTGCACATAGAAATCTAATTGTTTCATTAGCTCATGTTTACATATTTTCTCAATTTTCACAGGTTTAGACACCCAAATAACATCTGCTTGTTAAATTAAATGAGAAGATGTCATTCTGGGAAAAACAAAATTGCCCTATGCCTTGACAAAACAGATATTTGGTAACAGCTGTTCTTAAACATGATTTCACATTTCTAAAGCCTATTATAATGCTATTACAGAAGCTCCCAAGATTCTCTACTTGGCTCAAATCTTCAGCTATCATCTAGCGAAACAGATAAAACTCACACTATTCCATGAACGTCATTGCAATTACTGATCTAGGCATACAGCACGTCTATTTGTCTTTCTCCCGCATTCACTGCCATACACACAACACACACACACACAACACTAATGGGGAAAACCTATGAATAATATAATATTCTAAATTTAGAATAATGATGTATTATAATATATAGAATATAATATTCTAAATTCAGAATATTATATTGTTCATAGGTTTTCCCCATTAGTTAAAAAAAACATTTAAATTAATAATATTATTATGGTGCCCTGTAGGATAACATTGGTTTGTTCTTTCTGCCTTGCCACAGAGAGTTTAGGTTTACTGGTTTACATCACAGTGCTCCCATTCCTCTGTGTTTATTAGTAAACTCTGTGCTCTACTTCCCCAACCTGTCAATCACCTTTATCTCCTAATTAGACCCTGTTAACTTGCAAATACTGCTTTTCTCTTCTCCTCAGGTCCTTTGCCATAGTTAATTCAGAGCAATGTCCTTTTCATACAAACACAGGAAGACAATTACTGCTATGCTTTTGTAACTTGGGAGTTAATTGTGCCCCTTGTTGTTCTTTTAAAATATTTTGATGGGGCATTTTATAGGGGTCACTCCGATCAGATTTCAGCCTGGCACTAGACTGTGGGACTTGGACGGATTGTCCTGGAGAATGGGGGCACCAGGGCAATAACCAGTCACGTAGGGGCTTGGGGACGGTCCCCACTAAGAAGAGCCGGAGATGGAACTCAAGGCCTTGAACAGGAGGCATGTAATTTTCCACCTGAATTATCTCCTTGCAATGCCCCTTAAGACTGGGAGCAGCGTAACAGACAGGAGCACACGCTTCACATGCTGAAGGCCCAGGGTCAACCCCTCACACCACAGAGTCCCCCAAGCACTGTCATGAGCTTCCTGAACACAGAGCTGGGAAGTGGTCCCTAAGCACTACCGATTGTGGCCTATGCCAACCCACCCATACCCCCCAAAATATTGCCTTCTATTAGGTCACTGCAGTCATCAGAGTACTCTAGTTTGACTGGATGAGGTGTACAGCGTTAGCAAGGAGTTTTTAAAATAGTTTTCAAAAGACATGACTGTGCTGGGCCAGAATGATAGTACAGCTGGTAGGGTGCTTGTTTTGCACCCTGCCAACCTGGGTTCAATCCCCAGCACCCGCTAAGATCTTAAAAGATGACTCTCTCCCTAACCCCTCCTGCCCCGAGGTGATCCTTGAACATGTAATCAGAGAATAAAACTTGAGCCCGGCTTGGTGTTGCCTCCAAACTAAACAAAACCTGACTTTCCTCTAAGGTCACCCACAGTCGGTCAGGTAATGGCTCTATGCAGTGCTGGAGAGTCAGCTTTCCCTGGGACTCTCGCACCCTGACAAGTAGGGTCGATTCCATACAAATCTCCATGGCAAGGCAAACTCTCCCTGCTAACTACAGAAGGGCTGCCTTCTTCTGCAGGAAACTACTTGGTACCACAGATCTGTCTGAGCAGCAAGATTCAAGCCTCTGAATGTTTCAGAAGTGAATCTCTACTTTTCATTCAGCAAGAATCCATGTCTACCAAGACGTCATGAAGTCCATCTTAACCATCATGAGCATTCACAACTCGGCACATGATTTTAAACTTCCAGATTCATGGCCTTTAAACTTGACAATGATTCTTACTACATAATCAGCATTTCTGTGGCAAGTATTTTCACTAGCACTCACTAAAATTCATTGAACGCATTATAATGGCAATAATCATAGCATTAGACTTGCCATGTCAGCAATACGGATTCAGGAGTTACAAGAGTGGATCATTCAGGCTTTCATGTCCTCCCATTCATCGATTTGCTTGAGCGGGCCCAGTAACGTCTCCATTTTGAGACTTGTTGTTACTGTGTTTGGCATATTGAATATGTCACGGGTAGCTTGCCAGGCTTTGTCGTGTGGGCAAGATATTGAACCCCAGCTCGGCCAGGCTGGTTGCACGCAAGGCAAACGCCCTACTGCTATGCTATCGCTCCAGCCCAGGCTTTCATATTGAAATCAAAAGGATGTGCAAGGATAATCATAAGTTAGAACTATTTTTAAAAAGTTTTTTTTAAATTTAGATTGTAGATTTACAAATTTTTTTGCTTGGGTTTCGGGGGCCCGAGCAATAGTACAGCAGGTAGGGCACTTGTCTCTCAAGACAGTCAACCCAGCTTCAATATCCGGCATCACATATGGTACCCCAAGCCTGGTCAGAAGTGACCGCCTGGGCACAGAGCCAGAAGTAAGCCCTGAGCACCATTGGGTGTGGCCCCAAAACAAAAATAAAAAAATTGTGAGATAAATATTAATTTTAAACTACTATCCGCTACTAAAATCCTCCAAAGCAGAATAAATTTGAGAGCTAGTTCAAGAGTTCTGACTTCCACTTGGCTGAACTGGGTTTAATCCCTGGCACCCCATCTGGACCTGCCAGGAATGATCCCCAAGTACAGAGGCAGAAGGAAGTAAGAAGGAAGGAGGGAGAGAGAAAGGGAGGATAGATTCTGTTAAATGTCAAAAGTTTTACATATTTTATTTTAGGGAGGGTCACACCCAGTGGTACTCAAGGGATATTCCTGGCTCAGTGCTCAGGAATTACCCCTGGCAGTAGCTGAGGGACAACATGTGTTGCTGAGTATTTGAAATGGGGTTGGCACTCCAGGCCCTGATATTGTATCTTCATCCTAAAATTTATTTTTTAAAATAGGTATTTCTCAGTTTTAAATCTTCTTTCAAAATTTCTACTTTCTAGTTTAAGTTTGGGCAGTTTATAGCTTTCAGTGTAGGTTTATTTCATCTGAAATTCTGAATTTATAGCAGTTCCTTAAGTTGACCTTAAGTAGTAAACAGAACTCTGCATTGCTTCAAGAGGCCAGAGAGTTAAAATGGGACTGCCTCATTGAGAGTAGTGGGACAGGAAATTATTACAATTAAAATAATTCACCCTTTCAATAAATTGAAGGAAAAAAGGCATTTGAGTCAACAAATACAAATAAGCAACTAGTGATATACAACATCATTCATGTTTAAAATATTAGCAAACTAGGAATGTCCTTCTCAATAGTAAAATAATTCCTCCTACAGCTCTTCAAATAAACATTAAATTCTAAATTCCTAGTAGGGAAAGGAGGGAGGTTTAAAGGTCCTAAAGGAAGAAACAAAAATGTCATTATTCATAAATACCTACCGACAGGAAAGGTAGACAATCCAGAAGTATTTATGTGTAAGTTGTTTAACTTGAAAATTCAGTAGGTTTGCTGGTGAAAACATAACTATCTAATACCAAATGTTTCAAACACTTTCCAACTTACTCCATGAGGCCAGTACTAGTCTGATACCAAAGTCATACAAAGACATTCCAGAGAACAAATGGGACTGCACTGAACTAAGAAGTGTCTGCACCCCAAAGAAAATGATAACCAGAATACAAAGACAGCCCACAGACTAGAATAAATTATTTGTCTACCACTAATCTGACAAAGGGTTCATATCTAAGATATGTGAAGCACTGGTAGAACTCTACAAGGGGAAAAACATTAAATCCTATCAAGAATGGGAGAAGAGACGAATAAATACAAATAGCCAAAAGCATATGAAAAAAATATTCTATATCACTAATCATCAGGGAAATGCAAATTAAAACAATGAAATATCACCACACACCACAGAGACTGGGACTCATGAAAAAGAACAAAAACCAGTGTTGGCAAGGATGTGGGGGGGGGGGGGGCAAGGGACCCTCATTCACTGGTGGTGAGAATGTCAACTGGTTCAATCTTTTTGGGAAACAAAATGGACATTCCTCAAAAAACTAGTAATTGAGCGTCCGTGTGAAATACAAATTCCACTCCTGGGAATGTACCCCAAAGGCCCAAAAGCACAAAACTGGAAAGACACCTGCCCTCTTATATTCACTGCAGCACTATAAACAAGAGCCAAAGTATGGAAACAACCCAAATGCCCAGATGGCTGGATAAAGAAACTATGGTACATATACACAATGGAATACTACTCAGCCTTAAGAAAAGAGAGTCATGCTATTTGCATAGATGAATCTGGAGAGATTATACTGAGTGAGATCAGAGGGAGAGGAACAGACTCATATGATCTCTCTCATATGTGGAATATAAAGAAATTTTGTAGGAGGATATCAAAAGCCCAATGGCAACAGAAATGAAGAGCAGAACTAGTCCTCAGTAGCAAGTTTGGCTTGGGGTGGGAGTGGGATGGGGGAGGTAAGTCAGGGAAAGGAACTCTAGGACAATGGGGGAGGGGAAAAGTGCTTGCCATAGAGGTAGGTTGGAGGGCAGGAGGGAAACTGGGAACATTGGTGGAAGGAGTGGGTACTGGCGAAAGGATGGGTGTTGGAAAAATATATGCCTGAAAATCATAAGTATTATCTTTGCTAACTTTGTAATTCACAGTGATTCAATTAAAAAAAATTAACTAAAAGAAAAAAGGACACCAGGGAAGCATTCATTATGAATATAAAATTAAAAAAAATACTAAGGCCATCAGTGTATAAAAAGCATCATAAGGTGCTATGAGGAGAGAGAGAGATAAAGAAAGAGACAAAAAGAGAGAGAGAAGAAAGGTGTCTGCCATAGAGGTAAACTGGGTGGGGAGGATGGAAGGAAGGAAATTGGGGACATTGGTAATAGGAAATGTACACTGATAAAGGACAGGTGTTGAGACATTATATGACTGAAACCCAATCATGAACAATTTTGTAACTGTGTCTCACAGTGATTTAATTTTTAAAAAATAAATAAAATAAAATATGAAAAGTCAATACGTCAATTACAATAATAAAATAAGATATCAGCACCTTAATAGAAAAAAAGAGCAACTGATGAACTCTAAAATTGTTTCATGGTACAAAAACAATTATGAGTAGATGAGAGTTTCCTTAGCTTGGTAATAGCTACATGTGAGTAACCCACAGTGAAAGCCATACTTGAAGAAAAATTAGATGCTTTCTACTGAGATCAGAAACAAGAAAAAGTCATTTGCTTGCTCTTTCTATGCAATATTCTAAAAGAAATTCCAGTTAGGGCAGTTAAGAGAATACAAATTAAGTCATTTATTATGAAAAGAAAGATGTAAAACTCTCCATTATCAAATGACATGATCTTGCATAAAAAACACTAACATGTTTGAAATATAAATGACACGTAATAAGTGAACTCATAAGGGTTGTGAAATATAAAATCAATGTACCAATATTATTATATTTCTATATACCTAATAATCTAAAAGTAAATTTTTTAAAAATTTAACGTCCAGTAGCATAAAAATGAAGATACTTAACAATAAATTTAACAAAATAAATATATTTGTACACTGAATACTAAGAAACATCACTGAAAGAAACTAAATGATACATGAAACACTGAAAAACTGTCCATGTTGATGATTAAAACATTTAAACATAAATGTTTCTTCAATGTCACAATCATGATCATCCTGTTGTTCACTGATTTCCTCGAGCAGGCACCCAACGTCTCCTTCTCCCTAGCCCTGAGATTTTTAAAAGAGCCATTTCAATGCTCTTTCAGGATTAGGAGAATGAGACCCATTATTGTTACTGGTATTTGGCATATTGAATACGACACGAGAAGTTTGCCAGACTCTGCCGTGCGGGCAGGATACTTTTGGTAACCTGCCAGGTTCTCCAAAGGAAAGATAAGATAATAAGATGTCATGCGGCCGCATTTGCGGCCGCACGCTTCCAGGAACTGTGTTTTATAGTCTGTTTTATAGTCAGTTTATATTTCTTCAATGTAATCCCCTCAAAATCCTATGTGCAGAAACTGACTCAGCTCATTCTAAAATTCATACAAATATACAACAGATACATTGGAATTTACTAAAACTCTGAAACTTGAAACCCCAAAGAACAAGATCAAAAAATTATTTTAGAAGTGATATTTGGGGGACGGTCAAGAGATAGCAAGGTGGTAAAGTCAGGTGGGCCTGGCAAGTGGCTCACCAGGATTAAAACCTCGTATGCAATGTGGTTCTCCTAAGCACAGAGCCAGGAGTATAAGCCTTGAGCACCACTGAGCTGTTGGCAAAAAAAAAGAAAAAAATGATATTTTTGCAAATAATTTCTCTTAAAGCTTTGCTCTTAAAGAATTTTAATCTATACAATATGTTATCTATGTCCATAAAATAAAAAGGCAAATCTCAAATTGAAAAATGGACAATAGACACTCATGTCTCACCACCACCATATAAGCTCATCTACCAGTTTTGTTCCAGAGACTTGTAAATAAATCCTGGAAAAGACTGAGTAGCCACAAAAATCTTTCAGATACCCAGTCCCAGCTGAGACCTCTGGAGCCATCTCAGGAGGGAGACAGGCCAAGTTCCTGCCCCACCAAAGCCCTGGCAGCTGCCCTCACACCCCAACAGCTGTGACCCTACCTCTGGCCAGACTGTTAAATACTCTGGATTTCCTATATTGCTGCCACATTTATAGCCGTGTGAACATGTATAAACTATAATACTAAATCCCAGTGGGAACGCACCAGATGGGATGGGAATGTAACGCAGAAGTCAACTATTCTCAACTAAGAAAAAGATTAACATGCTCCTGGAAGCCTTAATTTGCAGCAACTGAATAAGCTCTCAGATGTTCCCAGGGTGAAATACAACAATTTACACGAGTTTTCTTTCATTAAAATATTTTCTGATCATTCCGTTCACCATTTAGTGGTAATAAGTAATATAAAATAAATTATTGTGGGCCTGCTATAGGGACAGGGTGGTTGGGAAAATGTAGACAATGGTGCAGGGAAGGTGACAGTGGTGGTGGGATTGGTGTTGGAATATGGAATATTGAATAAAAAATCATCATGAATAACAAGTGCTAACAAGAAAGTGGAAAAACTAGAACCTTTGTACAGTGCTGCTGGGAACACAAAATGATGAAAGCTACTTGGAGAAAGTTTGGCAAGTTTTCAGCTGTTAAAAGTAAGAGTCACCAAATGACTCAACAATTCTAACCCTAGGAATATACTTCCGAGATTTAAAAAAACAGTCGTACAAAATTTTATATGCAAGTGGTAATAGTAGCACTGTTTATAATAGCCAAAAAAGTGGAGATTACCCAAATGTCCATCAACTGAGGAGAGAACTGGCAAAAATGGTATATCTATATAATGGAATATTACTTGGCTATAAAAAGAAATGAAATACTGATCTATGGTATAAAAGGGATGAACCCTGAAAATACTATGCTTAGGGGGCCGGAGAAATAGCATAGAGGGTAGGGCGTTTGCCTTGCACGCGGTCGACCTGGGTTCGATCCCCAGCATCCAATATGGTCCCCCAAGCACCGCCAGGAGTAATTCCTGAGTGCAGAACCAGGAATAACCCCTGAGCAACAGTGGGTGTGACCCAAAAAGAAAAAAAAAAAAGAAAAAAAATACTATGCTTAGTGAAAGAATCGCATCACTAAAAGTCTCATGATTTTATCTACATGAGATACCCAGAATAGGTGAATCCACAGGCAACAAAAGGGTCAGTTGATTCCAAAAATAAGAAAGGGAAAATGGAACTTAGTCCTTTATTAAGTCTGTCCCCAGCTGGGAAGGTTTTTTCCCTTTCCTTCTACTTTCCAATAAATCTTTTACAAAAGAAGTCTAAAATATTTTTCAAATAAACTAAAAAGAAGGGAGGGTGTAACTGACAGTAACTATGGAAAGTGAGAAAACTGCTTGAAAATTAGGTCATGCTAATCACTGTACAAACTGAAATATCCTGAAAACTAGAAATTTATACACTACAAAATGATAAACTTTATGATCTGAGAATCATATTTCACTAAAGATATTATGTTAAAATTAATAAAGCTATTATGTTAATAGCTTTAAGCATAATAAAGCACTGAACATAAAAAACATTTAACATTTAACATAACAAAGAACAAGCATTCAAAACATTAAACATAAAACATCAAACATAATAAAGCTGTATTATGTTAAAAGGTCAAATTCATATCTAAATGGCAGAAACAAAAAATCAAATGTTTCAAGACATCTTTCTAAGTTATTTTCAAAATGTACAATTTCTGAGAATTAAACCTAATAAGATGCTCTGAATCTCCAAGCGAAAAAAACTATAAATTTACCTTTCCTATGTTAGAGAAGACCTCAATGTATTGTGATGATAATCCTTGAGATCAATCACAACTGAGTATTTTTTAATAGACTCAGTTTAATATTTTTAAAATATTATTTAAACCTCCATTAAATTCATCACTGAATTTTTAAAGGATAATGAGCTGGTTCAAAAAATGAATGTGAAAGGTAAAGGTCCAAAGAGTGTGAGAGCACTCATTAAAATATATATATTTATATATATAAATAAATATCAGTAACAAATACCCAGTTAGTTAGCAGATAGCAAGAGTTTTTTAAATTTTTTAAAAATAGATTCTTTAATTGAATTACAGTGAGGTACACAGTTACAAAATTGTTCATGATTGGACTTCAGTCATATAATGTTCCAAGAGCCATCCCTTCACCAGTGTACATTTCTCACCACCAATGTCCCCATTTTCCCTCCAGACCCTCCCCTCGCCTTTAGGCAGAAACTTCTCTCTAGCAAGACAATTTAAACCTCAATTATTTTTAAGTGGGATGATCAAAAACAAGGGAAAAAACAAAGTAACAAACACAGAACTCAAAAAAAAAACCAGCAACACATAATCAATATTTGATATTTGAAATAATACATTTGGATATTTGAAACCACTACATTTTGGACTAATGTTTTATGCAGCAGCAGATAACGAATATACTCCTGGACATCAGCAATTTGAGATTTTCTTTTTTTTTTTTTTTTTTTAGCACAGAAGATTAACATGCCCTACATCTTTGAAGTTAGACATATCATCTCTTTTGCTTTGAAAATGTGTGGAAATAATCCGTTTCATTTCTAGATGAAGGCCTCCAAGCTAATTTATACTCCCCAGTTTTCAGACTGTACAGCGAAGAATGATGGTTGATCCCTAAATTGAGACCTTCACATTCCTCACTCAGAACAATAGCTCTGAAAAGCTGCCACAGAATATTCTGCACGATGAGAAATAAACCCTTTGGCAAGAAGCCAATAAGATTTAGTTAGCACAACTTAACCTAGCCTATCTTTACAGGTACCAGGTTCCCCCAGGGAGGTAATACCACCCAGCAGGTAGTAGACAGTAGAAAAATTCAAGGCAAGGCAGTACTAGCCCCTAAAGCAATTACTGGGTGCTTTGTGTTTGCTTAGCACTGTAGCACTGTCCTCCCGTTGTTCATAGATTTGCTCCAGAGGGAACCAGTGTGTCTCCATTGTGAGACTTGTTACTGTTTTTGGCATATCGAATACACCACGGGCAGCTTGCCAGGCTCTGCAGTGCGGGCAGGATACTCTCGGTAGTTCGCCTGGCTCTCGGAGAGGGATGGAGAAATCAAACCCAGGTCAGCCGAGTGCAAGGCAAACGCCCTACCCGCTGTGCTATCACTCCAGCCCAAAGGAAGATAAATTGGTGTGTGTGTGGGGGGGAGCACCAAGTGATCTATTTCCTGAAAGGGGAGTAGTAGGCAAAATAAGTCTGGAACCCCTGACTGTGAAACAAAGAAAGCAGGAATGTAACTAGTGAACCACACTGAAAAGCGAGAAACAATTACTAAGAAAGTTATTATCTGCAGGTTTGGTGACCTAATAATTGACAAGTAGTTTTGAGACTCTTAAAAAAAAAAATTCCTGCCATCTGTAGGTCCAAATACTTGTAATGAAGAATCATCTGGGTTTTTTATATTTCAAAAGGGAAGAGGAGGAGGATATGGGGGGGGGGGGGGGCAGAGGGCAAGAGAGAGATGGAGGATAAATGATGACCTGATCATTCCTTCTCAGAATCAATAAAACTCTGTACATTTGTACAATGAAATATATCCTGCAATAAAAATAAACAGACAGTGGACATTGTCAATAGCATTTAATAAGTAAAAAAAAAAAAGCCCTTCGTATTTCTTACATACTAGGTCATATTGTAGGTAGCAATATAATGAGCAAAATGGAGGGAGGGGAATCTGTCCTCACGAGACTTACATTTAAAAGAAAGAGAAGAAAAAACTATATGTCATGGGGCTGGAGTAATAGCACAGCAGGTAGGGCGTTTGCCTTGCACACGGCTGACCCAGGTTCGATTCCCAGCATCCCATACGGTCCCGTGAGCACTGCCAGGAGTAATTCCTGAGTGCAGAGCCAGGAGTGACCCCTGAGCATCACCGGGTGTGACCCAAAAACCAAAAAAAAAAAAAAAACCTGTATGTCATAGCATTTTACTGGGAGTTGCGGGGCAAAGCGAAGG
Source organism: Sorex fumeus (assembly GCF_029834395.1). Classification (NCBI taxonomy): domain Eukaryota; kingdom Metazoa; phylum Chordata; class Mammalia; order Eulipotyphla; family Soricidae; genus Sorex; species Sorex fumeus. The sequence continues at coordinate 1,985,053 of NW_026606102.1, forward strand.
AAAAGAGAATGTTATTGCAATGTAAGAAAATGTGCTCTTTTAACTCTGATAAATAGGATAAACCTTCTGGGAAAGTGGTATTACCAAATAAAACGTGGCTGGAGAAAGAATACAGCAGGTGGGGTACTTGTCATTCGCGCCGCAGACCCTGGTTTGATCTGTGGCATCCTATATGGTCCCCAGCACTACCAGGCATAATTCCTTAAAGCAGAACCTGAGTTAACCCCCAAATTTTGCTTGAAAGTAAAACAAAGAGGGCCTGGGAAATGGGGCTAACCCACTCGTAATCATCAGCTTTACATGAAGGTGAACTGCCGAGCACTGAGCTACAAGTAACCCCGGAGCACCACCATGTGGCTCAAAACCCAAAAGTAAAATAAAGGGAAGCAAAGACAAGGTTTCATCTCACATAAATATTAAGCAAGTCTGTGAGAGACACGAGCCCGGCAAGCTACCGAGAGTATCTCGCCCGCACGGCAGAGCCTGGCAAGCTCCCCGCGACGTATTCGATATGCCAGACACAGTAACATAGAGCAATGTTTTAAAATAAAACAAAACTCATGCCAAGCAGGAAGAAGCATTTGGTCTCTGAGCACTGGTGTCTTCTCGGTCTTGCATATGGGGTGGTCTGCCTTATAAGTTTGTGCTGTAGTAATTTCGTACAGTATTTCTCAAATGGCATATCTGCTGCGTGTACTTACTTCTCTGCATATATCAGTGTTCAAATCACTAAAACTTTAGGTTAATAAGGACATGTGTGTGAATAAAACTATAGATACTATAATTTTCAAATCTCCAAAGTTTTTTTTTTTGTCATTTGAGAAAGAATATTCAAGTTAAACACAGAGTAAATGTGAATTGAAACCCTTAAAGGTTATATTTCCTAATTCTAGGCAGGCGAACATTTGTACCTTTCTGATTTAATTAAAAGCGGAATTTGTAAATCATTCAAAATCTTCAGAATTAAAGCAGACTATAAGCCCTTTTCTTCATTTTTAACTCCACAGGACATGGGTTTTTGGGGTTGTTTTTTCTTTTGTTTTGCTTTTCCACACTACAGGTGTTCGGCTCTCAGTCTGAAAAATGCAATATAGTATCTGCCAAGACGATTCTTCCTCCCTCTCACCCTTAGTTTCAAGTTTAATTTCCAAGACTGCCCCTGAACAACTGCACTGCACAAACACAAACCATTTGGTTATATAATATTGATTTCAATGTGAAAACATGACCATTATTTACCCGGTAAACTCCTGGGAGAGTATATCCATACATTACACAAGAGAAGTAAGACTTTTGCCAACCTCAATGATGCTACCAGGCCATGAACGAGTTCGCATGGTCAGTGAAACATGCAGGCAATGTTTTCAGTTGTTTTCCAGTGAGGAACGAAAGGACCAGGGTATTTGAGTTCTACTACAGCCTGCTGATTCAACAACCAAAAGTACTTAACTTTTTGAGCATATTTCAAAGGCAAGGATCACCTGCTTCAACAGGAAATGGAAGGAAAGATGAATACACTAATGATTGATGGCACTTTCAACCCAAGTGCAGGACAATGCAAACCAGTTAAAATGTTTGTAGATAAGTTCTTCAATTCCACCACACTCTCCCAAAGAGCACCCAAAGCACGTGCTGGGTGGGAACACAGGATCTGATCTCAGCTCAAAACCATGAAGAATTGGCTCTCTTCCACTGATGACCACACAGAAGATCATTTTGAATTACATATAATGAATTACATATAACATACAAAAGCATTCTAACGTTCTCTCTGCTTAAACCCATGGCGACTTTGTTTGGTTTTAAATTAAAAAAAAAAAAAAGAAAGAAAGAAAGGTTTAAGGATACTTTCTTGTACAACTTTGCACGTATATTCCGATTCCTAATTTCTGGTTTAACTGTTCAGTTAACCTCTGCGGTTTTCTGGGATTCGCTCCAAGACAACTAAAAAGCACTACTGAAATTAGCACCTCTGCTATGGAGCTTAATTTGAGGAGTTTTGAAGTGGCTTGAAACCATTTTTTTTAATGTTCTGCACACAACTTTATGCTAAAAAATAACAAACCCTTTCACCAGCAGTAATTGAAAGGTGTCATTTTTACTTCCCTCCACAATTTTCATTTACTCCAAGTGCATAACACTGAGAATAAGAACTTTGCTAAAGTCACGTGTTTTGTTGCAAATATTGGCTTATAATTAAACATAATTCTTTAAGGTAAAATGAGAAGTGACCAAAGGATTTACATATCAACCCTATATTTCTGAACTCTCTCAAATGTTTTCCTCTTTCATTTTTTTACTTGAAAACTCTAAAAAAAATAAGTTACGGATGCATAAAGCGAATGCTTTAGATCTATGCCTATGTTTTTATTTCATAAATTCTGAATTTTGCCATGTTTGTAACATGTTAATGAGTTTATGAGTTGTACATGTTTTGAATTTTTTTTTTAATCTCACTCACATGTGGCATACAAAGAAACACAGTAAGGGAAAAGACAATAGACAGAGATAACAAAACCTGCGTATAAAACTGAGACTGCTCAGGAAGGTGTGAAGTACTAACAATACGTCAGGGGGACAAATGTTGTCACTCTGTGACACTGTATTCCTAAATCTTAGCACTATTGTAAATCAAGGTACCTAAAATTTAAGAAATATTCAAAGACTTGAGTGTGTGTGTGTGCGCGCGCGCGCGCTCGCTTTTAAACTAGGAAGCATCATCTGTGCGATTTTTTTTTAAATCCTTCGAATCTTAATCTAATTTTCCAATTTGACAGATGAGGAAACTGAGACTCAGGTCAAGCTAACGGGAGCAAAACAGGTAACAAATGGCAAATCATCCCAAACTCAGGCATTCCGACTCCAAACCTGCGGCTTTAAGTGACCATTTATCATTTCCAAAACCTTACCCTCAAGGAACGGAACGGGAAGCCGGGACGCCCCGGGCAACCCCTCAAGACACAGACTCTGGGGTTAATAAGAGCTAGTCTCAACGTTTGCAAACACAAACCCTGGAAATAGCCTCCTCCGCCACCAGCAGTTTCTCCGACAGCCTGGTCATACCTCTGGGGTTCTGTCTCACCTTTTCCAAGCGCATCCACTCGGCGCGGCGGCTGGGAGCCCGGTTCTGTTTTGTACTTTCCGTGGGGAGAGAGGGAGAGAGGCGACAATTCCCCACCCAGCACCCCAACCCACCCCCGACCCGAGACTTACTTGTTCCCGCCGCAGTCCCTGCAGTTCCCGAAGTGGCACTGACACCTGGAAAAAGAAGTTAGCAGACCTTTCGGTGGGGGTGTCCGGGCAGGTGCGTGCCCCGGTTGGGCCGGCAGCTCCGGGGGGTCTCCGGAGCCCAATCGCGATCCGGGAGGGACCGGAGGGGGCGGTGGGAAGGACCTCGAGAGGGACCCCAGCAGGAGCTGCTCCGGCCCCTGCACTCCGGGGGGCTCCGCGCCGCGCCCCTCCAAGCGCCCCCAGCGCCCGGAGTTGCGCGGAGTGGGAAGAGTCGGGGTGGCCTGATGGGGGTTGGGGGTGTCCAGGGAGAAGGGAGACTGGGGTCCCACCTCGAGGACGGCCGCTGGCGGAGACGGGCACCTGCGTTGGAGGCGCGGGGTTGGCGACTCCCAAGTGCCCGCTGGCCGCGCCGGACAGCGTCTGCGGGAGGCTGGCGACGCGCGGAGGGAAGGGACCCCGGGGGGAGGGGCGGACCACCAGCTGCGAGCCCCTCCGCAAGCCCCGACTTCAGCCAATGATCGTCCAGGGAGACGCCCCCGCAGCCCCGCAGCCCCGAGCTGAGGGTCCCCCACTCCCCGCGCAGGCACCTCCCAGTCGTCCCGCCCACCTCTGCTGGCTCAGGGCTCAGCCGCAGCAGGTGTGCGAGATGCCCCACCGGAGAGGGCGATCGCGTGGGGGGCTGCGGGGGGTAAAGGGAAGAGAAGGGGGGCAAAGGGAAGAGAAACGCCACGCCCCCCCTAAAAAAATGCACAACGAAGTAGCCAAGGAGCGAGTTTCCAGTCTCCCTGGCCCCGAGTCCAGCTGCTCAGGAGGACCCGAGAGGCGAAGGGATCACTCAGAAATAGACTTTCTAAGAGAGAGAAAAAGAGAATACCTTGCCACAAAGGCGGGGTGGGGGGAGGGTGGGAGGGCTACTGGGATCACTGGTGGTGAAGAATGGGCACTGGCGGAGGGATGGGTACTTGATTGATGATTGTATAGGTGAAACCCAAGTACGAAAGTTTTTTTTATTTAAAAAAATTTTAATAGTGAGACATAATGAGGTACAGTTGCAGACTTACACATTTTTGTGCTTGGGTTTCAATTGTACAATGATAGTACGAAAGTTTTAAAGTCTACAACTGTACCTCATGGTGTTTCACTAATGGAAGGAAGGAAGGAAGGAAGGAAGGAAGGAAGGAAGGAAGGAAGGAAAGGAAGAAAGAAAGAAGAAAAAATAGGCTTTCCAAATTTGGGGACGTTTGATAAAGCAAAAAAGAACAAAACCGTTTGGGGAACAGTCTAGCCCCAGGTCGAGAGGTTACCCCCCCCACCCTCTCCTGCCCACAGCTGCTCCCGTGGGTTTGTTTTCCTGAATACTGTTCTTAAGAAAGTGGGCAGGCGAAGCACGCGGGAAGTATAGAGGTATACTGATGGGTAGATTTATGCTGCTCCTTCAAGGTAGCGTTGAGAAATCTCACTTCTCACAGTGATGGAGACTAGGGAGGAACCCAAGAGAAAGGAAGAAGGGAAAGGAGGGACAGTTCTGGATTGAGGGGAAGGAAAGGGTGATGTGTTTTTTCTTTTTTCCTCAGGAATAAGTACCTCCTGGCTCAGCACCAAGAGTTACTCCTGGTGGTGCTCAGAGGACTATATGGGATGCTGGGGATTGAACCCGGGTCAGCCAGGTGCAAGGCAAACGCCCTCCCCGCTGTACTATATCTCTCCAGCCCGGGGCAGGGGTGATTTTTAAGGTCTCTGCCTCATCACCACCTTGGGAAGAAGCAGGAAATAGTGGCCCAGACATGAGCGGGGCTGACTTGGGACCCTGGTCCAGGCCCTTTGTGAACCTTCAAACTCAGAAAGGATGAGAAAGAGGGTGGAGAGAGAGAGAGAGAGAGAGAGAGAGAGAGAGAGAGAGAGAGAGAGAGAGAGAGAGAGAGAGATTTTTTCTAAAGAGCATCAAGACCCCTAGAATAATTGTTAAAATGTGCACTGCGTGAGCTTTCTGGAGCAACCGTAGGTGGCCAGAATCTCCTTCAAACCTCAGAAACTAGAGAACCATTTCCAAAGGATGGAGACAGCACCCGAGTGGTGATAGTAACCTCCCCAAATTATTATGAAGGGAAACGACTGGAACAAACCTTCACGAGTTTACAGTCCCAGGATTAGCAGGCCAGGCCTGAAGCTGAAGACAGAATGTTGGGGGCTGGGCTGATAGGACAGGGAGGTTAGGCCGTTTGCCCTGCCCTACACCACATATGGGTCCCAGAATATTCCAAGGGGGCCACAGGTGAGACATCACATAAATTGGGGACTATGGCACAAACTAGTGGCCATTCCAGTAGAACAATGGGGGTCGAAGGAAAGAAATACAGCTGGAAGAGAGCCATGGTTGGTACAAGGCTGCCTTTATCATGTCTTTCTGCCCCATGCCTTTCCTTTCACTCGGTTCCTTGAATACAGCACCCCCACCCCCACCCCTGACCTGTTTGGACAAGGGAATGTTCACATGACTCCACATGGGTGCGAAGGGCACACACTGTTTTTCTTGGTTATTGTGTTTGAGTCATAATAAAGGTAAAGGTAAGGTAAAGGCCCTCCCGTTGTTCGTCGATTTGCTCGAGCGGGCCCAGTAACGTCTCCATCAGGAGACTTTGTTGTTACTGTGTTTGGCATATCGAATACGTCATGGGGAGCTTGCCAGGCTCTGCCGTGCAGGGAGTCATAATAGATAAATAATTATTAAAGGACAAAATCATCAAAGTTAGATGACCCCAAAGGGTTTCCAATGATTCTCTGAAGACTAGTATCAGGCAAACATAACAGAGTATGAGTTAGCAGGTTTGTTCAAAGAGCATAGTTAATATTTTTCATGACATTTTATTTTTTAGTTTTAGTTTCTTTGTTTTTTTTGGGGGGGGGGGTCACACCTGGGTATGCACAGAGGCCACTCCTGGCTCATGCACTCAGGAATTACTCCTGGTGGTGCTCGGGGGACCATATGGGATGCTGGGAATCGTACCCGGGTGGGATTCATGCAAGGCAAACGCCCTACCCGCTGTGCTATTGCTCCAGCCCCTTTCACAACATTTTAGAGAGGTAACTATCATTATTCTACAACAGCAAGGGAAAGAAAACTGAGTGAGGAACTTAAAAACTGAGGGGAAGGAACTCTGGTTCAAGTCTGTCAGTCTATCTGATTTAAGTCTGGACTGAGGCAATCAGATTTTATACCTTCAGCATGGCTATACCATCTCCAAAGCAGGAAAACTATTTTTCAGATTTCTTTTACGCTATACTTCTAAGATTTATATAGCAATTATGGGCTGGAGCGATAGCACAGCGAGTAAGGCGTTTGCCTTGCACGCAGCCGACCCAGGTTTGACCTGGGTTCGATTCCTCTGCCCCTCTCAGAGAGCCCGGCAAGCTACCCAGAGTTATCTCACCTGCACAGCAAAGCCTGGCAAACTCCCCGTGACATATTCGATATGTCAAAAACAGTAACAGCAAGTCTCACAATTCGTTGTGAGACGTTACTGGTGCCCGCTCGGGCAAATCAATGAACAACAGGAGGACAGTGCTACAGTGCTATTACATCATTCATAGCTATGATTTCATATAAAATACTTTCTAGAAAGCATTTATAACACTAATAACACTACAGAAAGTGTAAATGCTACTGTAATAAAATCATAATCAGGTAACAAAATATGTATTTTTGAGTCTTTTACTGTGACAGTCCATTTAGTCACAATGGACTGTCCCCAGAGGGAATTGTATCTGTGTAAAAAGGCATCGTATTGATTTCTTTTAAAGAAAGACACAGGGGAGATTTCATTATTATTTTTTTCAATCAAAGATTTCCCTCTAGGGATTTTTTTTTCCTCTCACGGAAGAAAGTACTGAATGAGTCGGAGTGTTAATCTGTTTTGCTCTAGTAAATCGTATCTTCTTAATAGGAGCTATATTTTGGTGTGGCCATAATTGCCAAGATGATTGGGAGTGATTTATTTTACTCCTCTATTTATTCAATGGCGATCAGGCTTCAGATACGGTAGCAGGCATTGTGCCCGCAGGGATGACATTCAAAGGTGTCCCTCATCTAGGATGTGAGCTCTGGAAGGGGCTCCTGACTCAGCCTGGTACCTAGCAGACATCAGATACTGGATCCCAGTATCCACAATTTGGAGCATAAGGATATGCGTGCATTTCTGAATTACTTTAACACAGCAGCTTCAGGAAAGCCACACTTTGCCTTTGCTTTGACCAGTGACTCAAACATAGATGGAAGGCTCGGGCCTCTGTACTTCTATTTCTGAGGCAGTTATTCCTCAGACTGTCCAGATTGGTGCTACCAATTTTAGTAATTTCACTATACACGAATTATACTTAGTGTCAATACAATTTTGAATAACGATAATGCGATGATACCCGGATACCAAAATACACAATGATCCTGTTCCCTGTTGAAGCTTACTGCTTTCAGGGCGATGAATGATGGTTCTTCACTGCATCTCTACAACCCTCACCCCCAGCCCCACTCCGCCCCCCATATCCTACCTCTTAGAGCCTGTGAGGACAAATTCACTTAGAAAAGCATCTTTTCAGGTGTTATTTTAAATCCTAGATGACTTGGATGGTTCCTAAATCCAATGACCAGTGTGTTTGTGTTTTTCAGATTGAGACGGGAAGCCACAAAGGAGGAGACAGGGAAAGGGGGGTGGGGATTGTAGAGGTAGAGTTTGCAAAGCATTGAAGCCCCTCCCCCTTCCTCCGCCCCCCTCCCTCTCCTTCCTCTCCGCCCCCCCTCCCGCCCCCAACGGAGACACCTGGACTTGGCAAGACAGTTTCCTTCCCCCTGGGGAGGAAACGTGGAAGGGTCCAATAACTTAGTTTTGGATTTCTGGTGTTAGGACGGAGAAAATAAAATTCTGTAATTTTTTTTCCCCTTTGGTCATTGGGCCACACCTGGTGTTGCTCCGGGCAGTGCTCAGGGCTTACTAACGGCTCTGAGCTCAGGGATCACTCCTGGTGCTGCTCCGGGCTGTGCTCAGGGCTTACTCCCTGCTCTGAGCTCAGAGATGACTCCAGGTGATGCTCCGGCTGCAAATTGATACATGCTGCTTTAGGAGACTGCAAGAAACGTAGCTAGAGGCTAGGAATGTTCAGAAAAGTCTTCCTGGGAGAGTACATAAGTAAGGACAGAGAACTTAAAAAACAACTTTGAACACCCTGTGGATTTCAGAAGTCATTTAGAGTTTAACTTCCAGGCACAATAAGATATGAAAACTTTCAGAACTTAAAAATTAGGTTGTCAGATTTGTAAGGAAGAAAACCATCCTATATGTGTGATCTGGGTCATACAAGAAAAAGATACGCATAAGAGAAAAGGAAATCCAAGGACAACAATTTTTTACGGCAATTACGGTAGCCCACTATTTCATACACAATCGAATCAGCTTTAAAACACACATTCTTATTTGGGAGTACTGCAGTTGGTGGTGCCAGGTGGGGTTTGACTCAAGTGTGTATTTCTAACAACTTCCTGGCGATCTCAGTGCTATTGATTCTTAAAAAACTACAGACTAAATATCCCAGTGCCATATCCTATAAAAGAAATGTTTAACTGATACGCATCAAACTTAAATCCTCATGAAGAAACAATGTGTATAGCGTGATTCCTAGTTGCTCATTGAAGAACCGTAGTTTCAACAAACCAATAAGGTAGAAATCTTTTATTTTGGTTCATAAGATAGCGCTGAAAATAAATATCCTTAGATTTGGAACATCCAAATAAAAATTAGCTACAAAAAAAAAACTACGTTAAAGAGAGGAGGCTGTTGTGGTTAGTGAAAGAAGCATGTCAGATACTCAGATACTTTGATGGTCTTTTTTCTTCATTTCTTTTTTGGCTTTTGAGGTCACACCTGGCGTTGCTCAGGGGTCACTCCTGGCTCTGCACTCAGGAATTAGTTCTGGCAGTGCTCGGGAAACCATAAGGGATGCTAGGGATCAAACCCAGGTCAGCTGCATGCAAGAAAAACGCCCTCCCTGCTGTTCTATTGCTCCGGCCCTCTGATGGTCCTTCTGATGTCAATGGGGCTAAGCACAGTCTCATGACACAAGCCAACACTGATCTATGCATTGCTGTGAAGATGTTTTGTAGAGGTGGTTGAAATCCATAATCAATTAACTTTTAAGAGAGGTTGTTCTAAATAACAAGATGAATTTGTTCCTGTCCATTGGAAGACCACACAAGCAGAGTGAGGCTGTTCTGAAGGTAAACAGATACATCTGCCCATGACTGAAGATTCTACCTTACCTTTCCTCAGAGAGATTTTGGAATTGCCTCACCAAAAATACTTTTGGATTTTTTTTTACTTGCTTAAGCAATTTTTTTTCAGTAGTTTAGCTTTGTAATGAATATCTATCAGATGTTTTCTACTAGATATTTTCTACTAGTTCCACATCTCTGGTTGAACCCTAATAAATTTCTGTAAGTGGAAATGGCGTGCCACTAACACTGTGGAAATTGGTTTTGAATTGGCAATGAAAAGTAGAATAATTTGGGGAGGTGAGGGGGAAAGTCTTATTTCCTTAAGCATAGTCGTTGTAGGAATATGATTGTGAACTAGTCTGCTAGTGAGAATTCAAAAGGAAGTGAGGAACTAGTGAAGAAAGTTTTGATCCTTTTAGAGAATACCTACATAACCATGAACAGACTTTTGGTAGAAACGTGGAATTCCAAGTCACTGCTGGTGAACATTAATAAGGAAGTAAGAAAACTTTTATTGAAATTTGAGGAAGCAAAATCCTTCTTACAGAGTGGCAGAAATCTTGGCAGACTTATCTCCTGCATTTATGTGATGAGAACTCAGAAACAGTGAACTTGGACATTTTACTGAGGGATCTCCAAAGAAAGTGTTGGAAGTACACCCTGGTTCTTGCTTCTAACGCAAATTTTTTTTTTTTGCTTTTTGGGTCACACCTGGCGATGCACAGGGGTTACCCTTGGCTCTGCACTCAGGAGTTACTCCTGCCAGTGCTCAGGGGACCATATGGAATGCTGGGAATTGAACCCGGGTCGGCCGCGTGCAAGGCAAACGCCCTACCTGCTGTGCTATCTCTCCAGCCCCCTCTAATGCAGATTTTAAGAATGAGAGAAACTGAGGAAAGAACTCTTAAACAAAAAGACATCAGGATTTGATTATTTGGGATGTTTTCTCTTCCCCAGTTTGAAAAGATGCAAGAATTAAGAGATTCACTGCTAGAAAAACTGCTGCAAAAGACAATACAGGGGAATCTGACTGGTCAACCCTTGCTAATACTTCAGAAAAAAATTAAATTGGGGGCAGAATGATAGTCCAGTGGGTAGAGTATTTGCTGTTGCAGCCAACCTAGGCTCAATCCCTGGCACCCCATATTGTCCCCTGAGCGTATAGCTAGGAGTAAGCTCTGAGCACAACTGAATGTGGCCCAGAAAAGAAAGAGAGAAGGAAGGAAGGAAGGAAGGAAGGAAGGAAGGAAGGAAGGAAGGAAGGAAGGAAGAATTTTCATCTGTATATTTCATTTGTATTCATTTCATTTGTATTCATTTCATCTGTATATTTCATTTGTATTCAGTCACAAAAAGAGTTTTTTGAAGAAATTGTGTTAAGTATGTTAGATTCTCTTCAAAGCCCCAAATAGATTTAGTCTAATCTAAAGCAAACCATGCTTCTTTTCTTCTGGAGTGGATTCCATAAATACACACAGAAAACTACAGTTTCTTGAGAAATTTATTCTGGTAGAAATACTGCCCTCTGGGAACTAATGAGATGAAGTGCAAATGAGAGAAAAGTGTTGAACAACCAACCGATATTTTACATACAAAATTCTTTTTAAAGGTTGATAAAATGCTTCAGCTTAAAAACAGATCGGACTACAAAATAGCCAATAATCCTGGGTTCTACCTTAGACCAAATGAATAAACACCTCTGATGTGGGGGAGTGGAACTCCGCATTTTAACAAGTATACCAAAAAGACTGGAAAAAATTAGCTTTGGGAGGAAAATTATAATTTATTTCAAATGTTAGATTAGACAGGCATAAAGAATATGTAGTAAAATTTTTCTGGGAGCTCCAATAAACCAAACACAAACCAATGAGTAAAGGCCATAGATTTTTACCAAATCAAAGGAATAACATTTTAGCTCTCACAGCAATTAGGAGTGGAAATAAGCTCCCTAGTAAGAAAATTAGCTCCTTACCACAAAATAGTTTTAAGTAAAAACTAAAAGACTCTCCATCAGAAAACTTGTAGGTCATCATTGAATGGAATAAAAGTTTAAAGTAGCATGCTGATATTTAAGGATTCCCCCCCCCCCCCCATCATTTCAAAGAATCTATTATTTGGAGTTGTAATGTCAGAATATTTACCTGAAGAATCGCACCTAGGAAGGAGTACACATGCTGAGGTCGGCAGTAAAATAGTTTCCCACTAGTCAATCCCAGTAGCGCTGAACCGCCAGAGAGCCTAAACAACTATTCCTTCCAAAAATATGATTGCTTTACTCCATTTGTTCCTTGTTTTAACCAATCAACCAAATACCTTATTTATAAGATGGTTGTAATGAGTCAGCAACATTGAAACAGAAAAATTGATTGATCCAAACTATTATTTAAATATACATGCACAGGCTTTAAGTTTAACCTGTCCTTTTTAGCAGTGGAAAACCACTACTAACTTGACAACAACAATATGCCCAACTGTGACTTACAGATTGATTATGAATGAGCCCTGTAAGATGGGAGCCCTCTGCAGGAGCCATTAATGTCGATGGTTCTAGAGGTATTTAGAAACTATTTCTTGACTGAGATTAGTTTTAAATTTCATTTCCCAATAGTAAAGTCAAGCAGGTCGGGAGTTAACACAGAGATGAAAGACGTTATACTATTAACAACTAAAAACTGTGGAAGATTATCAAAACGTTAAAATTCCAAAAGGTCTATTTGATTTGAGACTGTTTGACTATCATAGCCTAGAAAAGAAACCATAAGCCTGTGGTTTGTGACTTCTGTGGTTTGTGATTTCTAGAATTTCCACAGTTTCTCTGATTTACTCTTGCATTTGGAAGGGAAATGTAAAGGTGACACAGTAGCAAAAATGAATCTCAGAACATGTGGTGAAGTTTAGTGAAATAAATATAAGGGATCTAACAATTAAGATGTTATATTTTCTAACTTAAAAGGTATTGTGCCAAAAAGGAATTTAACAGTTAATTATAATAAAAGGTAAAGGTAAAGGTAAAGGCCCTCCTGTTGATCGTCGATTTGCTCGAGCGGGCCCAGTAACGTCTCCATTGGAGACTTTGTTGTTACTGTGTCTGGCATATCGAATACGTCACGGGGAGCTTGCCAGGCTCTACCGTGCGGGCGAGATACTCTCGGTAGCTTGCCGGGCTCTCCGAGAGGGGCGGAGGAATTATAATATGTTATATATATATTATAAATAATATAAATATTAAGTATATTCTTAAATTTGAGTACATATCGTCTTATATTTTACTCTGCTGAATTGCATTGGTTGTATAAACAACATAATTGTTCCTGAGACTAAAGTAAACACTAAAAATGAAAAGTCTTGGGGCTGGAGCGATAGTATAGTGGGTAGGGCATTTGCCTTGCACGCGGCTAACCCGGGTTCAATTCCCAGCATTCCCATATGGTCCCCCAAGCACCACCAGGAGTAATTCCTGAGTGCAGAGCCAGGAGTGACACCTGAGCATCACTGGGTGTGACCCAAAAAGTAAAAATGAAAAGTCTTTCATAAAGATGCTAAATTTGAAGGCTAATTTGACATGATGCTTGCAGATAATATGTAAGCCCACTTATTTTATTAAATGGTAGCCAATAATCTGCCTATACCACAAGTATAGGAAACTGATTTAATAATGCATAAATAAATAAATTTTCTATATTCAACACAAACAGCATCCCTAATTACATTCCTTTTGCATAGTAATTGGGAGTTAAATGAAGCAGTTAACATGCAGAGAAAGAAAACCATTTTAAATCTTTATAAGTATATTGAAGGTTAAATAAGAAAAATTTGAGTTTCCAAATGTTTAATAAACTAGATCATTTGCATCAAAGAAGTCTACTGTCTTTAAGTGCTGGCATTTTTTCCTTAAATGAATGATATCAGATTTCTTCTTTAAGTTACTGCAAATCTAAGTTAACCAGGAGGTAGAGTTACTATAATAATAATAGTTATATTCTGCAATATTCTATTCATAAAGTTGCTCCATAAATTCTTTTTAATGAACATAAAATTTTATGAAAGGAAGATAAAGGTAACAACATAAGCAGATCAAGTAAATACTTCACTCTCCAGTTATAAATTACAAAGTACAAACAAGTTTGATGGCAAGGAAACATACAGCAGATACTTCAGGAAATTCTTATGCTTGTCAAAAAAGTTCTTTAAAAGAATTATTGGGTGCAGAAAGAAAATGAATTCATCTATAATTTATATTTTAAAAGTACAAGGATATTTAGAAAGTTATTATATCAATAACCTAACTTTTAACGACGGTCACATCATTCCCTTTAAAAAGACAGGGTTCCATACCATATTTTTGAGGTAAGTTTTGATTATTTGAGCATTACTGCTCAAAAATATCTATGGCTGTCGGCTGCCTACAGAGTAAAATTTCAGTTCCATCATTTAAACGCAAATCATTCTTTGTTTATTATCTGGGATTGACTTTTATTGTTTTCTTGCACTACAAAGTCACAGGAAACAGAGAATAGCTGTTAACCCAGTGGGTCCATGGCTCACTGGGTACCAGAACTTATACTACCTCATACCCCCACCTTTTCCCCACTCAACATCCCAAGTAACCCCAGAAAAGATCACCAACCCCATTCAAAATATCGCTTCTATTGAACACAAATCATTTTTGTGCCAGGAAAGTTAAGCAAACCAAACAAACCAAAAGCAAATCAAAGACCTTTTGCATTTATTAACTATCTCTTCATCAGAAACGGACCCAGAGGTAGGAAAATTTACAATATTACAATCGTGTTAGACTTGAGCTGGATTAATGTGTATTCCCTTGTATCTTATTAAAATATAATAAGTAAAAGTTGGGAAAATTAATGTGAAAAAACTATTCCTAGACAATTGCTGGAAAGCGTTGCTAAGAATAAACAGGTGGCTAGAATCTTTCCAAAACTCTGCGGTTTTCATCAAAATGCATGTCAGATTGAAGTCCCTATGAACTTTAAGGAAGTGACCAATATTTCTGAGCATCTTGATGACCACTAACCATGCCCTACAAACCAATTCTCACATAGCATAAAGCCCTTTGTTCTCTGCAGGAGTATAATAGAATTTGATAGCAAAAGCAACAGGCTTTTTGCTCTCACGGTCCTATAAACCAAGTCTCTTTGTTGCACTGTTGCAGAGGTTACAAATTTAGAAGGTTGTTCCTTGTACACACTGCTTTGTATTTTTTTTCTTTTTGTTTTAGAACCCAGGTTCCAATTGTAAGCTGACAAGTAGTGCAGCATGTGGAATTTTGTGAATGATTTTAATAACTTGCCTTGAATTTTTTCAAAGTGTGTAAAGGAAACCTTGATCAGTATGATCTTGAACCTCCAGTGACCCTAAAATTATTTTAATTATGACTACCTAAAAAAACTACTAAGCACCTCCACCCCAAATCTGCCTTCTTTTTCATTTCATTTCATTTCATCATCCTGTTAATCGTCGATTGCCTCGAGCAGGCCCCAGTAACGTCTCTTTCATCCTAGCCCTGAGATTATATTCACAGCTCTTTAGGAGAATGAGACCCATCATTGTTACTGGTATTTGGCATATTTGGTACGCCACGGGGAGTTTGCCAGACTCTGCCCTGTGGGCAGGCTACATTTGATAGCCTGCAAGTTTGTCCAAAGTAGGAATGAGATAATAAGATGTCATAAAAAAAAAATTCTTCCCTCTAGCCCTTTATTATCTGCCTTCTTTAAGCAAACAAAAAAATTTCCACTCAGTAGCAACTGTCCACCAACCTCCCTACCGCCTACCATGATTCCAGTAAGCCCTGGGTAGGTAAGAAACACCTTAATAGACAGCAAATCCAGATAGCCTGCTTAGAGGATATTATTTCTTGGCCATCTCCCCACCTCCTCTCCTCCTTTCGGGTCTCCAAGTCCAGGCTGAGCACCTGGGTCCAGGGGTACTGCCAGGGAAAGCAACTTGGCTTCAGAACCCACAAATAGACCAGGCTGGTGGTGCTGGGGGTTCTAACACGCCTTTCTCTGCATTTGGTCAAGAGAGTGGCAACAGAACTGGAAGAAGGCCAGGAAGGCCCATGAAGCCTATTCTCAGAGGCTTTTCAAGCAAAAGCTGAAAGTGGCTGGAGAGAGAACCCTTTTGAAAGCATGAGTCAAAAACGTTTCCCTCTTGAATGGTAGCTCTGTGAGGAAGAGAGTGTCAGCTGCCAGCAGCCAGATTCTCTGCTCTGAAAATGGAACTTGATTTTGGAGCACCTGAGTATGATGTTTAGAAAGTGACTTGTATTTTTGTATGCAACTGAACTTAGTTTCCCTCAGTAAAGCCTGCTTTGCCAACAAATAAACATGCTTCTCAGGTGTTGATCCTGAGGCCAAAGGTAATTTGGGGGCCAGTGGTTGTCTATGCTCATCCTTGTTTTTTTGTTTGTTTGTTTGTTTGGGGTTTTTTTGTGTGTGTTTGCTTTTGCTTTTTGGGTCACACCCGGTGATGCGCAAGTGTTACTCCTGGCTCATGCACTCAGGAATTACTCCTGGCAGTGCTTGGGGGACAATATGGGATGCTGGCAATCGAACCCGGGTCAGCCGCGTGCAAGCCCTACCCGCTCTGCTATCACTCCAGCCCCGCCCTCACCTCGTGCTCATCCCTGATGTCTTTCTGAAGAACACCAAGAAGTTGTCTCTGAGCAACAAGAACAGTGAAGCTTCCAAAGTTCAGAGCTATGTCCTTGGTCAAGCTGGAACCCCTTGATCTTCATCAAACAACTATCTCCACGTATTTCCCAAGTGACCCCCAAATCACTCAGTGCTGCAGTCTTCCCTCCACGCCAAGTGGAGCTAGCCAGGCTGAGGCACAGTGACTTTTTTCTCCCCTGGGGATTCTTTCAGCTCTCAGATTAGCCCACCCTGAACTCTTCAGAAGGGTCTACTGAGGCTCTCCCCTCACTCAGACTTCAGACATACACTTCATTAGGGTACTTACAAGTTTCATTTCATTATTGACTTGTTCTTCTTGATATTTATGCACATTGCATTTAAAACATTAGTCTGCACAAACGCTCACTTTGTTGTTGGGTGACAGGATCATCTATTGGGTGTGGATGCCATGCCATCTGCACTTTCGTCTTCCTTCTTGGTGCTCTTCTTATCCTCCTCACTAGGATATGACCCTTAGTCTTTAATGAATTCAGTCCTGTTTTTTCTTTTTTATTTGTATTACCGTTTAGGTAACAGGGTTCTAATAGTTAAACAGGGTTCTAATAGTAAAAAGTTCATGGGATTGATGGACAAAGTTATTGTAGCCCACTCTCCACCACTATCACCTTTAGTCCTATCTTCTCCCTCATCCTCCACCTACTATCTCCCCATTACTTGGTAATTTGTTTTGTACTAAGGCCAAGCATTTTTCATTGTTCAATACTGTCTAAGTCCCTTGTTTTCTCTCTTTCTATTCCACAAACAAGTGAGGTCATTATTTATCTTTTCCCCACTGACTCTAGTTCCATCTATATTGCAACAAACATCAAGATTTCACCTATTCTTACATCACTGTAGCACTGTCCTCCCGTTGTTCATCAATTTGCTCGAGCAGGCACCAGTAATGTCTCCATTGTAAGAATTGTTGTTACTGTGTTTGGCATATAGAATATGCCACGGGGAGCTTGCCAGGCTCTGCCGTGGGGGCGGGATACTCTCGGTAGCTTTCTTGGCTCTCTGAGAGGGATGGAGGAATCGAACCCAGGTTGGCTGCACGTAAGACAAACGCCCTACCCGCTGTGCAATCATTCCAGCCCTCCTGGAGATTTATTCCAATTAATTGGAACCAGCACTGCAAAGCGCTTTGTGCATATTCACATCTACAGCATAAACGTCCATCTACAGCTGAAGCATCTAAAGCCGTGTGTTGTCAAAGCGACGTTATCTAGCCTTAGAAGGAAATGCTGGCTGTGTGACAGCTGAGAGTACCTGCAGGGCACCTGAGCCGGGCGCCTGGCTCTTAAGTTCAGGCTCTAATCTTTGTATGGGGGTTTGTTCTGTTTGGGAGGTGCCGGGGCTCAATCCAGGGCCTCACACGTGCAGGGCAAGGGCCCTCCTGGGAGTCCCTTGGACAGAAGGCCACCTGGGACAGACCGAACCCTCCTCACCCTCCCCAAACTGCTCATTGGAAACATTTCACCTGGAAGCATTTCAGATATTTATGTTTTTCTAAATACAGGATTATCTTTATTGAACTTTCCCCCAAACCCTGTAAAATTCATTTGATGTGGGTTTGGCAAATTTCTAAGTGAAATCCTTTAGCTATTCTTACAGCTGCATAGTATTCCACCGTGTGTATATCCCACAGTTTCTTTATCCATTCATCCATCATCAAATATTTAGGTTCTTTCCATATCCTGGTTATTGGACTTGCTTCAGCAATGAGCATAAATATACCTAAACCATTATAAATTAATGTTTGTGTTTGGGGGATAGCTGCCAAGAAGTAGAATCAGGTGATATGAAGGTCTTATTCTTACTTTTTGGAAAAATCTCCATACTGTTTCCCAGAGAATCTAAGCCAACAACTTTCCTATCAACAATGAATGGGGGTTTTCACCACACCTCCACCAACACTAATTATTGTCAGTTTTTAAATGAAATATGTCTTTCGTTGGTGTAAGATGATGTCTCACTGTTGTTTGGATTTTTATTTTCCTGATAATTAATGATGGTGAATACTTTTTCATATGCCTAATGGTCATCCACATGTGTTCTTCAGAGAAGTGTCTGTTCATCTCCTCTCCTCATGTTTTGATGTAGTTATTGGTTTATTCAAGTGATGTATTTTTGAGCTTCAGGATGCAGTGAGTTATGACATAAACTGTGTCAGTGAGCACAAAGATACCTGTACCTAGATGAGTGCTCTGGGAAAGGCACAGAAAAGCCTGGCAAGCTCCCTGTGACCTATTCAATATGCCAAACACAGTAACAATTGTCACAATGGAGACGTTACTGGGCCCGCTCAAGCAAATTGATGAACAATAGGAGGACAGTGACAGTGACAAATGTATTCTACCCTGCCCAAGAATAAAGCATTTCAAACGTTTTGTTTCAATTATAGATTGGCTGTGTTTGACATTATGAAATGCATTCATTCCCAAGCACCGATAAATAAAATGTTCAGTGTGTGTTGCTTAGTCAGGGAGTGATCTACAAATGAGCTCTTATAATTATTTATTACAAAAAGGAAAATTTAAAATACTTCAAGTACAAACACTGCTGGACCTGTGAGTTATAGGTCACTATCACAAAATTTCCATATTAAATGAAAAAGTTCTCTTAACTTCTTGAGGAAAAACATCCAGGGGAGATCTTCTTAGCCTCTTCTTTCTCTTACCCATCAGATTACCAATAAAATGGAATATGAAAGAGACAGAAAATAACCACTTTCACTAGCTTCATTGCCTCTGCTTTCCCAGATCCAATTTTCTTCTTTTCCAGGAGTGGGACAGTAAGTTATGCAAACATCTGAACCCCAGTGAGTTGACTGCCTGCCATGATAATTCTCATATGGGCCACTTTGTTCAGATTTGTAAGATTCTTGTGGCTAAATGAATTATAGCTGAATTCTCTTCATGTTTCACAGTCCAATATTCATTTCCATCACAATTCCCAGGCCATAGATTTCAAATACAAATTTAAAAAACATGTGGTTAAACCAGTAAAGATTTGCCAACTTTTTCTTCAGCCAAGAAAGGATTGAGAGTAAATAATGTTCTCTAATATTTGCACCATTTCACAAAAATGAAGACGCCTTTAAAGCCAAAGAAGGAGGCAAGACAATATCTCAAGTTAAAAACAAAATGGGGGGTGGTCACCATTGATTCCCAAGAATAGTGTAGGCCACTATCTACTGGTTGTACTGGCCAGAATCTACACAGGAAACAGGATTCCCTGTTTTATTCTCAAATCGATAAACAGTATATTAGTCAAGAGACTATTTACAGAGGAGTGGGCAAGATTTTTAAAATTCCAGCAAGGGATTGTGAGTTACCCAGAAAGGAGCTAAAGCAAGAAGCCAAGATGTCTTCCTAGGCCTGGGAAATGAATGAGGGAAGAGAAGAGCCAACCCAAAGCTAGATAAAGACAACCACTGTCAGAAGAAAGGGGAAAAGGGGGAAGGGGAGACTACGAAGCGCCTCCTTCATCCTCTCTGAACCCAACAGGAAGTCAGTGGGCCAGAGGGTGTGGGTATTGTGGATCACAGCTTTAGCTTCTTAGAACACAGATTAGATCAAAAAGAAAATGAGGGTGAAAGGTGATTAGGATGGTGGTCCTTGAGAGCAGATTGGTTAATGTTCTGTTGAGGGAGACGGAGACCAGACAGAGGTGGGGGGGGGGGAGTATATGTGGATCATTTTTTTTTTCATTTTATTTTTGTTTTTTGGTTGCTTTTTTTATTCCAATTGTAGGAAAATTATGAGACATTTTATTTTAAGATAAAATATGGCTGGTAATTATGTGCTTGATACATTTGTCAATTAATGGCTCCATATCCAATGCTGTAGCATCAAGTGGTGCTCAGGTGGGAACTTGTCCCAGTACTTTATTTTTATCACAGAGGCACAAAATAGAAGCAGCACCCTACATTTTCACTTTGTTTAGAACTTTCCGAGTGTATTAAGAATGTCAAGGGGCTGGAGCGATAGCACAGCGGGTAGGGCGCTTGCTTTGCACACACTGACCTGGGTTCAATTCCCAGCATCTCATATGGTCCCCTGAGCACCGCCAGGGGTAATTCCTGAGTGCAGAGCCAGGAGTAACCCCTGTGCACTGCCAGGTGTGACCCAAAAAGCAAAAAAATAAAATAAAATAAAATAAAATAAAGAATGTCAAAATATAGCACTGTAGCACTGTTCTTCGTTGTTCATCGTTTTGCTCGAACGGGCCCAGTAAGTCTTCATTGTAAGACTTGTTGTTACTGTGTCTGGCATATCGAATATGTCACGGGTAGCTTGCCAGGCTCTGCCATGTGGGCGAGATACTCTCGGTAGCTTGCCGGGCTCTCTGGGAGGGGGTGGAGCAATCTAACCCTGCTCGGCACGGTTGGCTGGGTGCAAGGCAAACGCCCTACTGCTGTGCTATCACTCCAGCCCCGTCAAAATACAACAGCCTCTATATTATTCTATAACAGTGACATCTCCTAATCCCACAATTTCCCAGATTTGTCTCATCTTTGGTATCATGAGGGTCATTAAAAAATACTGGTGTCTGGCACATACTCCAGACACTATGATATGATTGGTATGAAATACAACTTGGCAGAGGAATTTTTAAATAAAAATTTGGTTACAAAAATTTTAACTTTTCTTTAAATGTAAAGAAAAATTATTAAGATACTAGAGTTTCCACATCCTGCACAAATACGATGTATTGGTCACAATCAGTGAACCCAATATTGATATATATTTTCTCACTAAAGTCCATATTTTATTCAGATTTCTTGAGATTTTTAACTTTATGTTCTTTTTCTGTTCCTGGGCATCACCGAGAATGCCATAGTATATGTTTTCAGTACATTTTCTTAAGCAACTCTTGACTGGTCATTCCTCAACTCTCCCTGGTGTGGTGTTGATGGCCTTGATGGTTACTGAAGAGTCCTGATATTTGGTTCACAAAACGCTGAACCAAGAGTCATTTAGTACAGAATGACTCAACTGGGCTCCATGTTGTTTTGCTTCTCATTATTGGGCTTCATCAAGTGATATGTGGGGAGGAAGACAACAGAGATAAAGTGCTATTTCCAACCCTTACCAAGAGCACATGCTACCATTGTGATTTATCACTGTTAATGATGACTTTGGGCTCTTGAGAGGAATTATAACCCCCCCCAAAAAAAATCTGTGTAGCAAATAAAGAAGCATTGAAATTTAATCTAGAATAGAAAATACATATCCATGAGTCAATGCTCATATGAACAAATGGTTTACTAAGTAAATAATTAGGTGAGAATAAACAAATAACCCTTGTCAGAAGAGGTCCAATCACTGTAGTAGTGCCCACCTCAAGTAGAACATATGTCTCCTCCTTATGTGTGGTCTGTGTTAGTGACTCTCTTTTAGAGACACCATATGGAAAAGACAAGAAAAGAGTACCTTTAAGAGGGAAATCCAATGGGTTCCAGTATTGTTTGGGGACCACCAATTGTGCCCAATGGGCCATGCAGTAAAGGTAAAGGTAAAGGTAAAGGCCCTCCCTTTGATCGTCGATTTGCTCGAGCGGGCCCAGTAACGTCTCCATTGGAGACTTTGTTGTTACTGTGTCTGGCATATCGAATACTCTCGGTAGCTTGCCGGGCTCTCCGAGAGGGGCGGAGGAATCGAACTCGGGTCGGCCATGTTGGCCGCGTGTAAGGTGAACGCCCTACCCGCTGTGCTATTGCTCCAGCCCCCTACTGCATGGCCATGTCTGGGCCATGCAGTACACAAGAGCAAATTCAGGGCTACACGTGGCAGACAGGATTTCCACCACTTGAATTCTTTCCTTTGCCCCCATTCCTAGTGCTTTTATTTTAAAATAGTATCAGAAATAGACATAAGAATGCTAGGCTATTCACCCTCCCAACCCTTTCTCTCTCCCTCCCTCCCTTCATTCCTTCATTTCCCCCCAAGCCCCCCCCCCCCCCCCCCCCCGCCAACCACCCACCGTCTTCTCTCTGGGGACTTGTTTTATTGGTCCCCAGTATCCCCAGAGCATGCCCCATACCTCTCTAATTTATTACTCTCCCCTTGGATTATGTCAGCACCTTACTGGTTTCTTCCTATTGTCCCTTGAACATACCAGACACAGCCTTAGATCAGAGCTATGCACTTGGTATTTCCTCTATCAGGAATCCCCTCCCATGAGGTGTTCACACCCTCATTCCTTTATCTTATTCAGCTGTTCGCTCAAGTGTCACCCTTGGCCTTTATGACCAAAATTGCAGCCTCCCAAATGACAATCTTCCTGGCTCCTTTTCTTCCAGAGAAATTGATCCTATCTCACTAATCATTCACATGGTAAAGGTAAAGGTAAAGGCCCTCCCGTTGTTCGTCGATTTGCTCGAGCGGGCCCAGTAATGTCTCCATTGGAGACCTTGTTGTTACTGTGTCTGGCATATCGAATACTCTCGGTAGCTTGCCGGGCTCTCCGAGAGGGGAGGAGGAATCGAACTCGGGTCGACCATGTTGGCCGCTTGTAAGGCGAACGCCCTACCGCTGTGCTATCGTTCACATGGAGAGACTGAAACTCAGGCACTATCTTGCTCAAAGTTAAGAAGCTACTAAACAATGAAACTAATATTTGTAACATAAATTTGGCTTATTGTTAGGCTTCTGCCTCATCAACTTACCCCAACCCAGCCTACCATCCTCGATTTAAAAAAATTTGAAAATTCAGAGAAAACAAATTTTTTCATTTTGTAGCAACCCCCTCCCACAAGGGAAGAATATGCTGAAACACAGTGCTTGTCTTTGGGAAGCCGTTCTTTATGGTTTCCTATTTATTCTCCCCTCCTTCCTAACCCTTAAAGTACAATATTTCATCATCATATTCCTTTAATAGCTTTTCTAGTCCCAGTGCTAGTCAAGGACATCAGGTGCTTTTTGACATAATAAAGGGACCTTTTTGAACTACTGATGAAGTACTTTTACTTGGGTCACATTGCCTTTCCTTTTAAGCTAGAATCACTTAGTGTTTCTCCGTAAAATATTGAGGACCATTTGCCTTTGAGATATGCATGAATGAATCACCCTCTTTTCTAATGATACTGAATTGGGCGGAGAGAGGGTGGGGGGAGAAACAGTACCTTGAAGCCTGCTTTTTGCTTTATCATACCAAAATAAGAATACAAATTTTGTAAAAGGGCATTCTTTTCTGCTTTATGAATTAGCAATTCTTTGTTGAACTTTTAAAGGAATTCCAGATTTAATTATTTTTCAATAGCAAAATATTGCACTGCCAGTTATATACCTGTGTATCTTGGGCACTTGAGGAAATGGTCAAAACCACTGCAAGACCCTCAACTGCCATCTCCTGAGAATCTAAACTAAGCTAAGAACCAGAGAACCAGAGAGGCTTAAGGCAGAAAATCACAGGGACTAAATAACTGCCTTCCTCCTTCTGCTTAGATAATAAATGCACTTAGTGTTGCCATGGCAAGGAAACAGGTCTGTTTTTTCCATCTCTCTGTTTCTACCATTATGATATCCAACACCAGAAAATGACATATCATATGACATATCATCATCTTTCCTGCATCATATCCATCCACTTTCTTGCATGTTTCTCTGTCCACTCTGCACTTACTACTAGCTCCACGATCATCTTCAGAGTAATACCCACCTAGAGAAAACATGCTTCCAGGTGAGAATGATGATAAGAAAGTGAGTGGGAAAAGATGAAGGAAATTATTTAGTCACGAGATACTTTATGATCTTAAAACATTCAAAAGGTGGAAATTCAAAAGGGGAAGGGAGAAAACTCTAAGAATGCCTTTCAAAGCCAACTCCACCTAAATGATAAGAAAAATCAATTTTGTTTCCCCTCCCTACCAGCTTGGTCGCAGCAGCCTCTACACTGACCCTCCACCATCTCAGCAGGTCCAGCTCTGTATTTCGTGAATTGCATGGCCACATAGGAGTTGAGACAGCTCTACTTATAAATTTCACAGTGCTCACAACTCTACTTCCTGTCACTGGGTAAAGAGGGATGGGGAATGAAAAAGCAATTCCTAGTCTAATTCCTCAGAGATTTCCACAGGGATTAACTACAAAGATTATAAGTCTATTAGAGAGATACTCAGACAATTAAGAACACAACAAACCCGATAAGAAAGATGTGTTGAAGTCCACCAAGTTTAATGAGCAAGAACAATAACACTGAAGACTCAACCCAGCAACAACCAGCTCTGTCATTCCTTAGAGAATATCTTTAGTGACACAATTGTGAGGATGTTTAATGCACTTAAAGAAATAGTGGCACAAGTAGTCAGCAAAACAGAGGAAAGTATGAGAGCAGAAATGAGAAAATACAATCAATTTATCTATATCTATATCTATCTATCTATACATACATATATATTTAAACTCAATAGAAAATCTGAGCAGTGAAATGATAGCAGCTGAGAAAAAAAAAATCAAGGAATTCCAAATAAGATGGAGGAAACTTCTAGAAAACAATAGAAGATGGGGGAAAAAAGTCTTAAATGAACAGCACACCAAAGAACTATAGGATGAATTCAAGAGGATCACTAAAGTTCCTGGAGGAGAATTTGATGAAGAACCAATGGTTAAAAAACCATAGATAAAAATTTTCCAAGTTGAGTAATACAGGCATCCAGATCCAAGAGACCTGAAGGGTCCCAGGGAAGATAGACTCAAATAGAAAACCTCCAAGACACATTACACTCAGAATAACAAAATCCAAAGATAGAGATAGAATATTAAAAGCAGCAAGATCAAAAACAAATAAAGAGTTTACATATAGAGGAATGCCCATAAGATTCACAATAAATCTATCAAATGAGACAACAAGCCAAAAGAGAATAGGGGGATATTACATAAACTCAATGAAATGAACACATCACCAAGAATACTCTATCCAACTAGATTATCATTCATATTTGAAGGGATGATGCAGTTTCATAGACAGGCAACAGGTTAGGGAATTCATCACTCTAAGCCAGTTTTACAAGAAGTGTTAGAGGAGCTTCTTTAAAAGAAAAGACAAACTTCTCAACATTTGGCATGAACATGGCATTCACAAGTGTAGCTCTTGATTACTCTCTCCTCAAAAAAGGTCCACTCTTAGCTTGCTAAGAGATTTTTATAAATTTTCAGTAAAGAACTAACAATGACAAAAAAAGCATACCTCCACAGCTAGACTGGCTGACTTACATATAGGCATCATGAGAGTATTTGCTCCTTGGCCATTTCCGGAGTATAAAATATTCAATTCCAGCTCACAGTACCACTTCCACCAAGAAGTTGTCATTGACTTGTTGCCATCTTACTGAGAGCAATAATTTGCCAGCACAGAAGCTTCCTTTCAACTTTGTGTTCCTGGCTTTCTGCCTTCTTAAAATAAAGAAAACAGCTCTGTCCCACCCCCAGGACAAAAACAACAGCACCCAGGTGAGTCAAAAGGCAAAACCTTCAGAGCAGATCAATCAGCCCCTTAGGCCAACCTCTCACTGTTGACGTTCATCCTCCTGTTGACGTAAGTGGAAATGTTTTCAAGATGCACTGCTTTATTGGTCAGAGAACCTTGGTCTGGGAGCAGGGTAGGGTTCCTGTGGAGAGCACATTCGATGAGAATGTGATGAACTCTTTCTCATGCAGTTGGTTAAGAGATAGAAAAGGGAAACACAGGCCAGTCCTGATAAAAAAAATTTTCCATGGCAGGAATCAGGAATCCCTCCATGATAGAGCAACTGCTTTGCAGTCATGAGGTCGGGAGTTTGATTCCTGGCACCATTCCACATGCCCAATGTGATCCTGGCATCACAACTGTTTATGATCTCTGGCATCACAACAAAGTATGATCCTTCAGCAAGCATTGCAACCAAGTGGGTGCAACACCAGAAGGTAGGGGGAACATGGGGTTGCAGGAAAAGAAGGTCTAGATTAACGAGCAAAGTAAAGCAAGCTATCAAATACCTGTTTATAAAATATTTTCAGGAGGCCGGCATGATAGTGCAGCAGGTAGGGCGTTGCCTTATGTGCAGCTGACCCGGGTTCAACCCCCGGTACCCGATATGGTTCCCTGAGCTCACCAGGAGTGATCCCTGAGTGCAGAGCCAGGAGTAAGCCTGAGCACTGCCAGGTGTGTCCCAAAAATCAAAACCAAATGTTTTTCTGCAAAAAACTTTTTTTAAAAGTGGTGGAGACTGGTGATATGACAGTGGGAATAATCTTAATACTATTGAACTGCACATTTCAACATGGTTAATATGGTAACTGTTATATTCTGTGCATTTTAAACTAATTAAAAGGCTTTCTTCTTCATTTTAAATGAGGGAAAGATATGAATAAAGACATACTGTATAGGTTTGTCTCCAGGCAAAAATGGATTCAGAAGGTAATTGAATAAAAGCAAGATCTTGCCCAAGAATAAATATTCAATTTAGAAAAAGAAATACGCACACTGTTCAAAATCCCTATGGAGAATTAATTATAAAATGTTAAGAGAATAAAAAGACATTTTGAAGAACCAGAATTGGAGAGGAAGTACAGGGATAAGAGGACAGAGACGGGGAAAGAAAAGGCAGAATCCAGAAAGAGCTGGCAAAGTACAGATGGACATTCTAGAAATGGGAAAAAATTGTCAAACAAGCGCACAGCTGTTTTGGGTGTCTCTAGTTCAGTTCTACATTATTATGAGGACTTTTAGAATGTGCAGAAACAGGGTCAGCATAGTGAGCAGACCATTTACTTTCAATAACAGCAGTTCGTTACTAAGGCTAACACTGGAGAACTAATTCCATGGATCTACCGAAGAGGAAGGAGGAGGGAGACGAGGAAAACCTTGCTAGAGAAGTACCAGCAGAGCTAGTGTTCAAAGCGAGTTGGGCAAATGAGGAACGGCTAAAGAAGGGGAAGTTCGCACACACAATGGGATCACACTCAGCTATAAAAGGAGATGACATCCTACCATTTGCAGCAGCATGGAACATTGTTGTACTCAAATATGTTCTCAAGGGACTGGAGCAATAGCACAGCGGGTAGGGTGTTTGCCTTGCACGCAGCCAACATGGCCGACCCAGGTTCGATTCCCAGCATCCTATATGGTCCCCTGAGCACTGCCAGGAGTAATTCCTGAGTGCATGAGCCAGGAGTAACCCCTGAGCATCGCCGGGTATGACCCAAAAAGGAAAAAAAATTATGTTCTTGAATGTGAGTTGTTGTTCTCAAGTGTGATGTTTAGAGAAAACAAACAGATGAACTAAACAAAACATTGATAAAGGTGGGACTAGATAATCAAATAGTGGTTACCAGGAGGGATGGGGGGAAGTGGGGAGGGGGGAGCAGTGCTGTGAGCAAAGGGACAAGGAGGCAAAGGCGACCCCCACATTTCCTTTACAATGGTGCACCCCTGAAACCCATGTGTTATAATACAATTCTTCAATAATCAAAAGAAGAGTTTCATGAGTCATCCCTACACTCTACTCCAAGGCCCCCTGGCTACCCAGCTGTAGAAAGGGTCAGTCCTCTAAACACAGGCTCTGCAAGGCCCTTTGCTCATGCCTGCCTAAGTGTGGAGTTCAGAACCCTTCCACCAACCCAGTGTAAGAAACTGAGTAAGGGGGAGGTGCAAGTGGAGGGACTGCATGGAGGTGTCCATTTCTAGTTGAGCTTTATTTTTCCTGGAGAATTTAGAACTGTGTAAGCTAGGAGTGGTGTGAATACTCCTGCAGCTGAAAGGGGGTATGAGGCTAATACTTTACAGGGGAAAGATATTTACTTAGACTCCGAAGTGGTGTTGGAATAACAGTTTTTGACAGTACATTATGTGACATACTCAGAAATTATCTAGTGGAAGACCAGAAATGAAAATACTCCAGATAGTTGATAAAAATCAATATCTGTGATTAAAGGATGAAATAATATAAAATGAACAAACTAGGAAAATACATATGGATGTTTAGTACCAAGTGGCAAAAAGAAAAAAAAAATATGATAAGAAAAATAGATCTATGGGGTATGGTGCCGCCAGCAAGTCAATCTGTACCCGTGAGGTGAGTGCATCAACAGCCTCATGGCGCCTTCAGACTTCCAGATACCCCAAAATTGCTGCTGTGCTTTTGGCCGGACCCTAAAAACTTGGGCAAACTTTACCAAGAAAGTAAACAGCCAAAAGTTAGGTATGTGGGAGACACACCCACAAACCACCTCTGGCTCAGCTATATAATTGGAGGCATGGCCTCTCTGGTTCTTGATAGAACTACTTAACGGCCATGATTCCAGAGACCCAGAAACAAATCTCGAAACCCAAAGGCTTTTGGCAGAAATGCATCCGGTCCCTGCAGTAGGTTACTGGCGCTGGGCCACCCCAGGTGGAAATAGGTTTTGTGCCTTGGCCTGTTCCCCCTGGCTGCCCAGTGGCCGCCATCTTCCAGAGGCCACTGGACAGTCAAGTTTGGGCCCTCAGTGACGAGACACATGGGGTCTCAAGGGATGGGGGTGGAGCCAGCCCTTTCCTCCCCACCCCAACGAGACCCCGAGTTGCCGCCCACAAACGGCTTCTTTGGCTCCTGATCAAGCTGCTTAATGGCCATGATCCCAGAGACTCAGGAATAAGTCTTGGAACCCAGCAGGTTTGGGCAAGAAATCCCTCCAGATTTAATTGTTAAAATTTCAGAATTTCAAAATTGCGTGGCCACTACTGCAGCCATGCAACATCATATGTTATTCATAACCAGCAATAGAAAACAAATTGTCTACTGTTGCCTTTTTGGCAGATCTGAGTGTTGGGGTAAAATCCCTAATAATAATGGTGGATGTGGTGTGGAAATGTTGAATGTAATCAAAGTATAGAGAGAGTAATTTGGAAATCATCTGCCCCACAGGTAGGGGAAGGGTGTGGGATGGGGCTATACTGGGGGTTTTGGTGGTGGATAATGGGCACTGGTGAAGGTATGGGTGTTTCATTGTATGACCGAGACTTAATCCTGTAAGCTTTGTAACTGCTCTCACTGTGATTCAATAAATAAAATTATAAAAATAGAAAAAATGCGTAAGTGAGATTTCATACACAATTCAATCATCCTAATCAGTGGCTGAATAAATAGTAGTACTCCTACATTTAAAAAAAGAAGAAGAAAAGAAAAACAGATCTACTGAAGGAAAGACCACGCATCATTATAACATACATAATAAATGATCTTATCTATTGTTTTTTGTAATAAGACATCCAGTGATGCTTAGGGAAACATGTCACTGTCACTATCACTGTCCTCATGTTGTTCATTGATTTGCTCGAGCGGGCCCAGTACACTGTGAGACTTGTTCCTGTGTTTGGCATATCGAATACATCACGGGTAGCTTGCCAGGCTTTGCTGTGCGGGCGAGATACTCTCGGAAGCTTGCCGGGCTCTCTGAGAGGGGCAGAGGAATAGAATTTGGGTTGGCTGTGTCGGCCACATGCAAGGCGAAAGCCCTACTTGCTGGAGGCCATAGATACTGGGAATCTGAGTCAGGGCCTTGCATATGCTAGTCTTATGAACTGCTGCGTGAGCTGTAGTTCAAATTTCTCCTGGTTCAAATTTCTCTAAACTGTTGAAAAACTATGATGTGTGTAATATGAGAGAGCCCCAGAAAGAAAACTAGGAGGTAAGGTTACACCATCCAGAATGGGTCTTACCATACAGAAGAAAGATTGAAGCAAAATTCAAAGGGTACTGTTATTTTTAATATAATGTAAGGAGAGGGTGCATATTGAAAGCTTTTACAGAAAATCAGACAAAAAGATGGTACCCAATGTAATCACCACTGCTGGACTTATCAGCTGATAATATCTGGTATACAATAAAGTGAATAATAAATGAGTGTTAAATGAATAAATTTATGCAGAATAACATTTGATGGATGAAATATGGGAAAACTGAGCTAAGGAAATGGTAATGGAAAGTAGAGAAAAATGGCAAAATATAACAAAATTCATAAATTTAATATTTTAGATTAGAAATAGAGAAAAATATGATTTTAAAGTCTGGAGCCAGAGTGGAAAGTGGAGGGAGATGGTCACAAGTTTTTCACTTTTACCTGTGCACAGAAAAACAGTTTTACACTAATTTTTTATCATTGAAAATATAAATGGGCTGGAGCGATAGCACAGTGGGTAGGGCTTTTGTCTTGCACACAGCCAACATGGCCAACCCGAGTTCGATTCCTCTGCCGCTCTTGGAGAGCCCGGCAAGCTACCAAGAGTATCTTGACCGCACGGCAGAGCCTGGCAAGCTACCCGTGATGTATTCGATATGACAAACACAGTAACAGCAAAGTCTCCAATGGAGATGTTACTGGGCCCACTCGAGCAAATCGATGAACAACGGGAGGACAGTGACAGTGAAAAATATAAATGCTTCTTGAGCTTATAAATACCCACCATACATAAGGAACATAATAAGTAGATGATATTTAATCTTACAAATTACCCAGCTTCCCTTTTGGAATGGCTATAATCAGCATGCTTAATACACACAAAAAAATTCTAAGCAACACATTTGCTTGAGTGAATAGCTTAGGTCTCACTCCCTTTTTCTCAGCATAAAAGGGAAAAAAAGCTAATTACATACAGTAATCCTGCCCTATCACTTGCCTCTTAATTCTAGAACCATCCATTTGACTTTAATCCTAACAGAGCCCTTCTAAAAGGCGAAGATATTGATCAAACAAAACAATGTTCCCAGTTCTCAATGTTTCCATCTCTGCCCCATATGGTAAAATAAGCAGGATGATCAACCTACTTCTTATTGTATTATAAGGCTATTTCTTAAATGGGTGTTTGCTCTTTACACCAGACTAACCTGAGGTTCTCTGATACAATCAATGAGAAAGAGGGGCTCTGTCCTTGCAGAAAAAAAAAATGTCATGAACCATAGATAAATTTGCCCACACTTCTTGCAATAAATCCCAAACTGAAGCATAGTCAAGAATGGAATCTGCTTTTTTAAGCAGTTGGCTAATCAGCAGTAGTGTGTGCCTTGTGAGCTATTCAGCTGTAAAATTCCTTGCTTCCAAGAACCATGAGCATTTGAGATTTTTCTGAAGGTTTACGAATACATACAGACCTTTTGCGTGAAAACAGGACTCCTTTTCAGAGCTCTTTGCTCTCTGTGAAATATTGTGCATATAAAAAGAAAACAAAAGAACTACCTATACAATTTACCATAATGAGAATTTAAGTTTATATAATAAGAGCAGGGTGTGGCTTATGGGTGTGATCCCTGAGGCACCGGAGACTGGGGGAAGCAGGCAGAGGATCTCTGTTCTGGGTCCCATTGAGTCCAGAGTCCAAGGTCACGAAGTTCCACATTATCTGCATTATCTGGATTCCATGGGATTTCATTCATGTGTAAGTCTCTGCCTGAGCATCGGGAAAGGGGCCGGCATGAGATAATCTCCTCATCAGCGACCCTGCAGAATTTACAGATGCTCCTCCCAGACAGAAGTATAAAAGGAGGCCCCCAGAACCATGCCAGGCTGTGGGGCAGGTGGGAGCCCTCCCCAACCCAAGGGACCCAGCCTGGCAGCTGACCTCCACTGCCCAACCACTGTCATACTCCAGGCCGCTTTCCATTATGAGACACTTCCTACCCATTTATGTCTGTCGGAGAGCCCGGCAAGCTACCGAGAGTAATCCACCCACATGGGCAGAGTCTGACAAGTTCCCTGTGGCATATTCAATGTGCCAAATACATTAATGACAGTAAGTCTCATTCCCTTGACCATGAAAGAGCCTCCAATAGTTGGGAAAAGATGAGTAAGAAGAGACTACTAAAATCTCAGGGCTGGGAGGACTAGAGGTGTTATTGGCGCCTGCTCGAGTAAATTGAAGATCAACGGGATGACAGTGATACAGTGAGACAATGATAATAAGAGCATCTATTCCTCACATCTGAACTATAAGCAACATTTGGTGTGGAGGAAGGCAGTGCTGGAGTACATCCTGACCTGTAATTGAAGTTTTTATTGTTTTAATTTTTTAATTTAATTTTATTTTTTAAAATTTTTATTAGTGAAACACCATGAGGTACAGTTGTAGACTTACAAATTTTTGTGCTTGGGTTTCAGTTATACAATGATCAAGTACCCATCTCTTCTTCACCAGTGCCCATTTTCCACCACCACGGGTCCCAGTATCCCTCCCACCCCCATCCCCCCCATCCCATGTAACTGAAGTTTTTTGAGGCCAGATAAATCTATCAGGCAAAATTAAGGACTTATTTTTTTAATTGAATCATCGTGAGCAACACTTACAAAGCTTTCATGTTTGCGTTTCAGTCATTCAATGATCGTACATCCATCTCTCCACCAATGCACGTTCTCCAACACCAAAGTCCCCAGTGTACCCCCCCACTACCAAGACTACCCCTGCCTCTATGGCAGACAATTTCCCCCATACTCTCTCTCTACTTTTGTATATTATGGTTTGCAATACAGATACTGAGAGGCTAACACGTTTGGTTCTTTATCTACTTTCAGCACACACCTCCCATCCCGAACGATTCCTCCAACCATCATTGACTTAGTGATCCCTTCTCTATTCCAGCTTCCTTCTCCCCCAGTTCATGAGGCAGCCTTCGAACTGTGAAGCAATATTCCTGTCCCTTACGTCTATTGTCCTTGGGTGTCAGTCTCATATTATGTTATCTTATATTTCACAAATAAGTGCAGTGATCCTATGTCTGTTCCTCTCTTACTGACTCATTTCATTTAGCATGATACTCTCCATGACCAGCCACCTATAAGCAAATTTCATAACTATATCTATCCTAAAAGCTGCATAGTACTCCATTGTGTAAATATACCAAAGTTTCTTTAGTTAGTTTTCTGTTCTTGGGCACTTTGGGTTGTTTCCAGATTTTGGCTATTGTGAGCAGCGCTTCAATGAACATACAGGTGCAGATGTCATTTTTACTAAAACAAGGACTTATTTAAGGCACGGTAAGGGAATGGGAGCACAGAGAAAACAACTGCATACTGCTGGGTCAGCAGTTTTAAACTTGAAGTTGTAACTTTGTGGTCACTGGACCCATCCAGTTCTGTGTTCTATTGTATCATTTAAAAGCTATGAACATCTATTCTTCATCTTCCTTGATGCATTTGGTGTCGTATTATACAAACTTGACCAGCTACTCACATTTCTGGAATCACATTATCACAGTCCTTTGTAATTTTGAGTTTTAGTCCCAAGAAAGTTATTCAAGGAAGGATATAGACAATCCTTCCACAATTCATCCAAGGATATGGAGACCCACCTACAGCCACTTCTGCCTTTAAAGGCATAGCAATGGGCTAGTAAGAAATATTTCTTAGCTTCAAGGATAAGAAATATCTTAAAAGGTCATTTTTCACAAGATGTATAAAGGAGATGAAAACTCAATGTAGAATTACCTGGCATTTAGAACACATTGTTTATTGTGAAAAACAATGTATATTTCATCTTTTATTTTTTTTAAATTTTTAATTTTTAATTTTTTTGTATTTCATCTTTTAAACATCAGTTTTTCTGTGGCCCTGATTATGACATTTAGGACTCGGCTGAGAAAACCCGCTGGGCTTTAGGGAACACAGTTTTTCTCAGAAAGAGAAATTAAAGTAGCACATGTGGATTTTCTCTCACAGAAAAAAAAAACCTGAAAATGTCTTCACAGGAAATTTGACATTTTTCCCAAACTCAGGACTCAAAAAATTGTGTAACTGACAGATCCACAAGATTTAAAAATTGTTTTTTTTTGCATATACGTGAGATAAATCATTACAAATCTATTCATGATTGGCTTTCAGTGATACAATGATCCAGCACCATCTCTCCACCAGTGTAAATTTTCTACTATCAATGTCCCCAGTTCCCTCTCACCATCCCCTAACACCCCCACGCCAGCCTGCCTCTATGGAAGGCACTTTTCTTCTTTCTCTCTTTCCTTTTGTGCATTACGGTTTGCAAAACAGGCACTAAGAGGTCACCATGCTTTTTCAGGGAGTTCAATATTTTTATCAGGAAAGTAAGGCTGGAGTAGCTTTTTTAACTGGGTGGCAGCTTTGGGGTGTGGACATGACTGCTAAGGCTTCCAGAAGTACAGGGAAGTGGGGAAAGGTAGCCCATCCTGACCCTGAGAAAGCCTGGAGATTTCAGTCACAAAACCCCCATACCCAAATTTTCAGCAGATTGTATCTGGGTTAGGCTCACCCTAAAATGGTGAAGTCTGGCCAGGGGCATGGTGATGATTTTGAAGCAGCTGCCAGAATCTCTGCTTGGGCAGCACCAGGCTGACCTGCCCCCTTCCAATTTACCCTGTCTGTTCAGTCTTGCACGGGTCCGAGATTAACTGCAGCCTTTGATCTCTTTTGAGATTTATTTATGGGTCTCTGAAGTAAGGCTGGTAGAAAAGTTTACACGGTGATGCTGGAGTTGGTTTGTGGGGGTAACTGCCAGTGCTTCTCAGAGTTTAGGGAAGTGGGGAGGGGGAAAGTAGCCCATCCCAACCCTGAGAAAGCCTGGAGATTTCAGTCATAAAATCTGCCTATCAACTTTCATTTTAAAAAACTTTCTTATTGAATCACTGTGAGATAGACCCTTACAAAACTGTTCATGATTAGATTTCAGTCATAGAGTATACCAACACCCATCCCTCCACTGATGTACATTTTCCAGTCCCAGTGTCCCACGTTCCCTCCCATCACCACCCACCCCACACCCCCTCCCTGCCTCTATG